>NC_133665.1:77133685-77798907 GCF_037893015.1 Macrotis lagotis
AGTAGAGATTGCATAACATTGAATTAAGAGAATTAAGAGAAACAATATTCAAGGATCACTGAATTTTTTTAATTTGGGAAAATGATGGTAGTATCCTGCCAAGAAAATTTCACAATAGTGTTAACAAGAGTTGAGCTTCATTGAAGCTGTTATGTAGAAGTTACAAAAAAATTTGAAGTGATAAAAACATAATAAAATGAAATTCTTTATATAGGACACTTAGAGATATGGTATTGGCATCTCTATAGTTCAGATTTTTTTAATCATTCAGATTAGGCTTTATTTGGTCTTATATATTTTCTTAAAAGCAATATATATATATGTCTGCACATATGTACACACATGTTTGCATGCATGTTGTATGTATGTCTTTATGTCTCTGTGCATGTACTTTCCCAAAGTGTCTTTGTAATTTTTTTCCTCTTAAGGGAAATCTCAGACTATTTACAGTAACTGCAAATAATTCATTTGATTTCTTATGACAATTTAGTCTGATTGTTTTTGAAGTTATCAAGGAATTATCTCATTCTTAAGTTATTTTAATCTTTTATTTTCTTCTCAAATGACAAATCAAGGGAATAAAGGAAGTTATATTTCTGGTCATTAAGATATTGATGCTTATTTGTTCCTTAATTTTAACTCATTTTTTTAAAGATAGAATTATGACTTTGGGATAGTTAATCTCTCTTCTCCTTTTCATTCTTTTTTCTGTAAATTTTAGTCTGATTCAAACATATTTTATTTATATTTTAGAACGTGTTAACATTTTGTATTTATAATTCATTTTAACCTAAATCCAAATCAAATTACTTCTGGAAGTGTTACTTCATGCTCATTCTAACACAGATTTAAAAATCTTGATTAAAATTAGCCGTATGTAAGTTATCTTTTAGAAGTTTTCCTTCTGTCAGTTTGAAGTTGGTAGGAGATAATGCTCAGTTATTTTAGGAAACGGCATCCCAGGTAGCAAAATATTAATTGTTGTCAGCAGCAAGGGGTCCCTAATCTTCTACCTTCTTTCTATGACCCTTCCCTTTGAAGCATTGTTATGGGCCCCCTGGCTTTTTTTTTTTTTTGGTTATTCATATAGCTTGAGTTTCTATTCCTTTTAATGAGATTAAACAACACTGAGATTTCTCTGCCTATGTATTGTCAGTCATTCCACCACTGTTTTCATCTTTTCCATCAGCCTTTTATAAAAATTCTCTTTTCTGTTCTATAACTCTCATTTAGAGTGTGAACTTTTTGTCTAGTATAGTAAGGGATTAATAATCATTTGTTAGTACACTGCTTAAAATATTCTAAGTACTTAGATTTTCACTCATTCTTTCTTATTAATAGTTTTTTCTAAATATTTTGGAAATTTAAAATAAATTATTATAATTTCAAACAATATTTTCATATCTGTAAAGTATATAATGTGATCTGTAAACCTTTTTTTGTTGTTAAATATTCTATTTGTTTTAGCTCTAAACAAATTTTTTAATCCAAAGAAGTTCTCTAAGATAATTTTCTTTATGATTCATGAAAAGTTCAATATTATTATTCTAATTGTTATCTATTTACATATAATTTAATTTTTCATTCATATTTGGATATTTCTGCTTTTTGATGTTTGCAGTTTTATAGTTTAAGATGAATACCTTAAAAATTTCTTCATGTTGGGGTTTTGGATAGTGTCTCATCTAGGAATAATATTTGATTTTTGTATAACATAAAAAGTTTTCTCTAACTATGTCCTCAGATTTATAGTTTATCTTTTTGGTGGGCCAGGGTCCTTTTAGGTATCTACTAGGATCCCCAATAATCTAATGTTGTTTTTTCTCCACTAAATCTGTTTTAACAAATGCAGCATATTCATTGATTATTTTGTTGTTTTTCATTTCCATGTAGACTAAACCTTTCCTTCAATTTTATTTTTCTTTTATTTCGATTGGTTTTCTACTTCATTAATCCATTCTGTTGAGGTTCCATTATTGTTTTAATCATTAAACATCACTTTGAATTTTTCTTAATTATTTATTCATCTCAACTAATTTTGATTAATTAGAGTGATCTACTTATTCATTTATCATATATATTATTCACTTTAATTCATCATCTGATTTTTCCTAAATGATTTTAAATTGATGCTTTAATTTTGCTTTCTAAAGGATTCATAAGACAATAATGCATTGAGAATTTTAGCAATAGTTCTGTTCCATTATCATCTTTAAGGGATGGAGTAACTGAGAAATAAATATCTTAAGTGACTTATCAAAGGTCAAAGAGACAACTCTATAGCAGAGAATAGATTTTTATTTTACTCTTGAGGCTCCAGATTCATTTGTTTGTTCAGGCACTGCAGTGACTGAATTTGTATCACCAGAAAATTTCACTTTGCAGTATTTATTGTGTTGAAATTTAGTTTTTAATGACCACTGAATTTTCTTTTCTGGGATATAATGGTAAAAGAGGAAGTCTTAGTATATATGAATTCTGTGGGTCCTAAGCTCATAGTTTTCTCACAAAGTATTCTAAGTAGCAATATTTGATCAAGATCAGGCACATAAATGGACCTCTCCACTCAATTTCATCTATTTGGTACAATAGTAGCCCAAAGAGGGGATGGGAGTAATAATAAAGAATCTCTGTTGCTTTTCTCTTTGATAATAAGTGAATACTATTATCTAGAACTTTAGTGTACTGTTGGGTACTGTAAATGACAATTCTAATCTAGGTGAAAATCTAGAATCCTGAAAACTTTTCTGTTAGGTATTAGGTAGTTCTTGGGGTCCTTGATAAAGTGCCTGGTGTTCTAGTTGATTAAAAATCCATAGAAAGGGCAATTTATGAATCAGCTTATCTCAAGTAAGGTTGGGACAGCTGGGATGATGTAATGCATAGAGCCTTTAGCCCTAACAGGAGGACCCAAGTTCAAATTTGATCTCAAAAATTTGTTAGTTGTGTGACATTGGACAAGTGACTTAACCTTGGTTGCCTTGCACCAAGGGTTATTCCTGATTCAAATATAGCCACTGAACCCAGATAGCTCTGGAGGAGAAATGAAGCTGCTGAATTTAGCATAGCCTTTCTCTCACTTAAATTCACACAAATGTCATGGAATGCCATCTCTGATATCATGGTCTTGTTCAACAATGCAAGACAAACATTATATTCTCAAGGAAAATAATAGAGTTGGAAAAAATGGAGGATTTAACACTTTTGGGAACAATGGATTCTCTCATCAGATAATCTGGGGCCTGTTTGCTGGGAAGGTCATCTTTTAAGTTAAAGTTCAGACCAGCATAGAATCAGAAGGAAGTAATAGATGAGAACAGATGTTCATGTATCCTCTACCCAAATAGGTACTAAGATCAAAAGGAAGGGAGGAGTATGGAATTTCTTTACTTGAAGTACTAAAAAAAATTTTTTTTGATGGAATTACTGGTTTTCAGGTAATAGTGTGATAGATATATATATATTGGTAAGAATAATGCAAAACAGTATATTGTACATGCATAAGAAAGGTGCAAAGTTGGATGAAGTCTGGGGATCAGAAACAACAGGCTTTTAATACGATTATACTACAAATTCCCAAACCTGTTAATGAAGCTTGAGACACATTGTTAAATGAAACCTCTGAACAGACATTAAAACTACAGATCCCACCAAAAAAAGATAAGATCAAAACAAATTTTCATAGTAGACATTTTGGAGGATCGTCAGTTAAGATCTGTCTCTTTGGGGGAAAGGGGAAGTAAAGCCTAGTTAGGCAGGAAAGCAGGAAAGCCAGTGGAAGACTTCTATCCACAGTGCAGCCCAGGTCCCGATAACTTGACAGCTTTATAGCAAGCCAGCAGAGAGGGTCCCAAACATAAAGTCTGAAGCCTGGGAACACAGGGATGATAGACAGGACTAGATTAGGAACAAACCACTGCATGGCAGAACCCAGACATAAAGGAAGAAATAAAGTTCTGCAAAGACAAAGGCAGAGTTGCATAGGCAGCATCTTGGTCACTAATAAGCCAGGAATCAGATTCCAGCCTCAGCATTAAAAGCTTCAGTATGTACTCCCAATATGGCAGGAGCAGAACTTGACCAATCAAAATGAACAAAAAAACTAAACCAGTACTAACTATAGAAAGGTACTATGCAGATAAAAATTAAAAAAAATTGTGACATCAGAAGAAGAAAACAGTGAAAAATTGCCTGCATGAGAAGTCTCCAATAATTCTATGAATTTCAAATTCAAAAGCTCATTATAGAGCTTAAAAATAATTGAAAAACCAAAAAAGAGGAAGAAGAAAGATGGAAAAAAGAAATGACAGTAATGTCAAGAAAATTATGAAAAAATGACAATAGAAATCAAATCCCTATTTTGTTCATTTTTTTGCAAGGCAATGGGTTAAGTGACTTACCCAAGGTCACTCAGCAAGGGCATGATTAAGTGTTTGTGGTCAATTTAAACTCATACCCTCCTGACTTCAGGGCCAGTACTCTATGCATTGTGCCATCTAACTAACCCTGAAATAAACTATTTTAAAAGTTAAAATAACCAACTGGAAAAAAGAATTTAATTCTTCAAAAAATATAACTGATAAAGTAGAAAAGGGATGCAACTCATGTAAAATTCAAATCAACCAACTGGAAAGTGAATGCAACTCAGCAAAAAGTAAAATTAGTCAAATGGAAAAGGAAGCACAAATGCTAACTGAAGAAAATAAAACCCTAAATAATTTGAATTGAAAAAATACAAACCATTGATCTATGAGACTACAAAATTCTATCAGATAAAATATAAAGAGTGACAAAAATGAAGAAAACATAAAGTGTCTATTAGGAAAAGCAAAAGACTCAGAAAATAGAACCAGGAGATAAAATTTATGAATTATTGGGCTATTAGAAAGCCTAGGCCAAAAAAAAAAGAGTGGGGAAAAATATCTTTCAGGAAATTATCAGGGAAAACTGCCCAAATCTGATATATCAAGAAGACAAAATAGCCAGTAAAAGAATATACAGAATCCCTCCAGAAAGAGATGCCAGGATAAAAACTCCAAAGATTATCAAAATCAAATTCCAGAATTCTCAAATAAAGGAGAAACTGCTGGAAGCAGCAAAAAAGGAGCAATTTAAATACAAAAGGAACACAATCAGACTTATATAGGACTTATGTACGACCTGGAATACTACATTTTGGAAGCAAGGGACCTTGGATTACAAGCAAGAATTTATGATGCTGCAAAATTCAACAAATACTTGTCAGGGGAGAAGATGGGTGTTCATTGAAATAGAGAAGTTCCAATATTTCCTGATAAAAAAAAAAACAAATCTGAACAGAGAATTAAATCTCCAAATGTAAGACTCAAGAGTCACTCTTGAGCATAAAAAGGTAGGTGGAAAGTGGAAAAAAAAACAAAGCAAATGTTTAAGAACATTAAATTGTATACAACCATACAATGGAAGATATAACACTTGTCACTCTTGATAACTGAATTCCTCCTGGGATGGTTGAAGGGTTGAATATAGTTGAGGAAACTGAATTTGAAGCATATGGGTATGGTTGGTTCTTGTCTTTCCATCTTCCAAGAAGATGACGCAACTATGTTTGAGATAAATAAGCCAAGTGAAAAACTTAGGTCTTTACTCTAAACTTATGTATTTCACATTTCCTTTGACCTACTTTAAGTGTCTTTCTCATAGAGCTTAGCATTTTTTCTGATGAGGGCATTCTATGCAGGGTTGTATTGAACCAGCAACTCCTATACCTAACAATCAATTTTAGAATTCTTAATAGAGAACTTCATAGAGTTCCTGTACTTTAAAGATTCTATAGTTAATTAAATCAGAAGTGACTTCAGGAGCAGAGGCTGGGAACCCTACTTAGAAGGATTATACATAAAGAGAATTGGAAGTGATTTTGTCTTAATACATATTTTTCTTAAAAAGGGTTTAAGTACCATGGTTGGGGGCTAAGTAGGGAAGTGAGGGAGAAAATATACTTGGGGGAAGGTGGTTCATAGAATGATTTTTCTTTGCATGATGCTTTGGCTCATGGAGATTATGTGTCCATGGAGGGTACTTGAAAGGGATGTAAGGTATAAATTGATTATAATTGATGTGATTCTTGACTTTTGTGAAATGTATTTAAAAGGAGACTGAAGAGAGAAGGGTACTTAGTGACTATGAAGCAATACTTCTTATCAATCAATCACCCAATTAATCAACATTTGAATGATGATACTTTGATTGATAGCACTTGATTAATATATGTCTATGTATGAATAACACTAGGTGAAGAGACACAAAGAACTATTACAGTAGAGGGAAAGAATGGAGGGTGTGAATGCTGAGGAAATCTTATTCAATACATTTGACCCTGAGAGGACAAAAGATACATTATCATTTGAATTTAAAAATCTTCCCTACTTTACAGGGGAATGGGGGGGGGGGAAGAGAGAAAGAAAAGGGATGAAGGCACTGATAAAAGGGAAATAGAAGGTATAAGTAAAAATAAACTGAAAGTGAAAATTGAAGTTAAAGGAAAAAAGGAGTAAAGAAAGAGAGAGGAGAAATAAGAAGAAAGAAAAGATAAAAGTATAAAAAGGAAAAATAGCATGGAGAGAAATACTGAATTTGTAATCTTAACTATAAATATGAATGGAATGAACACTCCCATAAAACAGAAGCAGATGGCTGAATGGATTAAAAACCAGCATCCTACTATATGTTGTTTACAAGAAACACATTTGAAGCAGAGAGATACACACTGGTAAAGGTAAAAGTATAGATCAAAATATATTATGCTTCAGCTGAAGTAAAAAAATCAGGTGTAGTGATCCTGATCTCAAACAAAGTAGAAACAAAAATAGATCTTATTAAAAGGTATAAGAAACAAAACTATATCTTCTTAAAAGTCACCATGAACAATGACGCAATATCATTATTAAATATGTATGCACCTAGTGCCGTAGTGGCCAAATTCTTGAAGGAGAAGCTTCGATATAGGCAACAAAACTTTAATAATAAGGGACCACAACCTACCATTCTCAGAACTAGATACATCTAACCACAACATAACCAAGAAGGAAGTTAAGAAGGCAATTAAAATCTTAGAAAATACAGATATGATAGACCTCTGGAGAAAACTTAATGGGAATAGAAAGAAGATACCTTTTTTCTTTGTATTACATGACACCTATACCAAAATTGACTGTGTGTTAGGGCATAGAAACCTTTTAATCAAGTGCAGAAAGGCAGAAATAATAAATGCACACTTCTTAGACTACAGTGAAAGAAAAATGACAAGTAATAAAGGACCATGGAAAGATAAACCACAAATTAATTGGAAGTTAAATAATTTAATTTTAAAAAATGAGTGGATCAATTGACAAATCATTAGAAATAATCAATCATTTTATCCAAGAAAATGAAAGCAAAGAGACATCATAGCATAATTTATGGGATGCTACTAAGGCAGTTTTTAGAGGAAATTTCATATTTCTAAATGCTTATTTGAATAAAATAGAGAACGTAGAGATCAATGAATTGAACATGCAAATAAAAAAAAACTAGAAAAAAGAACAAAGATTCCCAATTAAATGCTAAATGAGAAATTCTGAATATTCAAGGAGAGATTAATGAAATTGAAAGTAGGAAAATCATTGACCTAACAAGTAAAACTGAGCTGGTTTTATGAAAAAAAGCAATAAAACATTTAACAGATAAAAACCTTTGCTTAATCTGATTTAAAAAAAGAAAGAAGAAAACCAAATTACCAGTATTAAAAATGAAAAGGGTGAACTCATTACCAATGAGAAGGAAATTAGAGAAATAATTCAAAGCTATTTTGCCAAACTGAATGGCATTCAATTTGATAACCTGAGTGAAATGAATGTGTTTTAACAAAAATAAAAAAAAAAGCACAGATTAGCAGAAAAGGCAATATAATATTTAAATGACCCCATTTCAGAAAAAGAAATATAAGAAATAATCAATAAACTCCCTAAGAAAAAGACTACAGATGAATTTACAAGTGAATTCTACCAAACATTTAAGGACCAATTGCTATTCTACTTATATTATTTAATAAAACAGGAGGAGAAGGAATTATGCCAAATTCTTTTTATGAAACAAATATGATGCTGACACCAAAATTTAGAAGAACCAAAACAGATAAAGAAAATTACAGTCCAATCTCTCTAACGAATATTGATATAAAAATCTAAATAAAATTTTAGCAAAGAGATTACAACAAGTTATTGCTAGAGTCATAAATTATGAAGCAGTAGAATTTATGTCAAGTAGTCAGGAATAATTCAGTATTAGGGAAACACCCAACATGATTGAAATTGTCAATAAAAAAACAAGGAAATCATATGATTATCTCAGTAGTTGCTGAAAAAGCCTTTGACAAGATAATAACATTTATTCTTTTTAAAAGCATTAGAGAGTCTATGAATAAATGGAGTTTACTTTAAAATAATAAGCAGTATCTATCTAAAACATCAATCAATATAAGTAATATGGATAAACTAGGAGCATTTCCAATAAGATCAGGGATGAAAAAAGGGTGCCCATTATCATCATTACTATTCAATATAGTATTAGAAATTTTAACATTAGCAATAAGGCATCAGAATTGGCAATGAAGAAGAAAAGCTTTAACTCTTTGGACATAGAGAACCCAAGAAAATCATCCCTAAAACTTCTTGAAACAACAAATTCAGCAAAATAGGAGGAAATAAATAAATCCTCATAAATCATCACCATCACCATTTCTATATATGAACAACAAAGTCCAAGAGACAGAAAGAGAAATTTCATTTAAAGTACCTGCAAACAAGGATAAATTCTTGGGAATTTACCTCCCAAGACAAATGTAGATAAACACTTCTCACACAAATAAAGTCAGATCCAACTATTAGAACAATATCAATTGCATGATTAGGTTGAGCTAATATAATATAAAAGACAGTTCTACCCACATTAAATTACTTATTCATCAAACTACTGGCAAATTCAAAGACATTAACTTGTGTATTAAGAACTCACTATTTGACAAAATTTTTGAGAAAACTGGAAAGTAGTCTGGCAAAAACTAGGCATAGACACATATCTCACACCCTTTGCCAAAATAAGGTCAAAATGGGTACAAGATTTAGACATAAAATAGACTATCATAGACCAATTAATAGACTAATAAATACTCTGTCAGATCAATTGAAAAGTGAGGAATTTGATTAAACAAGAAATAAAGTACAATATAAATTGCAAAATGGATGATTTTGACTATATGAAATTAAAAAAGGTTTTGCTTTAAGTCAACCAATGCTGCCAAAATTAGAAGGAAAACAAAACCCTGGCAACAATCTTTATAACTAAGAATTCTAATAAAGGTCTCATTTCTAAAATATATAGAGAATTACATCAGTTGTAAGATCATGCAATTACCCACTTTATGCATAATCAAAGGATATGAACAGATTTTTTTTTCAAATGGAGAAATTAAAATCATATATAATCATTTAAAGAAAATGTTTCAAATCATAACTGATTAGAGTAATGCAAATTAAAACTACTATGAGGCACTTAGATTGTCTAAGATGACAAAAAAAGGGAAAACAATAAGTGCTAAAGAAGTTGTGAGAGGTTTGGGACATTAATGTATTTTTGGTGGAGTTGTGAACTGATCCAACCAAAGTGGAGAGCAATGTGGAATTATGCCCAAAGAGCAATAAAACTTATCATACCCTTTGAATCCACAATATCCATACTAGGCCTATATCCAGAATAAATGAAACAATTTGGGAAAAGTCCCACATATTCCAAACTGCTCATAGTAGATCTTTTTGTAGTGTAAAGACTTGGAAATTGAGGGGATGTCCATCAGTTAGGGAGTAGCTTAACAAGTTATGTTATGAATGTTATGAAATACTATTGTTCTCTAAAATACCATGAATAGTTGAACTCTAGAGAAGCATGGACTGAATTGCAGAACCTGATGCTGAGTGAAGGGAGGAAAGACAATATTGTACACAATTACAACAGCATTCTGAACAGTTCAACCTTGATGGATGCAGCTCTTCTTAGCAGTTCAGAAAGCTAGATCAACCTTAGGAGACCCAATATGGACAATGTTATCCACTTCAGAAGTAGAAAAACAAAAGAAATCAAAACGAAACTACAATAACAAAAACCTACAGAATCTGAATGACCATGACATTCTCTTTTTTAAAAATTTCTCTTATGCTTATCTTTCCTTTCTCATGGTTTTTTTTCTTTTCCTTTTACCCTTAATTCCTCATACGGAAAATGACTGATCTGCAAACATGTTAAACACAAATGTGTAAGTACAATATTCACCAGATAGTTCATCAATGAAGGAGGGGAGTGGGACGGAAGGGTGGAAGGAAATTATGTAACTTAAAAATATGGATATGCATATGGATGAATGTTGAAAATTTTTCATAAAATGTAATTGGAAAAATAAAATATCAATTATAAAAAATGGAAAAATAAAAAATGAAGTTTGACATGCCTTTTTTGTTGACTTTCATAGCATATAATATATTAAAGTAACTTTTTTTCAACACTTTAGATAATTTATAGGATGAATAGAGGCTTTTAGGGCCATTAAGTTCAACCTGAATAATGTTCAGATGAGGAAACTGAAGCAGAGAAAAATTAAATGAATTGCCCTATGTGACACACACAATGGTATGCTGATAACTTTGGGGAAAAGTATCTCAGAAAAACACACACATGAATAAAAAACACTTTTTATTTTACTTTGCATCATTAATATTGCCTCAATTAAATGTAAATTATTATCAAATAAGCATCATGATTTGTAACATTTACCAAATTCTGAGTTGTAAATGCTCAAACTGAAAATTTTAAAATTGGCTTTCGTGAATTGCTCATACAGCTTATACAACTAATAGAGCTAATAAATATCAAAGATATGATCTGTACCTTTATCTTCTCTGTATTTTAAACTGTAATTTTTAGGGTCTCTAACTTAAAAAAAATGACTCCCTAATCTATTACATAATACATCATTTTTCTTCTTTTATTTGTAAGGTTGAACAAGGAAATAGAAAAACACATATGCAGGGAGATAGAAGAACCGTAGCTCTTTCTAAAGCAGTATTTATAAACATTGATTGAAAGCAAATTTTTGGATGGATTTAAATGACATTGGAACACTTTATACCACTTGGGATAAGCATGTGCAGTCTGCTATTTTAGAGGTACTGAATTTGCCTTTGCACATCTTTATCAGAGGTAAAGTCATAGGGAGAACATTATCCTGGATATCCTTATTGGTTCTCCAGAGCTCAAAGACTTTTCTATGAATATTTTGACCTAGATATCAAACTTTTCATTCAAAGATGGCACAGTATTATATTACATTGGCAACATAGTAAGTAGTAGGATCATTATGGGAAAAAAAGAGTCACAGAGAACCTATGCCTGAAAATTCCTTTTATTGTCTTTATTCTTTTGTTAGACCAGACCAACTCTCACCAGGGACCAAATTCATTTGTAATTCATTTTCTTGACCCAGCTGGTGGAGTCTAATTGTAATTGCAGTATCAGCCTAAATTACCCCATGCTGTTGCGGGTGACTCACTTGTACTATACACAGCTAACAAGAATAAAGCAATCCTCAGTTCAAACAGCTTCCAGAGAAGTGAACACATGGGGGACAATTTGGATCTGGATTCAGAGAGTATGCTCATTAAAACCAATGGGTGTTTTGCACAAGCAAGAACTCTGGTATTAGGCCTGTGGTGAGGATGTTACTATGGAAATAGCTATTGTCACTAGGCACATTTATGTATTTCTAACCCACATCATCTAATTACACTTACCTTCCTCAAAGGGATGTTATAAGGATTTATTAGTTAATTTTTGTAAAGCATGGACAAGTAAAAAAATGCAGTATAAGTGCTAACTATTATTATTGTTTTTCCTCAATATGCCTTTAAGACAATTGTATGACCCTACTACACATGCTTTTCAGATATTAATAACAATGGTGATATTTAATACTCTATTTCTTTTAACTTTTCCTGGCAAGGAGGAAATCTTTGAAAGAAAAGTCATATTTTTTATAGCTCATTAACATCAAAATAAATTCTGTATTTACATTTGATGGATAAGAATTTTATTAAATCAATAAAATGTAAAATAGTAAAGGCAAAAAGTAATATTTTCACTTGTACTTGAAGTCAAAAGTCATCTAACCAAACATAAAATATAGCATCATGCTATTGAATTAGCTAACCTCTAGGTTTTCTTCTAGTTATCTTTTGATTTTTAAAAGGCTTTTTGTGTATTTATCTTTTATTTTTTAAAAATTTATTTCATTTTTTTAATTTTCCCCAGTAACAGGTAAAACGATTTTAAATATGTTTTTTAAAACTGAATTTCAAATTCTCTCTCTTCCTCCTGTCTCATTCCTCATTCATTGATAAAGCAAGCAATTTGATATAGATAATAAATATATCATTATGCAAAACATTTCCATAATAGTCATTTTATGAAAGAAAACATAGATCTCATAAAAAAAAATCTCAAGGAAAAAAATAAAAAAATAAGATTCAATTTGTCCTCAGACACCATTAGCTCTTTTTTTCCTGGGGACACACAGCATTCTTTATGATAAGTTCTTCAGAGCTGTCATTTTGTCACAATATTGCTGAGTAAGGTTAAATTATTCACAGTTGATCATTCCATAATATTGCTTTTAAGTTATTCACAGTACTTCACTTTATACCAGCTCAAGTAAGTCTTTCCAGGATTTTCAGAGAGAATCCTGTTCATCATCTCATACAGCATAATAGCATTCCATTATAGTCAAATACTACAATTTGTTTAGCCATTCCCCCAACTTTTATACATCCCCTCAGCATATGTATACACATACACACACACACACACACACACACACACACACACACACACACACACACACACATTCAGAATGAGAGAAAGAGAGAGAGAGAGAGAGAGAGAGAGAGAGAGAGAGAGAGAGAGAGAGAGAGAGAGAGAGAGAGAGATCCTTTCACTCTTTTCTTTTTCATCTTTGGAATACAGACAAAGTAGGGACATTGCCAGGTCAAATGGTAGGCGTGGCTTTATAGACATTTGGGCATAGGTGCAAAATACTCTACAGAATGGTTGCATCAGTTCAAAATTCCAGCAATAAGGCATTAATGTCTTATTTTCACTGAAACACAAACAACATTTGTCACTTTCCATTTCTTACCTATTAACCAATCTAATAGGTATATAAAGCAGCATCTCAGAATTTTTTTCAATTTGCAATTCTCCCAACTACAGTGAATTACAATATTTCTTTAAAATATAGCTACTGATAGTATTGATAAACTCATCTGAAAACTTTTCATATCTTTTGATCATTTATGGCTCTTATTTTCACAAATTTGACTCATTTCTCTATGTTTGAGAAATGAGGCTTTTATCAGAGAAAAACTGACTCTTTCTTCACATTTACCATTCCTAACTGTATTTCCCTCAACCCTATTCCCCCACCACTCATATTTACTCTATTTTCTCTCTCCCCATTAACAATTTCTCTCCTCAGGTGTTTTGCTTCTGACTAGTTCCTCCCCAAATCTGCCCTCCCTTCCATCACTACCCCCCTTTTCTCTTAGCCTCTGCCCCTCCTGATTTCTTTGAGGGTGTTCAATTTCTATATCCAACTCAGTATATGTATACATACATACATACATACATACATACATACATACATATATATATATATTTATAGCTACAGCATTTTCTCTTTGAATCAATTCTGATGGTAAGGTTCACTTTCTCTCACCTTATCTCTCCTACTATAAAATAATAGCTTTTTTCGTGCCTCTTCCTCTTCATTCTACTTATTTCCCGTTCCCTCAATACATTCCTCTCTAACCCCTTAATTTTATTTGATTAAATATCATCCCTTCATATTTTACTTACATCCATTTCCTTTTTCTAAATATACTCCTTCATACTGTCTGGATAATGAAAAAGGTTGTATGAGGTATTAGAATCATCTTCCCATGGAGTAATATAAATAGATTAGCATCATTAAGTCCTTTATTATTTCCCTTTGTTTATCTTTTTATGCTTCCTTTGAGTATCTTAATTGAAGAGTAAATTTTCTGTTCTGTTCTGGCTTTTTCATCAGGAAAATCGGAAGTTTCCTATTTCATTAAACATTCATCTTTTCCCCTGAAAGCATACTCTCAATTTTGGTCAATATTTGATGCTTCTTGTAATCCAAATTATTCTGTCTTCCTGAATAACACAATACAAGCTCCAAAATCCTTATTGTAGAAGCTGTATTATACTGACTATGGCTCCATGATACTTGAATTATTTCTTTCTGGATGTTTGAAATATTTTCTCTTTGACATGGAAATTCTGGAATTTGGCTATGTTATTTCTGGGAGTTTTCAGATATCCTTTAGGAGGTTATTGGTGGAATTGTTCTGTTATTTGGTTTTCTGCTTCTAGAATAGCAGCACATTTTTCCTTGAGAATTTCCTTGAAAGGTGTTGTCTAAACTATTTTTCTAATCTTGACTTTCAGGTAGTACAATAATTTTTAAATTATCTATCCAGGAACTGTTTCCCAGGGCAGCTGTTTAATCCAATGAAATATTTCACATTGTATTCTATTTTTTCACTTTGTTGGTTTTGTTTTATTGTTTCTTTATATCTCATAAAGTTATTATCTTCCATCTCCTCAATTCTGATTTTGAAGGAATCATTTTCTTGAGTGAGCTTTTGTACTTCCTTTTCCACCTAACCAATTCTATTCTTTTCCTTCTGTGAATTTTTGTGTATCTTTTTCCATTTGGTCAATTGTCTAACTATGTTTTTTCCTTCTATGAATTTTTGTCTCTTTTTTTCCATTTGGCCAGCTCTGCTTTTTTTAGACATTATTGTCCTTATTGACTTTTTGTACCTCTTTTATAATTGTCCTAGTCTGTTTTTTTTAAGATTTTATTTTCTGATTTTACAAAGCTGCTGATCATTTTCAGTCATCACTTTCATTTATTCTTCAATTTTTCTTCTACCTCATTTACTTCATTTTTCACAATTCTGTAATTCTTACATGGCATGAGACAAATTCATATTTTATTTTTCTTGAAGGTTTTGGATGTAGGAGCTTAAACATTTTTATCTTCCTTTGAGTGTGTTTTTTGAACTCCTTTATCACCATGGTAACTTTCCACAGCGAGATTTTTTTTCCTGTTTGCTCATTTTTCCAGTCTATGACTTGATTTTAACTCTTTGTTAAAGTAAACAGTGTGAAGGGTGTACTGTCACAAACTTTTGGGGTTTGGTGCAGCTATTTTCCAAGATACTTCTAGGGACCACCAAATTTTCAGTTCTTCCAAGGTGGCATGATCTAAGGACATGTCCTGTACTCTGGCGACCACAAATAAATTTTTCTGTCCTGGACCTGTGAGGAGATTCCTTGTTCCCCTGGGGCAGCAAGCCTTGCTATAAGGCTGTTCCTCCTCTCTGATGGACTTGGACCCATGACTGAGACCCAGATCTGAGAATAGAAGAAACAAAAGAATCCTTCTAAGTGATAGTAACGAGATCTCCTTTCAACTCCCTTACTATTTGAGGGCTGAGAGCTCCAAAAACACCTACTGCTGCTACTGATTCAATGCCTTCCAAGGCCTACTCCTGATTTGTTGGGATAAGGCCTGTTCTGACTCTACCTTCACTGGACCATGCTCCAGACTCACTCTGGCAACAGACCTTTCTAGTCAAACTTTCAAGTTGTCTTGGACCAGAAAATTGTTTTGTTTCATCATTTTGTGGGTTGCACCATTCTAGAATTTGTTTATATTCATTATTGAGTGCATTTATATGGGTTTGGTGAGTTCCTGCCTTTACTCCTTGTTGACTCTGCCTACTCTGTCCTTTTCCCCCTCAAGATAAAAAAATATTATTTGTCAACACTGCAAGTTTTCTTATGATATAGTAATCCATTGGGGGTTATAAGGGGAGTTAAAATGCTCTTTAGGGAACCATCCTATGGAATGCAGAAATCTTACTTGAGTACAATCATGTGAGTAAATTTTCACTTGGATGCCTTGGGAATAGTGAACTGCTTGGGAATAGTAGTGACTCGGTGCTAAAAAAATTTTGGCACTTTATGTTGATGTGCCTATCTCTTTATTGACTGCTAAGTAAGAAGAGCTGCTGGTTCAGTAGATATTTAGAGGGATTCTTTCCCCAGTCAAAATGAATGAAGAATACTAAAGCAATATGAAATCACTCTCATCATCATCACAAATTCATAATTCTGTTAAGTTTTTCACAGAGTTTTACATATATTTTTTTCATTTGATCTAAAGATGGTGCTCCTAATCTTATTTTCGAGGAACTACAAACTGAGATTCAGGAACATCAGAAACAAAGTACGTAAGAAATAAGAATGAATAGGAATAAACAATCACCATCATCTATACAATATTTTCAAGTTTCTAAAGTATTTTTATACGTGTTCTCTCATTTGATCTTTACAGCAATCCTATATTATAAATAATAATTTTCTCATTTTACAGATGGTAAAAATGAGGCTAGGAGTTATCATTTGCTCAAATATACTGCTAGTAAGAGACTGAGACACAGTCTTAACTAAGAACATCTTTATTCAAAGTTTAACAATGTAGTATGTAAACAGCTATCTCTATAGCAGATTCTCATTAACTATTTCTGAAACTACAATCTTGTAAATATCCAGGTATTTTGGATTGCATTTTTAAAATCATGGTTTTGCCTTTGCTCTATTTGCCTTAGAACCATCATCTGATAATGTTTGTCCTTCATGCTTGAAGAATATCATGACATCAGGGAGGTGATGGAAGTGAGGGAGGGCTGTGCCAAGTCACCAGCCTCACTTTCTCCTCCAGAACCCTCTGGATCCAATGACCAGATATGAATCAAGAACACTGGAGATTGTCCTGAATGTGAGGCAATAAGGATTAAATGACTTGCCAAGGTCACACAGCTAGTTTTCAAATGTCTGAGGCAAAATTTGAACTCCTGTCTTCTTGACTCCAAGGTCAGTGCTCTATCCACTGTGCCACCTAGCTGCCTCTGTACCTAATTGATTACGCAACAGCATTGTTACTCCACTATCTTGATATTTTCCATGTTTCTGTTCCAGTGTTCTGTGAGATTGTGAAAGAAAAAAAGTTCATTTGTTGTTATTCCCCTCTTTTTCCCTCATATTGCTTAGACATCTCCTACTATCAACTTTTCCCATCATACCACACAAAGAGGTTATACTTTGCCAGGGTCAATTCCTCAACAAATACTCATGAGGTTTGTTGTGAGCATAAAATGTGAGGATATTTGTAAAACATTTAGCACAGTGCCTAGCTCTTAAATTGTTAATACTTAATGATATTAAATGTCATAACCTTTTCCCAATCTACATTTTCTTTACATCTCTGTGGAATTTGTCACTTCAGGTCACCTCTTTTGGAATGGACTCTCCTTCTTATCATTGTTCTTTTTTTAAATTTTCACCTGATCTATTTGAATGTTCCTTATTCCCCTTCCATATCATACTCAGTAAATGTGGGTATACCCAATGTGTTATTTTGGGTTGTCTGCATATTAAATTAGACAAATTTAATCGGTTATTTGATTAGATCTCATAGGTATAATTATCTCTATGTTGCTGATATATATATATATGTATACATATGCTTATGGATATACACATGTAAATATATCAAGTTTATATATATATATATATATATATATATAAACTTGAATTTCTCTTGATATCCAATCTGGTATCACCAGCTGCCTCTTGAGAACTTCAAAATGACTATCTGTATGACTATTGATAATTCATCTTTGTCATGTGCAAAACAGAGCTCATTGTCCATCAAAAGAAACCCCATTCCATATTTCCTTATTACTGTCTAGAATACTATCATATCACTATCCTCTTAGTCTTGCTGGTGTCATCTTTGATTTTTCATTCATACTTAACTCTGAATGTATAATCTGTTCAAAATTCTATAATTGCTACTATCTCAAAATCGTTTAGATAAATTTCCTTTCCTTGGCAGTAGTACCTAGTAGGAGAGCAAATATAGACTCTCATTGCCTCTTACCTGGACCACTGAAACATTCTTCTCATTGAACTCTGATTCAAGTTTCTTCTCAACTATCTATTCTCCACTTTTTTCCCATGTGATTTTCCAAAAGCAGGGGTCTAATCATATCACATAATTCTCTCACCCTGCTCCTATAAAAACAATTTTAATGACTCCGTATTACTTTTAAAATCAAATGTAAAATCCCTTATTTGGTATTTAAAATCCTTACCATCTGATCATATCCTATATTACCAGTTTTTAAAGTATAGTTTATTCCCCTTTATTCTATATTTTGGCATCATTTGACTTTATCTTCTTTACACTTTACATCCCATCTCCTAATTCCATGCATTTGCATTACCTGTACCTCTTGAGTGCTTTCCCGGTTTTTTTTTTGCTGCATCTCCTGACTGCCTTCACATCTGTAAGTCAGGTTGATTATCATCATTTGTAGCAATCCTTCCTAATCCTCTCATATTATTTCCTATTTAAATTACTTTCTGTGACTTGTAGGTAAAGTGTAGATGTACATTTGCATACAAATATATATGTATATATATATTTGCATGCAAGCACACACATAAAGAAATGGTAAAAATTAAGAAGCAAGTTCCTTTAAGACTGAGACATTTTTGTTGTTGCTTCTCCATTCTTTATATTCCAAGGCTTATGCAAGTACTTGGTACATACTATGCATTTAATACATGTTTATTAACTGATGGGGTTTTAAGCAATTTCTCCTAGCCTTTAAATCTAACATCTCATTGTCATTTCTATTACTGAGAAGAAGTGTCAGGTTTCTTGTGCTAGGGATTACAGTTTGGAGAAAATATTTAGCTAGAATTTACTGACTCTGAAATAACAATTTTATTTGTAATAGGAGTTAGATGCAACTGAACAACTATTTCTTGACTTTGTTTCCATTTTCCTAGTAACCTAGGTGAACTATTCTCATATCTGATTTCTCTTTCCACTTTTTGCCTCTGATGGCCTGCCAACCAGACTGCAATTTTTTTCCCCCTTCATTCAGAAATGTGTGTGAAAGGAACATCATTGTTTGGCGAACTTGATATGGGTTTATGGGAAATCCATTTCCCAAGGATGAGACTTCATTTCTATTTTAATTTCAAAAATCAAAGCTTTATTATCAAATTATGACAACAATAACATTTTTACTCAAAAATATAATTTACTTTTAATTTCTGTTTCCAATGTCATAGGGTTTGGACAATTAAATAATGAGACTGTGCAGTTAACAATATTCAAAGATAAATTTCACTTGTAAGGAACTTTTGTCACCCATTGAAAAGAGGAAATGATGGCAAGGTTATCCAAAAGACAGATGGGCACATCCTTCAAAATACTTTAATTTTTGGAACTTCATAAAATTAAGAAAAGAAATGAATAACAATAAAAATGCTTAATCTGATATTTTTACAAAATAATATAATACTTCATTAGCATTAACAATGAGATACCTAAAGAATTAGTCAGGTGGAAAGAGCTTTCCATTTTTCATAACAGACTATTTCAGGATTAGGCACTATCATAGTGTAAAGAACCTTAGCCAGAATGTAGACTATATCTGTTCTAGCCTGTCACCATGGGAAAAAAACTCATTTTACTTTTCTATTTCTAATGTAAAATAAATGAGTTTGGAGTAGTCTAAGATCTCTCCTACTCCTGAAGTTCAATGAATCAGCTACTCTTAAGTCATGTTTAAAAAATATAAAATGCCTGCATTCTAATTTATTTGTAGTAATTCCAAGTCATTGTTATTCAAAAACATTCAGTTAATGATTGCATAGAAGTCATTATGCTTTCATTTAAACATTTGTGTAAATAGGATTTTAATAAGTCCTATAATTGATCTTCTGAGCCTTTATTAGTTCACACTTCTGTCTTAATCCATCAAGCATGTACTTATATAGTAACAGCTGACATTTATTTTTTGCTTTAAAGATAAAAATTCTCTCAAAATAAGTATGTGAAGTATATTGAAAATAGCATTTCTTTTATTTAAAAGGTGAATAAAATTAGGCACACAAATGTAAGGTGATATACCCAAGGGCATCCAGAGAATCTATTCAGGGTTGGAGCATGTACCCTATTTCTTGAATGAAAATCTACAGCTTATTCCATCGGTCAATGATGCCTTGAAAAAAGCTTTGTGCTTGAAATTAGTATCTTGTTCTAAGACTTTCCTCTTTCTAGTCAGCACTGTAGCAATCCATCTATCATAATTTTGCAAAGTCAAGTTGCAACTACAATCATCTTCAAAGTCACTATGACAAAAATCTCTCACACATTTGTTTGTTTTCATGAAATATGAGGAAAGTGTTTACCTAGTGCCCTCCCACTGTGAGAGTCAACAAAGTGAGTACACAGTAGAAGAACAAGTGAAAATTAGATTCTGAAGACTAGTCCAACAATATCCAAGAGGTACTTATATCATAGTTATTGACAAAATGATGGTATGTTTTATAACATTTAAAAGTGGAAATATTTTTGGTAAGTTGTTGGAAAATTTCTGCTCACACTTCTTCAGGAGGAAAGGAAAAGACAACAGACATTACAGAATCAGAAATCAGAAATCAGAATGTTTCTTATTTAAAGAGGTTTCAAAACTGATTGTCAGTCTTATATAGCAAAAACAGTAAAAATATTATCATTGATTCATCATTTGCTCATATTGTATATGATAATCTTCTAACTATAAACAATTCCATTCTTTTTATTTTCCTTACCTCTTTATTTAATGTTCACTTCCAATTATCAAAATCAGTTCATGAAATCAAGAGCTTTCAAAACACCCCATGTCCAGTCAAATGTAATCCATTGCATCTATTTGTCCTTCAAGGTCTAGGAAGTATTCTTCAAGAAATCTGAAGTTTCTCCCTTAAGATCACTTTGAATAATAGACACTTGTATTTACCTAACTTAAACTTGCAAGTCACAGCAAAATCTTCTCATAAAATTACAGTGTCAGAGATTTTAGAGTCTTCTACTTGAATTGGCAAATTCTCAAAATGCTGAAAGTTGATCTCTGCATAAAATTACAAGTAATTTTGAAAAGGGAAGCTCTCTGACCAAAGAGAACCAGCAATTTCAATTATAGCCTCAATCCAGAAGAATCATAAAAATAGGAAAAGGTCCCTCATGTTCCAAAATATTCATAACAGCTCTTTTTGTTGTGGCAGAAAGTTGGAAATTGAAGGATGCCCATCAATTGACTAAACACGTTAGGATACAGGAATATTATGGATTATTGTTGTTCTATGAGAAACTATACGTGGTCAAACTCTAGAGAATGGGATGACTTACAGGATCTGATGCTGAGTGAAGAGAGCAGAACCAAGAGAACAATGTTCACATTAAAAGCAACATTGTGAGATGATTAACCTCGACGGAAGCAGATCCTCTCAGAAGTTCAGAGAACAAGGACAACTGTATTAGACCAACTATGGATAATGTTAATCCCAACCAGAGGAAGAAAAAAAATGAAAACTAAAGAAACCTTTTAGAATCTGATGAATACTTTATAAAAATTATTTCTTATGTATCCCTGTCCTTTAATTCTAATTCCACAAATCAAAACTAATCTGTAATATGTTTATCAGATATATATATATATATATACACATATATATAATACTAATTTGACTGTTCACCACTGAGGAGAGGGCTGTGGGAAGGAAAAGTGGAAAGAAATTTTGTGACTTGAAAACATGCATGGAAAAAATAAAAATAAATAAAACTAGTAAAGCTCTCAAAAAAGATAGCAAAAGAAATGCATTCTCAAGCTATACAAAGAAAATTGAATTCAGAAAGGTAAAAGATCAAAAGGTTAATTACTAAAAGTCTCATGAATTAACAACATTAAATTAACATCTTTAAAACTCTTATCCATGCCTTCCAAACTTATCATCTACCTTCAGGGCCCAGACAGAGTCACTACAAGAAATTTTACTTCAAGATTTAGCTATGAGGGATTTTCTCAGTTGTTACTTAGCCCCTAGTTATGTTAGTTAAGAATTCTATCCAATGATTTCTCTCTCATCACATTCAACTTAGATCAATGTATATCATGAAAACAATATAAAGACTAACAGATTGTCTTCTGTGGGGGGTGGGGAGGAAGGAAGATTAGAGTAAAAACTGTAGTACTCAAAATAAATAAAATCTTTCTAAAAAAAAGAATCCTATCCAGAGAATGCCCCTGAAGAAAAAAAAATCATTTTGTAAGTAACCAATGGAAAGGGCTTAACTTTTATAGAAAATAAATTACACTAAAGTATGATTGTTCTGAAACCATTGAGAAATCAAAGAAAAGTAAAGACTGAATATTATAAAAACAGAACATCAAGGTACAATCCAAAATAGTAAATTCTTCAAAACTAAATCTAATGAGGAATGAAAAAAAAGCATATCTTTAACAAAATTTGAGGTATCGCTGAGAGAAAATCACAACAAGAAAACATCCAACAATATTGGTAAAGGATACTTGATTCTTATACATTTCAAAGTAAAAAGCAAGATAAATTACTACACCCATCAAGATGAATAGGACGGAATTCTTAATTTGACTGCAAGGGAAATGAACACACATTATACAGATATATAAAGTGAACAAGTGGCAGAATTGCAGATGAACTTCAAGTTTATTGACATACTTTTTGGTCTTGTAACACACCCTTTTAAAATGTTAGAGAAAAGTTGAGGTTTTCAATAATCCAGAATTTTAAAATAACTTTGACATTAAAAGCTTTGTTTTATAGACTTGTTCATTCCATCAGTGCAACGATCAGGAACAAATTTGGGCTATCTGCGATGGAGAACAACCATCTGTAACCAGAGGAAAGAATTGTGGAGTTTGAACAAAGACCAAAGATTATTACCTTCAATTTAGAAAAAAAAATCATTAACTTATTATGTAATTTTGCTATCTCTTATACTTTAATTTTCTTCCTTAAGGTTATGATTTCTCTCTCACTACATTCAACTTAGATCAATGTATACCATGGACACAATGTAAAGACTAACAGACATACTTCTGTGGGGGGGTGTGGGGGGAGGGAAGAAAGAATAATGGAAAAATTGTAAAACTCAAGATAAATGAAATCTTTCTTTAAAAAAAAGATTGGTTTTAGTTTTATAAATTTGCCAGAGTTACAACACATGCAAAAAGGCTCATTCCACAGGAGAAATATTTGGCATAACTGAAGGTAATGATATGGTTAAAATGATAATTAGCAAATCACATTCAAAAAAGTTTTCAATAGTTACATTTATGTAATAAGTGAGGAAAGACTTGATTAAAAAATTCTGAAGACTGGTGTGATTCATTAATTGATTAAAAAGAATCTTCCAATTTTACTTTAACGATGCTTATTAGATTACCTTTGTAATTTATATATTTGAAACTATTTTAATAAAGTATTTGTTATGGAATCATATTGGCAATTTAAAACTCAATTAAACTTTGAATATATTTGATGAATTTTTGATGAAATTTTTGATGTTGAAATATTAGAGCATTGTCTTGAATTCTAAAGTGCTGTAGTTCATTTAATATAAAGTTGAAATTAGGAAAATAAGTTCTTGTCATAAATGTGACCCCCCATGAGTATTTCAATACATTTCATCCTTCAGAAATCAACACTTGTACTAAAAATAAAAAAGAAACTTTCAAGCTGCTACAAGAATAATCAAATTCATTAAAAAAAGAGTTCAAAGGAGAATTGCTAAATTTTGTGACAATAGTGCATTCGTATATTATATATATATATATGTACATATATATTAACATGAAATTATATTGATATTTTTTTCCTATCAGTTTAAGTTTTGGAATATTTTTAAGGAGGCATTCATTCCGTGTTCTAAAGAATTTTAAAAAATATAAGAAAAGGAAAAGAAAAGCAATTCATATAAGCCAACTAACAAATGGCAATTTAAAAGCATATGAAATATTTCACACCCAAATCCACTCATGTCTTCAAAAAAGGAA
Source organism: Macrotis lagotis (assembly GCF_037893015.1). Taxonomy (NCBI): domain Eukaryota; kingdom Metazoa; phylum Chordata; class Mammalia; order Peramelemorphia; family Peramelidae; genus Macrotis; species Macrotis lagotis. The sequence continues at coordinate 77,157,841 of NC_133665.1, forward strand.
GATACATTTCCTTGTATCATCTACAATAAATGGTTTCATTACTTAAAAATACATAGCTAAGTTTTTTCTCTTTCTATTTTTTCTTTCTTTGTTTTCCTTCCTTCCTTCCTTCCTTCCTTCCTTCCTTCCTTCCTTCCTTCCTTCCTTCCTTCCTTCCTTCCTTTCTTTCTTTCTTTCTTCTCTCTTCTTTCTTTCTTTCTTTCTTTCTTTCTTTCTTTCTTTCTTTCTTTCTTTCTTTCTTTCTTTCTTTCTCTTCCTTCCTCAAGCCTGTATCCTGAGACATATTTTTAACTCTACTCCTTTTTATCTTTTGATTTCAAAGCATTTGATTAATTCAATTATCAACTCTATGCAAATGATTCCCAGATTGACTTATCCAGTTGGAACTGGATATCTTATAGTAATCTAAATAAATAATTTCAAAACAGAACTCATTATCTTGCCATCTCCCCTGCTCAATTTTCTTTTTACTTTCAAGAATCCTACTCTTCTCCAAGTGACTCAAGCTTCCAAACTATTTCATCTTCAACACCATACTGACATCAACCATTGCATATGTTAGGTCTTGCTTTTTTCTTTCAATTTTTATATACACAACAACCTGCTTCCTCCCCTAATCTTTTTTTCAAATCAACTGTTTAAATAACATTCTGATTGGTTTTCTCGCCTCATGTCTTCTTACCATTCTAATAATCTATCACTCAGGTTCTAATAGGATTGACTTAAATACCACCCTACCCCCATCCCCACCAGAATCAATTAATTCTAATATCTCCTTGCACCTCTAGAATTTGAACTTAAAATTTGAAAAGAATATTGGATATAAATCATACATATATATATACATATATATATATATACATATATATATACACATGCATGCATCTAAGTAATGTGTATCTGTATACATATATATGTAATAACACATATATGTATGTATGTATGTATGTATCTGCAGAATCTGGGGATGAAATTTTATCAAGAGCATAAGTTGCAGGTCATTTCAATAAGGCACAAGTCTATGTACTACTGAAATAAGAGGTATCAGAACCAGAGGAAAAGGTCAAACTTTGTCCCCAATGAAAGAAAAAGTGCCAACTACCAGGTTTGTTGAATACTTCTTACTTGTGAGTTCTGCATTAAATATTCATGGAAAAATAAGGAGAACTGTTTTTTGGGATAACATTTTAGAGTGAGGAAGTTTTGCAGACCCTTGACTAAGTCCTGAGGAAGTGACAAGTTTCACAGAAAGGGCCAGTTGCATGCTTTTGATCCCAGGAGAATAGAAGGATTTTAGTTCTGCCTCCTGCACCTCAGCACACCCCAAAGTCTTAGCAGAGTAAATAGGACAGGAATTCTAAATAAAATGGACCTCTACAATTCCCTTAAATTACAGAGCATTACAGACAGTTCATAGTGACTTATTCCAGCAGATTTCTATTGGAACTCCAACTCAGGAGTTTACAGAATGATCAGGATGTCAGTTACCAGAATTTTCCCTAGATCTGATTATTTTGAGTGTACTGCCATGTCCAATGCTTGAATTGTTCCTTAAATAATAAATACTACTTTAATACTATATATATATATATATATGACATATTCTAATAAGATGAATTTAAATAAAATACATGCACATTCATGGATTCATTCATATATAAATATATATGTATATGTGTGTGTGTGTGTGTATGTATCTGTAAACAAATCTTTAAATATTACCAAAGAAAGTGGGAAAAGAAACAAGGAATACATAAGACACTATCGGTATTTCTTCCATGATTACTAGACCTTGCATGTAAGATAAATACTGAAGTCAGGAAGTAATCGTGGTAGTTAATATTCATGTAGGATTTACTGTTTGATAACCACTGTGCTAATTAATTTATGTTTATTATTGTGTTTGAATCTCACAATAACCTTTTGAAGTAGGGGTTATTTTTAAAGATCAGGAAACTGAGGTGAATAGAACTTAAGTAATTTGCCCAGAGTCACATAGGTTTTAAGTTTCCAGTCCAGTTTTGAACTTAGGTCATCTTGACTCCAGGCAGGATGAATGAGTGAACCAGTAAATAAATCATCCCAGCAAAAGGAACTTTTGTTATAATAGACAAAACTCAAGATTCAATGACACAATTACTCCAAAATAACTAAAAGCAATATTTCAAAGAAAAACAAATGCAAAATTTCAATAGAATTCCTTTTTTCTTTCTTTTTTATAAATTTTATTTCTTATTTTCATCCATGGGCACATGTATATTTTTAAGTTACAAAATTTCTGTCCACCCTCTCTTCCAACCCCCCCTCCCCTCAGCAAGAAACAGTCAGGTTAGTATTGTACATACATATTTTGATAAACAAGTTTTCAGATTAGTAATTTTCAGTATGAGGAATTAGGATTAATGGAAAGAGATACAGAAGAGAAAAATTTTATAAAGTGTTTATTAGATTCTGAAGGACTATTTTTTTGTGTATTTTTTTTCTTTCTCTGGATGGGTATAATATAGTCCATAGCAAGCCTTATACAGTTGTCCTAGCTCTCTGGAGTGCTGAGAGGAACAGAATTTCTTTAAATAAAAATGGCTTTTTCTAAGTTTAAAAGATGTTAGAGATCTAATCCTAGTTCCAGAGAGGAAAAAAGGAAAATATTTAATACTCATAAGAAAAAAAAATTGGAAACAGAGTCAACAGATTGGAAAAGGGACATAAAGCATTATCCAAGAATCAAATTTTCTGCTAATTAGAATGGACCAAATAGAATCTAATTACTCCATGAGGTAATGATAATAATAATAATAATAATAATAATAATAATAATAATGATAAAAAGGGAAAAAACAAAATAGAAAAAGCTAAACTTATGTAAGTATAAGAATAACTTACACATGAAAACTAGATATGGTATGCTCAGCTATATAAGCATCTGGTGAAACAATGTATGAACTACTAAACCTGGACTTAGAAATATCTAAGTTCCCAATCCATCAGTACCTTACTAGTTGGGCAACTCATGGTCAAATCTCTTGATCTCTGTTTTATTTTTCTCCTCTCGAAAACAGTGATAATAATAGCACCTACTTTCACATCTGTTGTGAGGATACATTGGAATTTGTAAAGTCATTTGTAAGGATTGTATCAATGTTAGTTACTCCTACTCCTTCTCCTAGTCATACTACCATTATGACCTTCAGTAACACCAATGTTGTTGCTATCATTTCTGGGCACAGGGAAGTATGAAGGAAAGTTAAATGAAACTTCCATGCATTCCTTAAGAAGATTCCCCAGCGACCTATACACGTTTAAATTGATATAGAGTAGTCAGAAGAAATATTTTTAAATATGAACTAAAATTTATTAAAAACCACAGAGAATAAATTTCATATTTTAATCAGGGGAGATGATACAGATGCCCTCTCATTTCCCAAAACCCTCTCATGATCAGAAATAATGGCAGGAGTTTAAAAGCACAGAGAGTCTGGTAGTGATTTTACTATATTTTGTCAATTTTAAAAGAAAAAAAGAGGACAAAGATTGGAATGCACTAGGAGACAAAAGAGAAGAAAAATTTGGAAATTTATTTCCCATAATTGATTTGTGCAAGTAAAATACAATATATATGAAAAGAAGTGCTGTGGGAGCAGGTAACATTTGACTATCACCCTCATTTGTTAGGGTCAAAAGAGAGAAGAATACATGTACAGCAGGGAACCAAGAAGATCAGTGTTAAAGGAAAAGAAAAGAAAAGAATCAAAAGAGTGCTGAAGGCAGCTCTAACTGGCTTTTTGAGATGACTTAATTATTACAAAGACAATCTGTTTTGAAAATTAGGAATTATGAACAATACAATGAATATCCATGATTTCAGAGGACTCTTGTTTAAACTGTTATTCACTTGGGACAGAATAGTGATGGAGTCAGTTCAAATTGATATTATAGCAATATAAGAAACTGATTCAATGAAATTTACATTTTTCTAAAGAGGTTTTGTTTTCCATTTTTTTCTCATTAAAGGAAGGGTGAGGAGGAATTTTATATGTATTGAGAATGATTTATACACTGTCATCAATACTGCTGTTGATTAGAAAAATTAATAATAGCTAAAATAATTCTTCAAAGACTCCTATTAAAAGATCATTTCCCCAAATAAGAACATACCATATTTTATATGTTAATTTATTCTTTATTATAAAACTGTACCTTTTTTTTTCTAACATTACCATCTAAGATTATCTTCCTTTTATGATAGTTATTGCTATTTCTTTTGTAATTCTGAATGGTCCTTATTGTCCTTGATGGCTTACATGATAAAGAGGGTTTTTTCCTCCTTTTATTTGAAAATGCTGTTCTTTAGCCATGACATTCCTGGATGTTTTCAAATTAAACATGCCTTCTTCCAACCAGATCTAGGCAATCTTCTTCTATGATCTTTTATAATATATATTCTCTTAGTTTATTCAAAACTTTCAGTAAGTCTGATAATCGTTCCTTGATATTTTACCCATGCCAATTGTTTTAGTTAGCAGATAGTTTACATTTTTAAAACATGTATTTTTTTTAATATTGAGTACTTTTTCTTTATTCTGTTTTTTAGTGAGTTCACAACTTGGTATGATATTCCCCCTTATCTTCTAATTTATCTAGATCCTTTCATTGTTTTTCCCTAAACTTTCAATTTGTTTTGAATTTCTTTTTTAATATCATGCTTTATTTCTTTATTATTTCCAGGTTTTCCTGAAATTCTTAGAACCATATCTTTTTTTGGTCTCTGTGACTCCAATTGCAGTTATGGTAAGTAAACTATCTTCTACCTCTTGGAATTTTGTGTATCATATTAATTATTCATTTTTGTGATTTCCTCTTCTTATTTTTATTTATATCTTCAATTTTTTTTTTAGGTTTGTGCAAGGCAAATGGGGTTAAGTGGCTTGCCCAAGACCACACAGCTAGGTAATTATTAAGTGACTGTGGCTGGATATGAACTCAGGTACTCCTGACTCCAGGGCCAGTCTCTATCCACTGTGCCACCTAGCTGCCCCTATATCTTCAATTCTTAAATATGAATTGTGTATTCAGGCTACCGTCATCTATTGGTTTTAGAGAGGTTAAGCAGGTCACATTTATTCCTAGCCCTTTATATTTTGGAATCTATGATTATAGCCAATGGCAATTTCTATGAGATGGTTTATATTAGGTCACTCATTCTTTGTCTATTTTCTGAGTCTCCTAGTTGTTCACAGTAGAACCCGGACCAGACTTGATTGTTTCTTTTCTTTACATCATCTTCACTCAGAAGTTCATAACTTCCCATTTTATATCTCTGGCAATTTCAATGAGATTTTAAAAATCATGATGGTCTCAGACATTCTGGACAACTTTCATGGACAGAGTGCCCAGGCAATGAATTGCCACATCTCTTACTGTGGCTTTAAATCCTTTGAACATTGTGTTGATAGGCTTTGTTTTTTTGTCACAGTGACTTATAGATATTGTTGTGACAGTTCAGGGATCTGCCTTTAGATGCACAATTATTGAGAAGGGTACTTAATTTTATTCTTGTTTATAGTGCTTTCTGACTTTGGATCCATTTTTTAGTTTCTTTTTAGCTCCCCTCCTTGACAACTTCCTCTGGCTTCCAGTAAGTTGTCACAGTTCATACTGGTCTTCTTGATTAGATTATTTCTGCCATTTCTTTTGCACATATGAACTGAAATGGATCCTCTCATTATCTGTCTTTCTGCAACCCTCACTCTTCTTCTTCTTCCTTTTTTTTTTTGTTCCTCATTTCTGGACCTGCTACTTCCATCCCCTCCCAATAGGGCCTCTTTAGAAGAGCTGTACTGGCACATGATCGTTCATATTTCCCTCCTAATCATAAGTCATAATCCTCAAATTGATCTCTTTATTATATTTTATCATCCATACTCATTTTTATACATCTCCATTTTTCTCAAAATTGATTTTTTTCTCCTTGAGAACAGGAGGCAATGTCTTCTATGTCCTATATTTTTTTATCCCAGAGGATGTGTCCAAGGTTAGGCACATGATAAATAAGTGATGATTTATTATTATCATTCTAGGCTATAGTTCACTTTACACAAGGTAAAGTACTCAGATATATAGAGATAGAAAAGTATCAAGATTTAAAAAAAAGAAAAACTTCTAGGTTTCAAAATGTGTTAATTAAGCTTAGCTTATTATTAGTGGAAGCATGAGCAGCAAGAAACAGTAGTATATGAATAGTAAACAGCCTAGGGTCCATTGCCATACGTAAAGTACTTTAGACATGACCCTCCCTGTTAGAATTGATTCTACAGTAGGTATGAGCATTCAGTGATAACTTTTGACTAAGATTTTTGTTCTGGATTAAACAGAAGGCTTTGTCCCCATTTAGTAGTGGGATCTATGCCTTGGCAAGGCATGCTGTCCATCTGGCAAGTAGGTCTGAGGAAAAGAATCAATTGGGCCAAATAACACCAACATTCTCATTATACTCAATAAAGGGTCCCAAGAGCTGGAACTGGGACATGGATTTAATTATCTTTCCCTTTCCAGACCATTCCTTACTCTCTGGATTTCAAAATCATCCCTCTAGTTTTGTTTCCAGCTGGTCTTTTCCTTTTTTTGCCTGGGACCTTTCCATCTTGTGACAACCTGCCATCTCTGCTCACCAGAGAAAACAAAATCTGACCTCTTCTACTATTGGGGTCTACCTCCTGAAACCTCCAGTTAGCGGGACCCAAGTCAAACTGTCTTCAATCTCCTCTCTGACCCAAGTTTCTGAATTTCAAAACCTTACATACATGATGGATACCTTAATCTCCATCACCTCCTTCAATCTGTCTGTGTGATCTTACTATAATGCAATGGAAGTTGTTGAATGAAGGAACGTTTTGCTTATAGTTGCATCTCTATCCAGTATTTATTACTGGATAAGCAAAATTACTAGATATGTGGATTTTTTCTTCATATTAAATTCTAAAATACATATAAAGTCTACTATGTGCTAAGTTCTGTGATGTTTTTAACAGCTATCTATGTCATTTTATTTTTGCAACATCCCTGAGACAAGTGTCATTATTATCCCTATTTAACAATTGAGGAACCTGAAATAGAATTTAAGTTTAAGTAACTTTCATCTAATATGTCTGAAGTCAAATTTGAACGCAAGTCTTCATGACTCTAATTCTAATGCTTTATCTATTGTGCCACCTAACTTCTCAGACTTTCTGTGATATATTCTTCAATATGAAAATGTTCTGGGTTTACTTCTTAAGATTTACACATGTAGCTCCTTTAAGAATACTTATTTTCCCGGATGTTTAATAAGTAGACTTGATCAACCCATTCAAAAGTTCTAGAGAGCACAGGAAAATAAATAAATTATAGATTTCAGAAATAAAAGTCAAGGACACTATATTCCAAGTACTGACTTAGTAACTTTGTAGAAATTGCTGGTCCATGATCAGTCATGTCTAATACTTCAATAACCCATGGACTATAGCAAACCAAATTCTTCTGTCCTCCACTATGTCTCAAAGTTTTTTCAAATTCATGTTTATTGTTTTCATGATACTATTTTCCATCTTATTTTCTGCCATCCATCTTTCCTTTTGTCTTCAGTCGTTTCCAATTGAAAACACTGCTTGTGTTCCATTTTTTTAAATAGTGATCATCTAATAATTATAACTTTTCAGTCATAGAATGACAGAATTTGAAAGGTAAAAGGACCTCAAGATATATCCCAATTCATACATGAGAGGTATTCACAATTTAAAGGAATCCCTATAAAATGGTCATTCAAATTCTAAAGTCTTTTTTGGGGCATGCCTAAAAAACTTCATGGTTAAAACGGTCTTCAGAAATTTCAGATTTCAAGCCCTTTCTTTTTAGAGATGAGGAAACTGAAGATCACTGAGAAGTAGTGAAATAACCAATGTCAGTCAGTTGTTTAGGTGAAGAGAAACTTCTAGAATACAGATCTCCTTACTTTAACTGTAATGATCTTTGTCATACATTAAACTAATCATAGGTTAAATATGTTGTTATGTCAAAAAAGTTTGGAGATGATTTATTACATATGCCCTTGACTTCTATGCTAATTATATAAATAAACCTTAAATACTGGTATTGTATCTTCATTTCAAAGTCAAATATTAGCCTCTCAACTTCACATTCTATGTGATTCGGTTTTTTGGTTGGTTTGTATTTTTGTTTTTTGCAAGGGAATAGGATTAAGTGACTTGACCAAGATTACACAGCTAAATAATTATTAAGTATCTGAGGTCAAATTTGAACTCTGGTCCTCTTAACTTCAGACTTGGTGCTCTATCCATTTACCACCTAGTTGCTCCATATGTGATTCTTTTTTAAAAATCCTATCATTTATTTTCCTACAAAACGTCTTTCTATTTCATTGAAAACCTTCCTTTATTTCTTTTAAATAAAAGTATGTATTAAAAGTTTTAGTGCAGGGGCAGCTAGGTGGCATAGTGTATAAAGCACCGGCCCTGGACTCAGGAGTACCTGGGTTCAAATCCAGTTTCAGACACTTAATAATTACCTAGCTGTGTGGCCTTAGGCAAGCCACTTTACCCTGTTTGCCTTGCAAAAACCTAAAAGAAAAATGTTTTAGTGCAATGGGGGTGATGATCAACCTTGATGGACTTGCTTATTCCATCAGTGCAACAATCAGGGATAATTTTGGGCTATCTGAAATAGAGAATACCATCTGTATTCAGAGGAAATTGTGGAGTTTGAACAGAAACCAAAGATTATTATTTTTAATTAAAAAACAGTTATCTTATTATGTAATCTTGCTATTTCTCATACTTCATTTTTCTTCCAGGGATATGATCTCTCTCTCATCACATTCAACTTAGATCAATGTATAACATGGAAACAATGTAAAGATTAACAGACTTCCTTCTGTGGGGGTGGAAGGAGAAATGCAAGATTAGAGGGAAAAATTCTAAAACTCAAAATAAATAAAATCTTTCTAAAAAAGTTTTAGTGCTAACTTAAGTTGTAAAAGCTTACTACCTGCATTAAGATTTTTTGGGAAACCTGAATTTTTATATAAAAAGTGGAATATTAAGACTATTTCTTAAAACTGTGGAGATCTTTCTGCTCATGTATGTTCTCTAAAATGTCTTTTGAATCATTTGGGAATCTCTAGTTCTACTATTAATGCGTCAATATCTGCTTGTGCCCCTTTGCATCTTTCCATTGTCTTTGGATCACCACCAATTGTGAAATTTCTGAAAGCATATTATTTTATTATTTTCTGCTTTGTGTCATTGCCAGGAAAATATAAAATAATCAAAACTATTATATATAAATATACATATATATATATGTATATATATATATATAAGTTCATTAAGGTCAATATAACTTTATAATAGAGATCGCATTCATATATGCTCATCCTATTTTAGCCTTATTTAAGTATTTCTGTAAGTTCACTGCATGACTCTTTGTCTGACTTTCCTGACAGCTCAAGGGTGTGGAAATTTGCTGGTCCATTATTTATCCTATAATTCTGTGATCAAGTTAATTGGCCCTTTCCCCCGAGCAGGATGCTATCATTATAAAAATATGAGAATTTTGTAATAGGAATCATTTCTGAATTAAAGTATGACTTGATTTTGACTCTATTTCTTGACCCATCTCTAGCACCTATTCAAAATATATCGAATAATGGATTAACTCATTCAGGTGCATTTCATAACACTGACATTTTGTGATTTTATTTCCTTTATTTTGACAGTGAGGAGGTCTAAGCCAATTAAATATTATACAAAAATAGACTGATCAACAACACATACAATTAATCTTTATATTTTTTGTTGACTATACTTCCCTTTATAACAATCAATAACAATTATTAAGGGCCTTCTGTTTGCAAGACACTATGCTAGATACTGGATATAGAAAAACAGAAAATTAATAGTAACTTCCTTTGAGTAAATTTCCTCAAATCACTTCTAGGGTTGGGAACAAAGTATCAATTGTTAAATTATGAACTAATGGTCTGATTTAAATTTCTAAAATTGGTATTTATCATTATTGATATTTGAACATTTTTATTATTTTCATAATATTTTGCTTTTTAAAAATTTTACTTTTAAAATTTCTAAGTTTAAAACAAATTTTCTTTTAAAAAATAAATGCTGTCTATTGTTTGCCCAATGGTATATGAGGCACCCTTTAAGCATATACGCAAGGTAAAAAGGATAAACATTACTTAGAAAAAAGTAAAACAAAGCATCCAAACAGCAAATACTCTTCTTTTAAGAAATTGGTGAGGTACAACCTTCATCAGGAATTCATACCTGTTCTCTCCCTGAAGTGACCTTTTCTCCTTTTTTCCTCTAGAGAGCATTTTCTGTATTGTTTGTTTTCCTTAGCAATATTGTGTTGTCTGTCTACCCATATGTTTACATATTATGGTCCTTGCAGTAGATTGACAAGGTCCTGAAGAGCAAGAAGTTGTTTCTCAACATCTTTTTATCCCCAATGTTAAAAGCAGATCCTTGCATATAGTAGATGTTGTAATAAATGTTTAAGTGAATTGAATTTATTTGGGGAAAGGAATATTAATTTATTCATATATACACAAGAATATGTATTATATACATAATTCATGAATACACTATATGTATACATTATCTGTCTATCTATAGTCACATCTAAAATCTAGAAAATAATAATAGAACATGCATTTCAACAAATGTACAATGTAATGATACTTGATAGGATGTTTTCTTCTTACATTCATGATATGTTTTTATAAGCCATTATCCTTTAATGTTTCCCTATTACAAAATGAGTGGGCAGGATTTATTGCCTCCTAACTCTAGGTCAAGGAAGGTAAAACTGGTGAAAATGCCAGATAACATCCACTTTAATTGATCTGAATAGTCACATCATTGAAAAACCTCATAAAACTTGTCCGGAACTTGTGAGATGGAGATTATGTTTCTGTACATGCAGCTGGTTTTGGAAGCCCATCCTCCCTAGACTTTGTATATGATGACAGATATATAGTTTCACATCTTTGAGATATGATTCTCAGAAACTGCAGAAAAGAACCTCTTAAACATATCTCCCTAACAGGTTCTGTCTTAATTGAATATGCCTCTACATTGGAATTCAGGAGTCTCATTATCACCACTGGGTTATCAGCAGCACTAACGTATTCTATTAGGATCCACTCTATTGCTTTTACTCAGAACGAATCTGCATTCATTATGGCTCAGTGCCAAACTGTGCTAATCCTGAACACACTCAAGACTGATTCTTGAGCACTTTTCCATGAAAGATTTTTTACATTAAAGATTGCTTCTTCAAATTTGTCTTCTTTGCTTAATGTAGGTCATTATAAGAACCTTATTTCATATGTATTTAAGAGACATTTAGATTTACAAACTATATACATCATTTCATTTGAAGGTGTTATTTTCCTCTTTTTTTCAGAGGAAGTTACTTAAAACTCATAAAGGTAGGGAATTGCCTGAAAGAGAATGAGACACAGGCTTCTTTTACTGAAAGTCCTTGAGGTTAGCCACTTGGTCATGCTGCCTTTTTTCTTAACTGAAATATATGAAAATTGGTTTGATTTAATAATGCTTTCATAAAATGAAGGAATTTATTTTTAAATTAAAATGAATATAATAAGAAAGTTGGAAGTGATTTCCCACTCTCCATTCCTTTAAAGATATGCTACTAGAAATATTGCTCATAAAAAAGAAAAAAGAAATGAAGACAAGAAAATAGAAAATGAATAGCAAAGTTGAAAATGGTTAAAGTGGGAATAGAGGGAGGTACCAAATTACTACAATAATTTGACCAATAAAAGCTTCTTGCTCATGTACCTGGACTCAGAGTTTCTTTGTACCATGTCAGAAAACAGGAGAACCTTTCCTTAAGTATCTGAATGGTCAAAATTTTCTGAGTAAAATCAAAATGTTAGGATTGTTAATAAAAATCAGACTGCTAAAATGCCAACACCTGCATTTGTCTAGTTTATGCTTAGGCAAGATACCAAATGAGAGTAAAGGAGAGTTTGCTAGGCTAACACATTTAGAATTTTTTGGAAAATATTCACATAATTCCACTCTTTTGTGTTTCTTCTAGAATTTCACAATAAAGCAAATACAATCAATTACAACAATCAGAAGTACGTAAAGTTTCAAACAACATACACTGGGACTTACAGGTATAGTGCCACTCAGCAAACTGAAACTCTTTTTTTCCAAGATAAAAGAAACAAATCTATTTATTGAAACTCATAGGCTTATAATTAAAAGATATTAAGCAGTAAGTCAGATAGAGAAATATAAAAATATGGAAGGGAAAGTGTGCATTTCATCATATTTGTCTTATAGTTATATGAATTACTCTCATGAAATGCTTAGTTCTATACTGAGTTCATGCTAGTAATAGGGAAAACAGGGAAAAGAATTAATGTGAATTTCAAGTAGGATGAATAAATCTGAATCTGTTTTATTTTTTTTCTCTCTCAGCTCTTAGTTTAATTATCACTACATATGTAACCAAAGGACATTATTTGGTCTTAGTATATGTAGTTTCTTGGGGGCATGGAGGCATAGTAATAACTAAAAGTTATATGGTGCCTTAAATTTTGGAAATTATATATACATATATATGTATATATACTCATTTTTTATCTAACATGAACACTATGAAACACGTACTACTATTACCATGCAAAACAGAGGCTTAAGTGAATGTGCCATAGTTAAATAATTAATAAGGATCAGAGGAGAAAGTTGAAGCCAGATCTTCTTGAATTCCAGATCTAACACTTTTATCCCCTGGAACATGCAAATATACATTTACAAACACATACACATATTCTGTTGCAACTTTTGAATATTATCAAAAACCATTGGTGTAATACACTGGATACAGTCCTTGAGGAAAAGAGCTCAGGGTCAATCAAAGGAATAATAGAAGAATGGAATATAAGTTGAATGTGGTTTCACATAATATTGACTTGCCTAGAAGCTCCAAAGGGTCCCTAAGTCATGGTGTCTTACAAACTCTGAATTGGAAAGCACCTTCTCAGTCAAGAAGATCAGCTCTTATGTGAAGAGGAATCCTTGCCAAAAATTCTCAACATCTGATAATGAAGCCCCTGAGGAAGCTAAATGGCATAGTAAATAGACTGCTGAGTCTAGAGTCAGGAAGAAAAGAAACAATCCGAAAAACTGTTCAAATTTAGCCTCAGATGTCCAGTAGTAGTGTTTTCATACAATGTCATTTAACTTCTCTCTGCTTCTGTTTCTTTGACTGTAAGATAAATATAATAATAGCACCTACTTCCCATGTTGCTATGAGGACCAAATAATATAACATGTGGCACATAGTAGGTACTTAAATAAGGCCTTCCTTATTTTTCCTTATTATTCTAAATATAATGCCAGTTTGTTGGTCATTTTTCATAATATATCTTTCTCTTCAAAATCCTATTTGGTATTTTATTGGTAAAGATGCTGGGGTGGTTTGCTATTTTCATCTTTGACTCACTTTATAGATTAGAAAACTGAGATAAACAGGGTGAAAGTGAATTTCCTAGTAAGTATCTGAAGGCATATTTTAATTCAGGAAGGTAAGTCTTCTTGATTTCAAACTCTGTCACAATCTATTCACTGTGACCTCTAGCTACCTCATTATGTCAGTTATAATGAGTCAAATGGCATCTGGAGGATCAAAAAATTCACAGTTGAATCACAAAGCATAATAGAACACTTAATTTGTTTCTTGAAAATCTATTTTATAAGGATAGAATATCTTTTTTATATGTGATTGAAACGTGTCCCCTGTTCTTTTGCAATGGTGATAGGACCAGTTTTTGGTTATTTATTTAAGGCCCAGATCCATATATTTTCCTGTGCTTCAGATACTATTTGGTATATATGATCTTTATTTCCTTCCAAGTAATTGAAAATTTTTATGGAGTTAAACATCCTTTATAGAATCAGGTTCAGAAAATTAGACAAAGACAATTGGCCTGAGAAAACAATGGTACAGAATTATTATTTTCTTCATTGTTTCAAAAATTTTACCTGGGGGCGATTTTCACTCTTCCATTCTAATGGAGTTTCTAGGGAGGAATTATTATTCTGATGCTTCATTGTAATTTATTCCTCCCTTATAATATCAAATCCTAAAAATTGTCTTTAATCATATTTTCTAGTTGATTTCATATAAAGTGATTAATAGATGTTTTAAGTAGTCAGCATTAAAATAACTTCACTTCATGCCATAGGTCAGCTCCTTGTCTTGGATATAATTTGAATCAATTTGAAAGAAAATTTGAATTTCAAATGTTTTTTTCCCATTTGATTATCTCACTTCTCCATGATCTCTTATCCTGAGGAACACAAAATCTGCCCAGTGTTGTAAACTGAAGTAGGATGATAAATCCAATCAAGATTTTAACCTCCTATTCATACCAACAGTTGCTGTGTTTTGATTATGAGTCATGGGATGACAGTTTCTGAGGAATTAAAATGATAGAAAAAAAGCATTAAAGAAAGAGAAATAGTAGATATAAACAAATTACACCATTCTATAAATCATGAATTTTGCTAGAATAGGAGTATACAGATCTTAACAGATTTATAATCGAAAGTGAATGCTTCCTACTGGAGTTTTTGAATGAAGATTATGGATAGCCCACATGCTCCATTTGTATATCCCAAAAGTCCAATGAGATAAGAGAAGTCCCCAAGCTTATTGTGGGTGAACTGCAAGAGTCACAAAGACTAAGAAAACATGGATAGGGTGCCATTTGTACTTCTGGAGGTGTATTCATAGAAGTGAAATCAAAGAGCCTTTGAAGTCCCAACATATATTGATTAATCATCAATTTTCACTTCAAGGGTTCCATGGTTTCTAAGAAACAAAGGTTTTTGAAGCTAGGCAAATATAAATTCTTCATTGACATATGAACCACTAAAGAAAATAAGCAAGGTACAGGTAGTCTTTGGAAGAAACTAATTTTTCATTAAAGAAATATTCCATAAGTAGTCATAGTCTTGATTATATGGTTGAGAAAATGAGGATAAAATAATGAGTGTTTATTACTCGATGAATACAAGATTTTACTTTTATTGTAATTCATTGTCATATTTTCATTGCCTACAAGTATTCCTGGAACATTTGAGTATTTATTGTATGATTGTGGGTTCATGTTACAAAACAATTTTTTAAATTTTATTTTTCCAATTACATGTGAATGTAGTTTTTAGCGTTTATCCAATTGCAAGTTTATAAGTTCACATTTTTCTACCATCCTCCCTTATTTCTTACCTGCCCTTAGCAATGAACAATCTGGTAAAATCTGTACATGTCCAATTGATATTTCTATTTTTGTCATATTGTTAAAGAAAAATTAAAATTGGGGGAAAGAAAAAAGTAAGAAAGAAAAAAAACATAAAAGAAGTTTTAAAAAAGTGAACATAATATGCTTTGCTCTATATTCAGACTCAATAGATTTTTCTATGAATGTGAATGGCATTTTATATAATAGATTTGTCAGGATTGTCCTTGATTTTTAAAATGATGAAAGGTGCTTCATCCATCATAGTTAACCACTTCACACTTTTTGGTATTAATTCAAACAAAGTTCTGATGGTTCTGTTCACTTCACTAAGCATCAGTTTATACAAGTCTTTCTGTGCTTTTCTAAAGTCTAGCCACTCATGATTTCTGATAGAACAATTGTCCCCCATCCCATTCATATATCATGGCTTGTTCAACCATTCCCCAATTGATGAACATCTCCTCAGTTTCCAATTCTTTGCCACAACAAAAAAAAGTTACTATAAATATTTTTGAATATATGGAACTTTTCCTTTTTTTACGATCTCTTTGAGATATAAACCTAGTGGTGTATTATTGAATCAAAGGGTATGTACAGTTTTGTTGCCCTTTGGACATAGATCAAAATTGCTCTCCGTAGTGGCTGCATCTGTTCACAATTGCACCAATAGTGAATTAATATCCCAATTTTCCGACATCAATCATTTTCTATTTTTGTCATCCTAGTGAATCTGATAGTTACCAAGTGATATTTCAGAGATGTTTTAATTTGCATTTCTTTGATCAATAGTAATTTGGAGTATTTTTATGCGACTATAGATTCATAAATTGATTTGAAAACTATCTATTTATATTCTTTGACTATGCACCAGTTGAAGAATGATGTTTAAACTTATCAATTTGATTCAGTTCTGTATATATTTTAGAAATGACTCCTTTATCAGTATCATTCATTGTGAAAATTGTTTCTGTTTCATGCATTCCTTCTGATCTTGAGTGTATTAATATTATTTGTGCAAACTATTTTAAATTTAACAGTTGAACTCATTCATTTTCCAATTCATAATGTTCCCTATCTTTTGTTTGGTTATAAACTTCTCCTCTCTCTGGTGATACAACAGATAGAATATTTCTTATTCTCTTAATTGGTCTATCATATTGTTCTTTATTTCTAAATCCTATACACATTTTGATCTTATTTTGTTATAGGGTATGAGATATAGGCCTATGACAAGTTTTCCATACTGTTTTCCAGTTTTACACAGTTGTTGTCCAGAAACTATTGTCTTTGAGTTTATCAAACAGTAGCTTACTATTGTCATTTTCTAGGTTCTTTTTGTAGATAATCTAATCCATTGATTCATTTCTCTACTTTTAAATCAGTACCAGAAAGTTTTTATGACTGATACTTTATAATATATATCTTTTATTAAGGCAATGGGATTAAGTGACTTGCCCAAGGTCACACAGCTAGGCAATTATTAAGTGTCTGAGGTCAGATTTGAACTCAGGTTCTCCTGATTCCAGGGCTGGAGCTTTATCCACTGCATCACCTAGCTGCCCCTAAAATATAGTTTTAAGTCTGTAAAGCTTGGCCATCTTCCATTACAATTTTTCCATCAATTTTCTTGATATTTTTGACCTTTTGTTGCTCCAAATGAATTTTATTACTATTTTTCTAACTCTGTAAGATATATTTTTTCATAATTTGATTGATATGGCACTGAATAAGTATTCTAATTTTGTAGAATTCTAACTTTTCTTACATTAACTTGGCCTAACTATAAACAATTTCCATTTTTCCAATTGTTAAGTCCTACTTTATTTGAGTGAAAAGTGTTCAAATAGTTTCTGGATTTGTTTTGTGAGGTAGATTTCCAAGGATTTTATATTATCTACAGGAACTTTCGATGAAATTTTGCTTTCTATCTGTGGTCCTTGAGTTTTTTTTTCCATATATAAAAATGTTGATGATTTATAGGGATTTATTTTATATCCTGCTACTTTGGAAATTGTTAATCGTTTAAATTAATTGTCGATTATTAATGCTCCTTTTTGCATACCAACTTAATGTCTGCAAAAAGTGAAAGATTTTATCATCATTGCTTATTCTAATTCCTTCAATTTATTTTTCTTCTCTTATTGCTAAAATTAACATTTCTAATACCATATTGAATAATATTGTGATAACAGGCTTCCTTGTTTCACCCCTAATCTTACTTGAAATGTTCCTAGTTTATCTTAATTACATATGATGTTTGCTAATGATTTCAGATAAATATTTTTTTTTGTCATACCACATGAATACTTACTATATTTTTAAGGGATCACATTAAAAAAAGTCAAGGGAGTAGCTAGGTGGCGCAGTGGATAAAGCAACAGCCTTGGAGTCAGGAGTACCTGGGTTCAAATCTGGTCTCAGACACGTAATAATTACTTAGCTGTGTGGCCTTGGGCAAGCCACTTAACCTCATTTGCCTTGCAAAAACCTAAAAAAAATTCAGGAAATTAATCAATATTATAATATTGGTGCACATATATAAATGTAGGCCTATATAAGCATGAATATACATATATGTATACTTATACCAAGACTATCTGGTGAGGGGAGGTAGAGAAGGCAGAGCTGGGCTCAGATTGCACAATCCTTCACAAACTGAATTGGATGGCTAAAATAAGCATGTACCTGTGCTACCTCTATTAGGCACATACAGTGCAAATTTAGATTCTGATGCTGTTTGTGCCTCCCAGTTATGGACCCCCTCTCATATCACTGACACACCCATATGAAAATTGCCAAAACAGTGCGAAGGTTTTGGAACTATTTTATGTATGTATATAGATATAATATATTTGAGTAATGATTTTGAGCAAGAATTTTCAAGAATATTCTTCCTGCCAAAGATATATTCCTTACATAAAAAATACAAATACCACATATGCACATGCAAATAAATATATAATACACATCACATCATATGTATATATATATATAATATATATACATACATATGCATTGACATAGTTTTGTAACACTACTTATCTTCAAATAAATCTATTCAAAACCCTTTTGTTTAGGTTTAAACTAGAGTGGTATTTAAGTCCTTTCTAAATATAAAATTCTATTATTCTGTGATAGATACATACGGCTATGGAGGTAGAATCTTACGTAAATATATCTCAACCACAGAATAACAGAACAGGCAAGCTAGTTAAACTCTCTCAGCCTTATTTTCCTCCTCTGTAAAATAAGAACAATAATATCAGCACTGCTTATCTCACAAGGATTTTATAAAACACCAATTACATATAAAGCACTTAGCAAAATTTAAAGCACTTAGCAAAATTGAAAGTGTTACATAAAGGGTTAGTTTGTATATAATATATAATTGTATGTACTATATTGTCATAGATAAATTTTAACATATAAAAACTGAAACTTTACTTCATATCTCCTTCATGAGTTACAGAATTATATATCACTCAAATCCAATTTTGCATGGTCTTAAATATAGTACAATTTTCCTAGTTTTTATGATATGATTGTAATATTGTAAAAATAATTAAAATACTTATGACATAATTTTACTCAACTACTTAAAATTATTGGTTGAATAAATTTATTATATTGATTTAAGCCATCTTTTATATGTTTCTAAGAGGGCTTTAAGGGTATCAGAGCTGTGGTAAATTCTACTCATTCTTTTTTTTTCCTCTAAAGAGACTAGAAATGCTTTATGCCAATGTGTAAGAGAAAGCCCAGTAGCAATGACATTAGACTTTTGCAATAGTCAATAAAAATTCAAAGGTTAATTGAAGCAGAAGGGGAAATGAAAATGCCCTTTTCTGGTCTGCATTGATAACATCAGGTATTACAGAATAATGTGACTAAAATGCTTGATAGAGTGCCTTTGAATTTGACATTCTATGAACTCTTGAACACTGACAAGAAGAATTTTTAGGAATATTATCTCTTACTAGGGTTTTTTGTCATTTAAATGTTGTATATTTAAGACCCTATCTATATTAACTGGGTTAAGTAGAGCAGGCATGTCTAATTTAGCAACATATGTGTTTATACAGCAGTAAGGTTTCAAAGTGTGCACAATTTGGATAGTTATATTGATATGATTCAAGGATATTTAATAAAACACAAGAGAGGGGCTAGACTGTTATTGTACCTTAAGTATCAGTGCTGTACTTAGGAGAGAGATGAGGTTCAAACCTTGACTCTGACATTTGTTAGATATATGAACCACATTTATGAGATATTAGATATATAAAGCACAATCATTTGATGTTTCTGAACCTTAGTTCCCATATCTATAAGGTAGGAAAAGCATATCTACTTTATAGTTTATATAAAGAAAATTTTTTTAAAGATTTATAGTTATGAAGAAAAAGGAACTATTATTTGTACAATTCTGCAAGTTAACATTTAAATTTTTGCACTTTCCCACCAATACCTCCAATTTTGACAAATAAGCATATGATATTTTCCCTTTTCTGAACAACTTGATTTTATGTCACTGGGCAGGCTGTTTTGGGGCTTAGTAGACACAAACCAACACAAATGTGGAAAGATTTGGTAAAAGTAGCCTAAAGATCAAGTTTGATTAAAACAAAAGGAAAAAATATTGAAACATTGTTCAGATTGAATTTATTTTTACAAAAAATATTTAGAATAGGTTCAATATTTTTTCTCCAAACTATTTTTTTTTAATTTTTTTGCAAGGCAAATGGGGTTATGTGGCTTGCCCAAGGCCTCATACCTAGGTAATTATTAAGTGTCTGAGGCCAGATTTGAACTCAGGTACTCCTGACTCCAGGGCCGGTGCTCTATCCACTGTGCCACCTAGCCATCCCCCAAATTATTAAAGTAGTAATAATCACATAAAATTCAATCATTAAGTATTTCTGAACACTGTGCTAAGTGATAAGGATTCAAAGAAAGAACAAAAGAATTCCTGTCTTAAAGAAATTCACATTCTAAAAGTGTTCAGGTCGATTTGAAAGGAAAAAAAATGTATAGTCCAAACCAGACTTTCCTAAAAGAATATGTTTTTGCAGACTATGTAATCCATTTCCATCTCAGGTCCCTGCTTTCTCTCTTGGAAAAGATGGGCCAATGTGCCTATGGTGGTTACTTTCTTTGAAAAAGATTTGGGGGTAATTTATTCAAAGGTTTCCCTTCTGACTTCTCAGATTTTTTCCTCTTAAACTATCTGCTGGAGAGGCAATATGGTGTCATTCAAAGAGTCCTGAACTTTCAAAATTAGTTGTATATTCCTACAATGCCATTGGAAAAAAGAGAAAGGCTCCATGCACACTAAGTTACTTATAGGAGTAGCTAAAAATATTTCTTACTCTTAAAACATGACTGATCAACCTCCACTTGGTATTAATATTTTTTGTGTAGCAAATTATTAGGAACGAAAATTTTCATTGTTTGAGGAGTAGCCAAACACAATGAGGGAGCCTAAAAAGAAATTTCTGATGAGGCATATGACCACAGTGGGACAAGATTCCCTTCTGTCTGAAGTCTCTACACCAAATGTTAGAAAGGCAGGAATATTAAATGCATCCTTTTCAGATCAAGATGCAATAACGTTTCTTTCAATGAAGGGTTATAGAAACATAGATTACAATTCATTGAAACTAAATAACCCAATCCTAAAGAACAAGAAGGTCAAGGTTCACATCAATAATTTTATTAAAGAGGTAGACAAAAATAAGGCAATATTTGAAAATTCATGATATGGTATCATATCAGGGCTTAGGGAGAATTTATCTCTCTAAATACTTCCATCAATAAAAGAAAGGACTGATCAATGAATTAGGTTTTCAACTGAAGAAAAAACACTCAAAAAAGGACATATTTAAAAATCCCCAGTTAAAATTCAAATTGGAAATTGAGAAAACCAAAGGACTCATTAATTAAAATTTAAAGTAAGAAAATGATTGAATTAATAATTAAATGGAGAGCTTATTTTATGAACAGACCAGAAAGAGAAATCTGTTTAGATTGATTTAAAAAAGATGAAAATAAAATAAAAGGAGTGAACTAAATAAAAATGAAGATGAAATAAAAGCATTAGTAAGAGCTATTTTATCCAATTTTATGATAATATAATTGACAATATAAGTGAAATGAATGAATATTTGCAAAAATATAAATAACTCATAATAATGCATATAGAATATTCAAATAATTCCATGATAGAAAAATAATTAAAAATAATTAAACAAGGCATAAATAAGCTCCCTAAGAAAAATTCCCAAGGACCAAATGGAAGCACAACCATTTAAGGAAGAATTAATCCTAACACTATAAATTATTTGAAAAAATAATAAAGTAGTACTGTCAAATTCCTCTTATGATGAAAACATGGTTTTGATACCTAAAGCAGGGAAAGCAAAAATAAAGTAAGACGCTATAAATCAATTTACCTAATGAATATTGATAAATTTTAAATAAAATACTGGCAGGAAGATTACAATAATTTGTCATAAAGATCATACTCTATGACCAAGTGAATTGTATAAGATGGATGAAGGTCTGGTTCAATAGTAGCAAAAAGAACAGCATAATTGGCAATATAATTAACAAGAATAACAAAAATTGATTATCTCTTTAGGCTTTGGATTTAGTACTTCTGACTATTTTGTATTTTTTGAGTTTATGTTTTGATTCCCTATCACCATAGTAATTTTCTAAAATAAACATTTTATATTGTTTGCTCATTTTTTCCAGCCTATTTCTTGAGTTTTAGTTTTATATTAAAGTGAGTCTATGCTTCTGAGCGGGGGGGGGGTACAGTCCAAAAGATCTGGCTTTTTGGGCAGTGGTTTTCAAATTTAATTCTGGGGACCTATAAGGTTTTGGTTCTTAAATGTTCACAATCTCCCTTCTTTGCCTCTACTGTAACAAGATTTTTTGCCTCTTCACCTTGTATGATTTATCCACTTACTCCTAACCTTCCCCTTGTATAATTCGCCTTTTATATTTTTTTTTTGCTTTAACCGATCTTGTCTTACAACCCCTTTGTCAAATTATACTACTTTTAGCTGTCCTGATAGAAGTACTTGTCTCAAAGATTGATTGATTGATTGATTGATTGGATTAATGAGCTGCATTGTATCAGTCCCTAGGTATCCTTCCCTCTTCTGTGTCCTTAGAAATACATTTCTCAAGTTGTAGTCAATTTTTATCATACCCCCTTTTTAAGTACCCTCTTTGGACACGCAATTCTCATGAGCAAAGCATCATGCAAAGTCAAATCATTTCATTAACCAAATCATTTCATTTTTATGCCCCCCCAAGTACAGTCATTCTAATTATATCAAAAGCATCTAGTAAAGCAAAATCTCTTAATGATGTTTTCACATCCAGTCCCAAAAAGTATATTGTCTCTTTCTTTTTTGTTAATTTCTTTTTTAAAATTTTCATCCATTTGTAATCCTTCCTTCTCTTTTTTTAAAGAGATTTTATTTAGGGTGGCTAGGTGGCACAGTGGATAGAGCACCAGCCCTAGAGTCAGGAATACATGAGTTGAAATCTGGTCTCAGACACTTAATAATTACCTAACTGTGTGGCCTTGGGCAAGCCACTTAACCCCATTTGCCTTACAAAGGAGAAAAAATCCTAAAAAAAAGATTTTATTTATTTTGAGTTTTAAAATTTTTCCTCTAAACTTACTTCCTCCCCCAACCCCCCCCCCCCACAGAAGGCAATTTGCCAGAATTTACCTGGTTTCCATGGTATACATTGATCCAAATTGAATGTGATAAGATATAAATCATATTCTTAAGGAAGAAAAATAAAGTATAAGAGATAGCAATATCAGAGAATAAGATATCAATTCTTTTTTCTAAATTAAAGGTAATAGTCCTTGGTCTTTGTTCAAGCTCCACAGTTCTTCCTCTGGGTATGGATGGTATTCTCCATCACAGACAGCTCCAAATTGTTTCAGATTGTTGCATTGATGGAATGAGCAAGTCCATCATGGATGATCATCACTCCCATGTTGCTTTCAGGGTGTACAATGTTTTTCTGGTTTTGCTCATCTCACTCCTCATCAGTTCATGAAAATCCCTCCAGGTTTCTCTGAATTCCCATCCCTCCTGGTTTCTAATAGAACAATAGTGTTCCATGGTATACATATGCCACAGGTTGTTAAGCCATTCCCAATTGAAGAAAAATTTACTTGATTTCAATTCTTTGCCACTACAAACAGAGCTTCTATGAATATTTTTGTACAAATTATGTTTTTTACCCTTTTTCATCATCTCTTCAGGGTATAGACACAGTAATACTAATTGCTGGATCAAATGGTATGAACAGGAACAGGGGCAGAGCCAAGATGGTGACAGGAGAGGAGCCATTCCTAGGTGTTCTCTTCATAATATTTCAAAAATCTTAAAATTATGATTCAAACTAATTTTCAAGATACAGAACCCACAGAAAGATCCAGTGAGGCAATTCTTCAGACCAAGGTAGCCTGGAAAATAGTGGAAAGACTCCCCTACATGGGTTTAGAGGGGTGGTCTCCTAGAGTGAAGGAACTTCAGCCTCCCACAGGCATCCCCAGGGTGCCTGGAATCTGTGGGTCATGGAACTGGGGGCAGGTTCCTGACCTATACCTCAGGGAACACCAGGCACAAATTGGAGGATGAGAAGAGTAGACCTCTGCCAGAGCAAGCACATGAGTCCCAGGCCCTCAGGGCAGTTGCAGCAGTCAGTATGGTCATTTCAGCAGCAGAGGGCAGACCAGGGTTGAAGTGAGAGCTTTACACACTGAGTCCCTTGGGGGGGTGTCCCAATAATACTCAAAAGTTCAGGAAGCACCCCAAAACGAAGCACAGGCTGGAGAAATGAGTAAACACAGAAAAAAGGGAACACCATTGAGACATACATTGTCTATGATCAAAGGATCAAAATACTCAATCTGATGATAAGGTAGTACAAGCTCTTGCATCTAAAGACTCTAAGAAAAATGAAAGTTGGGCTCAGGCTATGGCAGAACTCAAAAAAGATTTTGAAACTCAAGTAAGGGAGATAGAAGAAAAATTGGGAAAAGAAATGAGAGAGATTCAGAAGAAAACCATGAAAAAGAAGTCAGCAGTTTAGTCAAGGAGATCCAAAAAAATGCTGAAGCAGAGGGCAAAGTAAAAATTGAGAGAATCCACCAATCTCACCTGGAAAGATCCAAAAAACACCCCCCCAGAAATATTATAGCTAAGTTTCAGAACTGCCAAGTCAAAGAGAAAATAATACAAGCAGCCAGAAGGACACAATTCAAATATTGTGGAGCTGAAGTCAGGATCACACAGGACTTAGCAGCAACTACATTAAAAGGGCCTGTAGAGCTTGGAATATAATATTCTAGAAGGCAAAAGATCTTGGAATGCAACTGAGAATCAACTACACAGAAAAACCAAACATCCTCTTTCAGGGGAAAAGACAGATTTTCAGTGAACCAGGATTAATTTCAATTGTTCATTTTGAAACAACCAGAGCTGAACAGAAAGTTTGACCTTCAAATACAGGACTCAGGTGAAGCATAGAGAGTAGGAGAGAAGGGTAAATGATTGAGGAACTTAATGATGATGAACTGCATGTACTCCTGCATAGAAAAATGATACTGATAATAGTCATATGAAACTTCTCATTTAATAGAGCAGGTAGAAGGAGCTTTTATAGATGAAGTAGAGGAGAGAGCTGAATTTGAAGATATAATATATTGTAACAATGGAGTCAATTACTAAAAGGGAAATGTAATGGGAGTAAGAAAAAGGAGAGGTGGAATGGGCTAAGATATTTTGTATAAGAATTTTTTAATTACAATGAGCTATTGCAATGATATGAAAGGGGGGAAGGCAAGGGGGAATGAGGGAACCTTCACTCTCATCAGAGGTGGCTCAGAGAGGAAAGAGCATATATACTCAATGGGATATAGACATCTAGAATAAAAAAGAAAGAAAAGGGACAGGGGGAAGGGGAGGGATGTAGTGATGGTGGAGAGAGTGGATTGTGAGGGAGAATGGTCAGACATAACACATTATCTCTTTTACTTCTTGCAAGAGGCTGGGATTGGGTAGTTTGTCTGGCAACACAAGACTGAGTGGTTGCTGGGTCTTAGGGGTGGTATGTGGGCTCGGGTCCTCTTGGCCCCAGGGCCAGTGATCAGTCTGTTGTGCCACTCAGCTACCCTATAGCCCATTTTAAAGGGGCACAGAGTGAAAGGAGAGAGAAAATTTAGTATATGGTTGTGGGGAGGTATGAATGGAGGGAATTGCGATCAACAGCAACAGTAGTGGAAAAATATAGAAGTAGCATTTGTGATGGAATTATCATAAAGAATGTGATCCACCTGAGGAAGAGCTGGTGGTGCTGGAATACAGACTGAAGCATATTTTTTCCTTTTTCCTTAACTTTATTTCTCATGAGGGTCTACATTTTTTGGGGGGAGGGGGTATTATGTTTACTCTTAAACAAGAATATTTAAGTAATGTATAAAAAATCATTTGCACAAAATTAAAAATAAATTTATTACTTAAAAAAATAAATAAATCAAGTAAACTGTGAAAATCATGGGCAAAAAGGTAGGCAAATTTTTGTTACACTTTGGGCCTAGCTCCAGACTGCATCCAGAAAGGTTGAATATGTTCACAACTCCAGAAACAATGTAGTAGTGTCCCAGATTTCCCACAACCCTTCCAACAATGATCATTTTCCTTTCTCATCATATTGGCCAGTCTGAGAGACGTGAGGTGGTACCTCAGAGATGCTTTAATTTGCATTGCTCTAATAAGTAATGATTTATAGCAATTTTTCATATGACTATGGATAGATTTGATCTCCTCTGCAAATTGCCTTTGAATATTTGTTGACATTTGTCAATTGGGGAATGGCTTATTTTTTAAAAAAAATTGAGTCAGTTCTATGTATATTTTAGAAGTTAGTCTTTTGTCAGAAATACTAGTTGCAAGGATTGTTACCCAGTTTACTGTGTTTCTTTTGATCTTGGTTACAATGGATTTGTCTGTGCAAAAGATTTTTAATTTAATGTAATCAAAATTCTCTAGTTTGTTTTTAGTGATAATCTCTAACTCTTCCTCCCTTTTCCATAGCTCTAACAGGCAAATTATACCTTGGATTTTTAGTTTGCTTATAATATTGTGTTTTATGTCTAAATCCTGTATCCACATTGATTTTATCTTGGTATAGGCTGTTTCCCAGCAGTTTTCATTGAAGAGAGTTTTTAATCCAAAGATGAACTCTTTGGGTTTATCAAATAGCAGATTATTATAATCATTTCCTGCTATTGCACCTAATCTATTCTACTGGTCCAGCATTCTTTTTCTTAGCCAATACCAGTCAGTTTTGATGACTGATGCTTTATAATATATTTTAAGATCTGGTAAGGCTATGCCACCTTCGTTTGCACTTTTTTTCATTGAATTCCTGGAAATTATTGACTTTTTATTTCTCCATTTGAATTTACTTAACAAATTTTTCTAACTAATTAAAGTAATTTTTTTTGAATTTTGATTGATAGGGCATTAAGCAGTTAGTTTAGATTTGGTAGAATTGTTATTTTTATTATATTAGCTCGACCTATCCATGAGCAGTTGACGTTTGCCCAGTTATTTAAATCTTATTTTATTTGTGTGAGAAATGTTTTGTAATTGCTTTCAAAAAGTTTCTGTGTCTGCCTAGGCAAATAGACTCATAAGTATTTTCTATTGAATGGGATTTCTCTTTCTAGCTCTTCCTGCTGTATCTTGCTAGTCATATATAGACTAATTGGGGATTTATGAAGGTTTATTTTATATCCTGAAACTTTGCTAAAGTTACTGTTTCCAGTAGTTTTTTGGATGATTTCTTAGGATTCTATAGATATCCCATCGTGTCATCTGCAAAGAGTGAGAATTTTGTCTCTTCTTTCACAATTCTAATTCCTTCAATTTCTTTTTCTTCTCTAATTGCTGAAGCTCACATTTCTAATACAACATTGGATAGTAGTGATGATAATGGACATCCTTGTTTCACACCTGATCTTATTGGGGATGTCTCTAGCCTCTCCCCATTGAATATAATGCTTGTTGATGGTTTCAGATAGATACTGCTAATTATTTTAAGGAACAGTCCATTTATTCCCACACTCTCTAGTGTTTTTAGTAGGAATGGGTGCTGTATTTTGTCAAATGCTTTTTCAGCATCTATTGATATAATCATATAATTTCTGATGTTTGTTATTAATGCAATTAATTGTACTAACAGTTTTCCAAATATTGAACCAAACTTTCATTCCTGGGATAAATCCTACTTGGTCATAATGTATTATCCTAGTGAGAACTTGTTGTAATCATTTCGCTAAGATTTTATTTAAGATTTTTTGCATATATATATATATAATCAGAGCGATAAGTCTATAATTTTCTTTCTCTGTTTTAGTTCTTCCTGGTTTAGTTATCAGCATCATATTGGTGTCATAGAAAGAGTTAGGAAGAGTTCCATCTTCACCTATTTTTCCCTTGGAACCAATTGTTACTTAAATGTTTGATAGAATTCACTTTTTAATTAATTTGTCCCTGCATGTTTTTCTTAGGGATTTCAATGATGGCTTGTTGAATTTCTGTTTCTGAGATAGGGTTGTTTAGATATTTAATCTACTCTTCATTTAACTGGGGAAACATATTTTTTTGCAATATTCATTTCACTTAGATTGTCAAATTTATTGGCATAGAGTTGGGCAAAATAATTTCAAATTATTACTTTAATTTCCTCCTCATTAGTGGTGAGTTCACCTTTTTTCATTTATGATACTAGCAATTTGGTTTTCTTCTTTCTTTTTTTTAATCAAATTGAGCAGAGGTTTATCAATTTTGTTGTTTTTTGTCATAAAACCAACTCTTGGTTTTATTTATGATTTCAATAATTTTCTTGATTTTGATTTTATTAATTTCTCCTTTAATTTTTAGAATTTCTAATTTGGTATTTAATTGTAGTTTTTTAATTTGTTCTTTCTATAATTCTTTTATATGCATATTTAATTCACTGATTTCCTCTTTCTCTAATTTATTCATGTAAACATGTAAAGATATAATATATCCCCTGACAGTCACATTGAGTGAATACCATAGGTTTTGGTATGTTGTTTCATTATTGTCATTATCTAGGATAAAATAATTTATTCTTTCTACAATTTGTTGTTTGACCCACTCATTCTTTAAAATGTGTTTATTCAGTTTCCAATTAGTTCTGGGTCTATATCGCCCTGGCCCAATATTGCATATGATTTTTATTGCATTATGATCTGAGAAAGATGCATTCACTGTTTTGCATTTCTGCAATTGATCATCAGGTTTTTGTGCCCTAGTACATGGCCATTTCTTGTGTAAGTGCCACGTATCACAGAACAAAAAGGTATATTCCTTTCTATCCCCATTCAGTTCCCTCCATAAATCTATCATATTTAGGTATTCTAACAATCTATTTACCTCCTTAACTTATTTCTTTTTATTTATTTTATGATTTCATTTATCTGAATCTGAGAGCAGGTGGGTGAGGTCTCCCATGAGTAGAGTTTTATTGTCTATATCTTCCTGTAGTTCTTTCAGCTTCTCCTCTAAGAATTTGGATGCTATCCCATCGAATGCATGCATATTCTGGATTAAAATCACGTTATTCTCTATGGTACCTTTTAGGAGGATATAGCTTTCATCCTTATCTCTATTAATGCTATCTATTTTTCAGCTGCTTGTTTGAGATAAGGATTGCAACCCTTGCTTTTTCACTTCAGTTGAAGCAAAATATATTTTACTCCAATTTGTTACCTTTACTCTATATTTATCTCTGCTTGAAATTACTTTCTTGTAAGCAGTATATTGAAGGATTCTGTTTTTTAATCCACTCTGCTATATGCTTATGTGTAAGCGACAGTTCATTCCATTCACATTTAAAGTTATAATTACTATTGCCTTCCATGCTATCTTACCTCTGTTTGTATTTGCCCCCCTTTTTCCCCTTTATCTGTATTCCCCAGATTGAATTCTGAATACCATCACCTTCAATGTGTTTGCCCTCCTACATACACCCCTTCCCTTTCTTTCCCCTTTCCCTTTTTTCCCTTTTTCATTCCCTTTCTTCCACTTTTTCTCCCCTTCTCTGTCTCTTTCCCAATCCCCTTTTCCCATTTTCCCCTTTCCCCTTTTCCCCTTTTCCCCTTTTCCCCTTTTCCCCTTTTAATATTTGAAAGCTAAGATGTGTTTTAAGTTAACTGAGTGTTTGTGTGTGTGTGTGTGTAAGTTAACTTTAAGGCAAATCTGATGAGAGTAAGATTCAGGTCTTTCTCATCTCCTCTCTTCTTCCCCTCTATTACAGTAGGTCTTTTATACCTCTTAATGTAATGAGATTTACCCCATTCAATGTCCTCATCCTGTAGTCTCCTTCCTGTTCCTCTTTTTAAGGAGGAAATGTTTTTAAATAATTCTATCTGAGTCATAGAAACTACTGAGTATCTATCACTTCTGGCTAAGTATATTCTCTCTAATAGTGTTACAATTCTTGAGAATTATAAATCTTTCTTCCAAGTAGTGTTATAGCCAGTTTCAGCCCATTGATTAGCAGTCTCATGGCTAAGTCATGAGTGTCCCTCACTTCTGGCTAAGTATATTCTCTCTCTGTTAGAGTTACAATTCTCAAGAATTACGAGAATCTTTTTCCCATGCTGGAATATAACAAGTTTCATCTTATTGGATAGCTGCTTTTTTTTTTCTTTACACCACCCCTTTTAAACTTTTAATGTGTCTCTTGAACCTCTTGTTTGTTGCCCAAATTTTTTTATTTTGCTCTGGTCTTTTCACCTAGAATTGTTGGAAGTCTTCCATTTCATTAAATGTCCATCTTTTCCCCTGAAAGAGAAAGCTCAGCTTTGTTGGATACTGGATTCTTGGCTGCATTGTAAGCTCCCTTGCTCTTTGAAATATCTCTTTCCATGCCCTCCTATCCCTGAATGTTGATGCTTCCAGGTCTTGTGTAATCCTTACTGGGGCTCCTTGGTATTTAAATTTTTTATTTCTGGCTGCTTGCAGGATTTTTTCTTTTATCTGATACCTCTGGAATTTGGCCACAACATTCCTTGGTGTTTTCATTTGAGTATCTCTTTCCAGAGAAGATCAATATATTCTTTCAGTGCTATTTTTTCCCTCTGGTTCCATGATATCAGGCCAATTTTTCATCAATAAATTCTGTAATATTAAGTCCAGACTTTTTTTTCCTCTTCAATGTTTACATGAAGTCCAATAAATCTCAGGTTGCCCCTTCTTGATGTATTCTAGAGGGCAGTGATTTTGGTGATGAGGTATTTTACTTTTTCTTGTAATTTTTTCTATTTTTGGTTTTGTTGTCTCATTAAGTCATAAGTTTCCACAGACTTCATTGCTTTTTTTAAAGAAGAATTTTCTTCATTTTCCTTTTGCAACTCCTTTTCCAGTTGATCAATTCAATTTTTAAAAGAGTTTTCCATTTGACCAGTTGAGGTTTTGAGAGAATTATTTTCTTTTTTCCTTTGTCCAATTGTACTTTCCAATGATTTGTTTTCTTTTTGCAAGGTCTTAATTGTCTCTCCCAAATTTTCCAACTGATTTTTAAGCTCCTTCCTTATTTGTTCAAGGAAGTCTTTCTGTGCTGGAGACCAGATCATATTCTCCTCAGAGGTTCTAGGTCTCTCTGAGTTAGAGTCTTTTTCCTTCTAGGAATTTTTCTATGAACTGCCCCCCTCCCACTTTCTTCTGGCCTCTCTTTAGTTGGAGATGGTCTGGTTCCCAGAGACTTGGTATTGGGATCCCTAGAGGCTTTAGTCACTGAGTGTAATATCTCCAGCTGGCCAATAGGGTGCTAGAGGTTTTGCTCACTGAATGTAATATCTCCAGCTGGCCAGTAGGGGTGCTATAGGTTTTGCTTACTGAGTATAATATCTCCAGCTGGTCAGTAAGGGGTGCTGGTTTCTTTCTCTGGAGTGTCTGTGACCTTGATTGAGGACATCTCCTTTGGCCTGGAGGGAGTGGTTAAAGCAGTAAAATACTTTTGTCTTTGATCAATGGTGGGCTATACCCTGGGGTGAGATGATCACTCTCCTTATTGTCAGCTGAGGTGGTTCTGCTGCTCACACACCTGTTCCTGGGGCAAAAGTAGTCTGTAATTTTGTTTGTTCTGGGAAGAGGCTTCAACTGAAATAGAGGTTTGAACTCTGAGTTCCTCCTGACCAGAGGAGCCCAGGGATCAATATCTGCAGCTCTCCCATAAGGAGACTCTCCCTTCAGCCTTGCTGGTGACCTCCAAATGGTCATCACCACCACTAATGCCTCTGATCCCTACTTCCCCAAGCCCCTGAGGTCGACCAGGCACTAGCCATGCTGCTGATCAAGCTGGTCTGGTTCTCAGGCCCTCAGGCTCTGGGGCTCCAGCCTTGACACTAATCAGGCTAATCTGTGGCTATTCCAGGCTCCCAAGCTCTCACAGATTCAGTACTCCTGGCAGAATCTGCCCTCTGCACCTGGACTTACCCTTGATCTTGCAAAGACAAATACTGAGGTAGATGTTCTTCTTCTGGCTTTTCTTTCTGGGTTTTGTTGATCAGATTTCTGTTAAGAGGTTTGCTTCATATTATTCATGAGGGAAGATCAGGAGATTTTAGAACTGTGTCTTTCCACCATCTTGGCCAGAAGACCCTAATCCTTCCTTCTTGATTGTACTCCATCCATAGTCCTACAGTCCTCCCCAATTGAATATCAGGTACACTCTCCTCCTCTATCCCTTTGTAGCCCCAACCATGGTACTAAATCCCTTGCTAATTAAAATATGGTTTAATGCAAGATCACTGCATAATGTATTTATGTCCAACCTTTCTAATTATGTTCCCATTTTCTGTCTCTTTTGTACTACAATCCTCCTTAACTAAAGTGTCTAGTAAGGTCACTTCTGATTTAATTATGTATAGAGCCTATTAGCCTACTCAGTATTGGGAGACACTGGTACAGGACTGCACAGCATAGAGTGCTCCATCAGAGAAAATACTGAGCTCAGTAAACAACTGAGGATTAAAGAAGCTCATAGGAAATGTGAGATACAAAAGTTTAGAGTATATGCCCCAGATGTTCATCTGGACTATTTGTGATGGACCTGTGGTAGAGCATGCTAAATTCATACTGGTCTGATCAGTCATAGTTAGACATACTGTAATTCATTGCAAACAGACTGATGACATTTTAATCTTCTTCCATAAATAAGTCAAAGATCCTATCATACCCACATCTTTTAAGCAAAATCTCTTAAACCATATTCAGCCCTTTAACTATTCTCAAGAGTTATGTATTATCTTCCATTATAGGGTTGCATATAATTTTATATTCTTGACTAGTATCTGTTTCTTTTCCCCCTTTTAGTTTACCTTGTATTGAATCTCTTGAGTCCCATTTGAAGATTGAATTTTCTATACATTTCCTGTCTTTTTTTTTTTTTCAGAAAATTTTGGAGGTTTTCTATTTCATTGAAAATCCATCTTTTCCCTTTTTTAGAATATGTTGAAATTTGAAGGGAAACTAATTCTTAGTTTTAATAGAAGATCCTTTGATCTCCAAAATATCATATTCCAGACCCTTTAATCCTTTAATGTTGAAGGTGAAATCCTATGTAATTCTGATTGTGCTCTCTTTGTTTTTAATTTACTTCTTTTTGGTTGCTTGCAGTATTTTCTCCTGTAGTAGGATTTTGGAATATGATATGGAAAACAATAGTCCTTGGATTTTTTATTCTGGGGTCGGTCTCTTTCCAGAGGTGTTATATGCATTCTGTCAGCAAATATTTTGCCTTCTTAATTTAATGTATTAGGACAGTTTTCCTTTTTTCTTTGAATTTTTTCTGAAAGGTATTTTCCAGGTGATTTTTTTTTATCTAGACTTTCCGGTAGATAAATAATTCTCTCTCCTGGATCTATTTTCCAGGTTCTTTGCTTTTGCCTAAAAGATACTTTCCAATTTCTTCATTTTTTTCAGGCTTTTGATTCTATTTGATGAACTTTTGATGTTTCATCAAATCATTTGTTTCTATTTGTGTAAATCTAATTTTTAGTGAAGCACATCCCAGTTGATGGGCATTCACTGAATTTACAATTCTTTGCCACTACAAATGCAGTTGTTATAAATATAACAATGAGCACATGGAACTTTTCCCATTTCTTTAATTTGTGCTTCTTTTTTGAGTTGGTTAATTTTATTTTTAAATGAATCATTTTTCTTTTCCAATAGGTTTAGTTATCCTTTAAATGCATTGCATTCCTTTTCCAGATGATCAACTTTGTTTTTTGGTGAGTTGCATTTGTTTCAGTTGATTATTTTTAATTTTGGAGGAGGTGATTTCTTTGAGCAGTTATCTATAATTTTCCTGCTAGGCTCTCATTTATTTTTATTGCTGTTGCTGTTAGTTTTTTTTATTTTTCTTCTTCCTCTCTTCTTTGGTTTTTCAAATCTTTTTAAAGCTCTTCCATACCATTTTAGATATGATTCTAATCATGGACTCTTTTGAGAGTTTCCATGTGGGTAATTTGCCACTGTTTTCTTCTTCTTAAATGGCATTTTTTATCATCACTCTTTGATTTGTAGCTTTCTATAAGTACTACTTTTGATTTTTTTGCTCATTTTGATAATTGGGTTCCTGTTCCTTGGGTATAGAGAGTATTGAACTTGTTGTGCTGGGGTTTGGGTCTGGTCACTGGTTTATTGCTTGCCAAGGAGTTGCCTTGAAGCCCAAGTGCTGCCTATGCAGAGGTTTGTTTCCTCCTTTATGTCCAGGTTCTATCTATGCAGTGGTTTGTTCCCAACTCAGTCTTGTCTATTTCCCCAGTATTCACAGGGTTCAGACTTTGTCTAGGGATGAGGGTCTCCCTGCTAGCCTGCTGTCTAGGTAGAGGGACCTGGACTTCTGTCCAGATACTGAACTGCTATCTATTTGCTGGGACCTCACTGCACTGTGTTTGGAAGACTCCTGCTGACTTTTCCTCTCTCTTGCCTGATTCAATTTTATTTTCCCTTTTCTCCTTTCACTTAAAATCCTCAATGTCTACCTTTGAAAACTTGTTTTGCTCTTTTTAATTTTTTTTGGTGGGAACTATAGCTTTTAAGTCTGTGTAGAGGCTTTATTTAATGTTGTGTAGGGAAAAACTCTGGGGGCATGTTAACTTCACACCACCCTCTTGGCTCCTTTGGTAATGGAGCTATGAACCGATTCATTCTGGTGAGCTTCATGGAATTAAACCCAAAGAGCAATAAAACTAATCATACCCTCTAATACATTACTAGGTCTATATTCAAAAGAAATTAAAGAAATGGGGAAAGTTCCATGTGTTCATTGTTATATTTATAACAACTCCATTTGTAGTGGCAAAGAATTGTAAATTTGGTGAATGCCCATCAACTGGGAAATGGTTTAACAAGTTGTGGTATATGAATATCATAGAATATTAATGCTTTATAAGAAAATACAAATGGTTGGACATTAGAGAAGAATGGGAAAAATAATTACACAAAGGGAGCAGAACCAAGAGAGCATTTTACATGTTAACAACAATATTATGAGGTGACTAAATATAATGAATGCAGCTACTCCAAGCTGTTCACAGATCTAGGACAAAACTGGAAGCCCAGTTATGGACAATACCATCCTCATCCAGAGGAAAAGAAAAAAACAAACAAAGAAAAAAATCACAGAATCTGTATACTATTTCACTTTTTAAAAACTTCTCTTTTGTTTTTCCTTCCTTTACCATGGTTTTCTTTCTTTTCCCTTTGTCCTAATTCCTCATAAACAAAAAATCTAATATGTATACATGTTAAAAACAGATGTACTGTAAAATTTTACTAGACTCTCTGTCACTAAGAAGAGAGGGTTAGGAAAGGAGAGTGGTAGAAAAATGTGTAACATAAATGCGCAAGTGGATGAATGATGAAAAATTTTCAAAACATGTAATTGGGAAAAAAATAAAATAAAAACTATAAAAGCTAGAAAATTTTTTTTTAGTTTTTCCAAATTTGTATGATAAAAGAAGAAATGTATTTACTATTTACCTGACTTGTAATCTGGTCTCTTTGAAGTCACAAACACCCTTCTCTGCCCTGTAACTGTGAAAAGGGTTCCAGTTCCCCTGAAGACATAAACTCTGGTACAGTAGTTTTCCTGCTAGTCTTGGAAATGAGACTCAAGACTTTGACCCATATCTAAGTATGGAAAAAATGATAAACTCCTGCGAGGGGTACAAGCAAATCTCCTTCTGAAGTGTTGTCCAATTCCTTTATCATCTGGGGACAGTTAGATTGCTCAGTGGATAGAGAATTCACCTTGGAGTCTAGAGGATAGGAGTTTGAATCTCTCCTCATACAACTTGATGCTTACTAATTGTGGGACATTTAACATATCACTTAAACCTGGTTGACTCACATCCAGGCACATCTCCAGTTGTTTTGTTTCATACCTGGTCACTGGATCCAAATGACTCTTGAGGAGAAAAATGAGACTGGTGGCTTAGCATATTACACCCAAACTCAAATTCAGTAAATGTGTTTGCCATCATCTCCCAGATGTCATGGCCTTCTTTGAGAATGAAAGACAAAACATCATTATATGTGGTCTGAGAGGTGCAGAAACTGCTTCTATTGCCACAGTCTTACAGCTGATATGCTGGGTTATGATTTGAGCTGGTCTATACTACACTTTCATGATGGTACAACAGACGGTTCCTACTAACCCTCTAAGTTGCCTTGAGCAAGGAAGTTATATCACCCTACTCCTTTTTTGGATTCTGTTGTTTCAGAATTATTTTGAGGCATGATTAAAAGTTGGTTGAAAGGGTTTAAGAGAACATCTCAGTTAAATCCCCAACTTTTCTTTGCCAGTTTTATTCTATTCATAATTATCAAAAACTCACTTTTTTTTAAAAACAAAATACAACACTAATTCCTATATAAAACAATGGAAAACATAGGGATAAATGGTACTTTCCTTAAAATGGTAAGTAGCATTATCTAAAGCCAACATCATATATTACACTTCATGGACATAAGGTAGAAACTGTCCCAAAAAATATCAAGTGTGAAGTAAGGATGTCAATTTTGTTCCAGAAATTTTTGCTAAAGTAGAGAATGAAAGTAATAAAAGAAGACAATGAGGAAGCAATAAATAGACAATGAGGAAGCAAAACTATCTCTTTTTGCAGTTATATGATGTATTTTAAAAATCCTAGAAAAATAGTTTAAAAAACTTAGTTGACTTAATGGACTTGCTCATTCCACCAATGCAACAATAATCAGGGTCAATTTTAGAGCACATGCAATGGAAAATCAAGAGGAAGGACTGTGGAGTTTACACGAAGACCAATGTCTGTTTTGTTCAATTAAAAAAAACTGTCTTATGTACTACATAATTTTTCTATCTCTATTATTTTTTTCCTTCAAGGATATAATTTCTCTCACAATACATTAAACTTTGATCAATGTATAGTGTGGAAACAATGAAAGATTATCACACTGCTTTCTTTGGGGAGATGGGGAAGGGAAGGGAAGGTGGAAGAAAAATTGTAAAATGCAAAACCTTATAGAAAATGATAGGTAGGGTGGCTAGGTGGCACAGTGGATAGACCACTGACCCTGGAATCAGGAGTATCTGGGTTCAAATTAGGCCTTAGACAATTAATAATTACCTAGCTGTGTGGCCTTGGGCAAGCCACTTAACCTCATTTGCCTTGCAAAAAACCTAAAAGAAAAAGAAAATGATAGGAAGAAACTACTATTGTATATAATTGGAAAATAAATGAAATATTAATAAAAATAAAAATATTAGTTGAAACAGTTTAAAAGGTCAGCAAATTTATAGGATATAAATTCCCTCAAAAATCAATATTTCTGCCTGGCTAAGATGGCGGAGAAAAGACAGGCACAGTTCTAAAGTCTCCTGATCTCTTCCTTATCTATCACATGAAACAAACCTCTTAAAATAAACCTGACCCACAAAACCCAGGAAGAAAAGCAAGGAGAAAGAATATCTATCGCAGGATTTGTCTCTGGTAGCACCTTTGACTGAATTCGGGCTGGTGAGTCTGGGCTCAGAGGTAGGATCAGCCCCGGATCAGCCAGATTAACAGCTGAATTTGAACCCGGAATCTGAGGGCCTGAGAGTTGCACCTGCTGGATCAGCAGTGGGGCTGGATGACAGCGGCTTGCGTTTGGCAGGGGAGCAGAGGTGCTGGTGTTGGAACTGTCCCCCTGGAGCTTGGGGCTGGGGCTGGGGGGAGAGTTCTGGTGCAGGAGATCTGCAGACACTATCCTGGGCTCCTTGGGTCTGAGGAACTCTGAGTCCACACTGCCTCCATTGCAGCTGAGGTCTCCTCCCAAACAAACAAATGCAAACTACTTCTGCCTCAGGCCCAGGTGTGTGAGCAGAAGAACCAGCCCAGCTGAGGAATGACCTCTGGCCAGGGTAAATTCCACCATTGACTGAAGGCAAAAGAATTGAATAGCTCCAACCCCTCCCTTCAAGCAAAGGGAGAAGGCCTCAACCAAGGTCAGAGACACTCCAGAGAAAGCAAGCAACACCTCCTACTGGCCAGCCAGAGAAACTGCACTGAGTGAGTAAAGCATTTAGCGATCCCAAGCCCTGGTGAACCAGCTGCCCCCCCAACTCAAGGTCTTAGCAAAATGAAGAAGGGTCAGCAGAAAGGTAGATCCATAGAAAAATTCCTGGAAGAGAAAGACCCCAACTCAGAGAAAATTGAAACCTCTGAGGAGAATGCAATCTAGTCTCCAGCATAGAAAGACTTCCTTGAAGAAATAAGGAAGGAGCTTAAAAATTTGGGAGAGACAATTAATACCTTGCAACAAGAAAACAAATCCTTAGAAAGTACAATTGGACAAATACAAAGGGAGAATAAATCTCTCAGATCACCAATTGGACAATTACAAAATGAGAATAATTCTCTCAGACCCTCAAATGAGCAAATGCAAAAAGAAATTAATTCTCTCAAAACCTCAATTGGTCAAATGGAAAGCTCTTTCAAAAGCAGAACTGACAAATTGGAAAAGGAGTTGTAAAAGGTTAATGAAGAAAACTCCTCCCCCCCCCAAAAAAGACTGGAGTCTACAGAAACTAATGACTCTATGAGACAGAAAGAGTCAGTTAAACAAAATCAAAAAACAGAAAAAATAGAAGAAAATGTAAAATACCTCATCAACAAAACTACTGACCTCGAGAATAGATCGAGGAGGGGAAACCTGAAAATTATAGGACTTCCTGAAAACATTGAAGAGATAAAAAGCCTGGACTTAATATTACAGGATCTAGTGATGGAAAACTGCCCTGATATCATGGAATCAGAGGGCAAAGTAGTTATTGAAAGAATACATCGATCCCCACCAGAAAAAGATACTAAAATGAAAACACCAAGGAATGTTGTGGCCAAACTGCAGAACTATCAGATAAAAGAGAAAATCCTGCAAGCTGCCAGAAAGAAACAATTTAAATATCAAGGAGCCACAATAAGGATCACGTAGGACCTGGCTGCATCAACTTTAAGGGACTGAAGGACCTGGAACGAGATATTTTGAAGAGATTGGGAGCTTGGAATGCAGCCAAGAATCTACTTTCCTGAAAAGCTGAGCCTTCTCTTCACTGAAAAAGATGGACATTTAAGGAAATGGAAGAATTCCAAAAATTTCTGATAAAAAGACCAGAGCTAAACAGAAAATTTGGACATCAAACAGGAGGTTCAAGAGACTCATGAAAAGGTAAAAAAATGGGGGGTGGTAAAAGGAATAAAAATAAAATCCAGTAAGTTGAAACTGGCTATATCCCAGCATGGGGGGAAAAAGATTCTCATAAATCTTGAGACTTGTAAATCTAACAGAGAGAATACACTTAGCCAGAAATGATGGACATACATGATCTATCCATGAGACTGCTATCTAATGGGATGTAACTGGCTATGACCCCACTTGTGAGAAAGCCTCTAATAACTCTCAGGAATTTTGACTATATTCGATAGAATAAACTGAACTAGAAGGGACAGACCCTCAGAATTTTCTATGACTTAGATAGAATGATCTAAAAAAATACTACCTCCTTAAAAAGGGGTACAGGAAAGAGACTGGAGAAGGGAGGGGAATGAATGGGGTAAATCTCACTACACTAAGAGGTACAAAAAAACCTATAGTAATAGAGGGGGAAGAAGGGAGCAGAGGAGAAACACCTGAATCTTCTTCTCATCAGACTTGGCTTAAAGTCAACCTACACATACTCAGTTAACTTATAAAACATCTAACCTTTCAAGTATTAAAAGGGGAAAAGGGGAGGGGGATCAGAGAAAGGGAAGGGGAGTAGGGGAAAAAAGGGGAAATAATAAAAGAAGGGAAGGGTAAAAGGAAAAAGGGAAAGGGGAAAGAAACGGGAGGGTGTGATATAGGAGGGCAAACACACTGAAGGCAGTGATATTCAGTTATGGGGGTTATGGATAAAGGGGGGAGAAAGGGGAAAAATACAAACAGAGGGAAGATAGCATGGAGGGCAATAAAGAATCAGTAATCATAACCTTGAATGTGAATGGGATGAATTCTACCTTAAAATGTAAGCAAGTAGCAGAGTGGATTAAAAACCAGAATCCTACAATATGCTGCTTACAAGAAACTCATTTGAAGCAGAGAGATACATATAGAGTAAAGGTAAAAGGTTGGAGCATAATATATTTTGCTTCAGCTGAAGTAAAAAAAAAAAAGCAGGGGTAGCAATCCTTATCTCAGACAAAGCAGCAGCAAAAATAGATAGCATTAAAAGAGATAAGGAAGGAAACATTATCCTCCCAAAAGGTACCATAGACAATAAAGTCATTTCAATATTGAATATATATGTGCACCCAGTGGGACAGCACCTAAATTCTTAAGAGGAGAAACTGAAATAACTACAGGAAGACATAGACAGCAAAACTCTACTAATGGGAGACCTCAGCCTCCCGCTGTCAGATCTAGATAAATTGAATAATGAAATAAACAAGAAAGAAGTTAAGGAGGTAAATAGATTGCTAGAAAATTTAGATATGGTAGACTTATGGAGGAAACTGATTGGGGATAGAAAGGAATATACCTTTTTCTCTGCAGTACATGGAACTTATACAAAAATTGACCATGTACTAGGACATAAAAACCTAAAAATCAACTGCAGAATGGCAGAAATAGTGAATACATCTTTCTCAGATCACAATGCAATAAAAGTCATATGCAATACTGGGCCAAGGAGATATAGACCCAGAACCAATTGAAAACTGAATAACCTCATTTTAAAAAAAATGAGTGGACCAAAAAACAAATTATAGAAAGAATTAACTATTTTATCCTAGATAATGATAATAATGAAACAACATACCAAAAGCTATGGGATTCATTCAAAGTGACTCCCAGGGAATATATTATACCTCTGAACACTTACATGAATAAATTAGAGAAAGAGGAAATCAATGAACTAAACCTGCAACTGAAAAATTTAGAGAAAGAACAAATCAAAAATCCCCAATTAAATACCAAATTAGAAATTCTAAAAATTAAAGGAGAAATTAATAAAATCGAAAGCAAAAAAACCCACTGAATTAATAAATAAAACCAAAAGTTGGTATTATGAAAAAACCAATAAAATTGATAAACCTCTGGTAAATTTGATTAAAAAAAGAAGAAATCCAAATTGCTAGTATCATAAATGACAAAGGTGAACTCACCACCAATGAGGAGGAAATTAAAGTAATAATTTGAAATTATTTTGCCCAACTCTATGCCAATAAATTTGATAATCTAAGTGAAATGGATGAATATTTGCAAAAATATAAGATTCCTAGCTTAAATGAAGAAAAATTAAATACCTAAACAACCCTATCTCAGAAAAAGAAATTCAACAAGTCATTATTGAACTCCCTAAAAAAAAATCTCCAGGGCCTGATGGATTCACAAGTGAATTCTACAAAACACTTAAGGAATAATTGGTTCCAATTCTTTTTAAAATCTTTGGAAAAATAGGGAAAGATGGAATTCTGCCTAACTCTTTTTATGTAACCAATATGGTACTATTACCTAAACCAGGAAGAGTTAAAACAGAGAAAGAAAATTATAGATCTATTTCCCTGATGAATAGAGATGCAAAAATCCTAAATAAAATCTTAGCAAAACAATTACAACAAGTCATCACTAGGATAATACATTATGATCAAGTAGGATTTATTCCAGGAATGCAGGGTTGGTTCAATATTAGGAAAAACTGTTAGTATACTCAATTATATCAACAACAAACCTATCAGAAAGCATGATTTTATCAATAGATGCTGAAAAAGCTTTTGACAAAATACAGCATCCATTCTTATGAAAAACACTACAGATGTAGGAATAAATGGACTGTTCCTTAAAATAGTTATCAGTATCTATTTGAAACCATCAATAAGCATTATATTCAATGGGGAGAGGCTAGATGCATTCCCAATAAGATCAGGGGTGAAACAAGGGTGCCCATTGTCACCACTACTATTCAATATTTTATTAGAAATGTTAGCATCAGCAATTAGAGAAGGAAAAGAAATTGAAGGAATTAGAATTGGGAAGGAAGAGACAAAACTCTCACTCTTTGCAGACGACATGATGGTCTACCTAGACAATCCCAAGGAAATCATCCAAAAAACTACAAGAAACAATTAGCAATTTTAGGAAAGTTGCAGGTTATAAAATAAACCCTCATAAATCCTCAACTTTTCTATATATGTCTAGCAAGAAACAGCAGGAAGAGCTAGAAAGAGAAATCCCATTCAAAGTAACCTCAGACAATATAAAATATTTGGGAGTCTGTTTGCCAAGACAGACTCAGAATCTTTTTGAAAACAATTATAAAACACTTCCCACACAAATTAAATCATATTTAAATAGCTGGGCAAATATCACCTGCTCTAGGATAGGTAGAGCTAATATAACAAAAATGACAATTCTACCAAAACTAAACTATCTGTTTAGTGCCCTACTAATCAAAATTCCAAAAAATTACTTTAATGAGTTAGAAAAAATTGTAAGTAAATTCATATGGAGAAATAAAAAGTCAAGAATTTCCAGGAGCTTAATGAAAAAAAAGTGCAAAAGAAGGTGGCTTAGCCTTACCTGATTTAAAATTATATTATAAAGCATCAGTGAACAAAACTGTTTGGTATTGGCTAAGAAATAGAGTGGTTGACCAGTGGAATAGACGAGGTGTAAAAGCAGGAGATGATTATAGTAATCTACTGTTTGATAAACCCAAAGAGTCTGGCCATTGGGATAAAAACTCCCTCTTTGATAAAAAATTCTGGGATAATCGAAAGTTAGTATGGAAGAAACTTAGATTATATCAACACCTAACACCATTTACCAAGATAAGATCCAACTGGTTGCAGGACTTAGACATAAAAAACAATACTATAAGCAAATTATAACATCAAGGACTAGTTTACCTGTCAGATCTATGGAAAGGGGAGCAGTTTATGACTGAGGAAGAGTTGGAGAACATCACCGAAAACCAATTAGATGATTTCGATTACATTAAATTAAAAAGCTTTTGCACAGATAAAAGCCATGTAACCAAGATCAAAAGAAATTTAGTAAATTGGGAAACAATCTTTACAACTATTGATTCTGATAAAGGACTCATTTCTAAAATATACAGAGAACTGAGTCATATTTTTAAAACAAAAAGCCATTCCCCAATTGACCAATGGTCAAAGGATATGCAAAGGTAATTTACAGATGAGGAGATCAAAACAATCCATAGCCATATGAAAAAATGCTGTAAATCATTAATTATTAAAGAAATGCAAATTGAAGCTTCTCTGAGGTACCACCTCACAACTCTCAGGTTGGCCAATATGACCAGGAAGGATAATGATCATTGTTTGAAGGGTTGTGGGAAATCTGGGACACTATTACACTGTTGGTGGAGCTGTGAACTCATCCAACCCTTCTGGAGAGCTATTTGGAACTATGCCCAAAGGGCAACAAAAATGTGCATACCCTTTGACCCAGCAATACCACTACTGGGTCTATATCCTGATGAGATGATGAAAACGTATAAAAACATTACTTTTACAAAAATATGTATAGCTGCCCTCATTGTGGTGGCAAAGAATTGGAAATCAAGTAAATGTCCTTCACTTGGGGAATGGCTTAGCAAACTGTGGTATATGTATGTCATGGGACACTATTGTTCTATTAGAAACCAGGGGGGATGGGATTTCAGGGAAGCCTGGAGCAATATGCATGAACTGATGCTGAGTGAGATGAGCAGAACCAGAAAAACACTGTGCACCCTAACAGCAACATGGGAGTGATTTTTCAACCTTGATGGACCAGCTCATTCCATCAGTGCAACAATTGGGAACAATTTTGGGCTGTCTGCAAAGGAGAGTACCATCTGTATCCGGATAAGGAGCTGTAGAGTTTGAACAAAGTATTTGAACAAAGGACTATTCCCTTTAATTTAGGAAAAAAACAGACATCTTATTGTCTGATCTTGTTACCTCTTAGACTTCTCTTCTTTTAAGGATATGATCTCTCTCTCATCACACCCAATTTGGAACAAGGTACAACATGGAAACAAAGTAAAGACTGAGAGAGTGCTTTACATGTGTGGGTTGGGGGAGGGAAGCAAGATTGGGGGGAAAATTGTAAAATTCACATAATATCTTTAATAAAAATAAATTTAAAAAATCAACATTTCTATATATTTCCTATTATATCTAATAAGAGAAACCCTATTTGAAATTATTAAATTCAAAAGTAAATACCTGGGAGTTTATCTATACAGCAAACCCAGGAACTATATGAACGAACTTAATTACAAAATTCTTTTCATGTAAATAAATTCAGATCTAAATAATTGGAGAAATATTCTAGTTCATGAGTAGACTGAGTCAATAACATAAAAATGCAAATTTTATGTAAATTAGTTTACATATTCATTACCATGCAATAAAATATTTTAATGATCTTGAAAAAATCCTAACAAAATTATTCTGTTATAAGTTCAAGTCTATAAAGTGAACTGATGAAAAATAATTTTTAAGAAATGCAGCTTAGCAATTCTACATCTTAAACTGCATTAAAATAGAAACTGATACTAATAAATTGAGTGGCAGTTCAGTAGAGTAGACTGGGTACTTTATATTCAGTTGTAAATGAACATCACAATTCAAGGTTTATAAACACAAATATCCAAACTTGGGACATGTACTTCCTAATTTGCAGAATCTTCTGAGATACCTAAAAAGCAGTTCAGAAACACAAATATAAATAAAGATCTCATATCATATACAAAGATAAGGTCAAAATGGATACATAATTTAGCCATAAAGGGTGATACAATCAGAAAATTAAGGGAACATGTAATAGTTTACCTTTCAGATGTATAGCTAAGGGTTGAATTT
Organism: Macrotis lagotis; assembly: GCF_037893015.1. NCBI lineage: Eukaryota > Metazoa > Chordata > Mammalia > Peramelemorphia > Peramelidae > Macrotis > Macrotis lagotis. Next base: position 77,202,714 of record NC_133665.1, read on the forward strand.
ATGATGAAATAACAGGAAATGGGCATTATGAGATATACAATGGACAATTTTGATTACATTTAATTAACGAAGATTCTGTACATACAAATGCTTAGATTAGGAGAAAAATGAGAAATGGGAGAAATCGTGACTAGTTTCTCTGATAAGGACATGATTTCTCAAATTTTTAGAAAAGTAATTCAAATTCATAAGAATTTGAGTGATTCTACAAGTTGGTTAATGGCAAAATAATATGAACAGTCAGCTTTCAGAAGAAGAAAAAAGTTAATTATAGTCACTTGAAAAAATGTTCTAAATCAGTATTGATTGTCATGCCCAATTCTTCATGAATCTATTTGAGATTTTCTTGGCAAAGATACTGCAGTGGTTTTTCCATTTCCTTTTCCAATTTATTTTACAAATGAAGAAATTGAGGAAATTTGGGTTAAATTGCTCATATTAGTAAGTGTTTGAAGTTAGATTTGAGTTCAGACAAATGAGTGTTCCTGATTAAAATCTGGTACTTTATCTTCTGCATCATCTATTTGTTCTTCAGTTTTTAATAGATAAGTACAAATCAAAATAATTCTGAGATACCATCTCACATCTTTCAGATTTACTAATATGACATGAAAGAAAAAATGGCAAATCTTGGAGGGGATATTTTAGGTACTCTAATGACCTATTGGTAGAGTTAAATAGCAATTCAACCATTTGCAGAGCGATTTAGAACTATAGCACAAAAGCTATAAAACTGTATATAGCCTTTGAAAATATATCTATCTGTATGTATCTCTGTCTCTATCTCTGTCTCTATCTCTATCTCTATCTCTATCTCTATCTCTCTATCTCTATCTCTATCTCTATCTCTATCTCTATCTCTATCTCTATCTCTATCTCTATATCTCTATCTCTATCTCTATCTCTATCTCTATATCCCTATCTCTGTCTATCTCTGTCTATCTCTGTCTATCTCTGTCTATCTCTGTCTATCTCTGTCTATCTCTGTCTATCTCTATGTCCATATCCATATCCATATCCATATCCATATCATATCCATATCCATATCCATATCCATATCCATATCCATATCTATCTATATCTGTATCTATATCTGTATCTATATCTGCATCTATATCTGTACCTATATCTATATCTATATCATCTATATCTATATCTATATTTATATTTATATTTATATCTATATATCTATATCTATCTATATCAATTTAAGGTCTATACCAAATGTGATGTTTAAAAATGGGAAAAGAATTTATACAAAATATTCATAATAGTTCTTTTTTGTGATGTCAAAGAATTGGAAATTGAGGGGATATTCATCAATTGTGGAATGCATGAACAAGTTGTGCTATCTGATTTTGAAGGAATATACTATTATGCTTTGATAAAGCAGAAAGCTTTCAAAAACCCCTGTAAAGATTCACATAAACTGATGCAAAGTTAAACGATCAAAATACATCTCTCCAGAGGCAGACAGAACATGGGTAAACATAAATTTGCAAAGACAAACATCCCTTTCAGAGTTTCACTTCTCTTTTACAGAGATATAATTCATATCTGAGCTCTGATCTCTTTTTTCTTCTTCCTTCCCTCCTCAACTCTTCAAAATGCACCAATAAACACATATGATATAATATCTACTAAATACAAAACACAATTTTTAAAAAATTCATTGTCTATAAAGAATTTCAGGGGAAGAGTTCCATGCCCCAATAGGTATTTGGTAGCTGCTTTTTCTGAAAAAGGGATTAAAATGAGCAGTAGATGAATAACAACTGTCCTTGAGAAAGACTTTGGCTAGATGTTCCCTAAGAAAAACAAGTCAGCATGTTTTCCTCACCCACAGTTTTTGATCAAGAATACTGTGGAGTAAGGAAATCTAGGTTGACTAAGATGTTATTTTTGGAGTTATGCTAGAATAATTTCAAGAATGCTGAAAACGTGGTAAAACATTTTGTACACTTTTAATAAAGTCAGATGTGAGTTGTATTCATCATGTTATGAAATTCCTGGAAGGTTTTTTTAATGTCATATATATATATGGTGGTGGAAGACAGCTGATTGCTCTATTATTCATGTCAGGTTGATAAATAACCACTTCAGTACACCTTAGCAGGGATTCTCCAACCAATACTATTTGTCACTTCTTGCTCTGAGTCTTATTGAAAAATCTCTCACCTGTGAAGCTACATTGCCATTCCTTGGAGGACAAATAACTGCTTTCTGGTATGGTCTCTTCTTTCCTGGAAAGTAATCAGTAGTTCAGCGTTTCTTATATTTCTCCTATGTGTAACATTTTGCTATCTTCCAACCTCCTGACATAATTTAATATTTCTTAATCTTGTATCTATCTTCTTGAGGTCAGATATTTATTTGTGTTTGTCTTTTTAGAATCTTGTTAGACTCATAGTAGTCATTTAACAAAAGGCTTAATTATTGATTACTCTCCTTATAAAGGGTATAGTTGAAGAGTGCAAATCTTATATCTCATTCCTACCCCTAAATCACATCTAATGGTTTAAAAAATTCTTGGAGTTTTTAGTTTTCTCTTGTTTTTACCTAATAACCTAAAATTTCAAAGAGAACAGAGATGGGAATGAAGATATGTATGTATACACATATATGTGCACATATAGACATATGCACACATATATTATATATAAATATATTTATATACATATGCATGCATTTACAAATATGCATATATATATATATGTGTGTGTGTGTGTGTGTGTGTGTGTGTGTGTGTGTGTTTTGCCTAAAGTGTATTTGTCCTTAAAACCTAAATATTTTGATCTAGTCAAATATGATAAATGTGCCAGAAGTTTTAGTCCTCCAGGAATTCTTGTTTGTCATCTATATAATTAACTTTTTTTTTTCCTTTGAGGCTTTCCTTTTTTATTTTCTTCTATTCTTTTATATTCTGCAAAGATAGTTTTCAACATTTATATTTTTTGTAAAATTTTGTGTTCCATATTTTTCTAACTTCTTCCCTTCTCTTCCCTCTACCCATGACAGCAATCTCATAAACGTGGTAAATATGCAATTGTGATTAATGTATTTCCATATTAGCCATGTTGGAAAAGAAGAATCAGAGACAAACAGGAAAAAAATCATGAGAAAGAAATGATATAAAAGAAATTTTGAAACATGAAGATATTATGCATTGTTCTGCATTCAGACTCCATCGTTTTTGTCTGTTTATCTTTTTCTGAATTTGGAGGCCATTTTTCGTAACATATCACTCTTTTTAAAATCATTGAACTGTTGAGACAAGTTGATTCCATTATAGTTGACCAATTTCACAATGTTGCTTTTAATGTGTACAATGTTCTTGTTCTGCTCAATGTACTCATACTCAGTTTATGTAAGTCTTTCTAGACTTTTATGAAGTCCCATCACTCATGATTTCTTATGCAACAATAGTAATTCATAATATTCATATGCCACAAGTTGTTCAGCCATTTCCCAATTGAAAGTCATTCTCTCAATTTCTAGTTCTTTACCACTGCAAAAAATTATCATAAATATTTTTCTACATGTGTTTATTTTACTCTTTTTTATGATTTATTTTTGATATAGATCTAGTAGTAGTATTGTTGCAACAAAGGGTATGCCCTTATTTATTGCCTATTTTCTCTTCAGAAAGTTTGAATCAATTCAATAGAAATTATGATTTTTTCTTTATTCCTTTCTAATAATTGATAGAACATTTTCCATATAGATATAATATTGAAAATAAATGATTCCACAGGAAACATTAAGCAAGAAAACAAAATGATTATTAGCATGTAAGACATGCTATTCAGTTAAATGGCAATAAAAGACTTTATTATCTTCTTCTAGGTTTGTTTTCTGTTCTTCCTAGTAAGGATAGTAGTTTTTTATGATCAGATTTTCTTTTTTGGTGATTTGTTTATTTTCCCACATTATTTCTTGATTTGGAACTTCATATTAATGTTGGACTCTGCTCCTTGTGTGGGAGAAGAGGGGACTAGTCTCAAGATTCAGATTTTTTTGTTTTTGTTACTAATTTCAGATTAATTCTGGGTGTTACATCTTTTATGCTTCTAAGGTGGAATGATCTCAGGCCCTATGTGTCTGTACATTGGTTCAGATCTATAAAGTGCCTTCTATCAATTGGGATTGAACAGGAATTTCCTTTAGTTCCAGAAATTACAGTTTTTTCCTTAGGATCCTTGAACCCTTGGGACCAAAAGTACTACTTTTTCTCAAGCTTTCTACTCCTACTTGAATGAAATTGCTCCTCTCTGCCTTTCAATATAGACTCAGAAGTGGATGTCAGCAATAGAGCTCCCAAACAGTTACTCCTCAGAGATCCTAGTTCCTTTTACTTTAAGGTCTGAAGAGCAACTGCACATTGCTGAGCCTCTGAGGGATTCAATTGGTTTGATTGATAATCCCAAACATCCTCTGGCTTTGGGAGCTATGAATAAATGGTAGGATAATGGTCTTATTGAAAGTCAACACAGGGGCAGCTAGGTGGCAAAGTGGATAGAGCACTGGCCCTGGAGTCAGGAACACCTGAGTTCAAATCTGATCTCAGACACTTAATTATTATCAAACTGTGTGGCCTTGGGCAAGTCACTTAACCCCATTTTGCCTTGCAAAAACATAAAAAAAAGTCAACACCTCAGATCATACTAAAGAATGGAATCAGGAAATGCTAAGTCTACTACCCTCTATAATTGACATCCCTTCTCAATGTTATACATTGAATGAGTCTACATCTTTCTAGTAACCATTTGATTTCTGCACCCTATTTTATTCTTTTTATGTGTTCAAGTTGTCACACATATCCCACAATTAAGTTGTTTCCCTTTTTAGTAGTCCATCAAAAATAATAATAGCTCAGATTAAAATAGCTTTCCATAGTTTCCAAAGCACTCTCCAGGGAATAACCTTTTTAGATATGGATAGTTTCATTGCTATTTCAAATATTCAGGCAATGGTGATCAAAGAGCTCAAAGAGTCCATTTAGCATTATTACAATTGAAATTTGAGTTTCAAGCCATTGATTCATAGGATCATAGAGTTTTGAGCTAGAAGGATCTTCCATAACTAATCTAGTATCTCAGTAACACAATGACATCCAAGAATATCTCTTTATTCTTCTATTTAGCTTCCATTCTATTCAGGAAATATGCAAAATCTTCTACCTGATTCTTAAAGACAATGTTATTCAAAGATATATTAAGTGAAGTTATATCCAGAACATAGAACTTTTGACTCCAAGTCTATTTTCTTATGGGACTACTTTAAGCATTTTCTATTTTCCTTCTGTCAACAAATGTATAGGACTTCTGATTGTTTAAATTCTCAGTTCAGACAGCAATAGATTTATAACATAATAGATATATAACATATTATAAGAAACAACTCTATGCATTAATAATGAATAATTAAATAGTAACAACTTTTACTTTTTTATTTTACCTGGATCACTATATATAGTGATAATAATAGGGAGTAAAGATAACAAGACACTTCTAGTGTGGATTTGTTTGGCTGAAAAACAATCAAGTATGGATCAAATACCAAACCATATATACAGAACTTCTTAATCTAAAAATAAAAACATATACATAAAAATCCCACCTCAATTTACTTTAAAGTACTATATGGGGGACAGCAAGATGGCACAGTGGATATGGAGTCAGAGGGACCTGTGTTCAAATCCAAACTAAGACACTTGAAACTAAATAATTGTGTGACTGTGGGAAAGTCACTTAACCCTATTGTTCTGCAAAAACCAAAGTTCTATAAAGAATACATCTGATGCAAAGCTATAAAGAAAAATATGGAAAATCTACTGCATTTAGCAAGTACTCGTCACTATTTTGTATTATTATGACTCATCAAGTAAGATTTTTATCATGATGACAGGTAAAGAAAAATAGATTTTTGACAACACGAATAATCCTTATCTTTTGATGAAAATCCATTATCAGGCATACAAAAGAAATAGAAATATCATTCTAGGAGATTAATGAGCTTATGGAAAATGCTCATCTTTGAATAAAAAATATAATTAATGACTCAGGTAAACTTTGTATATTTCCTTCTCTATTTCCTGAATAGACAGGGAACTAAATAGAAGAATGGTATTTAAAGAGATATTCTTGGATATCATTGTACATTCATTTTTATGAAATTGCTTTTGAATACATTTGAACATCCTTAACCTCTGTAAAGTTGAAGTATCTCAAGTAATGGATTGCAAGTAATTTGCTTGACTATGCTCTTCATAATTATTTAGAAAATGTTTGTAACTATATGTTACTTACAAAGGACATTAGCTAAGCTATAAATATAGACTTTTGATCAAAATAGATGAAGAAAACATATAATTCTTAAGGAATAATAACTTAGACTGTGAATCATAAGGTAGATTTACAGGATAAAAATGTTTTGTTTTGTTTTGTTTTATAAAGCAAGAAATATAAAGAAAATAACAACATATCACTCAGTCTCCCTGGAAATGTTTCACATCAGGGCTTATAAAGTGTGTGCTTTGTTTTATTTATTTTAAGAGGGAAAAAAAGAAATGTCTAAAAAAAAACCCTTGTAGTTGAATTGATCATGTTATCACATTTATTTTTTTTTGGCAAAATATACACTTCTGTTAGTACTAGGTTGGTGTTATGAGACTAAATGCAGATCTAAATATAGAACACAGCCCCCAACATTTCACTGGAACGAAGCTTAAGTTTTAATTTTAATAACTTCACTTTGAGAAACAACGCATGCCATTGAATAAATTACAATATCATTACTGATTTAAGCACTTATTTTATCCCCCCCCACCATTGCTGATTAACTGAAAAGTTCTAACTTGTCAGAGAAAGTATGTGAATAATTAGCATGAGTTGATTGTGTTTTAACTATTAGAATGTTGATGATTTTCAATTTGCAGCTTCTACCTTGACAGTGGAAGAAATGCTTTGGAAAAAAAATCATGAGTCTTCACTAGTTGTAATACTTTTAAAGCTCCATCTAAATTTTCAAGAAATACATTTCAAAGTTGAATTTTCTCAGGAGTTTTATGTCTTTTCCAGTTTTCAAAGACACTCCAATCTACCTAATCTAGGCTTTTTTTGGTATGTTTATGTATTATTATGTATTATCTGATTTGCAAAAGCTATGATTCTCTAGTAAATTAATAGAACATTTTCTATGTATATAGGCTAATGTTGAAAGAAATAATTAAGTAGGAAATATCAAGTAAGAAAACAGACTGATTATTAGAATATAGGAATTCAAGGATGCCTAGATAATCCATCTCAATAAAGGCAAAAGGAATAAATTATCCTGTGACAATTTGAAGAATATTTCTTTTTTAGTCATTGCTGTAGATCTGACTAAGATTTGTAGATCTGACCAAGGTCTTTGATACTGTCCGTCATAAGAGCTTATGGAAAATGATATCATAATTAGATTGCCTGGAGAAGTTCATCAATATTTTTATGTCAGTTCCATGCCAGCATGCATGCCTGAGTTTTGGATAGGGAATGATGATGCTCTAGAGATTTTCAGATCACCAGTGGAGTAAAACAATGATGAGTCCTTGCTCCCATGCTTTTTAGCATGATGTTTTCAGCCATGTTATTAAACATTATCACTGAGGACGGACATGTCATCAAGGTGAACTACCACACTGATGGCAAATTCTTCAACTTGAAAAGTTTATAAGCCAAAACCAAAGTGGAGGGAGTATTGGTGCATGATCTTCTGTGGAGATTATTGTGCACTCAATGCAGCCTCAGGAGCTGAAATGCAGCAAAGTATAGATAGATTCTATGCTGCCTCTGCTAATTTTGATCTAGCAATTAACATCAAGAAAACACAGGTACTCCATCAGTTAGTGCCCCCGCCATAAATATGTGGAACCATCGACTACCATAAATTCAGAAGTTTTGAGTAGTATGGACAAATTCATTTATCTTGGGAGTGTTCTTTCTAGAGGGGTACACATCAACAATAAGGTTAACATATGCATTTCCAGAGCTAATCCAGCATTTGGAAGACTCAAAGAAAGTGTGGAAGAGAAGACATATTAGACTCACCATCAAATTGAAGGTCTACAGAGCTGTTGTTGTAACTTCACTACAATATGCCTGTGAAAACCAGATAATTTACCAGCACTATGTCAGGAAACAGAATTGCTTCCATTTAAGTTGTTTTAGGAAGATTCTGAAGGTCACCTGGAAGGAGAAGATACCATAGTGAGGTCATTTCTTGAGTTACATTGTCTAACACCCCAACATTTTTATAGAGTACAACTAAGATGAAGCAGGCATATTGTTAGAATGCCAAATAGATGCTTGCCAAAACGACACTTTTATGAAGAATTCACACTGGGCAAGCACTCATAAACGGGTCAGAAGAAGTGATACCAGGAGAGATACCAGAGACCTGAAGGTCTCTCTTAAGAAGATTTGAATTTATTAAACAGCCTGGGAGACACTGGTACAAGACCATTCATTATGGTGTGCCCTCAGCAGTAAGGGTGCTACGCTCTATAAGGAAGGCAGAATTGAAGCAGTTCAATGGAAACGTGACATGTGTAATTTTAGAGGTGTTCTTGGTAACTATTTGTTCCTAACCAGTGGTAGGGCATTCTGAATTCAAATTGATCTGATCAGTCACAATTGTGCACATTGTAATTTGTCTCAAACATGGTGATGTCATTTTGTTCTTCTTTGATAATGAAGGACAAGAACCAATAATGGGATCTATTGATTTTAATATATAACAAATTTTAGCCTGATGAGCCAAGTTGTTTTTACTAATGGAGTAAAAACCAGGGCAGTTTAAGTGAGGAATATGATCAAAGATAATACTTAAATCAGTGAAGAAAATAGGTTGTCTGGAGAGTCCACTGCCTCGGAATTTATACTGTCAAACAATCTTAACAATTTTTTTATTTATTTTGTTTATTTTTTTTGTTTATTCTTTTAATAAGGATAATTTTTGAAAAAAAAAGAAGGAAAGGAGGAAAAGTGGAAGACTAATTTTAGGTATTCAAATATCATTGCTACTTTACAAAGTCACTTAAGAGACTTGTTGAATGTGACAGAATTAGCAAGTATGTAAGATTTCAGAACCTACAGTCTAACCACTGCACCACTTTAATCTTTCTATCTATATCACAGAGCTAGTAAATGTGGAATCAAGTTCTAATTTCTAAATTCAAGCTCTAACTTGTCCTTGATATCATCACTTGTCAGAATCATGGAAATCAAAGCTAGAATGTACTTTATGACATTAAAATTTAAAATAAAGTCTCATGGCCAGATTAAAAGAAGAGGAAATAAATTACTTAAATAACCCCATTTCAAAAAAAAAAAAGAAATGAAAGAAACCACCAATAAACTCCCTAAGAAAAAGTCTCCAAGTCCAGATGAATTTACAAGTGAATTCTAACAAACATTTAAGGAACAATTAATTTCTATTCTACATAAACTATTTTTAAAAATAGGAGAAGGAGTTCTGCCGAACTGCTTCTATGATGCCAACAGGGTGCTGATGCTTAAACCAGGAAGAAACAAAACAAAGAAAATTATAGCCCAATCTCCCTAATGAATATTGATGCAAAAAATCTTGAATAAAATTTTAACAATGTAACTACAGCAAGTTATTGCTAGGATAATACAGTATGATCAGATGGGATATAAACCAGGTAGGCAGGGATAGTTCTATATTAGGAAAACACTTGACAATAGCAAAACCAGTAGAAATCACATGATGCTGAAAAACACCTTTGATAAAACATAACATCATTCCTATTAAAAGCACTAGAATGTTTAGGAATAAATGGAGTTTTCCTTAAAATTATAAATATCATCTATCTAAAATATCAACAAATATTATATGTAATGGGAATACACTGGGATCATTTCCAATAAAATCAGGGGTGAAAAAAGGGTGCCAATTACCATTATTATTGTTCAATATAGTGTTAGAAATGCTGACTGCAGCAATGAGAGAAGAAAAAGAAATTGAAGGGATCAGAACTGGCAATGAGAAGGCAAAGCTTTCACTCTTCACAGTTGATATGATGGAATATTAGAGAACCCAAGAAAATCATCTAAAAAATCCTTGAAACAACAAATTCAGCAAAGTAGCAGGATATATAAAATGAATCCACATAAATCATTAGCATATCTATATATGAACAACAAAGTCCAAGAGCAAGAGATGGGAAGAAAAATTTTATCTAAAATAACTACAGGCAACATTCTTTCTCTATGTTACCTATATTTCTCCTTCTTTCTATGAACATAACAATAAGCAAACTTCAATCCTTTGTCTTCTCTGCTTTGAACTGCTAAAATCACTTTATACTTGGTTTGCAAGCCTCAACTCTATTTCCACTTTAATCCATTCTATGTACAGATTTTGTAAAGCATAGATTTGACCATATCAGTCTCTTTCCAATTAAATACTATTGACTGCCATTAACCCTGAAATCAGAAACTCCAATTATACATATATAAGTATTTTCATAATTTAAACAGTGGCTTTTTCTATCCAATGTAATTTGGGATATCCTAATTGTTCAATCTTCTTGCACATGATCATCCTCCACAAACTCTTACAAACAATATTGATCTATTTATATATTTTTTTATTTTTACATTACAAACTATAAATGATCACAAACAGCCTTTGATGAGTGGTATCTATTAACAAAATGAAATGAGTAACATTAACAATCAATAGAAAGTACATACAAACTTTTTTGTAGTGGCAAAGAATTTGGGAATGGTTAAACATGTTATGGTATATGAATGTTACAGAATACTATTGTTCTATAAGAAACCATAAATGGTTGGACTGCAGAAAAGCATGGAATGAATTACAGGAACTGATGCTGAGCAAAGGGAGGAGAACCAAGAAAACATTGTACATATTAACAAGAACATTATGAGTTCATCAACCTTGATGGATGCAGCTCCTCTCAGTAGTTCAGAGACTTAGGACAATCCTGGGAGACTAGCTATCCCCATCCAGAAGGAGAAAAACAAAACAAAACAAAGAAAACAAAAAAATTTCAGTATCAGAATGAATGCTGTATTGACTTATTAAAAATTTCTTTTATGTGTTTCCTTCATATTTCATTTCTTTCTTTTCTCATTATCTTAATTCCACATACTGAAAATGACTCATTTGTAAAAAACTTAAACACAAATGTATATGTAAAATATTCACCTGATTGTTTGATGTTGAGGGGAGGTGGGGTGGGAAGGGAGAGTGGACAGAAATTATGTAACTTGAAAATATTCATATGCACATGGATAAATAATGAAAATTTTCATAACATGCAATTGGAAAAATAAAATAGACTAACAATTTAAAAGAGAATTTATAGATTTGAAGATAACCATCTCAGCTGAGAGCCATGATGACTGAGGGGAGAAACAAACATTTCAAATCTGTTTTTAGAAGTTTCTATTAATCCCTTTCCTTCTCTGTGATTCAGAATTCCTAATTCATGTTTGGACCAACACAAAAGGCCTGCAATTATTATTGAACCAAGTGTCCCTATCATCTAGGTAATTCAGGGTTTGACCTGATGTTTGACCTGAATTATATGACTAATTCTAGCTATCTAGATCTGGCTGAAAAGTGTGGAAAGTCATTTCTTACATTTTGGTCCTTCTCATTTAAATATTGAAGAGACATTTTATTGTTTCTTAAAAGACTAAAAAGTACTTGCATTTTCTTTCTTTCTAAGAAAGTATGGGAGGGAAGGAAGTCAGGACTTAATTAATCAGTCAATAAGCCCATCCTAATTAACAGAACTAGCAAAGTCCTACAAACCTGTCAAGTAATAACACTTCTTTTAAAATCAACAAATCAAAAGTATTAACCAAAAACAGTACATGCAACATTATATATCTATATGCCCATTAACCCAAATCACTTCCTTCCTTCCTTCCTTCCTTCCTTCCTTCCTTCCTTCCTTCCTTCCTTCCTTCCTTCCTTCCTTCCTTCCTTCCTTCTTCCTTCCTTCCTCCCTTATTTTTCTTTCTGTCTTTATCACCTTAAATATCCTATAATCTTCAGACTGCTAATGGTTCTCCCTTTTAGGGCTACCATCTATTTATTCTATATTTAATTTTAAATGTATCTGAATTGTCCCATATTAGGAGGTAATATTTGAGGTCAGGCTCTAATTTACATTTTTTTCTTTTTCTTTTTGGTTCCTAGCAGAACGTCTAGCAACATGGAAGGAATTATTAAATTCTTGTGGAGTGACTAATTGACTATTCCAATACAATAAAACAAATACTTATAAATCCCTCCTGTATAATAGGAATACAAGACTGATCTCAGTCCTAAAGAAAATGAAGGATTCTAGGGGGGAGGATGAGGAAAAAGACAATTATTAACATGAAGTATAGCCAGTACAAAATCACAGAAATAGAAGAAGAGGAATTGAGTGTGAAAACAATTTCATATAGGCAAGTTCAAATAGACTGCATATACAGTATAAGGAGAGGATCAATTGTTCTTTGAAGAGTTCCTGACACAGAGTTAACCCTTAACACAATCTTATTGATTCATGATGTAATATATATATAGATATAGATAGATAGATATAGATATAGATATAGATATAGATATAGATATAGATATAGATATAGATATAGATATATACTCTTATCTGGAATATTCCTGAAGATCCCTGAGTATGATCAGATCTACTTTAGGGATATCATTTTAGCAGATATTTGTTAAAAGAATTTAAGAAGGGCTACTGGAAAAAAAGATCTATCAGGATGTCTATGAGACTTGAATTTATTTACATATAGATTGGGGGTCAGGAGAAGTAAATTTTCCAGTGAGATTCTGGTTGTGATCCTGGGTGAAATTAAGACTAGAATTAGAAAAGTTTAAAGAAGAGGCAGTTTAATGGAGAAAGACTGAGTTCTATGTTGGACATATTTAAGATTGCCATGACATCCAGATCTAACTTTATAGCAGACAGATGCTGATATGAAATTGGAGTTCAAGAGAGAAATGATGGCAGAATGTGCATATTTTAAAATAATCTGAGATGGTCAATTAAGTCATGTGTGATGCTGAAATCATCAAGCAAAAGGGTAAATGAATGTATGCCTAAATTGGTCCAGCTATTTGCTCTGCTTGGATTAGCCTCCACCATCTAATTTCCTCTAAAATGTAGGATTCAATCTAGTCTTGTTTATGTCAAGCCTTACTTGTGACAGTTTCTTAAGTTTTTTATCATCAAAACTTGTCCTGGATATTGAAAATGTGCATCCCAATTATATCAATTTGCTAATAAATAGAAGGGGGAAAAAAAGAAAAGGAAATTGTAACAATTTCAATAGACATCATAAAAAGATTTTTAAAAAAGAAAGGCAAGAAATAAAGAGAAGGGCCTGATTTCTCATGGTCAGGTTCAGGAAACAGCTTCTCACACAACAAAAAATAAATATTTTAGGGTAATGAGAATCTGGCAACATACTTATGTATGTTGCAATTGAAGCTGCTTCATTATATTTTCATTCCAAATTTATTTCTGTCAATGTATTTATACTGATCCAGATTATATAGCTGTCTGTCATTGAAATACATACATGGTTTTGTTCCATCTTTCCAAACCTTTGAATAGTAGAAATAATTTACAGTCAAAAGATAAGTTCAAAGAAAAAATGGATCAAAGAAAATGCTACCATATATTTTTGTTGTAAGTTGTTTGAATTTGATTTGTAATCAGGTCTTCCTGACTCCAGACTGGAGGTTTATATACTGTGCCACCTAGCTTCCCACAAAACACATATATCACTTCCTTCATCTACACAAAGTTATAGGTCTTGACTAGACTGTAAATGTGATAAGAAGAAATAGTTGATTCCACTGTCAGAAGGAACTAGGTAACCTTGTGGATAGAGTGGATAGAGTTAAAGTATGCCTCAGATACTCATTATCTGTGTGAACCTGGGCAAGTTACTTAACCTGTATTTGCCAAAATCCATAAGAGAATAAAATGCTAAAGTATTCCAATATCTTTGTTAAGAACATCCCATGAAGGGTCACAGAGTCAGACATGATTGAACAACAATAAGCTGTCATATACAGTCACAGATTTTCTCCTTTTCAAGTTTTAAATGTTCTTTTAGCTATTTCTTTACACATCAACTAAAGCTGTTCTTTGCCAAGATTGTATATTAATAGAACTAAATTAGTAGGTTTCAATGTCTTTGAATTTAAGATATTTGTCAATCTTGAAATATCTATAGAATGAGAATATATAACAAATTCTATATATTGTAGATAGTTAATTAATTCTGATTTCCAGAATGAGAGAAAATTCAGCTTGAAATTTTAACTCCGTACATGAGATATCATGACTTTCAGCCAAACAAATTTACTTATTTAGAATTAGGAGGTACATACTGACCATGTCTCTTTAGGCCAGGGGACAAGAGGAGATTAGGACTCCATTCCTAAATGAAAACAAGTCTTCCCAAAATAATGTTTAATTTACTGATTGTATTGAACCTGAAGAGCTTGTATTGACCCTGACAGTTTTTCTTCTTCTTCTCCACTAGTACCACAATGCTAAAAGAAATGAAAACAGAAAATCTTTTGACAATAAGATTTTTTTTAGAAAGTAGCACTAACAAATAAAGCAGAATGACTACAAGAAGTCAAAAAAATCTCAATAGATTATTACTTGGCAATAGGGGCTATAGTGCAAAAATCAATGAAATACAAGGTCGACCCTCTTTTTACACTTTAACTTGAAACGATTTTGTGGGACTTCCAGAAGCAGGTCAAGCTAGTGGCATGAAAATAGGAACTTCCCAGAGCTTTTCCCAAAGTAATTTTAAATTAACTCATTAAACATATCATAAAGCATCAGAATGCCATTCCCCCCGAAATAGAGTGAAACAACTTTTCAACTCAAGTTATATTGATATAACTTCAGCACAGATATGTGACATTTGGGTAAAGGGAAAGTGAAGCCCATCACAGGTGAGAGAACTGGGAAACCAATGTGATGTTCTTAGTCACAGTGAAGTTAAGGTTTCCAGCTCATTAATCCCACAGTAGAGTAGGCCAGCAGTGATGGATTCAATCCCAGTTTAGAAGGCAAATTTCAACCCTGAGAGCTCTGGTGCAGCAACCTGGATTAGTTTGGATACCCTAATTCAGGGAAGATAGTCTTAGAACCTGAAATGTCAGAGTGGAAAGCCAAGGCACATATCCCTGACCCAAGCACAAAAAACCTTGGGACTATAAACCCTTTGTCCCCAGGAGCAGAATTCAATTTTCAAAATGATCAAACCCCCCCCCCAAAATAGCATTAACTATGGAAAGCTACAATATTGTTAAGAATGATTAATAAGAGCCAATATAATAGAATGAATAAATAATAGAATGTATAAAAAAGAGTGATAAAGTGCCCACATGCAAAACCCTAAAGGGGTTTATGAATTGTTCTCAAATCCTAAAAGACCTCTCCAAGGAGCTCCAAAGAGATTTTCAAAACCAAAGAAGAGAGAAAGAAGTAAAATGAGAAAAGAAATGAATCATACAGGTGAATTATGAAAAATTGACTGAAGAAACCAATGCTTTAAAAGTAAAATTGGTCAAATGGAAAAATAAATAAACTCCTTCAAAAGTAAAATTGAACAACAGGAAGAAGAAAGCAATTCCTAAAAATGTAAAAACAGCCTACTGGAAAATGAAACATAAAAACTAAGTAAAGAAAGCAAAATTCCAAAAATTAGATTTTGACTAACGGAAATTCTATGGGTTTCCAAGATTCCATAAAACAAAAGGAAAAGGTTAAAAAATAAAAAATGGGAATGGGAAACAATCTGTAAGAATTATATGTAATGGGGAATAAAGTAGAAACATGCCCAATTAGATTGGGGTGGAACAGAGATGTCCATTATTCAATTATTGTTTTATTCAATATTGTATTTTTAATGTTAACTTTAGCAATGAGAAAAAAGAAATTGAAAGAATTAGAATATTCAGTGAGGAAAGAAAACTCTCAGAAGATATGATTATATACTTTGAAAAACCCCCCAAAAATAAATTTTAAAAACCCTGAAACAATTACCTTTAGCAAGGTAGCAAGTTATAGGATAAACCAATATGATTCATGAGCATTTCTATATATTATCAAGAATGTGCAAAACTTGAGATTGGAAGAGAAATTTCATTTAAAGTAACTAGAAAAATAAATACTTGGGAACCTTTCTTCCAGGAAAAGCACAGACACTATTTGAACAAAATAATAAAAACACTTTTCAGAAAAATAAAGTCAGATCTAAATAACTGAAAAAATGGCAATTGCTCATGGGTAGGCCAAGGTGATATAATAAAAAATGACAATTCCACTCAAATTAATCTGCTTATTCAGTACAATAGCAAACTACCAAAATATTTTAGAGAGATAGAAAACGTAGTAATAAAATTCATCTGGAGGAACAAAAAGTCAAGAATATCAAAGGAAATATATCCTATTTGTTCCTGATAGAGATTTATAATATAAAGTCATAATCATCAAAGCTGCCTGTTCCTGAAGTGAATCAGTGGAATTGATTAGGTACGAAAGAAACTGTAGTAAGTGACTATAGTAATATACTGTTTGATAAACCCAAAGACTCCCCTCTGGGATAGGAATTCTATTTGACAAAAATTATTGGGAAAAAATGGAAAATATGACAAAAACTAGGCATAGAACAACATCGCACACACTATAGTGTTTCTTGTCCTTCATTATGGAAGACATTCAAAAATGACATCACTGATAGCTACAAGTTAAAAAGTGTCTGATTGTGGCCAATCGGACAAATAGGAGCTCAGGATGCTCTACTACAGGATGTGTCCTAAGAGTCCACATGAATCCCTGGGCTGGTTCCTCTAAACTTAGACATATCACATTTCTTTTGAGCTGTTTCAATTCTGCCATGTTCACAGAGCATGAGAGCTCTCCATGCTGTCAGTCCTGTGTCAGTATCTCCCATGCTGCATAATCAATTCCAAAGTTCTTCAGAGAGTCCCTTTATAACTTCTGAGCCACCTGTGAGTGCTTGCTCACACAAATCCTTCATAAAATAGTTTTTTTGAACAAGTATACATTTGGCATTTGAACAATAAGGCCAATCCATTGGAGTTTTGCTCTCTAGAAATGTTACAATGTTTGAGATTTTAGCTTGAGAAAGAATTCAATGTATGGGTCTTATCCTGCCTTTCTAAGACAATGGAAATTCAAATGATTCAGTATCCTGTTATAATCATCCAGGTTTCATAGGCATACATCAACATTCTCAGTGTAACAGTTCCCAAATACTGAGCTAGATCTGACACCATGTGTGTTAATCTCATTAACAATATATATCTCCCTGAAATGTATACTACCAAGGTAAGTGAATTTATTGACAATATTCAAAACATATGCATGGTGTGATGGCTGATGGAGCACCTATGCTATTTTGCTGTTAATTTTTAGACAAAATTTAGCATAAGCAACAGAATTTGATACTTTGATACATCTCAGCTTTAGAAACTGAATTGAACTCACAATCATCTGTCAACAATCAGGCACCAATATCCTCTCCACTTTGGTCTTAGATTGCAAACCTTTCAAATTAAGGAACTTATTAGAAGTTCAGTAGTTGACTTTGATGCTGTGTTCATCTTGAGTGAAAATATTTGATAACATGACTAAAATCATGCTAAAATATGGCAGCAAAAACATGATTTTGTTTCACTCCACATGTATGTTTATATTTATATATGATTGCATTCATATCTAAGTATGAATTTGATTGTATTTGTGACTGTAGTTGTTTATATTTAGTAGGTTCTACAAGATTTATATGCCCCGATGATATTGCCTTTGGGAACTTATATCACTTTGATGAAGAGAGAATTTAACAGGAGGTGGGTTTATGCATGTGTGCATAAGTAACAAGTGATTCTAAATAATTAAAAAATAGATGAACTATAAAAATGGAATAAGGAGAGGAAAACATAACTTCCTTGCTATATATTAGCAAAAAATATTTTAGGAGAAAAAAGTTAATATGAAATTTCCTTTTAATTATATGATTTAATAATTACAAGACAGTATAAATGCTATTTTTGTTTAAAGTTTTTTTTAAATTTTATTTATTTAAGGCAATGGGGTTAAGGGACTTGCCCAGGGACACACAGACAATTGTTAAGTGTCTGAGGCCACATTTAAATTCAGCTCTTCTTGACTCCAGAGCCCATGCTCTATTCACTGTGTCAACTACCTGCTCCCCAAAGTTTTTTTTTTTAAAAAAACTTAATTTAGATAGTTTCAACAAATTTTTTCAGTCTTATTTGTAGAAAAAAACAGGCAAATTGATTTTGTCCCAAAGATAGAAATTCAAATAGATAGATAGAAAGATACAAAGATAGATGGGTGTAAAAACAATTGTTACAATAGTTACAGGAAAATAGTTTATAAAAACTTATAGTAAGTATTAAGTATTAAGACAAAAAATAGCCCATTATTCAAGAAACTTCCAAATGGGAACTTCTTTTCATCATTTCTCCAGAAATTTGTCTTTTGTTTTCTAAATTTTAAATTTCTAGAAAAGTCAGTGAAGAAATGGGAAAAAAAAATTTAATTGAAAATGAGTGGTAAATAATCAGCATAGAAATATTACTGACTCCTCTCAATCCTTTGAGTACAAAACAAAAGCATTAGCAAGAAATGATTACATATAAATTTGAAAACTAAGGTCAATTTTTCAGCAACAAGGACAAGAATACCAAGGAGAAAATTATCATAATCTGTAAAGTCATTCTTGTTTGCACCAATTGTCATATTTTGTACGTGTATGTGTGTGTTTTTTTAAAGTTAAAGATGTGTAATTGTTATAAATAAACAAATGTTATAAATTTATTTAAAGTCTTAAGGGCATTGTTCCAAATAATATCAAGCTTCAGAAGCAAAATAAGTTTTAATAGTGATGATTTTGACACATCATTTTCCATCATGCCATTAATCTCACTAGAAAGTCTGAATGTGACATTATTCTAATATTGCTACCCAATATTTCCCCTGGCATTTTTGAATGTGTGAACATTTGTCATGTTATAATTATTTTTAAACACAACTAAGCTTAATTTTTTTATTCATTTGCATTTATAGATATCCGCAATAATAAGTAAAGGATATTATGAATGTTGGAAGAACTTTAATTAATATAAATCAGTCAGCTCATTTTCAAATGTTATAAAAAGTTATAATATATTGTTTTATAATAATAAATCATGAATTTCTTATTAAATATTTTAAAGGAAGGCTTTTGAAGTATTATACACCTGTCACCTTTTTATTATACATATATAACTAAATTATTATAAAACATACTAAACATATAATTGGGGATTAACTGAGAATTCAAAGGAATTCTGATTTCTCATTCCCCAAACCATGAGATTAATATCTCTTAGGAATTTCAAAATGCTAATTTTTATATTTTTTGTTCCCCTATAGACAAAAGTGTGCTTAAAGATCCAATATCATATTTTTTAAGAATTATCTGGAAAAAGTTTTCTTTGCAAATAAAATACTAGTCAGTAAAATCCATAGAGCAAACTACAGCACTTGTTACAGATAATAGAACTAATAGGAGAGTAAAGCAGCAAATATACTTAATACTTTTGCATAGGGGCTAAGCTAATGCCTTCCAAGTAAATAAACTTCTTCTAAATTGCTTTACTATCCTTTCTGAGTATTAATCTGATCAACGATAGATTACTGTTGAAGGCCTTCTACATTGCATATTAGAAGTTTGTCAAACTCCTTTTAAAGTCCAGATTTTGGTAGCCTCAGGGGAACATCGTTTCCAAATATTATAATTGATAGGGTTTCTGAGAATATATTTTATGCATTAAATGAGAAGTCCTATTAAATGTTTTAAATGTTTCATTTCTTAAGAAAGTGAAGGAAAAATGTGCAGAATACAATTTAAGATTCATGAGATCCATATTTACAGTATGTATTCCATTTATTTTTTATCAAGATCTATAACATTACCCTGTTTCTTGACTCTACCCAAAAATATATGAAATGAATTAATCACTATAATCAATTAATAAGAAAATCCTTATATAAATTTTCTAAACTAGTAGTAGAATATTCATTTCATTATTTTCAAAAAGAATGATATGCATATTATATAATGAATATGTTAGTATGAAATAGTGTATAGATATGTCTAACAAATGTTGGTTTAAATCTTCTGATGCTATATATAACCCTAGGCAAGTGACTTGATGTTTCTCAGACTAAATTTCTGCCTTTGAAAAACACTGATGATGTCATCCACTATGTTCATTTGACTGTTGTGAGAATCAAATGAGATAACAAACATAAACGAGATGTAAAGGTACTATATAAATATTAACTGTTATCAGTTTAAGAATTGACAAAATTGCTGTTTATTCCCTAGACCCTGACTTCATTTTTGTAACTGACACTTCTATGTTATCTTTCTATTATTCTATATACTATTTGCCTCTTCTTTTAGAGTACTCAAACAAGATTGTCTCTAGGAAGCCTTCACCACTCTCATAGGTCAATAATCATTCCCCTTCAGAACTCATATAGTGTTTTGCTTTTCACCATTGTGATGTATTTTCAACCTACAATTGAATAATCTTTGGGAAGCAGAATAACTCTAAGCTGAGAGGAATATTGGAAATAAATATTATATATTTTTTGTAATGTTAAAGTGATCCCCCCCCCTTCCATCCTCTCTGTTTCCCTATGTCCTTGAGAGTCCTAAGTCACTTTGGTTTTAACAATAGCTATATGCTTGACCTTTATCCAATATACTCACTTGCAGACTAATTACTGAGGTAGAATACATGCTAGACACCACTCATGTATAGTATACAGTAGATGTTACTCATGATGCCACTAAGTGCTGCCTTTGGGATATGAACAGTAGACTCTACTAATCCTATACCAGGTGTTAGCCACACTTTAAATGCTACTCCTTTTAAATCCAACACAGAAATGTATTAAGACAAACAACAACCCATTATTCCAGAAACTCCTCTCAGTACAGGTAAAGTGAAGATGAATTTTAATTTACTTTTATGTAATTAATTATTTTTTGTCTATTTGGTACTAAGGTTCTGTGTTACCATAAAAAATCAAATTACTACATATTAGCCCAGGAAAATGTGATAGTTTTGGGAGAATTTCAAGAATTATTTTTATGGGAAAAATATATTCTCTAACTCAACTGTTACATCCCTCATTGGAAGTTCCAGAATTAATGATGCATATCAATTTACCACTGTATACCCATACACACATATAAGTATATAAATATATAAATGTGAATTGATATAATTTATTTATTGTATAATTACACAATACATATTACACATATTATGATCATATATATATTAGATATAGATTAAATCAAAAGACAGATAATTATCGAGATATAGATAAATATTTCTGTCATATAAGTGGTTGCAAATTGATCTTTCACATAAAATTTCCTGTTAATCAGATCCAATTGGCATTTGAATGGAAATGGTGGACCCTTGTTTTTAACAAAATTAATATTCTTATCACCCTAGATTCCAGCACAATCATGCTATTATTTGTGAATGCCTTTCAGCAAATTGATAACCTCCCAAGTTTAGTAAAGGAGGGTCTTTTCTGAAATGAATGAAATTGTTGATAATAATAATTTTTCCTTTGAAAGACGTGACTCAAAACTCATCAAGGAATTCCCTTGATAGAAAAGTGCCTTCTGACTGGACCAATATATCAATACATTGTCCAAAAAAGCCTCCATGAACTCATTTTTTAAAAATTTTCTTTCATGCATATTTGTCCACAGGTCTAGTGCATAAATATACACATACTTTTAATCTAATTTTTTTTTTATTAAAATCAAACTTGTGGAAACCTTTTTTACTATTTATCTCTAAGTCTTCTGAGAACAGGGACAACATCTTAGTTTTATATTTCCTTACAGATTCAAGGAAATTACTCTAAACATAATAGGCAATTCATAGTCACTGATTTCTAATATTTTTAGAGGTTGAAAACATTTGGAATTCTTTACCTCTTTACTTTTTTCCTTTTAGAATCCTCAACTTCCTTCACCACTGACCCTAGACTTTCATAGCATTCTCTGACCTACTAGTTATTGGTATTCATATCATTTTCAAAATAACATATTTAGTTTTCTATATTTATATGGCACACACCTAGTCAAATGTATGTTCCTTTTGGACAAATGATATTAAATTGATACTGTTGTTCTTTTAGAGAAGGGGGCAAACTATTAGAAAACAGCTAGTGTAATCCCAGGACATTAAGAATGAAAAATATTTAAGCTTTTAATCAATCAAACAACATCCCACCATATCTGCTAAAGAATGAAATGTAAAAAGTTAAGAGAAATACTTTTCTAATGTGGTATAGGCAGCAAATATTTTAATGTTTACATTGGAACTTGTTATCAATTAAATCATTCTCAATTCTCAGAAAGGCAGATATTTCTTGCTGTCAGGGAACTACAGAAAATATGTGTGAGGTAGTTATGGTATCATGGTAGATAGTGATGATTTTCATAACTATTCAGAAAATTTCTAATAATATTGTCTTAAAAAGTGATACCCAAAAAGGATGTGATTCATCCCAATCACTTCCTTCATCAAAATCCTGTCTCCCTATTAGATAGAATAAGTAGAATGAGCCCTTCAAGAGCTTTTATATTTCATCACTATAAGCTATAGAATGATTAAAATCTTTCTAGCTCCATCACTTAGCACAAAATTTTAATGAGAGTAGAGATTTCATAAATATTTGTTAGATGAAACCTTAAGAGTTTTAGGAAATAGCAAATTTGAGATTGTGAAGATTTTCAGAAGAAAAAAATACCGTCCTTTTGCAATATTTACCTCTATTACTTAGAATCAAAATTATAATTGAACTATGTGTGGAGTGAAAAGAAAAATTTAATGACATGGAATTCAGATATGAAATATTAACCTAAAATTAGAAGCTTAAAACAGAATTTAAAATAACATAGCAATAACAGAAAAGAAAAATAAATTAGATGCGAAGTTTTATTTCTTTGAGCTTTACTCACCACCATTACATAATGGAGACCATATTTAAAAATGATCTCTCCAAGGTGAGGCAGATCAGAAAACTTACGCAGTAACAAGGTAATAGGAACAGAATTTACATAAAAAGGACAGACAAAACCTTAAAATTGCCCAGAAACCATTACAATATTTGATCTCACAGGACCATTCTGCAATTATATTTTTTCTTTTTTTTGTTTGCTTATTTTATATTATTACAACAATCCTGTTGTGGGACAAGAAACCTCAAGAATAGAAAGAAAAAGAAAAGTATACTTCATCTGTGTTCAGATTCTAATGACTCTGTCTCTGGGATAAGTTGCCTTCCCCTTCATAGCCACCTGAGAAGTTGCTTCAATATTTTCTGACAGTTGCTATCACTAGCTATATTTCCCTTCACTCTACCCCCCCCACTCTCATCTATTCCATTGGCTCTCTCACTTCACCCTGTTCCTGTTCAGAATCTAGAAAATGGAGTACATTAATGTAGTAAAGGACTTTTAATTTTTCTCACAAGTGGGAACTTATGAAAATTTCAGCTGAGATAAATCATTTTAATTTAGTAGTTGGATCTTAAGGAACAAGACACATAAAGGTTAAATGCTTAAAGCAATGGAGAGAACAAATAGAAAATTTTTAACTAGGTCTTCCAAAAATCATGTTACTTTTTATATCCACTAATTCAGATTAATTCTTATGTTGATCATAATAGACATTTAGAAAATACCTGATTTAATTTAATTTTATTTACTTTGAATTGAATGAAAATGTATAACTTCTAATAACTAGATGATTCAAAAGAAAAATATTTTCTACCTTTTGGATTTTATTTATAAACATATGTTTTATTATTTTCCATTCATTTCTCTTCCCAATTGAACAAATTAAAGTATAAAATTGGAGCAAATATGCATGTTGTAGAAAAATGTGTAATTCAAACCATTTAGAAAAATGAATATTGAAAACTAATTTTGAGGGTTAGTTAGGTGGTAAGTGGATAGAGCACTGGTCCTGGTGTCAGGAGGGTTGGAGTTAAAAATCTGACCTCACAAACTTTATACCTATTTGACTGTGTGACCTTGGACAAATCACTTGACCCCATTATTTGCAAAAAGCACAAAGAGAAAAAAAAAAGATAACTACACTTGCATATAGTTGGAAAAATAAATAAATAAATTTAATTTTTTTAAAGCATTCATTGATCACCCCCAGAAAGAGATCCCAAAATAAAAACCTCCAAGGAGCATTTTAGCTAAATTTCAGAATTCTCAGCTAAAGGTAATACTGCAAAATCCCAAAAAGAAGCAGCTTAAATACTAGGAAGTCACAGTCCGGATTACACAGGGTCTATCAGCTTCAAAATTAAAGTACTAAAAGACCTACATATGATATTCTAGAAGGCAAAGGACTTAGTAGTACTCTTGTTTACCCAGGAAACAACTGCCCTTCAAAGTTAAACATATTCCTTCAGGGGGAAAGATGGATTTTTTTCAATGAAATAGAAGACTTTCAAACATACTTGATAAAAAAAAAAAAACCAGAACTGAAAAAAAAAATTTGATCTTCAAATAACAGACTCAAGAGATGTGAAAGATGATAAAGAGGAAGAAAATATGCTAATCAATAAAAATAAATTGTCAACATCTCTACATGAGAAGACAATATGTGCAAATCTTGAGGTAAAACTACTGATAGAAGTATTTTATTTTAATGTTATTGAATTTAGGTTTTTATTCATCATAAAATTCATACAACTCATTGTCACTGTCAAAACTCCCATCCATAAGGTTGTTCTCATCTGTGTTTGTTGATGAATCACTATCTTAGGAGAGGCCCTTCCCATTCTCCTGCCTGTGCTCTGCTCTGGTACATGGTTGACCACAAGCACTCCCTGGGCAAGTCTGGTGCATGGACACATGCTTAGTACATTCCATTTCATGAACCTGAAGCAACAATTGAACATCTCTGCGGGCACAGGAATTCCAATTGCTCTTTCCCCTTCAATCCATATGCTATAAATGGCTCAAGAATACTTGGTCCAGAGTGATTAAAATAGTTTTATTTAAGATATATTTTTAGGGAGCAGAGCCAAGATGGAGATAGGAGAGGACCTTCTCTTAGTTGCTCTGGAGCAAAACTTATAAATTAAGGACTCTAACTACATTTTCAAGAGACAGAACCTATAGAGGGATCCAGTGAGGCAATTCTCGAACCCAAGGTAACCTGGAAAAGAGTGTAAGGCTCCGCTCCATGTGGGTCAGAGGGGTGGCCGGCCAGAGGGGTGGCCCACCAGAGTGAAGGAACTTCAGTATCCTGGAGGTGGAAGCAGACTCAGGGTGCTGGGAGACAAGGCTCACGGGGTCGGGGGGCGGGGTTCCTGATTTACACCTCTGGGTGCAGCAGGCCAGGGCAGCCAAGATCCAGGAACCAGAAGCAGGTGGAGCCAGTAAGCATGCCCCCAGGGCATGAGCTCACTGATCCTAGGGAGGGAGCAGAGAGAGACTGCCAAGCTCTGTCCTCTCTGTGGAACAGGACTGGGGTTCTGACCACATTCAGATGCTGTTTGCAGTCTAGGGCACCCATAGAACAGCAGGCCCCCCCACCTCAGCCCTGTGGCAGAGGGTGGCACTTATGGTCATTCACAAACCAGGAGGGAGGACAGAGCCTCGCACATGGGGATCCTTGTGTGGGTGTCCCAGAATCTCAGGAAGTACCCTAAAACCAGGCTCAGGCTGGAAAAATGAGTAAACAGAGAAAAAAAGAGGAGCACCATTGAGAAATACTTTGCCTATGATCCCAAGAAGGATCAAAACACTCAATCTGATGATGAGGAGTTACAAGCTCCTGCATCTAAAGACCCCAAGAAAAACAGAAACTGGGCTCAGGCCATGACAGAGCTCAAAAAAGACTTTGAAAATCAAATGAGGGAGATAGAGGAAAAATTGGGAAAAAGAAATGAGAGAGATGCAGGAAAAACATGAAAATGAAGTCAAAATCTTAGTCAAGGATATCCAAAAAAAAATGCTAAAGAAAATAAAAGGTTAAAAACCAGCTTAGGTCAAATAGATGAAACAGTTCAAAAAGTTATTAAGGAGAAGAATACTATAAAAAGCAGAATTGGCCAGATGGAAAAGGATATAGGAAAGATCTCTGAGGGAAACAAATCCTTCAGACAAAGAATAGAACTCAGGGAGATTGCTGATTTTATGAGAAACCAGGACTCAATATTTCAAAACCAAAAGAATGAAAAATTAGAAGAAAATGTGAAACCTTTCATTGAAAAAACAACTGATGTGGAAAAGATTTAGGAAAGATAATTTAAAAATTATTGGAATACCTGAAAGTCATGACCAGGAAAAGAGCCTTAACATCATTTTCGAAGAATTATTACATGAAAATTGCCCTGATATCCTAGAAGCAGAGGGCAAAATAGAAATGAAGAGAATTCACTGATCTCCCCAAGAAAGAGATAAAAAAAGCAACCCCCAGGAATATTATAGCCAAGTTCCAGAACTCCCAAGTCAAAGAGAAGTTATTACAAGCAGCCAAGACACAATTCAAATATCATGGAGCTTCAGTCAGTTTCACACAGGACTTAGCAGAAACTACATTAAAAGCTCATAGGACTGGGAATATAATATTCCGGAAGGAAAAAGAGTTTAGAATGCAACTGTGAATCAACTACCCAGCAAAACTGCACATCCTCTTCCAGGGAAAAAGATGGATTTTCAACGAACCAGGGGAATTTCAAATGTTCCTGTTGAAATGGCCAGAGATGAACAGAAGGTTTGATCTTCAAATACAGGACTCAGGTGAAGCATAAGAGTCGAGGAGAAGAGGGAAATATGAGGGACTTAATGATGATGAACTACATGTATTCCTGTATGGAAAAATGATACTGAAAATACTCATATGAACCTTCTCATTTAATAGAGCAGGTAGAAGGAGCTTTTATAGGTGAAGTACAGGAGAAAACTGAATTTGAAGATATAATGTGGTGTAAAAATGGAGACAATAGATAAAAGGGAAATGTAATGGGAGAAAGGAAAAGGAGAGGTCGAATAGGCTAAGACATTTCATTTAATAAGATTTTTCTTTATTACAATGAGCTATTGCA
Organism: Macrotis lagotis; assembly: GCF_037893015.1. Taxonomy (NCBI): domain Eukaryota; kingdom Metazoa; phylum Chordata; class Mammalia; order Peramelemorphia; family Peramelidae; genus Macrotis; species Macrotis lagotis. Next base: position 77,230,009 of record NC_133665.1, read on the forward strand.
ATAATATGGAAGGGGGAAGGCAAGAGGGAATGAGGGAATCTGTTCTTATCAGAGATAGCTAGGAGAGGAAACAGCATATATACTCAATAGGGTAAAGACATCTAGAGTAAGAAGGAGAGGAAGGGACGGGGAAAGGGGGGGATGTGAATGATGGAGGAGAGGATGGACCATGGGGAGAGAGTGATCAGATACAACACATTTTCTTTTTTACTTCTTGCAAGGAGCTGGGATTTGATGGCCTGTGCGGGACCATAGGGCTGGGTGGATGTTGGGTAAGGGGTGGTTTGTGGGTTTGGGGCCTCTTGGCCCCAGGGCTGGGGATCTGCCTGCTGCACCACTCAACTACCCTACAGCAGAGACAAAGTGAAAAGAGAGAGAAAATGCAGATCATGGTAGTAGAGAAGTATGAGTGGAGGGAGTTGTGATCAGGAAGGGCAATGGTGGAAAAATTTGGAAGTGACTTTTGTGATGGACTTATCCTAAAGAATGATCTATCTGAGACAGAGCTGGTGGTGTTGGAACACAGACTAAACACATTCATTATTATTGTTATTATTTTCTGGGGGGTATTGCAGGACAAATGGGACTGGGTGGCCTGCCTGGGGTTGCATAGCTGGGTGATTGTTGGGTGTCTGAGGCTGGATGTGGACATGGGTGCTCCTGGCTCAAGGGCCAGTGATCTATCTGCCACTCAGCCACCCCTCTTATTATTATTGCTATTTTATTTTATTTTGGGTCTTATTTTTATTTTTGTAGGCAATGGGGTTGGGGAGGCTTACATGGGGTCACACAGCTGGGTGATTGTTGGGTGTATGGGGCCAGATTTGGGCTTGGGTGCTCCTGGCTCCAGGGCTGGTGCTCCATCCACTGCACCACCTGGCCATACCTACAGTTATCATTATTATTATTATTATTAAATTTTAATTTTTTCTCTCCCCTTTACTTTATTGTTTATGAGGGTCTATATTTTCTTGGGGGAGGGGGTATTATGTTTACTTTTAAACAAGAATATTTTAGTAATGTATAAAAACATTATTTGTAAAAAATAAGTATAAATAAAAGACTGACAGATTGCTTTCTGTGGGGGTGGAGAGAGGGAAATAAGATTTGAAAAAATTGTAAAACTCAAATAAAATCTTCAATAAATAAATAAATAGAATTCCAGCATTCAAAAAAAGATATAATTTTTAACATTTTAACATTTAATTTTTTCCCAATTATATACAATAGTAATATGTACCCATCATTTTTTTCAAGGCTCTGAATTCTACAATTTTTCCCCCCACCTTCCCTTCCTCCCCCCCCCCCCAGAAGGCTGTCTGATAGTCTCTACATTGTTTCCATGTCATACAATGATATAAACTGAATGTGTTATAAGAGTAAACAAGAAAAGAGAGAGAGGAAAAAAAATTGTACTTCAGTCTGTGTTCAGATTTCAATGACTCTGTCTTTGGGGTGAGTTGCTTTTCTTAATTTTATGTACAGCAGAGAAGTTGCTTCAATATTTTTCCCACAGTTGCTATTACTAGCTGTACCTCCACTCTATTTCTCTGCACTCACATGTATTCTATTCTCTCTCTCCTTTCATCCTGACCCTGTCCAAGAGTGTGTTGAATCTGAGTACCCTCTCCCTCAATATGCCCTCTCTTCTATCACCTATTCCCCCCTTCCCTCCCCCATTTTCCCCTTTTCCTGTCGCTTTCTTCTTTTTTTCCTCTAGGGTAAGATAGATTTCCTCACCTTAGTTATTGTATATGCTATTTCCTCTGAGCCATTTATGATGAGAATGAAGGCTCACTAATTCCCCTTTGCCTTCCCCCTTTCCACTCCATTGGAAAAACATTTTCTTGACTCCTATGTGAAAATTTTTAGCTTCTTCTTCATCTTCTTTTCCTTCCTCCGAGTACTTTCCTTTACCACCCATTGACTCTATCTTTTTACTATATACCATTATATTCTGCTTCTTCCTGTGTCCTATCTATATATATGCTTCTTCTAACAGCTCTGATAAATGAGAAAGTTCATGTGAGTTATCAGTATCTTCTTCCTGTGCAGGAATACAAACACTTCAATATCATTAAGTTCCTCAGATTCTGTCTTTCTCTTCCATTCCCTCTATGGTTCACCAGAGTCCAGTACTTGGAGAACAAACTTTCTGTTCACTTATGGTTGTTTCAATAGGAAAGTGCCGTTTCAATGAAAGTCCATCTTTTCTCCTGAAAGAGGTTGTTCAGTTTTGCTGGGTAGTTGATTCTCGGTTATGAACCAATATTTTTGCCTTCAGATATATCATGTTCCAATCCCCAAGAGTCCTTAATGAAAATGCTGCCAGATCCTGTTTAATCCTGACTAAAGAGCCTCTATAGTTTAATTGTTTGTTTCTGCCATCTTTTAGAATTTTCTCTTTCATTTGGGAGTTTTGGAATTTGGCTATAAAATCCCTGGATGTTTTCCTTTTGGAATCTCTTTTAGGAAGTGATTCTAGGATCTCAGGATAATTTTGCTGTATTATTTCTTGAAAAAATGAAGTCTAAGCTCTTCTCCTGGTTGTGGCTATCAGATAGCCCAATAATATTTTTTGCTAGTCAATGGGTTTAAGTGGCTTGCCCAAGGCCACACAGCTAGATAATTATTAAGTGTCTGAGGCCAGATTTGAACTCAGGTAGCCCTGACTCCAGGGCTGGTGTTCTATCCACTGTGTGACCTAGCCACCCTTAGCCCAATAATTTTTGAATTATTTCTTCTGGATCTGTTTTCAAGATCTGTGGTTTTCCCAGTGAGATATTTCATAATATCTTTTCCTTTTATTTTTTCTTCTAATTTTTGGCTTTTTTGGAAGAGTTTTATTTCTTTCTAATTTCTTGCAAAGTCATCAGGTTCCTTTAGTTCCATTCTGCATTTGAAGGAGTTATTTTTTTCAGAGAGCTTTTTTATCTCCTTTTCCAGCTGGCCAATTCTGCTTTTTAAGTCATTCTTCTCCCCATTTTCCTTTTATTTTGCTTTTTTCCATTAGGCCTAAACTGGTTTATAACATATTTTCTTCAGTATTTTTCTTTGTATCTTTCTAAAAGCTTTTGATTTGTTTTTCATGATATTTCTGCATCATTCTCATTTCTCCTCTTAAGTTTTCCTCCACCTCCCTTAATTGCTTTTCAAAGTCTTTTTTGAGCTCATCCATAGTCTGAGCCCATCTTGTGGTTTCTCTTGGAGGTTTTGGATATGGTAGCTTCTATTTTGTCATCATCTGAGTATGTGTTTTGATCTTCCATGGGACTAAAGTAATTCTTCTTTATCTGTTGTTTACTCATTTCCTCAGCCCAAGACTAATTTGGGCTGTGGGGGGCTTTTTGGGGGGACACCCCACTGGGACCTTTATTCCTCCAAGGTCTTATGCTCTCTTGCCTATGCTTTGATATGTAGATGTCCCCTCCACTTCCCTCTATCCTGGGGCTATACGGAGGGATCCTGCTATCTTAGTATGGAAGCCCAAACTGCAAGCTGGAGCTGAATGTAGGCACACAGCAGAGTCTTACCCCAGGGAGAGCAGAGAAATCTCTGCAGACTTCCTTTACCATCTCTTGGGATGCAGCTTGCTTTTTCCACATCCTTGCTGCAGGTTCTGTGGCTGGTGCTCCTCACTCCATATCCCTTCTAGTGGAGCAGACTTCTCTCCCTGCCCATTCAAGCTATTCCTGGTGATCTCTGGCCAGGGCTGGGACTGGACTGCTCTGCAGCCATGGCTTTTTTCCAATCCTGGTCCTGGTGAAACACACCTTTCCCAGTGAACTTCTAAGTTGTCTTGGACTGGGAAAATATATCACTCAGTCTTTCTATGGGTTCTGCCCCTCTAAATTTTGGCTAGAGCCATCATTTGTTTATTTTTTTCTTTGAGTTGGGGGGGGAGGAGTTCCCAAAAAATGCTGTCATCTTGGCTCTGTCCCCTAGAAGTATATTTTTAATAGAAAGAGTCTATTTTGTCCTCTCCAGGATGAGGATGTGAATTAATTTGAGGAAGACACTGCTTGTGAAGTGTGAAGACCAAGGTGTTTTTACAAAGAAAAGGGGGGGAGTTATGAGGAAAGTAGGGTGTTATTAGTCATCACAGGGTAGAGGCTCCCTTTGAAATCCATTACAAAGGGGAATGACCCCAACCAATCACAAAACTGGGAGAGTTCTGCTAATCCCATTCCAAAAATGACAAACACAAGATTAAAAGAATCTACCCCTTAACTGGGCAAGTGACCTAGAGATCTTGACCTAATGCAATTGAGTTTCCACAATTAGGTTATTGAATATTTTCCCCTACAACCCCCTGTGATGATGGGTGTTCATCAACATAACATGCGTTGTATGATGTGGTGGTGGGGAATCATATTGGAGACATGTCATGGGATGGGCAGAACTCTAAGTCTGTAACTCAAATTCTGAGAGCCTATGAGAATCCAGGTGGGAAGGGAAAGAGTTTCTAAAGACTATATAATACCTTTTGTATTGAATGAGGGTGCAAAGCTATATATCTTCTTTTTGGTTGACATGTCAGCTATACCAAAAATTAATCATGTATTAGGGTCTAAAGACATCATAATCAACTGAAGAATAGCAGATATTTTAAATGCATTAATTTCAAGTCGTGATGCTATAAAAATTACATGTATTAAAGAGCCATGGAAAGATAAACTGAAACATCATTGGAAACTAAGTAACCTAATTTAAAAGAATGAATGGATCAACAACAAATCATAGAAATAACCAACTATGACATCCTAGAAAATGAAAATGATGAGACATCATATCAAAAATTTGGGATGCAATCAAATCAGTTATTAGGGGAAATTTTATACCTCTTAATACTTACATAAATAAAATACAGAAACAGGATATCGATGAAATAAGCATGTAACTAACAAAGTTAGAAAACAAACAAATTAAATAGCCCCAATTGACTATCCAATTAAAAATTACAAAATTCCAGGAGTGATTAATAAAATTGAAAATTGAAAAAACCAAATTTATAGGAGTTGGTTTTTTAATGACTTAAAAACACAATAAAACAGATAAAACTTTGTTTAATTTTATTTAAAAGAAATATAAAATAAAAATTACCTGTAAACAAAATGAAAAGGCTAAAAACACCATCAATAATAATAAACACAAAGGTATTTTACCCAAAGGAATGGAATCAAATCTTACATTTATAAGGTAATTTGATATATATTTATATAATATAAACTGCCCATTAATAGAAGGGGAAATAAAATACCTAAACATCCCATTTTAGAAAAAGAAATTGAACTAGCCTTCAGTGAGCTCCTTAAGAAAAATCTCCAAGGATGATGTGAATTCTACCAAACATTCAAATAACAATTAATTAAAATTTGATATGTGCTATTTGACAAAATAGGTGAAAAAAGTGTTCATCCATTCATGCTTTTATAACACCAATATGGTGCTGATACCTAAATCAGGAAAAGCCAAAGAAAATTATGGACCAATCTCCCTAATGAATATTGACACATAAAAATTAAATAAAATTTAATAAAGAGATTACAGAAAATTGTCACTATAATAATGCACTATAATTACTACGGTTTATAACAGTAATGTAGGGATGTTTCAATATCAGGAAAAAATCAGCATAATTAACCATATTTATAAAAAATTAACAAAAATCATATGATTATCTCGAGATGTAGAAACAACCTTTGCTGCAATGTCGCATTTGCTCATATTAAAAACACTAGAAAGCATAAAAATAATTAAGTTTTTTTAAAATGATAAGTAATCTCAAAAATAATCAGCAAACATTATTTGTAATTCAAATGCATTCTAAATAAGATCAGGGGTAAAGCATGACTACCTATTATCACTACTAACATTCAATATTCTATTAGCAATATTAGTTTTAGGACTTCTGGAGGTAATAACTACATGCTGCTATGAAACCTATTAAGGTCCCAGAGCTTTTCCCAAAGTAACTTTAAATAAAACCTCTTAACAGACCCTAAAGTAACAGAACTCTCTGTCTCTGTCTCTGTCTCTGTCTCTGTCTCTGTCTCTGTCTCTCTCTCTCTCTCTCTCTCTCTCTCTCTCTCTCTTTCTGACACACACACACACACACACACACACACACATACATCAATAAAAACAGTTCTCATTTCAAAATATAATTGAGGAACTTCAGTAAAGTTCTGCCTCAAGGACATAAAAGGGGATTATATCCAGCATAAGTAGCTGAGTTGGAAAGCCAGTATAAGACATTTAGTCATAGCATAGTTCTGGTTCAGTGTCAGCAAGCCAGTGATTCTTTGTACCAGCAGTGAGACTCCCAATCTCAGCTTGGAAGACAAAATATTAGCCCAGAATTTCTGGTTTAGTAGTTGACACTGGGTTGGGCTTCCCTAATGCAAGGAAGAAACTGGTAATAATCTTGAGAATGGCAATTCTATCGGGAAGGTTGAAAGAGTATATTTTGAGAAAGTGTGTGTGGCTACAAGACAGATAAAAAACAATTAAAACATGAAAAAAAATTGACTTTATAGGGGAAGAAGAATATTTGCATATAATTAACACCACATAAGGAGGCACAAAGAACATTTTATAAATGAGAGAAAATAGAGAGAGTGTAAACATTGATTAAATCTTACCCTCAACAGATTTGGTTCAAAGACAGAATGATACATATTTCTAATTGTGTTTTTTTTAAATTTTATTTTATTTAAGGTAATTGGGATTAAGTGACTTGCCCAAGGTCACACAGCTAGGCAATTATTAAGTGTCTAAGGCTGCATTTGAACTCAGGTCCTCCTGACTCCAGGGCTGGTGCTCTATCCCCTGAGCCACCTGGCTGCCCTTCTAATTGTGTTTTGAAATTTATAATACCTAGAGGGAGTAGGAGGGAACAGGGTTAAGAATATTGTGAGAAAGGCAGCAGTCAGAAGCAAAACACTGGTGATGAGAGTTAAAGGGAAAGAAGAAAGAAAATTACTACAAGGGAGAAGATGGGATCATGGGAAAGAAAAAGTTTTTACAAAAATAAAGCTAATACACTGAAGAATAGAAGTAATGCAGAAAGCTGGGAAACTATTTTAGCAGCTAGTGTTTCTGAATAAGGACTCATTTTTAATTTATATGGAGAAATAAGTAAGATTTATAATAAATCAAGTCATTCCACAATTGATAATTGACTGATTTGAACAGGAAATTTTTAGATTAAGAAACTAAAGCTATCTATAGTCATATAAAAATGCTGAAAATTATTTGTGATAAGAGAAATGAAAATCAAAACAACACATCACACCTATCAGATTGGCTAAAATGACAAAAAAGGAAAGTGATCAATATTAGATTGGATCTGGGAAAACCAGGAAATTTAAATACTGTTTGTGGAGAGTTATTTGAAAGGATGATCAAAGGTCATTAAAAATGTGTATACCCTTTGCTTTTGATCTAGCAATACTTTTACTAGGTATTTATCCCAAAGATATCATAAAAAAGGGGAAAAGACCGCACAGATAAATATATTTATAGCATTTTTTTTCTAGTGACAAATAATTGGAAATTGAGGGGATGCCCATCAATTGGTGATTAGCTGAACAAGTTATGGTATATGAATACTATGGAATATCATTTTTCTCTAAGAAATAATGAGTAGCTAGACTTTAGAAAATCCTGGAAAGACTTAAATTAACTGTTGTTGAATGAAATGAGAAGAACCAGGAGACCATTATACACCTTAAAAGAAATTATAAAATCAACTGTAATGAACGCATTTCAGCAGTTCAGTGATCAAGGACAATCCTAAGAGACCTGTTATAGAAAATGCTATCCACATGCATAGAAAAAATATGGAGTCTGAATACACCAGAGCAAAGCATATTATGTTCATTTTTTAAAACTTCTTTTATATCCTTTTTTCTCTTCTGATCTTCTTCCCATCAGTTTTTAATTTTTTCACAAAATGTTTAATATGGAAATATTTTAATCGTGATCATATTTGTTTATTTAAAGGAGATTATTTGTTTGGCATGGGGAGAGGGGTGGGAAGGGAGTTTGGTAATGTAATGTGGAGCTCAAAATATTGTGAAAGAATAAATATTGACAAATGATCAAAGACTACTGACGGTCAGTTGTAAGATGAAATTGATTATCTATAGGAATTTGTAAAAAAAAACTGCTTCATTTATCATTGATTAGAGAAATGCAAATGAAAAATCTCTTAATTTCCTGAAGCCCTTCCTAGTTAAGGCATAGCAGATAGGAAGAGATTAAAACCATTTTATTCTCATGTTTCATTGAAATTGTTATTTTCTTCTTTAAAATCCTGTTTGTTAATGGTTTTATTTAATATTTCTTTTTTGCCCTAAAAATTTCATGCAACTACTAAATTTTGTGTTATCCTGATTGAGGCTCTATGACACTTAAATTGTTTCTTTTTGGATAATTTAATGGATAAATGAAAATACCACTCCATACCTACTAGATTGGTTAAAATGGAGAGGATGTGTAAAAACAGGGACACAAGTGCACTTTTGATGGAGTTGTGAAATGATCCAACCAATATGCAGAGCAATTTATAACTTTGTCCATAAGGCAATAAATTAAATATTCCCTTTGATCCAGTATTAGTTCTGTATCCTAAAGAGATCACAAAAAGGCAAAATACTCACATGAACTAAAATATTTCAGCAGTTCTTTTTGTACTGGCAAATAATCAAAAATTGAAGTGATGCCCATCAACTGGGGAATGACTGAACAAGTTATAGTATATGAATGTTCTGGAGTACTATTATTTGTCGTAAATCATGAGTGACAAGACTTTGGAAAAGCTTGGAAAGACTTGCATGAATTGATGCTAAGTGAAGCAAACAGAACCAGGAAAACATAGTACATGTTAGCAGCAACATTGTGAGATGATCAACAATGACAAATGCAACTACTATCAACAGTTCAGTGATCAAGGACAATCCTAAAAGATCTGTTATGAAAAAAGTCATATATATATATATATATATATATATATACATATATATACATATATATGTATATATATATATATAATACAATTATTCAATTATTAAAATTATAGTTTGATCCCTTGAGGGGAGAGAAAAGGAATGAGGGCAGAAAAACATGGTACTGTAAGCTTGCAAAACAATGAAGACTGAAAAATCTTTTTTGCATGGGACTGAAAAAATTAAGTAAAACCTTCTTTGGAAAAAAATTATAAAAACTAAATAACAAAAACTATATCCCATTTAAGTTATAAGCCTTGGACCAGAATTATGTAGGTTTTTTTCTGAATTTTGGTTTATTCCAAATTATTTTCCTGAATGTCTCTACCAATTGACAGTTCCACTAATGTTCCAATTTTCCTGAACTATATTATTTTTCCTGAAACCCTTACTAGTTAAACCATAGCAGATAGGAAGCGTTTAAAGCTGTTTTATTCTCAAGTTTCACTGAAATTGTCATTTTCTTCTTTAAAATCCTGTTCATGGTTTTCTATATTTCTTTTTGCCCTGAAAATCTGTTGAAGTATTTTAATTTTGTGCTGTCCCGATTGAGGCTTTATGATACTTAAATTATTTCTTTTTGGGTAATTGAAATATTTTTTCCTTTGACCTGGTAGCTCTAGAATTGGTATGCAATATTTCTGAGTTCTAGTTTTATAAGATTTTGTGTTCTCTTTCAGGAGGGGATCAGTGGATTCTTTCGAAATCTATTTTACCCTTTGCATCTTAAATATCAAAGCTGTTTTCTTTAATAATTGCTTGAAAAAATCTCCAGGGCCTGACAGATTCACAAGTGAATGCTACCAAACATTTAAGGAACAATTGGTTCCAATTCTATATAAACTCTTTGGAAGAATAGGGAAAGATGGAACTCAGCCTAACTCTTTCTATGAAATCAATATGGTGCTGTTACCTAAACCAGGAAGAGTTCAAACAGAGAAAGAAAATTATAGACCTATCTTCCTGATGAATAAAGATGCAAAAATCATAAATAAAAATCTTAGCAAAATGATTACAAGTTCTCACTGGGATAATACATTATGATCAAGTAAGATTTATCCCAGGAATGCAGGGTTGGTTCAATATTAGGAAAACTGTTAGTATACTCAATTATATCAACAACAAACCTTTCAGAAATTATATGATAATATCAATAGATGCTGAAAAAGCTTTTGACACAATACAGCATCCATTTCTACTAAAAACACAAGAGAGTGTAGGAATAAATGGACTCTTCCTTAGAATAATTAGCAGTATCTATCTGAAACCATCAACAAGCATTATATTCAATGGGGAGAGGCTAGAGGCATTCCCAATAAGATCAGGGGTGAAACAAGGGTGCTCATTATCACCACCACTACCCAATATTGTCTTAAAAACATTAGCTTCAGCAATTAGAGAAGAAAACTAAAGTGAAGGAATTCGAATTGGGAAGGAAGAGACAAAATCCTCACTCTTTGCAGATGACATGATGGTCTACAACTGGGCAATTATCAACTGTTCATGGATAGATAGAGCTAATATAATAAAAATGACAATTCTACCAAAACTAAACTACCTGTTTAGTGCCCTACCAATCAAAATTCCAAAATATCACTTTAATGAGTTAGAAAAAATTGTACATAAATACATATGGAGAAATAAAAAAATAAAAAGTCAAGAATTTCCAGGAGCTTAATGAAAAAAAGTGCAAAAGAAGGTGGCTTACACCTACCTGATCTAAAATTATATTATAAAGCATCAGTCATTAAAACTGTTTGTCACTGGCTAAGAAATAGAGTGGTGGACCAGAGACAATTATAGTAATATGCTGTCTCATAAACCCAAAGAGTCCAGCTATTGGGATAAAAACTCCCTCTTTTATAAAACTGCTGGGATAATTGCAAGTTAGTATGGAAGAAACTTAGATTAGACCAACATCTAACACCCTTTACCAAGATAAGATCCAAATGGATACAGGACTTAGACATAAAAAACAATATTATAAGCAAATTAGAAGATCAAGGACTAGTTTACCTGTCAGATCTATGGAAAGGGGAGCAGTTGATGACTAAGGAAGAGTTGGAGAACATCACCAAAAACCAATTAGATGATTTCGATTACATTCAATTGAAAAGCTTTTGCACAGATAAAACAACTCTAACCAAGATCAAAAGAAATGTAGTAAATTGGGATACAATCTTTACAGCTGATGATTCTGACAAAGGATTCGTTTCTAAAATATACAGAGAACTGAGTCACATTTTTAAAAACAAAAAGCCATTCCCCAATTGACAAATGATCAAAGGATATGCAAAGGCAATTTTCAGATAAGGAGATCAAATCAATCCGTAGCCATATGAAAAAATGTTCTAAATCATTAATTATCAGAGAAATGCAAATTAAAGCTTCTCTGAGGTACCACCTCATACTTTTCAGATTGGCCAATATGACCAGAAAGGATAATGATCATTGTTGGAAGGGTTGTGGGAAATCTGGGACACTATTCCATTGTTGGTGGAGCTGTGAACTCATCCAACCCTTCTGGAGAGCTCTTTGGAACTATGCCCAAAAGGCATCAAAAATGTGCATACCCTTCGACCCAGTAATACTACTGCTGGGTCTATACTCTGAAGAGATGACCAAAAAGGGTAAAAACATCACTTGAACAAAAATCTTTATAGCAGCCCTGTTTGTGGTTGCAAAGAATTCGAAAACAAGTAAATGTCCTTCACTTGGGGAATGGCTTAGCAAACTGTGGTATATGTATGTCATGGAACACTATTGTTCTGTTAGAAACCAGGAGGGATGGGATTTCTGGGATGCCTGGGGGGATTTGCATGAATTGATGCTGAGTGAGATGAGCAGAACCAGAAAAACACTGTATACCCTAACAGCAACATGGGGGTGATGTTTAACCTTGAAGGACTCACTCATTCCATCAGTGCAACAATCTGGAACAATTTTGGGCTGTCTGCAAAGGAGAGTGCCATCTATATACAGATAAAGAGCTGTGGAATTTGAACAAATTTCAAGGACTATTCCCTTTAATTTAGAAAAAAAGCAGATATCTTATTGTCTGATCTTGTTACCTCTTAGCCTTTTTGTCTCTTGCTTAAGGATATGATTTCTCTCTCATCACATTCAATTTGGATCAATGTACAAAATGGAAACAAAGTAAAGACTGACAGATTGCTTTACATGGGGGGGAGGGAAATAAGTCTGGGGAAAACTGTAAAACTCAAATAATATCTTTCATAAAAAACAAGAAAAAATGAAAAAAAGGAATTGTTTGAAATATGGTATCTCCCCTCCTTTTTTTAATCATGACTTTCAGTTAGGCCATTAATTTTTAAATTTTCTGTTCTTTCCTGGATCTATTTTTCCTAGTCAGTTATTTTTCCAGTGACTTATTTCACATTATCTTCTATTTTTTTTTCATTCCTTTGGTTTCATTTTATTGTGTTTTGAGCTATCATAAATTTGTCAGTTTCCATTTGCTCAATTCTATTTTTTTAGTGAATTAAGTTCTTCAACAAGCTTTTGCATCTCCTTTTCTATTTGGTCAGTTCTACTTTTTAAGGCATTCTTCTCACTGGTTTTTGGTGAATCCATTACCATATAGCCTTGTCTGTTTATTTAAGGTGCTTTTGACTATTTTTCCATTATACTTCTTCAACACGCTTCCTTTTTTTTTCCTTCCACAGCTCCTATTTGATTTTCAAATTCCTTTTTCAGCTCTTCTCTGGTCTGAGACCAATTCATATTTTTTCTTGGAGGCTTGGATAGAGGATCTTTGACTTTGTTGTTCTTCTGAATGTATATTTTGATCTTCCTTGTCACTATAATAACTTTCTTTGGTCACAATTTTTTTCTCTATGTTCATTTTCCAATCTATTACTTGTCTTTAACTCAGCTAAAATATGGCCTCCTTCTAGGATGGATGGTGCATTGTTCCAAAATTTCAGGGGTTTTGTGTAGGTATTTTCAGTGATAGTTCTAATGATTTATATATTTTCAATTCTTTCAATGTGCTATGATCTCACCAAAAGTATTTACTCTTCTCCTGGCTATGCTCTGCTCTGTGAGTGACCACAGGCACTATTGAACTGCCATGGATTTGTGATGAATCTCCCAGCTTCCCCATGCCCATAAGTACTAGTATGTTAGTATGCTTCTAACAAACAACTTGGAAAATAGACCCAGGAAAGCTAATTTATGAATTATTAGACTATAAGAAAAACTAGATCAAAAAAGAACCTGAATGTATCTTTTTTTTTTAGATTTTTCAAGGAAATGGGTTTAAGTGGCTTGCCCAATGCCACATGGCTAGGTAATTATTAAGTGTTTGAGGTCTGATTTGAACCCAAGTATTCCTGACTCCAAGGCTGGTGCTCTATTCACTGTGCCACCTAGGCACCCCAGACCTGAATATATCTTTCAGAAATTATCAGAGAAAACCTGTCCAAATCTGCTAGAGCAAGAAGTCTAAATAGCCATTGAAAGAATACACATAACTCCTCCAGCAGTAATAAAATAAGTTAATTACAAAGAAAGCCCAATCAAGCTTATATGCCATTTATCAGGACTGGAAAACCTGGAATACTGTATTTTAGAAGGCAAAGGACCTTGGATTACAACCAATAATTTACTACTCTGAAAAATTCAGCATAGTCTATTAGGAGAAGAAAATGGATATTCAACAAAATAGAGAACTTCCACAATTTCCTGATAAAAAGATCAGAATTAAATGGAGAATTCAATCTCCAAATACAAAGCTCAAGAGGTAACTAAAAAAGGTAAATGAGAAGGGTAAGAAAAAAATCAAAGTAAATGTTAGTCAAAAACCATTAAATTGTATACAACCCTTGTAACACTTGAGAATTTATTTCTTTTAGGATAGATAAAGGTTTGCATGTATATGAGGCTGAATTTAGAGGATGGGTTTAGGGTTGGTTCTTGTCTTTTCATTGAAGAGGACCAAGATGCCATCAGTATGTTTGAGTCAAATAGCCCAGAGGAAAAAATGGGGTGTTTACTCTAAATTTATGTGTCTCAGTTTCCTTTGACCTATTTTAATTCTGTTTTACTCATAAGTATTAGCCCTTCCTCTGATGAGGGTGTCCTATGCTGCTGGGCAGTCTTGAACCAGTGTCTCACATATCTTAAAATCAATTATAAAATTCTTAAGAGAAATCTTCAGGGTGTCTCACTTCTTAGAGCACTTAGAGACTTTAAAGTTAATTAAATCAGAAGTGACTTTAGGGTAAGAGGGTAGGAACCTACCTTGAATAGTTCAACAAAAAGAGATTAGAAAGTGATTTTATCATAATTACGAGGAGTGTCTGAGAAAGTATACTTGGGTTAGGGGACACAAATGGTTCATGAAATAAAGTTTGCAAGATGCTTTGGCTCATGAGGATTGTGTGTCCATGGAGGGTACTTGAAAAGGGTATAATGTATAAAGTAATTATACTTTGATGTCATCCATGACACTTGAGAATTCTATTTCAACTAAGACAGAAGAAAGAAGGATACTTATTCACTATGAGCCAATTCTGCTCATCAAACAATCAAGCAATCAACCTGTGATTGTACTTTGATTGACAGCAGTTTGAGATTATCAATCAATTAATCAACCTCTGATTGATAGTATTGATTTATAGTGCTTCTATCACCAGGTGAAGAGGCACAAAGATCTAGTATAGAAGAGGGAAAGAAGGAAGAGTGTAAACACCAAGTAAATCCTATTTAATAGATTTGGCCCAGAGAGGGAATAAGAAAAATCCTCACCTGTGTTTAAAAATCTATCCTACTCTGCAAGGAATTAGATGGGGGGAGGGGAAGAAAAGAGAAGAAAGTGCTGATTAAAAGAAGGAAAAGGTATAAGTAAAAATAACTGAAGGTTACATTTAAAACAAAAAATTAAAGGGGAAAGGGAATGGAATTTTGGTGAGGAGGATAAAGAGGAAAGGAAAAATGGGAAAAAATATAGGGAAAGATAATATGGAGGGGAAAATAGAATTAGTAATCTTAACTGTTAATGTGAATGAAATGAACTCTCCTATAAAATGGAAGTGGATAGCAGAATGGATTAAAAACCAGAATCGTACAATGACGTTTACAAGAAACACATTTAAAGACACACACAGGATAAAGGTAAAAGACTGGCACAAAATAAATATTGTTCAGCTGAAGTAAAAGAATCAGGAATAGTGAATTTCATCTCAGATAAAGCAAAGGCAAAAATAGATGTCATTAAAAGAGATAAGGAAGGAAATTACATCTTCTTAAAAGGCAGTATAGGCATTGAAGCTATATCATTACTGAACAAGTATTCACCTAATGGTATAGCATCCAAATTACTTAGAGGAAAAACTGAGAAGACACAGACAGCAAAACTTTTATAATGAGGGACATCAAACTCCCTCTCTCAGAACTAGATAAGTCTAACCACAAAATAAGCAAAAATAATCTAATCACAAAAAAGGAAGGCAAAAATGGAGAAATGTAGAAGTAATAAATGCATACTTTTAAGATCATGATGCAATATTACATGCAATAAAGGAGCATGGAAAGATAAGCTAAAAACTATTTGGAAACTAAATAACTTAATTTTAAAGAATCTGAATCAAATAACATATCATTGAAATAATCAAGCACTTCATTGAAGAAAATCGTAGCAATGAGACATCATACCAAAGTTTATGGGATGCAGCTAAGGCAGTTTTTAGGGGAAATTTTATACCAAAATGCTTACATGAATAAAATAGAGAATCAATAAATTGGGTATGCAATTTAAAAAGCTAGAAAAAGATCAAATTAAATATCCCCAATTAAATACCAAACTAGAAATTCTGAAAATCAAGGGAGAGTTTAATATAATTCAGAGAATGAAACCATTGACCTAACAAATAAAACTCAGAATTAGCTTTCTGAAAAAAAATAAAATAGCTAAACCTTTGGTTAATATAATTAAAAAGGAAAGAAGATAACCAAATCACTAGAATCAAAACTAAAAATGGTGACTACCCACCAATGAGGAGGAAGTTAAAGAGATAATTTGAAACTATTTCTTGACCTATATGCCAATAAATTTGATAACCTGAGTGAAATGGATGGATATTTACTAAAATACATACTGTCCAGATAAAGAGTAGAGGAAATGAGAGTAGATGAAATAAGATACTTAAATAACTCTATTTCAGTTAAAGAATTTGAAGAAATAATCATTAAACTCCCTAAGTAAAATATCCAGGTCCAAATGAGTTTTCAGGTGAATTCTTCCAAACATTTATGGAACTGTTAAATCTTATTCTTCTCAAAGTATTGTAAAACATGGGAAACAAGGAGTTCTATGAAATTTCTTTTATGACACCAGTATGTTGCTGATACCTAAACCACAAAGAACCAAAACAGATAAAGCAGATTATGGATGAATCTCTCTAATGAACATTGATGCAAAAATTTTAAATAAAATTTACCAAATAGATTACAGTAAGTTATTACTAGGATAATACACTATTTTGCTTAATCATGTTATAAGATTTATACCAGGTGTGCAGGGATAGTTCAATTTTAGGGAAACAGTTGGCATAAGTGAACATATCAATGTCAAACCCAATAGAAATCATATAATTATTTCATTAGATGCTGAATAAAGCTTTGAAAAATATAGCATACATTCCCATTGAAAACAATAGAAAGTTTAGGAATAAATGGAGGTTTCCTTATAATAGTAAATAGTAGCTTTCTAAAATCATCAATTAATATATGTAATGGGGATATAATTGGAGCATTTTCAATAAGATCAGGGGGTGATACAAGAATGCCCGTTATCACCATTGCTATTCAATATAGTATTAGAAATGTTATACACACATATACACACATAAACAATAGTTATTATTATTATTATTATTATTATTATTATTATTATTATTATTGTAATGATGGTTAATATTATCATTCTTGTGAAGTAATTTTTTCTGTATGGAGTTGTTATACTGTGTGACAGTAAAACCAAGCAAAGCTAAATTGATAGTTGAATCAAAGAAATATTATAAGTTCATAATTCCAAGTATATTAGGAGACAAATATTTTATATGTAAAAATATTGGAGTTTCTAGTGAACTGAAATATGCACATATATGAATAGTGTGGCAGAACAAACAAACAACCTAATGATATCTTAGACTACACTGATTGCTTTCATAACCAGAGATTTGGTTTTAATGAGTTTTGAGAAAAGTTATATTTGCTGTCCTAGGATATAGAGGCACTTTACCAGAAGTATTCATAATTATCTCTTGGGCTTTACTTTAAGAATATATTATCATCATCATGGCATCTTAAGAAAATAGAGGTAAATAAGAAAAAGAAGTGGACAGAAGATTTTTATCCTTATATGATGGGATTTGCCATCAGAAAAATATAAGGGAAACTAAAGTATTATAGAATCAGAGGAGACCTAAACAAAAAAGGAAATTGAGTATTTTTATGCAAGTTCATTATGATTATATCAGGAAAATAGAGTGACTCTCCATCCTCTAGTTGAAATTCTGACTCAATCAAAGAAGGACAATTAAAATATATTAAGATGTTGTTTGAATTACAGTTTGAGAAGTAAGATTAACAACTACATATAGCTTAGAGATTTAAAGATAGAACATAGAAATTTGAATATGAGGTCTTGTGTTCAAAACGGAAAGTATATAATATTTTATAAATATAATTATATTTAAGCCACATGCTCTTCTAGCCATGCAGGCATATGGAGTTAATAAAATGTTAAAACAAAGCCAAATTTCTTCTTAGTTACTCCCCCCCCCCCCACCTTGGAGACAAGAAGCCCTGAGTTTATTTTTATTTCAATTGAAATTTTATTTTTCCAATTACATGATATGAAAGTTTTTCAACATTCATCCACATGGATATACATATATTTTGTTGCATTATATCCTTCCACCTTTCATTCCCATCCCCTTTCCTTCAGTGGTGAATAGTAAGATGAATATTTTACATACAAATATGTTCTTAAAATGTTTTAAGATTAGTCATTTTTGGTATGAGCAATAAGAATTAAGGGAAAAGAAAGAAATCATAAGATAGGAAATAAATACACTAGATAAATTTTCCCTATTGGCTTGGTATCTAGCTGCCTGGACCTGGACTACACCATGGCTAAGAGCCATCCACTAACTTTCCTGCTCTCTCTCCTAGCAAAGTTTTAGTTTCCCTTTTCCCTTAAAGAGACAGGCCTTCAATGAAGTTCTTCCATGGTGTTTACAATTGAAAACTTATTTAAATCTAATCTTTTTAATAGGATCTGTAGATTTTTGTGTAGCAGTTTCATTTAACACTGTGTAGGAAAAACTTCAGGAACATGTTATATTCACATGTTCATCTGGGCTCCAAGAAGACCAGTACTTTACATTTTCTTCTATTTTTGTTAGTCTTTTGATTTTATTTGATGGAATCTCAGTATCTCATAGAGTTATTAGTTTTCAGTTGTGCAATTCTATTTTTATGGTTTCATTATCAACAATTAGCTTTCCTGTTTTCTTTTTCTGGTAAGTTAATTTTAATTTTGAATAAATTGTTTCCCTTTTCTCATTGATTAATTTTACTTTCAATTTTGATACTAGTGATTTGGTTATCTTCTTTCCTTTTTAAAATAGATTAACCAAAGATTTAGCTATTTTATTGCTTTTTTTTTCAGAAAACTAACTCTTAGTTTTATTTGTTAGGTCAAAGGGTTTCTTTTGCTCCCAATTTTAATAACCTTACAGAAATATGAATGAACACTATTTCACTTTTTTTTAAGGTTTTTGCATAGCAATGGGGTTAAGTGGCTTGCCCAAGGCCACATGGCTAGGTAATTATTAAGTGTCTGAGACTGGATTTGAACCCAGGTACTCCTGACTCCAGGGCCAGTGGTTTATCCACTGTGCCACCTAGCTGACCCCTGAATTCACTTTTTAAACGTTTTTGATGAGTGGCATTCTTTTTCCATTGCATCATTTTTACTTTCTTTTAGAAATATTTTATATATTTTTGAGTTTTAGAATTTTTTCCCCTAATCTTGCTTCCCTCCCTGCACACTCCACAGAAGGCAATCTGTTAGTCTATATATTCTGTCCATGGTATCTATTGGTCTAAGTTGAATGTGATGGGATGGGAATCATATGCTTAAAGAAGAAAAGTAAAGTATAAGAGATAGCAAAAGTACATAATAAGATAACGGATTTTTTTTTCCTAAATTAAAGGTAATAGTCTTTTGTCTTTGTTCAATCTCCATAATTTTTCTCTGGATACAGATGGTACTCTCCAAAGCAGATAGCCTAAAATTTTCCCTGATTGTGCAATGATGGAATGAGCAAATCCATCAAAGTTGACCATCACTCCAATGTTGCTGTTAGGGTGGACAATGTTTTTCTGGTTATGCTCATCTCGCTCAGCATCAGTTCATGCAAATCCTTCCATGCTTCCCTGAATTCCCATCTCTTCTGCTTTCTATTGGAACAATAGTGTTCCATGACACACATAAACCACAGTTTACTAAGCCATTCCTCATAAAAGGACATTTACTTGATTTCCAATTCTTTGCCACCACAAACTGGGTTGCTTTAAATATTTTTGTACAAGTGATGTTTTTGCCCTTTTTTCATAATCTCTCCAGGGTACAGATCCAATAGTGGTGTTGCTAGGATCAAAGGGTATGCATATATATATATATATATATATATATATATATATATATATATATATATATATATATATATATAAAACTCACAGCAAGGGAGCATGGAATGCAGCCAAGAATCCATTACCAAGCGAAGCTGAGCCTTCACTTCCAGGGGAAAAGATGTACATTTAACAAAATTGGAGACTTCCAACATTTCCTGATGAAAAGACCAGAGCAAAATAGAAAATATAGACATCAAACAGGAGGGTCAAGAGACACTTCAAAAGGGAGAAAGATTCTCATAACCCTTGAGAATTGTAAAATGATGTTGTACAGCTTCCAATTAGGTCTGGATCTATATTTCCCTGCATATGATTTTTATTGCATTATGATCTGAGAAAGATGTATTCACTATTTCTGCAATTGATCATTAGATTTTTATGTCCTAGTACATGATCAATTTTTGTGTAAGTGCCATGTACTGCAGAAAAATAGTATATTCCTTTCTATCCCCATTCAATTTCCTCCATAGGTCTATCATATCTAGGTTTTCTAACAATCTATTTACCTCCTTAACTTCTTTCTTGCTTATTTTATGATTCAATTTATATAAATCTGAGAGTGGGAGGTTGAGGTCTCCTACTAGTGGAGTTTTGCTGTCTATCTCTCTTTGTAATTCTTTCAACTTCTTCTCTAAGAATTTGGATGCTGTCCCATTGGGTGTGTACATTTGTAGTATTGAAATTACTTTATTGTCTATGTCTGGTACCTTTTAGGAGGATATAGTTTCCTTCCTTATTTATTTTCCTGATATCTATTTTTGCAGCTGCTTTGTCTGAAATAAGAATTGCTACCCCTGATTTTTTCACTTAAACTGAAGGAAAATATATTTTGCTCCAACTTTTTACCTTTACTCTATATGTATCTCTCTGCTTCAAATGAGTTTCTTGTAAGTAGCATATTGTAGATTCTGGATTTAATCCACTCTGCTATCTGCTTGCATTTTAAGGGAGAGTTCATCCAATTCACATTCAAAGTTATAATTACTAACTCTTCATTGCCCTCCACACAATTTTCCTTCTTTTTGTATTTCCCCCCACTTTTTCCCTTTATCCATATTCCCCAGTGTTTTGTTTCTGAATACTGCCACCTTCAGTATATTTGCCCTCTTAAATTGACCCCTTCCCCATTTTTCCACTTCCCCTTTTCACCTTCTTCCCTTCCTTCTGTTCATTCCCTTTTTTCTGCCCCTCCCCATCCCCCCTCCCCTTTTCACCTTTCAATACTTGAAAGGTAAGATAAGTTTCTTAACTTGATTAAGTGTGTCTAAGTTAACAGAGCTTCTGTACCTCTTGATGTAATGAGATTTGCCCCATTCAGTCTCCCTCCAACTTTCCTTCTCCTTACCTTCCCCCCATTTTTAAGGAGAAATTGTTTTTAAATCATTCTGAGCTACAGAAAAGTTATAAGTGTTCATCACTTCTGGATTTATTCTCTCTAATAGAATTACAGATTCTTTCTCCCAAGTGGGTGTATTGTGAGTTTCATCTTATTGCATAACAGCGTTTTTAAACCTTTTCATGTGTTTCTTGAGCCTCCTGTTTCATGTCCAAAGTTTCTATTTAGCTCTGTTCTTTTCATTATGAAATCTTGGAAGTCTCCCATTTCATTAAATGTCCATCTTTTTTCCCCGAAAGAGAAGGCTCAGCTTTGCCAGGTAGTATATTCTTGGCTGCATTTGAAGCATGGTTGCTCTTTGGAATATCTCATTTCAGCCCCTTTGATTCCTTAATGTTGATGCAACCAGGTCCTTTGCAATCCTTACTGTGGCTCCTTGGTATTTAATTTTTTTCTTTCGGTCTGCTGGCAGGATTTTTTTCTTTTATCTGATAGTCCTGGAATTTGGCCACAACATTCCTTGGTGTTTTCATTTTAGGATCTCTTTCCAGAGGGGATAGATGTATTCTTTCAATAACTATTTGGTTCCATGATATCAGGGTAATTTTCCATCACTAAATCCTGTAATATTATGTCCAGGATTTTTTCTCTTCAATGTTCTCAGGAAGGCCAGTATTTCTCAGATTCTCCCTTCTCAATCACAACAAATCTCGATCACAACAAAATTGTGTTAAACAAAACCAAGAGATTGAAAAAATAGAAAAAAAATGTAAAATATCTCATCAACAAAACCACTAACATCGGGATATTTTACATTTTTTTTTCTATTTTTTCAATCTCTTGGTTTTGTTTAACACAATTTTGTTGTCTCATGAAGTCATTAGTTTCTGTCAATTTCATTCTTTTTTTTAGATGAGAACATTTTTCTTCCTTTATCTTTTGCAACTCCTTTTCCAGTTGGTATATTCCATTTTTGAAGGACTTTTCTATTTGCCCAAATGTAGTTTTGAGAGAATCATTTCCTTTTTGCATTTGTCTAATTGAGGATTTGAAAGAATCCTTTTCTTTTTGCATTTACCCAATTGAAGATCTGAGAGAGTTATTCTCATTTTTTCATTTGTCCAATTGCTTTGTCCAAGTATTTATTTTCTTGTTGCAAGATATTAATTTTCTCTTGCAATGTGTTAATTTTCTCTTGAGTTTCTTTTCCCAGTGTTTCCAATTGATTTTTAATCTCCTTGATTTCTTCAAGGAAGTCGTTCTGGACTGGAGACCAATTCATATTCTCCTCAGCAGTGCTAAATCTCTCTGGGTTAAGATCTGTCTCTTCTAAATATTTCTTCATGGGTCCCCCTTTTCTGTGGCCTTTTTTCATCTTGTGTTGGGGGTACGCTGGCTCTCAGAGTTTTGCTTCTGAGGATCCTAGAGGCTTTGTTCTCTTGGCTTAGTAATTCCAAGGCTCAGTCAGTAGGTGGTACTGGTTGCTTTTTCTGGAGTGTTTGAAGTCCTCAGCAGCAGAGTCTGATTTGACCTTGAAAACTGAACTGAGCCCTGGGAGTGGGAGTTAATTTCCTTCTTTCTGCTGCCCTGAAGGGTTGGGGCTGTGGGGTTATTTATTGTTTGTCCTGGGCAAAAGGTTCTGCTGAAAGTATGGAGCTCAAGTTCCTGACACAGCTGGTTGTTCTCCAGGTGTTCTCTGAGACTCTGCTGGAACTCACCCTCCTGTAGCTCCTCTCCCCAAAGAATCCACAGCTAAACCTGGATCTTGCACTTGTCACTCATCAAAGTTTCCATGGATGAGGCAGACCCTCTGGTCTCTCCCAGCTGCTGTCCTTTGCACTGATCTCTGCTCTCTTCTCCCAGTTCACCCATGGTCCCCTGAGACAAATCTTCTTGGTAGCTGATCTTCTCCTAGCTTCTCTTTCTGAGTTTTGTTGATTGAATTTCTATTAATAGATTTCTATCATGTTATTTGTGAGGCGAAAAAGAGAGCACTATCACAGTGTCTGTCTTCTCTCTGCATTCTTGGCTGGAAGTCTGTGATAATATCTTTATTTTTTTAGTTTTTGCAAGTTAATGGGGTTAATTGGTTTGCCCAAGGCCACACAGCTAGGTAATTATTAAGTGTCTGAGGCTGGATTTGAACTCAGGGACTCCTGAGGCCAGTGCTCTATCCACTGTGCCACCTAGCTGCCCCTGTGATGATATCTTGATAACAATAGGAACTTATCAAGTAATCAAATAATCAAACTGTGATTAATGATTATTTAGTAATAGTATAGTACCAAGGGAAAAGACAAGAAAATTTATAATTTTAGAGGGAAAGAAGGGAGAATGTGAATTCTTACTAATTACTATTCAATTGTTTTAATCCAGTAAGGGCATAAAATTCATTTTAACTTGTGTTTATATATCCAACTTAAACTAGAAGTGGGTATGGGACTGGGAAAAGGAAAGATAAGGGGAAAATGGACTGATAAAAGGGAAGGGAAGGTATAAGTGAAAATAAACTGAAAAGTCAAAGGGAAAGATTGAAAATTTTGGTGAGGAGAAATAACAAAAAAGGAAAGATATACATATAAATGGAGAAAATTAGCATAGAGGGAAATACAGAATTAGTAATCTTAACTGTAAATGTGAATGGGATGTATTGTCCCATAAAATGGAAGAGGATAGCAGAATGGCTTAAAAACCAGAATCCTACAATATGTTGTTTACAAGAAACATATTTGAAACAGAGAGATACACACAGAGTAAAGGTAAAAGGTTGGAATAAAATATATTATGCTTCAGATGAATTAAAAAATCTGGAGTAGCAATCCTAATCTCAGACAAAATAAAAGCAAAAATCAATCTCATTAAAGAAGATAAGGAAGGAAACAAGATGTTCTTAAAAGGCACCATTGGTAATGAATCTATATCATTACTAAACATGTATGCATCCAATGGTAAAGCATCCAGATTCCTAGAGGAAAAATGAGTGAATTACAAGGAGAAATGGACAGCAAAACTTTAATAATTGGAGATCTCAACCTCACTCTCTTAGAATTAGATAAATTTAACAACAAAATAAACAAGAAGGAAATTAAAAAAGGTGAATGAAATCTTAACCTTAGAAAACTTAGGTAGGATAGACCTCTAGAGAAAATTTAATGGGGATAAAAAAGAATATACCTTTTTCTCATCAGTACATGGCATCTTCACCAAAATTGGCCATGTAATGGGGCATGAAAAACTTAAAATCAAATGCAGAAATGCAGAAATAATAAATACACATTTCCCAGACCATGATGCAATACAAGTTACATGTAATAAATGGTCAGGGAAAGGTAAACCAAGAACTAATTGGAAAATAAATTCTTTTATCTAAATTAATGAGTGAATCAAACAGCAAATATTAGAAATAATAAAAATTATATCCAAGAAAATGATAATTATGAGACATCATACCAAAATTTATGTGATGTAGTCAAGGCAGTTTTGAGGAGAAATATTATATCCATAAATGTCTATATGAAAAATATGGAGGAAGAGGAGTTCAATGAATTGGGCATGCAACTCAAACAGGTAGAAATTGAACAAATTAAAAATTCCCAATTAAACACCAAATTAGAAATTCTGAAAGTCAAAGGAAAGGTTAATAAAATCAAATATAAGAAAACCATTGATCTCATAAATAAAACTAGGAGTTGGTTTTATGAAAAAGACAATAAAATAGACAAACCTTTGGTTAATCTGATTTTAAAAAAGAAAGAAGAAAACAAAATTATCAGTATCAAAACTGAAAAGTGTGAACTAAGCACCAATAAGGAGTAAATTAAAGAGATAATATGGGGCTGCTTTACTGAACTATATGCTAATAAATTGGACAACTTGAGTGAAATATTTACAAATATTTACAAATATACAAATTGCTCAGATTAACAAATGAACAAATAAATTGCCTACATGACCTCAATTCTGAAAAAGAAATTGAAGAAAGCATCAATAAATGACCTAAGAAAAAGTCTCTGGGTACAGATAGATTTACAAGTGAATTCTATCAAACATTTAAGGAATAATTAATACCTATTATATATAAACTATTAAAAATTAGGAGAGGAAGCAGTTTTGCCACACTCTTTTTATGATACCACGATGGTGCTGATACCTAGACCAGGAAGAATCAAAACAGATAACAAAAATTATAGACCAATCTCCATAAGGAATATTGATGCAAAAAATCTTGAATAAAATTTTAGCAGTGAAACTACAGCAAGTTATTACCATGATTATACACCATGTTCAGGTTGGATTTATACTAGGCAGGCAGGGATAGTTCACCATTAGGAAAACGCTCAACATAATTAAACATATCTAGAGCAAAGCCATCAGAAATCATATGATTATCTCAATAGCTGCTGAAAAAATCCTTTGATAAAATACAATATTGATTCCTATTAAAAACACTACAAAATTTAGGGATAAACAGAGTTTTCCTTAAAATAATGAATAGTATCTTTAAAAAAAATCAAAAATATTATAATTAATGGGAATAAACTCAATGCATTTCCAATAAATTCAGGGGTGAAAAAAGGATGCCCATTATTAGAAATGCTAGCAGTAGCAAAAAAAAATAAGAAAAAGAAATTGAAGGAATCAGAATTGGCATTGAGGAAGCAAAACTTTCACTCTTTGCAGATGATAGAATGGTATACCTAGAGAACCTGAGAAAATCATCTAAAAAACTCCTTAAAACAATTAACAAATTCAGCAAATTAGCAGGGTATAAAATAAACCCTCATGAATCATCAGCATTTCTATATGTGAACAACAAAGAGCAAGAACAAGAGATAGAAAGAGAAATTCCATTTAAAGTAACTCTAAATAACATTAAATACATAAGAATCTACTTTCCAAGACAAACCCAGAAACTTTATGAACACAATTATAAAGCACTCCTCACCCAAATAAAATCAGATCTAAGTAATTGGAAAAATGTCAAATGTTCATGGTTAGGTCCAGGTAATATAATAAAAATGACAATTCTACCCAAATTAAATTACTTATTCAGTACCATACCAAATCAAACTACATAGCTAGTTTATTAAGCTTGAAAAAATAGTAACACAATTCATTTGGGGCAACAAATGGGCAAGAATAGTAAGGGAACTAATGAAAAGAAAATGTAAAGGAAGGAAGCTTAGCTTACCAGATCTCAAGGTATACTATGAAGCAACAATCATCAAAACTGCCTGTACTGGTTAAGAAATAGAGTAATGGATCAGTGGATTAGGACAGATTCAAAAGAAGTTGCAGTAAATGAATATAAGAATGTAATATTTGGCAAACCCAAAGACATCAACTTCTGGGATAAGAATGTACTGTTTTACAAAAATTGTTGGAAAAATAGGAAAATATTATGTTACAAATTAGGCCTAAATACCCATCTCATACCCTATACCAAAATAAGATCAAAAGGGGTACAGGATTTAGACCTAAAGAGTGATAAGATAGATAAATTAATATACCAAAAATCGTCTATGTGATCTATGGAAAAGTGATAAATTTATGACTAAACAAGAATTAGAACACATTACAAATTGCCAAATGTATGATTTTGACTATATTAAATTAAAAAATTTTGCATTATGAAATCAATGCTGTAAAAATTAGAAGAAAAGCAGAAATCTGGGAAACATCTTCACAACCAAGAGTTCTGATAAAGGTCTTATTTCTAAAATATATGTAGAAAAGTGTATCAAATTTATAAGGTTACAAGTCATTCCCCAATTGATAAATGGTCAAAGGACATGAACAGACAATTTTCAAATGAATAAATTAAAGCTATATATAATCATATGAAAAAATGCTACAAATTACTATTGATTAGAGAAAAGCAAATTAAAACAATAAGGTATAATCTCACACCTATTAGATTAGCCCAGAGGAGGAACAAAGAGAAGATGATCAATGTCGGAAAGGTTGTGGTAGGATTGGGACACTGATGCATTGCTGGTCGAGTTGTGAACAGATCCAACAATTCTGGAGAGCAATGTGGAACTATGCCTAAAGAGCAACAAAACTGTTATACCCTTTGACCTAGCAATTTCAATTCTAGGTCTATACCCAGAAGAAATTGTCAAAAATGGGAAAAGTCCTACATGTTACAAAATATTCATAGCAGCTCTTTTTGTAGTGGCAAAGAATTGGAAATTGAAGGGATGCCTATCAATTGTGGAATGACAAAATAAGTTATTGTACATTAATACTATGTAATAATATTGTTTTATATGAAACCATGAATGGTCAGACTATAACAAAGCATGTAATGACTTACAGGATCTGCTACTGAGAGTAAAAGCAGTAGAGCCAAGAGAACAATGTGCATATCAACAACATTATGAGATTAACAACCTTGATGGAAGCAACTTCTCTCAACAGTCTAGAGAGGTAGGAACATTGTATAGACTGGTAATGATCTATATTATCCCCAACCTTAGGAAGAAAAACAAAAGAAAACAAAACACACAGAAAAAAATAACTACCCCTTCAAATCTGATGAACACTTTATAAAAATTATCTCATGTATCTCTTTCCCATAATTCTAATTCCTCATGCCAAAAATTACTATTTTGTAAATATGTTTAAAAATATGCATGTGAAATCTAACCTGACTGTTCCCTACTAAGGGGAGTTAATTACAGAGTTAGTAATCTTTGTTAATAAAGAAAAGATTTTATTTATTTTGAATTTTACAGTTTCCCCCCCAATCTTGTTCCTTCCCCACCCCCACTCCCCACAGAAAGCAGTCTTTAGTCTTTACATTGTTTCCATGGTATACACTCATCTAAGTTGAATGTGATGGGAGAGAAATCATAACCTTAAGGAATAAAAATAAATTATACGAAATAGACAAATGACAGAAGATAATAAAATACATAATACATATTAAAATACATAAGATACCAAAAGGTTTTTTTTTAACTCAAAGCTAATAGTCTTTAGTATTTGTTAAAATCGCACAATTCTTTCTCTGGATACAGATGGTATCCTCCATCACAGATAGCCCAAAATTGTGCCTGACTGTTGCACTGATGGAATGAGCAAGTCCATTAAGGTTGATTATCACCCCCATGTTGCTGTTAGGGTATACAATATCCTTCTGGTTCTGTTCATCTCACTCACATTCAGTTCATGTAAATTCTTCTAGGTTTCCCTGAATTCCCATCCCTTCTGGTTTCCAATAGAACAATAGTGTTACATGCCATACATATATCACATACATATACCACAAGCCATTCCCCAGTTGAAGGTCATTCACTTAATTTCCACTTCTTTGCCACCACAAACAGGGCTGCTATGAATATTTTTGTACAAGTGATGTTTTTGCCCCTTTTCATCATCACTTCAGATTATAGAACTAGTAGTGATATTGTTGGATCAAAGGGTATGCATGT
This sequence comes from Macrotis lagotis, assembly GCF_037893015.1. Classification (NCBI taxonomy): domain Eukaryota; kingdom Metazoa; phylum Chordata; class Mammalia; order Peramelemorphia; family Peramelidae; genus Macrotis; species Macrotis lagotis. The sequence continues at coordinate 77,258,523 of NC_133665.1, forward strand.
TTGTGTTGCCCTTTGAACATAATTCGAAATTGCTCTCCAGAAAGGTAGGATGAGTTCACAGCTCCACCAACAATGTATTAGTGTCCCAGATTTCCCATGTCCCTTCCAACATTGATCCTTGTCGTTTCTGGTCATATGGGCCGATCTGGGAGGCGTGAGGTGATACTTCAGATAAGCTTTAATTTGCATTTCTCCAATAAGTAATGATTTAGAGCAATTTTTAATATGGCTATGTGTTGCTTTGATTTCCTCATCTGTAAATTGTCTTTTCATTTCCTTTGACCATTTGTCAGTTGAGGAATGACTTGTTTGTTTGTTTTTTAAATTTGAGTTAGTAATCTTACCTGAAAATATGAATAGGAAGAACTCTCCTATAAAATGGAAAATAGCAGCAAAGTGAATTAAAAACTATAATCCTACAATATGTTGTTTACAAGAAGCACATTTGAAGCAGACAGATCCAATCATCTCCCTGAAACTTTAAAGGAAAAAGACTGGAGCCAAATATATTTTCAGTGGAAGTAAAAATTATCAAGCGTATCAATTCTGATCTCACACTTAAGAAAAAAAAATAGATCTCATTAAAGAGGCTAAGAAAGGAAAATAAATCCTGACAGACACCATAGGCAATAGAGTAATAGCATTATGAAACAAATATGCATTAAGTGATAAGTATTCAAACTCTTAAAGGAGAAGCTACATGAATTATAAGGAAACATAGACAGTAATATTATTTTAGTCGGGAACCTCAGCCTTCCTCTCTCAGAATTAGGTAAAACAAAAGAAAAAAAAGAAGGAAGTCAATTAGGTGATTAGAATCTTTGAAAAATTAGATATGGCAGATCTCTGGAGAAAACTGAATGAGAATAAAAGGAATATAACTTTTTCTCTGCAGTACATGGCATCTATACTAAAATTGTCCATGTACCAGGGCATAAAAACCTTATAATCTAATGCAGAAAAACATAAATAGCAAATGCAAGTTTTTTCAGATCATGATGCAATTATGTGTAATAAAGGTACATGGAAACATACACCAAAATTAATTAGAAATTGAATAACCTAATTTTAAAGAATGAGTGAATGGCACAACAAATAATAGAAATAATCCACAGTTTTATCCAAGACCAAGATAACAATGAGACACCATACTAAACTTTATGAGATGTGGTCAAAGCAATTTTTAAGGGAATAATATATCTATAAATTCTTATAAGAATAAAATAGAGAAAGAGGAGATCAATTAATTTAGTATGCAATTTAAAAAATATAAATAGAACAAATGAAAAATGTCCAATGAAATACCAAATTAGAAACTCTGTACACCAAAGGAAAGATTAATATAATTGAAAGGAAGAAAAACATTGAACTAAAAAATAAAGCTGAATTTTATGAAAAAATATAGATAATCCTTTAATTAATGTGATTTAAAAAAGGAAAGAAGAAAATCAAATTACTAGTATCAAAAATGAAAAGTATGGGTTGACAAGTGAAAAGGAAATTAAAGATAGCTTATCTGTGGTAAATTATTACTCAGAGAGCCATCATTAGAAGTGTCAGTCCACCCTTCCCCATCCATGTTGCTTTTGCCCTCTCCACACAAATCTTTACAGCGAATTTGCACATGATTGGAGACATATATGCGTTGTTTCTCTTAAGTAAACACAAGCTCTTGGGTGGCAAGAATTGTTTGATTTCTGTCTTTGTCTCTTCTCCAGTGTCAAGTATAGTGATTGGCAAATAGGCACTGAATATTTATCATGAAATAAAATGGTTATTATATGGATATCAGAATTTTCACATTAAATGCATAGGTAATTGTAAAAAAAATAGAAAAAATACATTCTCCTCTAGAATCCTTGATATATTATGGTGAGTGACTGAATTTTGACTATATATAGTCCTGATGCAATGTGCTTTGCTGAGTTGGTGTAATCTTCCTTTCTTTTTCTTTATCCACATATAATACGTTTTTACATTAATATAGTCAATAGACTAATCAAGCTTATTTCCCCCCTTTTTCAAAGTGAATTTCCAGTCTTTCAATATGGATGAATCTACTGGATTTCAGCTGATTGGTTTTTTTGATAATTATTTTATATCTGGGGTGAAGAGTTTCCCATTAAATCACAAAAGTCAAGTCAGTCTGTCAGAAGGTTTTTCTCAACTTTCTGTTGGAATTCTTTCTACACACTACTTCACTTTCTCAGCTTTGCTTCTCCTATCCTGTCAGTTCATAAACTTTTATTAACAGGCAAGCAAATAATTGCCTGACTACACTCTAGCATACATATGATTCAATATGTCAGTTCTAGTTTGACTCAGATGTATTTTCTGCAAGTTCTGTCATGATGTCCAGACTCAGTATATTAACAGGAGTAGGAATAAAAGTAAAAGAATCTGAGGCATGCATTTTATCAGGAATCATTTATTTACCATTAATAGGCTTGAGCGACCTCCTTATTTTTGGCAGGGGTATACATAAGTAATGCATGTCTACTCCTTAGTACAATTGTAGATAATTAATGTGTTTATTGACTGACTGATCATAGGAACAAGAGAGGACCAGCCATTACATTTCTATTCTCCTCTATGGTGGGAGGAGCCCTGGATTATAATAAAACATGATACATTTTTATGTTATACTCTTAAATGAGAAAATTATTACATCTGTACTTCAGCAGCAGCAGCATTAAAATGAAAAATTCAAACCACAGTTTCCCAAAATTCTTTCCAGTTCTGAATATCATGATCCTTTGCTTTGTAAGGATGTTTTCCATATTCTTTGTGCAATAAGGCTAATGGTAACAATGTGAATTTGGTTAGAACAAATTTTAATATATTTTATAGTTTGTATAAAACAGCATTTATAAATCATAGCTCTTGGAATAATAACATAGTTGATCAAATATCTAGATTTTGAGGAGAATCAGTATATAGTGATGGGTAATCTATCAATGGATAACCAAAAAAGAAAAACTGCATTCATATATTTTCTATTATACTAGCCATAGTTCAGTCTTCTGAACAATGGGATAAAAAAATCTATAGTACCTACATCCTATGATCATTGTGAAGATTAAATGAAGCAATGTGTCTGAAGTCCTTTGGAAGTCTTATAATTGTGTAAATGACTTTTTTATTATTTTATTAAACTAGTACTTCTAATTAGTGACGATAGGGAAAGTATGGTTAGATTAAAATTTTTTCTCCCTTTTAAGAAATATGTTACATAAATTAACTTAGAAACAAACGCAAAATATAAAATCTGAGTGCAAAATGTATCCTTCTCTTGTAGGTAATTGTAGTAATGGATATCAGGGAAGTTCCCAAAAGCTGAGATTCTATCAAATGACAAGAATCAAAGGTTCAAGTCATCAGTTGGTCAATGTAAAGATCTTGTAGAAAGCAAGATTACCCTCATAGAGCTGGGGTTCAAAGGTAAAATTTAAATATTTGGAGACTATTAGAAAGTAAGAAGTAGGTTCTAAGTCCCAAAGGCTCTGCAGTATTGTGTTCAGCAGTAAGAATTGAAAATCACGCATAAGGAGTAATATAGGGTACATGTACTAGAACTAAGCCATCAAATTGAGTCTGACATACAGAAAAAGGTAGAGAATTACAGGCAGAAATAGATTTCAAAATAAAGACAACATCATCAAACATAAATGATGAACTTGAGACTAGGAACTACATGAATTTGAGCATGTCTATAAAGTAGTCAAATTTATTATAGAAATTGGTAAGGATCTGCATGAGAAAATTTGGAGGGCAGAATGAGCTAAAACTGCAGGTAGGGGATTCAATACTCTTTATTTTGTCAACTGGATTGTCAGACAAACGAAGGAATCTAAGCAGTCTTGACTACTAGGAGTGCATTTACATTTTAAGAATTAAACTACAACTCAATCTGCCCCAATTATTTCTGATGAAAAATGACAAATAAGAAAGAAAAAAGAAAGAGATTGATCCTGCTACTTTGGTGTAAGTAGTAAATGGTTTAATGCTTGCATTACACCTTGCCATTAGTTAATCATTCTAACATCTTAGAAAAGCAGATATTTTATTTAAATGAAATCCAGAAAATATGTGTTAGGTAGCAAAATAGAGTTGGTGTTCAGAAAAAGTTCAAATAGCATTCTGTTTTATTAAAATGATACCATGAAAGTCTACTATTCCAGGTATTGAGTAAAATATTTTACAGTGATAGTGAAAGTATTAAACTCAAATTATGGATAAATATATAAAATCTTTCAGTTATCTCAAAGAATCTCTCAAATTTCATAGGTTCTCTTTCCTCAAATGAAAAATTGCCATTTTATCAATATTTTTAGGTTAGTTTTCTCACTTAAATACTTAGAAAAGTACTACTTTATGCCGGAAACTTTCCCTAGGCATCAGTAATCTTAGAGCTTTCTTTCTGAGATTTATTTCCAATTTAGACTATAGAAACCTATGTAAATACATAGTTATCTGCACATCATCTCTCCCATTAGATTGCAATATCATTGAAAACAGGACTGCTTTTGACTTTTTTTTCTTTGCATTGCCAAAGATTTACACAGATAAACACATTATAGGTGATTAAAATATATATTTTATTTAATTCTCTTGATATATGTGCTCTATGAATCATGTTCATATTCAATGATGCAAATAACCTCCTGGAAACAGGGAGCCATACCTTGAATAAAAAAAATGAAAAGGAGAGGGTTGCATAGTAGTTTAGCAAAAGTAAAAATTACATCAAATCTGAGAATATATGCAATATATGTATATAATATGTATATTACAGATACAGATCTCAACATTTGTGGAACAGTGAAGGATATATATATTTTCTCAGTTCTTCACAAGGATTACACTTCATTATCTTTTTCCATGTTTAGTTAAATTGCATTGAGGTATCTAGTCATGAGACAGTGACTATTTAAACAAATATATTTTAGCTGATTTTATTAATCTCTGAATAAAAGCATCTCAGAAAGACAAAGAGTTGCAGGTGACCAGAAAAGCAAAGAAAAAATTCCTAAAGAATACAAATATATACCAATTACTCATAATGAATATCTGATGCTTTACAACTCTCCCACCTAACTGGGCTTTATTTTTCCTTCTTCTTGAAAAGACTAACTTTCACTGCGGATCTTCCATGATGTTTATGGTTAAAAACTTGTAACTAATTTTCATCGTTTGATTATTTCCTTCTGAATGCATTGTTATAACGATCTAGTCTTTTTTTTTTTTTTTTGGTGGCATCTGTAGCTCATTGTTTGTGTAGAGGCTTCAAGTAACGTTTAACATTGTATATTGAAGAGCTCCAGAGCCATGCTAATTTCACAGCTCCAACCATCTCAGAAGTCTCCTGGACTTTTCTAACATTTAATTCTTTTATAGTTATTAAAGGACAAAATGCTCTTCTCTGCCGCAAACTCTTAAAAGATAAACTTGTTTTGCAGGATATCTACCATTTTAATTCTAATGCTTTAGGGAGGATCTTTGTACCAACCTATTAGGGGTACTTAGAAGATAAAACACAATATTTTTTAAAACCATTGGCGAAAAAGAAAACATAAAGATCTCTGTAATTATTAAGTATTTTTGAACCCAATATTAACATTATTTTTCAAAATTTTTCTTTCTTTCTTATTGTATCATATACCTTTCTTAAAAACTCTTTTTTCCCCTTGCAAGGCAATGGGGTTAAGTGACTTGCCCAAGGTCACACAGATAATTATTAAATATCTGAAGATGGATTTGAATTCAGGACTTCCTGACTTGAGGGTCAATGCTCTATCCTCTGTGCCACCTAGCTGACCCCCCAATTCTTTCCTGATAGTCAGGTCTTCCTCACACTTTTATTCTTTATTATAATCAAGAAAAGTTTAAGTAAAACAAATGAAAAACAATATTACATAATTATGTATCTTGAGAGATTTGTATCTTCATATAGATAGATCTATATCTTTTTATAGACAGATATTTAGATATAGATTCTGAGAAGAGGCAATGTCTCATCATCTTTTCTCCAGGAATAATAATCTTACAATTAATCTGGTCATTATAATTCAAAAGGACAAAGCAATGAATTAGTGATTTTTTAATGATGTTTTCTTTGATAAAGTTGTAATTCATACAATTTTTGTCCATATGATTTTACAAATCTACATTTCTGACTAAGCAGTAATATTATATTATTTTAATATAATATTTTCCCAGCTATATCATAGTTGTTTGGCATACTTTGATTAGAGTTATTTTTTGAACAATAGAAATTTCACTATGAATATATTGATGTATGTTACCTCATTCATTGGCATATTTGTGCAAAGTTGAAATTTCTGCATCTATGACTATGAATAATTTACTGACATTTATTACATGATTTAAATTGTTTTTCTGCACAATAACTAGACAAAATCAATTTATAATATCAGTATATTGGTGCTTTTGTCATTTCTCCTCATCTTTATTTTCTTTTTTTTTGTCAGCTTTTCTAATCTGAGGGTATGAATTGAAATGTCAGTGACATTTTAATTTGTTTCTTATTAGGCATAATATATGGAGAATACATTCATATAATTGTTGATAGGTTGTGAATTTTATTTTGAAAACCGATCTTTGCTTACATGATTGCTTATTTAAATGCAAAAGAATAATCACAGGGACTAATTGAGAAAAGTAATAACTTCATTAAAATAGCTTGATATAGCTATAGAGCCAAGATGGTGGAAAAAAGACAGTCACACTGCTAAAGGTTTCCTGATCTTCCCTCATATATAATATGAAACAAACCTTTTAACAGAATTCTGATTGAAAAAAAAAAAAACCCAGAAAGAGAAGCCAGGAGAACATCTACCTCAGAATCTGTCTTCTTCCATCATGGGTGAGTCTGGGTTCAGAGGGCAGACTCTACCGGGAGCAGAGGACTAAGTGAGAGCCTAGGAGCATGGATCAGTCTCAGATTATCCTGTTTGGCTTTGGGGCTGGAGCCTGGTGAGCCATGGGGGCGCCAGCCAACTAGGGAGCAGAAGAATTGGTTGTGGCACTGACAGTGTGGAACTTGCAGGCAGGGATGGTGAGAGAATTCTGGTGTGAGACAGTTACAGTTAAAGGTCCCCGGGCTCCTCTGCTCAGGAGGAACTCAGTGTCCATACTTTGATTTGAGCTGAAGCCTATTCCTGGAATAAGCACAATTACAGGCTACATTCCACCCCAGGCTAAGGTCCAGCAGCAGAATCACCTCACCACTGGCTATATCCTGTGAATAGGGAGAGTGATTATCTCACCCCAGGGTATAGCCCACCACTGATCAAAGACAAAAGTGTTTAACAGCTTCATCTATTCCCTCAGGACCAAGGGAGAAGGCCTAAATCAAAGTCACATACACTCCAGAGAAAGCAATCATTACTACCTACTGGCTAGATGGCAATATTTCACTGAGTGAGTAAAGCCTCTGGGGATTGCAACAACAATCCTCTGTGAACCAGGCCCTCCCTAACACAAGGTCTTAGGATAATGAAGAAAGGCCAGTACAAAGGAGGGTCCATAGAAAAATTCTTTGAAGGAAAAGATACTAACTCAGAGACACCTAGAAGCTCTGAGGAGAATATGACTTGCTCTCCAGCACAGAAAGACTTCCTTGAATAAATAAGGAAAGAGTTTAAAAATAAATTAGAATACTTGAAAAAGAAAATTAACATCTTGTAATATGAAGACAATTCTCTCAAAACCTCAATTGGTCAGATGGAAAACTCTTATAAAAAAACAATTGATCAATTGGAAAAGGAGTTGCAAAAGGTAAATGAAAATTTTTTTCTAAAAAGAAGAATGGAGTCTGTGGAAACTAATGACTTCATGAGACAGCAAGTGTTTTTTAAACAAAACCAAAAAAATCAAAAAAATAGAAGCAAGAGTCAGTTAAACAAAATCAAAAATTAGAAAAAATAGAAGCAAATGTAAAATACCTCATCAAAAAAAATCACTGACCTTGAGAATAGATCGAGGAGGGACAACCTGATAATTATAGGCCTTCATGAAAACATTGAAGAGAAAAAAAGCCTGGACTTAATATTAAAGGATTTAGTGATGGAAAATTGCTCTGATATCATGGAACCAAAAGGCAAAATGGTTATTGAAAGAGTACATCGATCGCTTCCAGAAAGAAACTCTAAAATGAAAACACCAAGGAATGTTGTGGCCAAATACCAGAACTACCATATAAAACAGAAAATCCTACAAAGAGCCAAAGGGAAACAATTTAGATACCAAGGAACCATAGGAAAGATTACACAGAACCTGGATAAAACAACATTAAGGGATCAAAGGGCCTGGAATGAGATATTTTGAAGAGCAAGGGAACTTGGAATGCTGCATAGAAACCACTATCTGGCAAAACTGAATCTTCTCATCCAGGGGAAGAGATTGTCATTTAACAAAATGGGAGACTTCCAACAATTCCTGATGAAAAGAACAGCGCTAAATAGAAAATTTGGACATCAAAGAGGAGGTTCAAGAGACACATGAAAAGGTAAAAGAAAGGGTGTAAAGAGAAAAAGAACTTCTATCCAATAAGATGAAACTGGCTATATCCCAGCATGGGGAAAAAATTCTCATAACTCTTGTATCTCTATCAGAGAGCATATACTTAGCAAGAAGTGATGGACAATCATGACTTTCCATGAGACTGGTACCAAATGGGAAGAAACTGGCTATATCACTATTTGGGAGAAAGACTCTAATAACTCTCAAGAATTGCAACTCTATTAGAGAGAATATACTTAGCCAGACATGATGGATACTCATGATTTTCTGTGACTCAGATAGAATGATTTAAAAACACTATCTCCCTAAAAAGGTGATAGGAAGGAGGCAGGAGGATGGAGGGGATTTAATTGGGTAAATCTCATTACATAAAGAAGTATAAAAGACCTATTGTAATACAGAGGAAGAAGGGAGGAGATGAAAAACACCTGAATCTTCCTCTCATCAGACTTTGCTTAAAGGTAACTTGCACATACACTCAGTTAACTTAAGAAACATTTTACCTTCAAGTATTAAAAGGGGAAAAGGGGAGGGGGGCAGAGATGGGGGAGAAAAATGGGAACTAACAGAAGGAAGGGAAGGAAAAAGTGAAAAAAATAAAGGGGAAAGAAAGGGGAAGGGTGGATATAGGAGGGCAAACACATTGAAGGTGGCAGTATTCAGAAACAAAATACTGGGGAACATGGATTATGTGAAAAATGGGGGGAAATAAAGTCAGAGGGAAGATAGCATGGAGGGCAATAAAGAGCTAGTAAGTATAACTTTGAATGTGAATGAGATGAACTCTCCCTTAAAACATAGCAGAGTGGATTAAAAAACAGAATCCTACATATGCTACTTACAAGAAACTCATGTGAAGCAGAGAGATACATATAAAGTAAAGGTAAAAGGTTGGAGCCAAATATATTTTGCTTCAGCTGAAGTGACAAAAACAGGGTAGCAATCCTTATCTCAGACAAAGCAGCTGCAAAAATAGAGTTAAAAGAAATAAGGAAGGAAACTATATCCTTCTAAAAGATATCATAGACAATAAAGTAATTTCAATACTAAATATGTATGCACCCAAATTCTTAGAGCAGAAATTGAAGTAGATACAAGAAGACATAGACAGAAAGCTCTAATGGGTGACTTCAACCTCACACTCTCAGATTTAGATAAATCCAATCATAAAATAAACAAGAAGGAAGTTAAAGAGGTAAATAGATTGCTAGAAAGCCTAGACATGATATACCTATGGAGGAAATTGAATGGGGATAGAAAGGAATTTACTTTTTTCCTGTAGTACATGGCATTTATGCAAGAATTGAACAGGTACTAGAGCATAAAAACCTAATAATTGCAGAAAGGCAGAAATAGTGAATATATATATATATATACATATATATATATATATGTATATATATATATATCAGACCATGATACAATAAAAATCACACGTAATATTGGGCCAGGGAAATATAGACCCAGAACCAATTGGAAAATAAATAATCTCATTTTAAATAATGAGTGAATTGAACAACAAATTATAAAAGGAACTAAATGTTTTATCCTACATAATGACTGAGATAAGGATTGCTACCCCTATTTTTCTCACTTCAGCTGAAGCAAAATTTATTTTGCTCCAACATTTTACCTTTACTCTATATGTATCTCTCTGCTTCAAATGAGTTTCTTGTAAGTAGCAAAATACTTGTGAATACAGATTATGTCAAAAAGGGGGGAAATAAAATCAGAGGGAAGATAGCATGGAGGGCAATAAAGAGTAACTATAACTTTGACACTGTGAGATCAAAAGAAATGTTGTAAACTGGGAAACAACAACTAGTATGTCTGAAAATAGACTCTTTTCTAAAATATACAGAGAACTAAGTTAATTTTTTAAAATATTTTTTAAAAAATAGCCATTCCCCAAATGAAAAATGATCAGAGGAAATGCAAAGACAATTTACAGATGAGGAAATCAAAGTGATATATAGTCATATGAAAAACTATTCTAAATCATTACTTATTAGAGAAATGTAAATTAAAGCTTATCTGAGGTACCACCTCACACCTCTCAGTCTGGACAATATCACCAGAAAGGATAAAGATCATTTTTGGAAGGGTTGTGGGAAATCTGGGACACTACTACATTGTTGGTGGAGCTGTGAACTCATCCAACCTTTCTGAAGAGCAATTTGGAATTATGCCCAAAGGGCAACACAAACATGCATACCCTTTGATCCAGCAATATCACTACTAGTTCTATAATCTGAAGTGATGATGAAAAGGGGTAAAAACATCACTTGTACAAAAATATTCACAACAGCCCTGTTTGCAGTTGCAAAGAACTGGAAATCAAGTAAATGTTCTTCAATAGGGGAATGTCTTAGCCAGCTGTGGTAAATGAATGTCATGGAACACTATTGTTCTATTAGAAACAGGAGGGACAAGAATTCAGGGAAGCTTAGAGGGATTTGCATGAACTGATGCTGAACGAGATGAGCAGAACCAGAAAAATACTGTATCAACGTTGATGGACTTGCTCATTCTATCAGTGCAACAATCAGGGACAATTTGTGGCTATCTGGGATGGAGAATACCATTTGTATCCAGAGAAAGAATTGTGCAGTTTTACAATGACCAAGAACTATTATTTTTAATTTAGGGAAAAAAAAACTATTTTATTATGGAATCTTGCTCTCTCTTGTCTTTTATTATTCCTCCTTAAGGATCTGATTTCTCTCTCATCACATTTATTTTCGATCAATGTATACCATGGAAACAATGTAAAGACTGTCAAATTGCCTTCTGCAGGAGTTGGCGGGGGGGAGGGAAGCAGGATTAGGGGAAAAATTGTAAAATTCAAAATAAATAAAATCTTTTAACAAATGCTTGATGTAAAATAAACACTCAAAATCATTAATATTTCCATATAAAAGTAACAATACTTGGAGGAAATAATAGAGAAAACACACAAGATATAATCAACATCAACATAAATACAATTATGAAATAAATTTTTAGGTATATATAAAATATAAATATATTTTCCACAAATAATTATCAATTAGAAAGGGCTAGTCCTAAATGATGGATTATATCAATTACAATGTTATGGCAAACTAATTAATATATTTTTCTTTACCAAACTACCAGCATATTATTTTATAAATCTGGATTTAAAAACAATGACAAAATATACTTGAATAAAAATGTTGAGGGTTTCTAGAGAAAAATAGTAATGAGTAGAGAATGGTAATAAATAAGTTCTTCTTGTAAAATGAAGAATATCCAAATAATTTTGGCCATAATTTGTTCAGATATTCCCAAATTGATGGACATTCACTGGAATTACAGTTCTTTGCTACCACAAACAGGTCTGCTGTGAATATTTTTGTACAAGCAAATTTTTTATCCATTTTTCATGATCTCTTCAGTTTGTACCCCCTTTTCAACTATCTTTCAAGTTTCCTCCTTCTCAGGAGCAAAGTATCATGTAACTAAGCAGATAGATATATTTCTAATCAAATATTATCCTTTTCCAAGGAAGAATCATGATCTCTGGCTCACACCTTATACTTAACTTCCTGGCAGGAATGAAATATTTCCTTGGAAAAAAAAAAGTTGAGGCATAAAAGCTAGAGAGGCATATATGATATTCAAGATAGACTCAATAACAGGCGACAGTTCCTGGATGAGGGGTTACATAATTCAGAATTTGTATTCTGGCTTCCATGTGTTTTTTCTGTCCAATCATGTAGGATTCAAATAATCTCAAATGATAAAAATATAGAAAAGCAGATCATTGAATAAATTCCAAGAGACTGAATCTTTCAATCAGAAATCTATAGGATAAATGTTTCAGACTCAAAATGATGTGTGTTCCATTTATAAATAAAGTGAAAATAGAGTAAGTTCCTAAAATGAGTAGTTTAGATGATAAAAAATTTTCTTGTTATTCTTCTGATAGCTCTTTCAGAAATCTACTGCCAGATGCAAAATTGTTATGATGGATTATAAGCTTCTGTATAGTTGCAGATGACTGTCTGAGAATGTGTGTGTGTGTATGCATGTGTATATCAATGAAATATCAAATTTACCAATTAAGTGATACAAAATAAAGCACAAGCTTTTTATTGTTAACTTTAGACATCTTATTAACTTTAAGAGAATGAGTCTCTAATAAAATCAGAAGTAAAACACAGATGAGAATTGCTCATTAAAATAGCATCAAGTTCTCAAACTTGAAAGGCCTGAATGAGATGAATTTTTTCATATCTATTAAGATGCCTAAAGGGATCATTAAGAAAAGAATTTCTCCTAAAGAAGAGGATCAATTAGAGATGGCCAGCTTTATACTCATTAGTGCATGCTTGCTTTCTTCCTCTCCATATATTTACACTAAAGATTAATTACAGTACTTGATAGGCATAATCAAAGAAGAATGGGACCAGAATCTGTAGTTCAATATTTTATGTAGAAATATTTTTTTTACTATAAAAACACACAAATCTTTTTAAATATCGTTTATCGTCACTTCAAGAGCGTATCCGCCACATATCATGGAAAGGTCAAATGACAAAATGTCTCCCTAAACAATATGAAATGCTATTTTTTAGCACCTGAAAAATATTTCAAGACATCAGAAACTGCAATTATAGGAGAATCCTTAGTGTTATTTCTCTCTAATCTTGCTGGTCATATGTGATCATATTTATTCATATATTTTTTCTTCTCTTGCTTTTTATATACAAATATTTAGAAGAGAAAAAGTAATGAATGAAAAGTCAAACCATATATTATCTTTTCATTTGAACTGAAATTTTATTGTGCCTTTTCAATTGAATGCAAAGGTAAGTTTTCAACATTTATTTATTTGCAGATTTATGAGTTCAGCATTTTTATATCATCTTTCATTTCTTCTCTCTTCATTGTGGTGAATAGCTTGAAATAGTTGTACATGTACAATTGTGCATAGAAGATTTCCACATTAGACATGTTGTGAAGAAGGAATTAGACTATGAAGAAATGGAAAAAAATGAAAAGAAAGGAAAAAAAAAGATAAAAGAAGCTTACACCCAGACTTCATAAATTTCTTCTCTATATAGGGATGTCATTCACCTTAATAGGTCTATCAGGATTGTGCTTGCTCTCTGTACTACAAGAAAGAACTGTAGCTATCATTGTTGGACAACTTGAAATCTGTTATTTTGGGTTTTTTTAATACAAGGCAATGAGGTTAGGTGACTTGCCTAAAATCATGCAACTAGTAAGTTAACACAGTCTTTTCACCAAATTTGACCTCAGGTTTCCCTGACTGCAGGGCTAATGTTCTATCTGCTTCACCACCTAATTGCCCCACACAATTTGCTTAGCATTATTCTATGTAATTCTTTCCACAGTTTTCTAAGGTCTGGCTGTTCATGATTTCCCACAAAAAATTGTAATTCATAACATTCATATACGATACCTGTTTAGACATTCCTCAGTTAATTAGTGTCCCCTCAATTTCCAAATTTTTGCCACTACAACAAAAAAGCTGCTATAAATATTCTTGCACATGAGAAACTTTTTTTCATTTTTATGATTAAAGTGGAATATCAAGGGATTCATACATTTGGTCTTTGAGCATAGTTCCAGAATGCTCTCCAGAATGGCTTAATCAGTGCCCAACTTCACCAGCAATGCATTAGTGCCCCAATTTTCCCACATTCCCTCCAATATTGATCATTTTTCCTTTTTTGTAATCTAAGTCAATCTGATAGGTGTGAGGTGGTACCTCAGAAGGGCTTTAATTTACATTTCTCTAATCAATTTTTGGAGCACTTTTTTCATATAAATATAAATAGCTTTAATTTCTTCATCTAAAACCTGTATATATATATATATATATATATATATATTCCATTTATTAATTATGAATTGACTTGTAGTCTTTTAAATTTGATTAATTTTTAAAAATTTTTATTAGGATGTGGAGATTGTTCTCTAATTATGTCTGTTTGGGCTCTTCCTGGTTTAGGTATCAGCACTATATTGTTAAGTGTGGTGAAATTCACTTCTAAATTCATCTAAGCTTGGAGATTTTTTTTAGGGACTTTACTGATGATTTCTTAAATTACTTGTTATTGTTTCATCTGTTAATCTGAGTAGTTTATTTTTGTTGGAAATATTCTTGCATTCCATTCAGATTGTCAAATTTATTGATATACAGTTGGACAACATAGCTTTGAACTATTACTTTAATTTCCTCCTCATTAATGATGAGATCACCCATTTCTTTTTTGATTCCAATTTGCTTTTCTTCATTCTATTTTTGAATCAGATTAAAAAATATTTATCTATTTTATTGTATTTTATAAAACAAACAGTTTTATGCATCAATTTAATGGTTTTCTTACATTCGATTTTATTTTTCATTTGATTTCAGGATTTTTAATTTGATATTTAAATGGGCATATTACTTTCTTACTTTCTAGTTATTTCAGATACTTGTCCATTTCATTGATTTCTTCTTTTTCTCTTTTATTCATATAAGCACTTAGAGATATAAAATTTCTCCTAAAGACTGTTTTAACTGCATACATAATTTTTTCTGTGATGTCTCATTTTTTCCATTGCCTTGGATGAAATTGATAACAATTTATATGACTTATTGTTTAATTTACTCATTCTTTAAAATTGGATCATTTAGTTTCAAATTAATTTGGTTTATCTTTCCATGTAATTTTTATTTTAGTTTTTATTTTAAATTATTTGTTCTTTATTTTTATTGTATGTGATTTTCTATTGCATCATGATTGTAAAGGATGCATTTAATTTTTCTGTCTTTCTTCATTTGATTGTGATCTTTTAATGTCCTAGTACATGGTCAAGATTGATATAAATGCCATGTACTGCAGAGAAAAGAAATATATTCTTTTCTATCTTCATTCAATTTTCTTCAGACTTCTGTCATTTCTAAGTTTTCTAAAATTATTTTCACCTTTATAATCTTCTTCTTGTTTATTTTTTGGTTAGATTTTTGTAATTCTGAAAGAGAGAAATTTAGGCCCTCCACTATTATAGTTATGCTGTCTTTGTCTACTTGTAATTCACCTTTACTTCTCCTTTGACAATTTTAATGTTATACCATTTGGTTCACATATGATATTGTTTCATTGCCTATGGTACCTTTTAAGAAGATGCAATTTTCTTCCTTATCCTTTTTAATGAGATCTATTTTGCTTTTGCATTGTCAGTGATCAGGTTTGCTAGTCTGATTATTTTTTTTATTTCCACTTAAGTATAATGTATTTTCTCCAGTCACCTTTGTCCTGTGAGTATTTGTCTGTTTCAAATGTGTTTCTTTTAGCAACATATTGTTGGATTCTTGTTTTTACCACATAATACTATCTTTTTCCATTTTATGGGAGTGTTCATCTCATTGACACTTACAATAAAGATTACTAACTCTGTATTTCCTTTCATTTATGTTTTTTATTTTACCCTTAGCAGCCCATCAAAAATATTTTGCTACCTTTCTACTTTAACTTGTCTTTTAAATTTTAACTTTAACTTCATTTTTACTTTTAATTTTATTTTTGCCTTCCTTTTATTAGTCTCTCTTCCTCCTTTATTTGTTATTCCTCCCTCTACTTTTCTGTCAGGAAAGATATAGTGTTAAAACCAATTGGGAATTTTGTTGTTATCTCTTTGGACCAATTCTGTAGAGAGATTGATTTACATAATGTTCACACCTGCCCTTCTTTCCTTCTACTGTAATAGTTTTTGAGGCCCTTCATAAGTATTGTTTATCCTGTAATGTCTTTTTCTACTCTAATCCTTCTTTTCATCTCTTTATTGTTCTAACTTCATCTTATATTTTACAAGCTCCCTGTCAAAATATCCTCCTTTTATATGTCCTTGAAGAAGTACAATTCTGAAGAGAAGATTGATTGATTGATTTACAATATAGACCTTTAGTTACCTCATGTCCAGTCCTCTTTCTAAATATACTCCCATCTTCTGTCCCATTAGAAATACACTTCTCAAGAGTCATAAGTATCATCAAATTATAATCAATTTATACCACACAATCTTTTTAAGTACCCTCTATAGATCTAATATCCTCATGAGCTAAAGTATCCAGTAAAGAATAATCAGTTCATGATCTATTTATGTCCATATGTCTCTGATCTACTTATGTTCCTAAAGTACTATAATCCTCACTAACTAAAATATCAAGTAAACTTCCCATCTCTGTCCCTATAGTAACATAGTCCTTGTGAACTAAAGATTCAAGTACAGCAAGATCACATCATGATTGACTTATGTATAGAGCCTCTAAATACACTCCCTATCACTGTCCCAATAGAAATGCAGCTTTCATAAGCAATTTCACTTCATGATCCATTTATACCCAAAACCTCAAAGTACCATTGCTCCAACTATATTCAACCCTCATTAACTAAAATATTGGCAATTCAGGGTCATTCTATACCCATATCCTTTTTCTAAATATGTTTCTTTTAACTATAATAATCAAAATACATTTCTCATAAATTACAAATATTGTATTCCCTTATAAAGATGAAGCCAGATATATGACTTTGACTAGCATTTTCCCTTTCTGTTTATATTTTTACAGATCTCTTGAGTCTTATGTTTGAAGATCAGATTTTCTGTTCAGTCCTTATTTTTTAATCATAATATTTTGGAAATCCTCTATTTCTTTAAATATCCATCTTTTTTCCTTAAAAGAATATGCTGAATTTTTCAGGGTAGTAGATTCTCAGTTGAAATCCAAGGTTCTTTGTTCTCCAGAGTATCATATTGCAGGATATCTAATCCTTTAATTTTGAAGCTGAAATATCCTGGGCTATTCTGATTGTGCTTGCTTTGTATTTAAATTGCTTCTTTTTGGCTGTATGCGTTATTCTCCTTTAGCTGAGTATTCTGAAATGTGGTTACAATATTCCTTGGAGTTTTTATTTTGGAATTTCTTTTTGAAAGTGATTGATAGTTTCTTTCAAGGACTATTTTGTCTTGTTGCTGTAAGATATTAGGACAGTTTTCTGTGGTTATTTTCTGAAAGATATTTTCCAGGCTCTTTTTGGGGATAAAGAAAAGGGAAAGTAAAGTCCAGCTTGACTGGACAGCAGGAAAGCTAACTGAAAGCTTCTAGGCAGAGTGCAACCCAGGTCCTGGAAGCTAGACAGCAACCTATGTCTTATCAGCTAATAGCTTTCAAGCAGGGAGGCTCCCATCCCCAAAGTGTGAACCCTGGGAACACTGTAGCAACAGACAGGGCTGGTTTGTAAACAAATTATTACATAGGTAGAACCTGGACAAAAAGGAGAAAACAAACCTCTGCAAAGGTAATAACTGGGTGGTATAAGCAACATCTTAGCCATGAAAAGGCAGAGATCAGATGCAGTCCCAGTACAAAAAGCTCAGTAATATACTCACTATACCCCAAGATCTTGTCTCAATAATCAAAAAGAGTACTAAGCCCAGAGTACTAGCCATAGGTTAGTGAAATAATTGAGAAATCTATTATTCATAGATGATAAAAATGCCATTTCAGAAGAAGAAAGACATGACAAATGTTCTACATGGGAAATCTTAAGGAAGTTTTTGAATTTTACTAAAATCCAAAATCTTATATAAGACTTTAAAAAAGATTTTAAAAATCAGAGGAGAAAAAGAAGAAAAATGGAATAAAAGAATTGAGAGCCATACAGGAAAATTATAAAAGAATTAGACTGAAGTAATCAACTCTTTTCAAAGCAAAAGTAACCAACTGGAAAAAATATAACACAACAAAAAATAAAGTACGTCAACTTGAAAAGGATTGCAACTGATATAAAACTCAAATTGACCAACTGGAATGGGAATGCAACTCAGCAAAAAGTAAAATTGACCGACTAGATAAACCAACTGGAAAGGAAAATACAAAAGCTGACTGAAGAAAATAAAAGCTTAAAAATATAAATTGGGCAAAAAGAAACTAATGAATCTCTGAAACACCAAGCTTCTATCAAACAAAATCAAAAGGGTGAAAAATTATAAAAAGCATAAAGTACTTTTAATGAAAAAGAAATAGACAATAGATCTAGAATACATCATTTACAAATTATTAGAATACCAGAAAGGCAAGATCAAGAGGCTAGAAAATATCATTCAGAAAATTATCATGTAAAGCTGTCTTAATGTCAGAAAAAAAGACAAAATAGTTTTTGAAATAATACACAAAACACCTCTCAGAAAGAGGTCTCAGGACAATGGGACTTTGAACAATATTATGGACATTGTCATCCACTTCCAGACATAAAAAAGAACAAAAAGAAAACAAAGCAAAAAAGGCAACCCCCACAGAATATGAATAAATGCCATGTTCATTTAAAATAAAACTTCTCTTATTTTTTTCCTTCCTATTTCAAAGTTTTTTTTTGTTGCTTTAGTCCTAATTCCTCATACACAAAATGCCTACTGTGCAAATGTGTTAAATACAAATACGCATACATGTCATTCACTAGACTGCTTGGCACTCAGGAGAAGGAGTTGGGAAGGGAGAATGGAAGACAGTTTAGCAACTGATAAATATGCAAGTGGATAAATGATGAACAACTTTCCTAATATGTAAATGGAAAAAATAAAATAAAATATCCATCAAAAATTTTTATTTAGTAATTTCCCTGAATGGCTTTAATTCATTTTCTCCATTTTTTTTTCCTTGAGGTTAGTTCACAAACTCTTTTGAGGCTTCACATACATGTAATTTTTCCACTACTTTCCTCTTTTGCGAAGGCATTTTTAACTTTCCTATCTGTATAGTAACTTTCTACGGTTAGAGTTCTTTTTTCACCTCATTTTGACAGGTGAGCTCTGCTCATGGGGTTCAAGGAGGATAGTTCCAGGATTTTTGTGCTAGGGCCAGGATCTGTGCCCTGGTTTATCTCTTACCATGGTGTTGTCTATGCTGGCCAGATCTTACCTTTTTCAGAGGTTCCATTTTTACTTAATGCCAGGATTATACCTATGCAATTCCTTGATTCTACCTCAATCAAATCTGAGCCCCAGTGTTCACAGAAATCTGACTTTGTTTTCTCATCTGAGAATGGTGCCCTTCCTTCTGACCTCCCACCAAGGTACCTTGCTCAACTGGGACATGAACTGCAATCTGGTCAAAAATCATCTGCTGACTTTCCTACTTGCACACCTAGGCTGAATTATACTTCCTCTTTACCCAGAAGTAATAAAACTTTATTGAAGATCCTCCATGATATCATGAGTTAAGAATTTGTTTTCTCTTGGCTTTTTTCATGAGATCTTTAGCTTTTATGTCTGTGTAGAGGCTAAATTTAATGTTATTTGGGGGGAAAGTTCTGGTTACTTCCAAGCTTTGTGCTACCATCTTGGCTCTGCCCCAAAAGTCTCATATATTTTCAATATTTTGTTGAATGCTTTCAGCATTTCTCTATATGAACAATAATGTCCAAGAGCAAGAGATAGAAGGAGAAATTTCATTTAAAATAACTATAAACAACCCTCTACCAAAATAAGATCAAAATGGATACAGGATTTAGATGTAAAAAACAATATTATAAGCAAACTAGAAGATCAAGGAATAGTTTGATTATCAGAGCTATGGAAAGGAAAGCAGTTTATGACTAAAGAAGAGATGAAGAACATCACTAAGAACAAATTAGATGATTTTGATTACAATAAATTAAAAAGCTTTTGCACAGAAAAAAGCACTGTAACCAAGATCAAATAAATTTAGAAATGAGTCATATTTTTTTTTAAAAAAAAGTCATTCCCCAATTGACAAATAGTCAAAGGATATGCAAAGGCAATTTACACATGAGGAGATCACAGTGATCCATGGTCATATGAAAAATTTCTCTAAATCAATACTTATTAGAGAAATACAAATTAAAGCATCTCTGAGATACCACCTCACACCTCTCAGACTGGCCAGTAAGACCAGAAAGAACAATGATCATTGTTGGAAGGGTTGTGGGAAATCTGGGACACTATTACATTTTTGGTGAATCTGTGAACTCATCCAGCTTTCTGGAGAGCAGTCAGGAACTATGCACAAAGGGCAACAAAAATGGGCATATCCTTTGATCCAGCAATACTACTAGGCCTATAATCTGAAGTGATGATGAAAAAAGGGTAAAAACATTACTTGTACAAAAATATTCATAGCAGTCCTGTTTGTGATTACAAAGAATTGGAGATCAAGTAAATGTCCTTCAATTGGTGTATGGCTTAGCAAACTGTGGTATATGTATGTCATGGAACACTATTATTCTATTAGATACCAGGAGGGACAGGAATTCAGGAAAGTTTGGAGGGATTTGCATGAACTGCTGCTGAGAGAGATAAGAAGAACCAGAAAAACTTTGTACACCCTCACAGCAACATGGGGGTGATGATCAACCCTGATGGATTTTCTCATTCCATCAGTGTAATAATTGGGGATAGTTTTGGGCTATCTGCAATGGAGAATACCAGATGGTGGAGTTTGAACAAAGATCAAGGACCTTTAATTTAGGAAAAAAAAAACTTGATATCTTATTGTCTGATCATGCTATCTCTTACTTTATGTTTCTTACTTAAGGATATGATTTCTCTCTAATTACATTCAATTTAGATCAATGTATACCATGGAAACAATGTAAAGACTGGCAAATTAACTTCTGTAGGGTGTTGGGGAGGGAAGCAAGATTAGGGGGAAAATTGTAATGCTCAAAATAAATAAAATATTTAATTTTAACTATAGACCACAAAAAATACTTTGGAATCTAACTCCTAAGAGAAACCCAGAAAATGTATGAACACAATTATAAAGCACTTCTCACTGAATTAAAGTCATATCTAAATAACTGTAAAAATGTCAGATACTCATGGTTAGGTTGAACTAATATAATAAAAATGACAATTCTACCCAATTATATTACTTGTTCAATGCCATAGCAATCAAACTACCAAATAACTACCTTACTGAGCTAGAAAAAAAATAGTAACAAAATTCATCTGGAACAAAAAAAGGCAACAATAACAAGTGAACTGATGAAAAAAAAATGTAATGGAACATGGCCTAGTTCTACCAGATCTCAAGCTATACTACAAAGCAGCAGTCATCAAAATTGCTTGGTACTTGGGGCAACTAAGTGGTGCAGTGGATAGAGCACTGGCCCCTGGAGTGAGGACATCCTGAGTTCAAATCCAGCCTCAGACAATACTTGCCTAGCTGTGTGACCTTGAACAAGTTACTTAATTCCATTGCCTTAAATAAATTTTTTTAAAATTCACACAAAAATATGCCTAGTACTTGTTAAGAAATAGAGTAATGGATCAGTGGATTAGGATAGGTTCAAAAGAAGTTACAGTAAATGACTGCAAGAATCTACTACTGTACAAATTCAAAGATATCGGCCTCTGGGATAAGAACTCACTTTTGGACAAAAACTGTTGGGAAAACTGGAAAACAGTATGAAAAAACTAGGCATAGATCTACCAAAATAAGGTCAAAATGGTTACAGAATTTAGACATAAATAGTGTTACCATAGATAAATTAATAGATCAAGAAATACTCTATCTATAAGATCTATGGAAATGGGATAAATTTATGACCAAACAAGAATTAGAATACATTATACACTGCAAAATGAATGATTTTGACTATATAAAATTAAAATGGTTTGCATTAATAAAAATCAATGCTGCCAAAATTAGAAGGAAAGCAAAAAAATGGGGAACCAGTTTTCACAACTAGGAGTTCTGGTAAAGGTCTCAACAGAGAATTGCATCCAATTGCATCCACAAGTCATTTCCCAACTGGCAAATGGTCAAAAGATATGACCAGACAATTTTCAAATGAAGAAATTGAAGATATATATATATATATATATATATGTATATATATATATATACATATATATATACATATATATATTATATATAAATATATATAATATATATAATTATACATATATAGGCATATGAAAGAAATGCTTCAAATCATTATTGACAAGCAAAATGCAAATTAAAACAGCAATGAGTTATCATCTCATTCTTCTCATACATATTAGCTTGGCCAAGATGAGAAAAAGGGAAGATTATGAACGTTGAAGAGGTTGTGATAGAATTGGTTCATTGATAAATTGCTGGTGGAGTTATAAATGGATCCAACTTTCATGGAGAGCAATATGGAAGTATGCCCAAAGAGTAATAAAACTGTTCATATCATTTGATCCAGCAATTCCAATTCTAGGTCTATATCCAGAAGAAATTTTATAAAAAAGTGAAAAATCATACATGTTCTAAAGTATTCATAGCAGCCCTGTTTGTAGAGGCAAAATTGGAAATTCAGAGGATGACCATCAATTGAGAAATGGCTAAACAATTATGATACATGAGTACTACAGAATACTTTTGTTCTGTAAGAAACCATAAATGGTTGGACTATGGAAAACAACAGAATTACTTATGGGATCTGATGCTGAGCAAAGGGAGTAGAACCAAGAGAACAATGTACACATCAACAACAACACTGAAATGCACAGCCTTGATGGAAGCAGCTCCTCTCAGCAGTTCAGCAATCTAGTACAACTGTATTAGACTGGCTATAGACTATGTTATCCCCATCCAGAGGAAGAAAAACAAGACACAACAAAACACAAAGCCAAAAAAACAAGCCTTCAGAATCTGGTGAACACGTTATAAAAATTATCTCTTATATTTACTCATTTTTTAAAATCTTTATCAAAATATGTATGTACAATGCTAACTTAACTGTTTGCCACTAAGGAGAAGGGGGTGGGAAGGGAGGGTGGAAGAAAATTTTGTAACTTAAAAAAATCTATGTGTATATGGATGAAAGTCAAAAAAATAAATTTAAAATTAAAAAATTAAAAAATAAAATGACTATATATTCTGATTTGAAGAATTCTAAAAAAAGGTTGAATATTTCATTCATCAATGTGATTTCATTTGTTTTTTCTCAGAAAAAAGAAAGAAAACCTTTAAGAAAACTCAACAAGCATCAAAATCTTTTGTTTCCTTTTTCTTTCTTTTTAAATTTTTTTGTTGAAGAAACATGTAATGCTTAAATGATTTATCTACATTTATCCAGTCAGATTAGTAGTGCTGCAGTTTCATTTTGTGACAAAAATGCTCATATGTTTTCTGAAGACTCAAGACAGATTCAGAAATTTTAGCCTTAAGTAAAGAAAAGTGGGTTGAGATAAGTTTTCTCCATTTAGTTAGTTCCACTTAAGTGTTGAATTTTGTGTTTGGCACATATTACACATTATTTTCTTCTCATCTTTAAATCTTTGGTTCTCAAAGTATAGATATTGCTTTAAGCACCCATGTAAAAGTTGTAACTCATTAAGAGTAAACTTCGGTGACTATATAATATATTTCAAAGTCTGTTTGGTGAATAAGTGTTTCAAAGATCATTGAAACAAATGTGAAAAACAGCATTTTATATTGTGGTACAGAGGAAAGTGAACTTTCCAATGGGAAAAAATGATTCCAACAATTGACAAGCTATTGTGAATTATATGAAACATTAAAGATAAACATTATAAAAGTATATAACTAAAAGAACAGGGGAAAGGTCTTATCAAATTCCTCATAATGTTCAAATATATTAATAAACAACAAAGCAGACAGTTAACTAAAGTTAGACAATCAGACAAATATCAAAATGAATAAAAAATCAATATCAGGTCAAAAAATAAACTATTAGGAAAAATGTCTGAGCAGCATATGCTAAATATTATAAATTTGAATCAGAAAAAATTGCGTCAGGTTTACACAAATTTTTCCTTATTAGAGAAACTATAAACATAATATGTAAATAATAATAATAATAATAATAATAATAATAATTATCTGAATAGATACAGAAAATCATTTTAGACAAGAAACATCTCTCATTCTTGTTTAAAAAACTTGAAATCAGGAGAAGAAATGTTGTTTTCTCTAATATGATATGTGTATGTATTTAAGCCTAAATGTTAACATTATTTGTAATGACAATAAAGCAGAGACCATTTCCATAAAATTAGGAGTGAAGAAAGGACTTTATTTCCTATTTTTTATTTACTATTAAGTATTGTGCTAGAACTCCATTATATATATATATATATATATATATATATATATATATATAATTTATGTTACATATAATATTACAATATATATTAACAAGACAAAAAATCAATTCATAAAATAAGAAGTCAAAGAGGAAACATAAGCATTACATTTTGCAGGTAATGTGATGGTTTTCTTAGAGAACTTTAGACTCAAGTAATAAACAAACTGAAAGAACAAATTAACCAGTTTGCATGATATATAATAAGCTCACACAAAATCCAAAAAACATAAAGAGCAATTACATTAAAAGAGCATAAAAATAGTTGAGTATCTACCTGCCAAGACACATAAAAACCTGTTAAACAAAACTGCAAAATGTTCATTTTACAAAGACATATAAATAATTGGAGTGATAATTGCTCATGCATGAGATGAGACAGTATTGTCATGCTAACTAAATTAGTTTGCTTATTATATAGTATGTCAATCAAACCAACAAAGTGTTTTATTCGTGCTAGAAAAATATATCTTCATAAGACTAGAAAAACATTATTTTTCTGGAGGAACAAATCCCACAAATTTCAAGCATATTAGCACAGTCGATTGATTTTTGATAAACTCAAAGTTCCCAACTACTGGAATAAAAAACACTATTAAGAGAAAATTGTATAGAACACAGAATATCAGTCTGATAAAAAACTTGCTATAGATCAATATTTCATATCATAACATCAATTCCAAATAGGTCCTATGACTTAGACATAATTTTCAATGTTGGGATCATTTCAGTTGTATTCAACTGTCTGTGAACCAGAAGAAAATTATTTTTGGTGAAAAATCGAAGCAAAATTTGTTAAACAATTTACTCAGTGACACATCTAGGAAGCATCTGAGACTAGATTTGAATTTAGATTCTTACTAATTCCAGGACCAGAATTGTATTCATTGAGTCACCTAAATGGTCTTGAAAGAGTGATTTTATGAGCAAATTAAAAAATCTGGAATGATATTAGCTGTTAGATTCAAAGATAGAGAAAGAATTCATATCAAAAAAAGTGATAAGAAAGGAGCATAGAGACTAGAATGATCAGTACTGATTACATAAAATTAAGAGTTTTTGCACAAAAATAATGCAATATTTTACAAGAAGCAATAAAATTTGAGAATGCATTGAAATGGGGAAATCTTTTTAGTTTCTCCAATAAAGCTCTCTTTCTCTATATCTCTCTCTCTCTGTCTCTATTTAGCTATCTTTCTTCTTTTCCTCTCCACACACACACACACACACACACACACACACACGTGTGTGTATGTATGTATGTATGTATATATAAACACACACAAACATATATAATATAATATATATCCTTTGTATTATATATACACACATTTATGCCTATATATATTTATATTTATATGGATTTTGATGTTTAGTAATTTTTTTTTAAGGCAATGGTGTTAACTGCAAGGCTGGTGTTCTATCCATTGTGATACTTAGCTGCTCCTCAATTTATATTTTATGAGAACTTTATCAGCGAAATCATAAAGATTATAAATATGCTGTATATATATATATATACATACACACACACACACATATATACATATACATATACATATATATATATATATATATATATATGACATATATAAATATTATATGGGTACATAGAATGATAGAATTTTCTTGGCTGTTTGAAAAGATCTCCCTGGCCTGGGTCCCTGGGAGGGCCAGCTTCTGGCAGAAGAAGCAAGCAAATTGAGCACAACTTGGAAGATTAGTTGGGAGCCAGTGCACCTCAGACCTCAGATTACAGTAAAGGAAACAGGTCCACAGAGCCACCCAACAGGGAGCTGACCAGCAGCTACTGCCAGAGCACTCAGCCCACCAAAAATAAGGGGATGGGGGAATTGTTGAGGTGTCTCCTCTGTCCCTGGGACAGGACTCTTGTGCTTTGTCCATATTCAGACCCTAGTCACAGTCTGGGCCTCCATACTACCATAGTAGAGCAGTTCCAGGGCAGAGGGTTGTTCTTATGGTCAGCCACAAGAGAGCAGTTAGAGTCTCTCATAAGATCTTCAAAGAACTGAGGTCCTTGTGGAGGTGTGCCAATAACAACTCAAAAGTTCTGAAGCACCCCAAAACTAGGACACAGGATGGGGAAATGAGTAAACAGAAAAAGGAACCTGATGATAGACAATTACTTTGGTCCCATGGAGAATGAAAACATACATTCAGAAGATGACAAAGTCCAAGCTTCTGTATCCAAAGCCTCCAAGGAATGTTGGGCTCAGGCCATGACAGAACTAGAAAAAGATTTTGAAAATCAAGTAAGGGAGGTAGATGAAAAATTGGGAAGAGAATTGAGAGAGATGCTGGAAAAAAAAAAACATGCAACAAGTCAGAAGCTTGTTCAAGGGGATTCAAAAAATGCTTAATAAAACAACATGTTAAAAACCATTTTGCTCAGGTCAAATGGAAAAAAAACAATCCAAAAAGTTAATGAGGCAAAGAATAATGTAAAAAAAGCAGAACTGACCAGATTGAAAAATAAAGAAAACTCTCTGAAGAAAATAACTCCTTCAAATGTGGAACAGAGTTAAAGGAAGATGGCTTTGTGAGGAATCAAGAAACAATAAAACAATACTAAAAGAATAAAAAGCTAGAAGGAAACATGAAATATCTCGCTGAAATAAATAACTGACCTGGAAAAAACAGATCCAGATGAGACAATTTTAAAATTATTGGGCTACCTTAAAGTCACGATCAGAAAAAGAGCCTTGACATCATATTTAAAGAATTCCTATAGGAAAATTGCCCAGATATCCTAGAAGCAGAGGGCAAAACAGAAATTGAGAGAGATACAAAGAGATCCAAAAAAATAAATCCCAGGAATTTTAAACCAAAAGCTATTGAGGAAAAAAATAGCCTTTTGTGAGATTTTGTGAAATACAGTTAAATTAAATGATTTCAACTTCATTTCACAGTGGAAATCAAGAATAAATAGAACAGATGAAAAGGGAATACAACGCAAAAATTATCTACTGATGTTTAGTATAGATTTATTCCCTTCAGAAAGAAATGTGGAGCAAGTTCAATGTATTGTTTTCTTTTTTTCTTTTTTTGCAAGGCAATGGGGTTAAGTGACTTGTCCAAGATCACATAGCAGCTAATTATTAAGTGTATGAGCTGGGATTTGGACTCAGGTCCTCCTGATTCCAGGGTTGGTGCTCTATCCATAGAGTCACCTAGCTGCCCCCATTATTTTCTTATTATTAAATAATATACACATACAGTAAATGAATATTGCTATTTAAAAATTTAAGTCCAAAAAAGAAATGTCTAGACTTGGTAAGCTTAACAGTAGTTCTAAAGACCACATTAAGAACAAATTCAAAATTCTCAATGATAACTCAAAGAAGGGAAGAATTCAAATTAATGTAATATAAGTAGAATGGTGCTTTTACAATCTACTCATATGCCTACTCTTTTTTTTTAAATTTCATTTCACTATTTTTACAATATGAAATTTTGACAATATTATAATTGTCAGATGGACAGTTTTTCAAATTAATACATCAGTATATAGATGTTTGAACACTAAGTGATGAATAATGAATTTGACCTAAAATTGATTTTGATTAAATTTTTGAAATTATTTTAAAATGATACTACATAAAACACCATTCTATAATACCACTGCTTTCCAGATGCTACTTGACTTTAAATTTTGAACACTGATTTTTCGGAAAGTTAAAATTGCAAGAATTAAAAAAAAGTATTTGCTTGATTATTAACATTTATTTATTTGCTTGTTTGTTCTCCAATTATAGGCAAAATAGTTTTCAATATTCATCTTATTGAATTTTACATTTGACATTTGCTTTTTTTTATTTCCATTTCAAGTTCTCTTCTTTTCTCTAGTCCCTTCTCTATCCCTTAAGAATGTAAGCAAATATGGTACCCATTATACATGTGATGTCAAATAGAACATATTTGAATTACAGAAAAACATAAAATAAAAAAAAATTATGTTTCAATCTGAGTTTAGAATTTATCAGATCCCTGACTCTCAAGGTACATACATTTCTATCATAATGAATGATTTGGAAGTGTCATAGATCTTCATATTGATCGGAATACATGTCTTTCACAGTTGAATATCATTCCAATACTGTAAATATTATTTTCCTGATATTGCTCACATCATTTTGCATCATTCCCTATAAGATTTTCCAAGTTTTTCTGAAACAGCATTTCTTAAAGCACAATAGTACTACATACCATTAACTATTTTGTAATCTCCAACTTGATGGGCATCCCTTCAATTTTCAATTCTTTCCATCAAAAAGTAGCAATTATAAATATTTTTCTATACATATGGGTACTATTACTCTTGCTTTGATATCCTTAGGATACAGAGCTAGTATTAAAATTACTGGACAGATGGATTTTCACACCTTAAGAACCCCTTAACTATATTTGCAAATTATTCTCCAGAATGGTTTAAAATGAATCCTATTTTTCCACATCCCCTTCAATATTTGTCATTTAGCTTTTCTGTTATGCTGTTAATTGCTTCAAATACATTTTTAGCTGGTTCTCTTGGTCTGCATATGACATTTTTCCTACATAGAGTGACAGTCTTGCTTCTTTGTTACCTCTTTTTATATCTTCATTTTCTATTTTTTCATGTGTTATTGTTAAAACAAACATTTTAGTAAAAGATTAAATAAAAATGGAGTAATGGCCAGCTTTGCCTCATTTCTTATGTTACAGAAGGCTTCTAGTTTATACCTTCCTCTTGATTTTACATGCTGCTTATTATAAGAAACTTTTCATTTATTCCTATACTATGAAGTGCTGTTTATAGAAATGAGTATTGTGCTTTGTCAAATGGCTTTTCTGCCTCTATTATTAAAATCAAAATTTGTTATTAATATGGTCAATTATACTTTTAATTTTTGTAATATTGAACTAAATTTGCATTATTTGTATGAAACACATTTTTCTTAACAAAAACCCTAATTAATATTTTATTTAAAATGTTATCCTCAATATTTATTAGGGAAATTATATATAATTCTCTTTCTCTATTTTTTTCTTCCTGGCATAGCTTCAAACCACATTTCTGTCTTGGAAGAAATTCTGTAGGATTCATTCTTTATTACACAGTTTACGTAGTATTGGAATTGGTACTTTACCAGGTTTGTAGAATTCACTTCTAATTCTATCTGATCCCAGGGATTTTGCCTTAGGAAGTTCATGCATAATTTATTAAACTTCCTTCTTTTAAGTAAGGTCAATTTAAATGCAACATTTCTTCTCTCAATTTTGGCAAAGTATAATTTTTAAATTGTCATGCATTTCATTTAGTTTATCATATATGTTTAATTGGGCAAAACAGTTCCAATAATTACTATAATATCTTCATTGATGATGCATTCATTCTTTTTTATTAATATTGTTTTATTTCCTTTTTAAATCATTACCAATGGTTTATCCATTTTATGATTTTATTTAATAAAACCATTTCTTAGTTTTGCTAAGTATTTTTGCCTTTGATTTGTCTATATCCCCCTTAATTTTCAATATTTCTCTTTTGTTATTAAATTGTGTATTTTCAAGTGTTATTTTTCTAATTTTTTAGTATGCTGAAATCATTGACCTGCTTACTTCACTCTTAATAACTGTGAAAATTTAGAGATCCAAATTTTCCTGTAAATACTTTAAATTGTTGACTCATAGTTTTCAGTACACAGTAGAATCTCAATTTACAAGTAACCTGTCCTTTCTCCGCTTCCCTCTTTTCTCCCTCAGACCAATTACAGCTCTTCTCAATGGTAAAGTCCAGGTTAATTTGCTTTATTTTGAGCTTATATTGTGTACTATTCATTGCTATTGTATTTCAAGTGTTTTTAGGGACAAAAAAACCTACTTAAAATTGTAAATTATTAATTAAATATGAATATTTTAGGGAATGTGGTATCAATCATCTAACTTTACAATATTTCCTATGGCAAAATTCACTTTGCAATTTGAACAAATCACATGAACAAAATTTCATTAAATTTGAATTAAGGGGGTAAAGCAAGGTTCTACTGAAATCACCAATTGTATCTCTAATTTTTTCTTTGACCCAGTCATTATACAGAATTAAGTTATTTATTTTTGAATTAGTTTTTATTCAATTTTATTCTTTCAACATATTCCAGTAGCTGAATGTCATTATGTTGTATAGTAGTCTGGAATTGGTGAATTTCCTTTTTCTGCTTTCTGCATTTTTTATTCCTTAATAGATAGGCAAATTGTTGACAGTGCTATGAACAGCTAAGTAAAAGCTTTACTCCTTTAAATTCTTACTCAGTTTTTTCCATGTGTCTGTCACATCTAGATTCTCTAAAACACTTTTTTTTGCTAAAGTATGAATATATACATATATTTAAATTATATGCAATAATAGTTTTATTTTTTTGTTATATAAATATTTTGTTTTCCAGTTACACACAATAGTAGTTTCTACCTAGCAATTTTTGTAAGGTTTTGAATTTTATAATTTTCCCCCACCCTCCCTTCCCTCCCCATTCCTCCAATGGAATGTTATCTGATAATCTTTACTGTTTCCATGCTATACATTGATCACAATTGATTATGTTGAGAGAAAAAATTATCCTTGAAGAAGAAATAAAAAATTAGAGATAGCAAAATTATGTAGTACATAAGACCACTGTTCTTAAAATTTGATGGTAATAATTTTTTGTCTTTATTTAAATTATACAGTTCTTTCTCTGGATACAGATGGAATTCTCCATCACAGACATCCTAAAATTAGCCCTGATTATTGCACTGATGGAATGAGTAGATCCATTAAGTTTGATCATCAACCCCAAGTTTCTGTTAGGGTGTATAAAGTTCTTCTAGTTCTGCAAGTTATTCCAAGTTTCTCTGAAATCCTATCCCTCCTGAATTCTGATAGTACAGTAGTGTGCCATAACATACATATACCACAATTTGTTCAGTCATTCCCCAACTGATAGACATCCTCTCAATTTCCAATTGTTTGCCACCACAAACAGAGCTGCTAAAAATATTTTTGTGCAAGTGATGTTTTTACCCTTTTTCATGATCTCTTCAGGATATAGATCCAGTAGAGGTATTGCTGGATAAAATGGTATGTACATTTTTATTGCCCTTTGGGCATAATTCCAAATTGTTTTCCAGAAAGTTTGGATCAGCTGATATCTCCATCAACAATGCATTGATCACAGATTTTCGACATGCCTTCCAAGTTTAATCATTGTACTTTCTGGTAATATTGGCCAGTCTGACTGATGTGAAATGGTACCTCACAGATGCTTTAATTTGTGTATCTTTAATCAATAATGATTCAGAGAAATTTTTCATATGACTATGGATAGCTTTGATTTCTTCATCTGTAAATTACCTTTGCATATCCTTTGATTATTGTCATTTGGGAAATGACTCATTTTTTAATAAATTTGACTCAATTCTCTATATATTTTAGAAATCAATCTTTTGTCAGAAGCACTAGGTGTAAAAATTTTCCCCCAATGTACTACATTTCTTTTGATTTTGGTTACAGTGGTTTTGTTTGTGCCAAAGTTTTTTTTTAATTTTATGTAATAAAAATTATCCAGTTTGTTTTTTATGATGTTCTCTATTTCTTCCTGAGTTATAAACTGCTCTCCTTTTCATCGATCTCACAAGTAAACTATTCCTTGTTTTCCTAGTTTGTTTATAATATTGTCTTTTATGTCTAAATCCTGCACCCATTTTGATCTTATCTTGGTTTAGGGTATGAGATATTGGTCTAATCCAAGTTTCTGCCACAGTAACTTCTAATTTTCCCAACAGTTCTTATCGGAGAGAGTTCTTATTCTAGATACAGGACACTTTGGATTTATCAAACAGCAGATTACTATAATCATTTCCTGCTGTCTCTTTTGCAACTAGCCTATTCCATTGATCTACCACTCTTTTTCTAAGTCAGTAATAGAGAGTTTTGATAACCAATGCTTTATAATAATTTTAGATCTAATAAAGCTTAGCCACTTTCTTTTGGACTTTTAAAAATTAAATCCGATGGGGGCAGCTAGGTAGTGCAGTGGATAGAGCACTGGCCCTGGGGTCAGGAGGACCAGAGTTCAAATCTCACTCAGATGCTCAATAGTTACCTTGCTGTGTGAACCTGGACAAGTCACTTAAGCCCATTTTCTTGATAAATAAAAAAATTTAAAAATCCATAAATTAAATACCTTGATATTCTTGACTTTTTGTTTCTCCATATGAATTTAGCTACAATTTTTCAAGCTCATTAAATTTTTTTTTGGAAGTTTGATTGGTATGACACCAAATAAGATTAATTTAGGTAGAATTGTCATTGTCTTAATCAGCCTATTAATTATCAGTTGGTATTTGGCCAGTTATTTAACTCTGATTTTATTTGTGTAAAAAGTATGCTATAGTTCTTTTCATAGAATTTCTGAGTTTGCCTTGGCAGGTAGAATCCCAAGTATTTTATATTGTCAAAAGTCATTTTAAATGGGATTTCTCTTGCTAGCTCTTGCTATTGTATGTTGCTAATAATATATAGAAATGCTGAGGATTTATGTGGGCTTATTTTATATCCTGTGACCTTGCTAAAGTTGCTAGTTGTTTTGGAGTGATTTTTTTAGGGTTCTCTAGTTGTACCCTCATGTCATCTGGAAAGAGTGTGAGTTTTCTTTTGTCCTTCCAAGTTCTAATTCCTTCAATTTATTTTTCTTTCTCTTATTGCTGAAGCTAATATTTCTAATAAAATGTTAAATAGTAGTGGTGACAGTGAGCATCCTGTTTCACCCCTGATCTTATTGGGAATGCCTCTAACTTATCTCTATTTCATATAATGCTTGATGATGGTTTCAGATAGGTGCTGCTTATCATTCTAAGGAACAATCCATTCATTCTTATGCTCTCTAGTGTTTTTAGTAGCAATGGTTGCTGTATTTTGTTAAATGTTTTTTCAGCATCTATTGAAATAATCATATGATTTGCTATAGTCAATTATACTTACTTACAGTTTTTTTTAATATTGAAACACTCTTG
Source organism: Macrotis lagotis (assembly GCF_037893015.1). Taxonomy (NCBI): domain Eukaryota; kingdom Metazoa; phylum Chordata; class Mammalia; order Peramelemorphia; family Peramelidae; genus Macrotis; species Macrotis lagotis. The sequence goes on from NC_133665.1 coordinate 77,292,257, forward strand.
CTTTCCTAGAATAAATCCTACTTGGTCATATTATATTATCATAGTGATATCTTGTCTTTACTTTGCTAAGATTTTATTTAGGATTTTTGCATATATATTCATTAAGAAAATTGGTCTATAATTTTCTTTCTGTTTTGACCCTTCCTCATTGAAGTATCAGAATCATATTGGTGTCATAGTTAGACAGAGTTCTGTCTACACATATTTTGCCATAGTTTATATAGATAAATGTTTGATTAGAATTCACTTGCGAATCTATCTGATCCTGGAGATGTTTTTTATTAAGGAGTTCATTGATGGTTTGTTGAATTACTTTTTCTGACAGAGGGGTATTTAGGTATTTCATTTCCTCTTCATTCAACCTGGGAAACTTATATTTTTGTAAATATTCACCCAATTCACTTAGATTGTCAAATTTATTAGAATACAGTTAAGTAAAACAGTTCTTAATTATTACTTTAATTTTCTCCTAATTGGTGGTGAGTTCACCTTTTCCATTTATGATACTAGTAATCTGGTTTTCTTATTTTTTAAAATGTATTTATTTATTTTTAAATTTAACAATTATTCCCCTAATCTCTCTTCCCTCTCTCCATCTCCCCATAGTTATTAGACTTTGTGTTGTTTCCATGCTATACCTTGATATAAAAGGAATCTGTTGAGAGAAATCATATCCTTTAGGGAAAAAATATAAGAGCTAGCAAAATTACAATAGAAGAAAGTTTTTTTAAATTAAAGGTAATAGTCTTCGGTGTTTGGTGAAACTCGACAGCTTTTTCCTCTGGATTCCTCCATTGCAGATACACCATAATTGTCCCTGATTGTAGCACTGATGGAATGAGCATGTCCATTAAGATTGATCATCAACCCCATGTTTCTATTATGGTGTACATATGGTTCTGTTTGCCTTTCTCAGCATCAGTTCATGCAAATCCTTCCGAGGTTTTCTAAATTCCATCCTGCCTGGTTTTTAAAAGAACAATAGTGTTTCAAAACAAATATATACCACAATTTTTTCAATCATTCCCCAGTTAATAGACATTAACTCAATTTCCAATTCCTTGCCACCAAAAACAGGGCTGCTATGAATATTTTTGTACAAGTGATGTTTTAACCCTTCATGATCTCTTCAGAATATAGTTCCAGGAGTGATATTGCTGGATCTAAAGGTATGCGTATTTTTACTTCCCTTTGGGCTTAATTCCAAATTGCTCTCCAGTAAGGTTGAAAGAGTGCACAATTCCACCAACAATGTATTAATGGGCAAATTTCCCACATCTCTTCTTACACTGATCATTGACTTTTCTGGTCATATTGGCCTGTCTAGGAGGTCTGAGGTGGTAACTCACAGATGCTTTAATTTGGATTTCTCTAATGAGTAATGATTTAGACCAGTTTTTCAGATTACTATGGATCTCTTTGATTTCCTCATCTTTAAATTGCTTCCACATATCCTTTGGCCATTTGTCAATTGGGGAAGGGCTTTCTCTTTGATAAAACTGTTGTGAAAATTGGAAGCTAGTATGGTAGAACCTAGGATTAGACCAACACCTCACAGCCTATACTAAGTTAAGTTCAAATTGGAAGGAGGGTTTAGGCATAAAAGAAAATATTATAAGCAAACTAGAAGATCAAGGAATAGTTTACCTGTCAGATCTATGGAAAGGGAAGCAGTTTATGGAAATGAAGAGATGGAGAACATCGTTAAAAACAAAAAAGAAAAAAAGGTATAATTTGATTACATTATTAAATTAAAAAGCTTTGTCACAAACACACCCACTGTAAACAAATTTAATGTAGATAGAATTGTCAATTTCATTATATTAGTTTGGGCCAATCCATGAGCAGTTGATATTTGCCAAGTTATTTAAATCTGATTTTATTTGTGTGAAAAGAGTTTGCAATTCTTTTCAAAAAGGTTCTGAGTCTGCCTTGACAGGTAGACTCCCAAGCATTTTATATATTCTGAAGTTACTTTGAATGGGATTTCTCTTTCTAGCTCTTTCTGCTGTATCTTGCTAGTAATATATAGAAATGGTGAGGATTCATGAACTTTATTTTATATCCTGCAACTCTGCTAAAGTTGCTAATTTTTTTGAGTAGTATTTTAGATGATTTCATGGGATTCTCTAGGTATATCATCAGATCATCTGCAAAGAGTGAAAGTTTTGTCTTTTCATTTCCAATTCTTAGTCCTCCAATTTCTTTTTCTTTTCTTATTGCTGAAGCTAGCATTTCTTTTTTTTTCCTTTTAAAGATTTTATTTATTTTGAGTTTTTCAATTTTTCCCCTAATCTTGCTTCCCTCCCCCCCACTCCACAGAAGACAATTTGCAAGCCTTTACATTGTTTCCATGATATACATTGACCCAAATTGAATGTGCTGAGAGAGAAATCATATCCTTAAGGAAGAAAAATAAAGTATAGGAGATATCAAAATTACATAATAAGATATCAATCCCTCCCCCCCTAAATTAAAGGTAATAGTGCTTGGTCTTTGTTCAAATCCCACAATTATTTCTCTGGATACAAATGGTATTCTCCATTGCAGATAGCCCCAAATTGTTCCTGATTGTTGCACTGATGGAATGAGTAAGTCCATCAAGGTTTATCACCATCCCCATGCTGTTGTTAGGGTGTACAATGTTTTCTAGTTCTGCTCGTCTCGCTCAGCATCAGTTCATGCAAATCCCTCTAGACTCCCCTGAATTCCCATCTCTCTGGGTTTCTAATGAAAGAATAGTATTCCTTGACATACATATACCACGATTTGTTGAGCCATTTCCTCAACTGAAAGAAATTTACTTGATTTCCAATTCTTTACTAGCAAAAAAGGGCTGCTATGAATATTTTTGTACAACTAATGTTTTCACTCATTTTCATCATCTCTTCAGGCTATAGACCCATTAGTGGTATTTCTGGATCAAAAGGTATTCACATTTTAGTTGCCATTTGGTCATAATTCCAAATTACCCTCCAGAAAGATTGGATGAGTTCATAGCTCCACCAATAATGTATTACTCTTCCAGATTTTCCACATTCATTCCAATATTGATCATTGTCATTTCTGATTATATTGGCCAGTCTGAGAGGTGTGAGGTGGTACCTCAGAGATGCTTTAATTTGCTTTTCTCTAATAAATAATGATTTAAAGGAATTTTTCATATGACTATGGATTGCTTTGATTTTCTAATCTGAAAATTACCTTTGCATATCCTTTGACCATTTTTCAATTGGCGTATGACTTGTCTTTTTTTTTTTAACTTGACTCAGTTCTCTGTATATTTTAGAAATGAGTCCTTTGTTAGAAATACTAGTTGTAAAGATTGTGTCTCAGGTTAATAAATTTATTTGATCTTAGTTATAGTGGTTTTGGCTGTGCAAATGCCTATTTTTAGACTTTTTTTAGAAGGCAAATGGGGTTAAGTGACAGCTAGGTAATTAATAAGTATCTGAGGTCAGATTTGAACTCAGGTACTACTAAGTCCAGGACTGGTGCTCTATCCACTGTGCCACCTACTGACCCCACAAAAGCTTTTTAATTTAATGTAATCAAAATTATCTAGTTTGTTTTTGGTGATGTTCCCCATCTTTTCCTTGGTCATAAACTGCTTCACTTTCCATGGATCTGAAAGATAAGCAACCCCTTGATCTTCTAGTTGGTCTATAATATTGTTTTTATGTCTGAATCCTTTATACATTTGGATCTTATTTTGGTGTAGGGTGTGAGATATTGGTCTAATATAATTTCTTCAATATTAACTTCCAATTTTCGAGCAGGTTTTATTGAAGAGAGGGTTTTAGCCCAATAGCTGGAATCTTTGGGTTTATCAAACATCAGATTACTATAATAATTTCCTGCTATTGCACCTAGTTTATTCAACTAATCCTCAACTCTCTTTCTTATCCAATACTAAACAGTTTTGATGACTGATGCTTTATAATTTTAGATTGGCTAAGGCTAAACCCCCTTCTTTTGCATTTTTTTTCATTAAAACCCTGGAAATATTTGACTTTTTATTTTTCCATTTGAATTTAATCACAACTTTTTTCTAACTCATTTAAGTAATGTTTTTGGAATTTTGATTGGCAGGACACTAAACAGGTAGCTTAGTTTTGGTAGAATTGTCATTTTTATTATATTGGCTTGGCCTATCAATGAGCAGTTGATGTTTGCACAGTTATTTAAATCTGATTTTATTTGTGTGAGAAGTGTTTTGTAATCGTTTTCAAAAAGTTTCTGAGTCTGCCTTGGCAAATAGACTACCAGGTATTTTATATTGCCTGTGGTTACTTTGAATGGGATTTCTCTTTCTAGCTCTTTCTGCTGTATCTTGCTAGACTTATATAGAAAAGGTGAAGATTTCTGAGGTTTCATTTTATATCTTGCAACTTAGCTAAAGTTACTATATGTTTCCAGTAGTTTTTTTAGATGATTCTTTGGGATTCTCTAGGTAGACCATCATGTCATCTGCAAAGAGTGAGGTTATATTCTCTTCCTTCCCAAGTCTAATTCCTTCAATTTCTTTTTCTTCTCTTATTGCTGAAGATAACATTTCTAATGCAATACTGAATGGTAGTGGTGATAATGGCCATCCTTGTTTCAACCCTGATCTTATTGGAAATTCCTCTAGCCTCTCCCCATTGAATATAATGCTTGCTGATGATTTCAGATAGATACTGCTTATTATTGAAAGAAACTTCATTTTTTCCTGGACTGTAATGATTTATTAGGAGTGGGTGCTGTAGTTTGTCAAAAGATTTTCAGCATCTATTGATATAATCACATGATTTCTGATAAGTTTGTTATTAATGTAATTAATTATACTAACAGTTTTCCAAATATTGAACCAAACTTACATTCCTGGGATAAATCCTACTTGGTCATAATATATTATCCTAGTGAGAACTTGTTGTAATAGTTTCGCTAAGATTATATTTAAGATTTTTACAGCTATATTTGTCAGAGAGATATGTCTATAATTTTCTTTCTCTGTTTTAGCTCTTCCTGGTTTAGGTATAAGCACAACACTGGTGTCATAGAAAGAGTTAAGCAAAGTCCCGGCTTCATCTATTTTCCAGAGTTTATATAGAATTGGAACCAGTTGTTCCTTAAATGTTTGATAGAATTCACTTGTGAATCTATATGTCCCTGGATATTTTTCCTTAGCAAGCTCAATAAAGGCTTGTCGAATTTCTTTTTTCTGAGATAAGCTTGTATAGGTATTTAATCTCCACTTCATTTAACTTGGGCAACATATTTTTTTCTAAATACTGGTCCATTTCATTTAGATTGTCAGATTTATTGGGATAGAGTTGTGCAAAATAATTATTACTTTAATTTCCTCTTCATTGGGGTGAGTTCACCTTTTTTCAGTTATGATACAAGCCATTTAGTATTCTTTCTTTTTCCTAATCAAAGTTCCCAGATGTTTATCAATTTTATTGTTTTTTCATAAAACCAACTCTTGGTTATATTTATTGATTCTATAGGGTTTTTTGCTTTGGCTTTTATTAATTTATCTTAAATTTTAGAATTTCTAAATGATATTTAATTAGGCATTTTTAATTTGTTATTTCTCTATTTTTGGTTGTATATTTAGTTCATTGATTTACTTTTCCTCTAATTTATTCATGTAAGCATTTAAAGATATAATATATCACCTGACAGCTGCTTTGAGTGATTGCAATAGGTTTTGGTGAGTTATTTCATTATTGTCATTATCTAGGTTGAAACAATTTTTTCTATAATTTATTGTTTGATATATTCATTCTTCAAAATGAGGTTATTTAGTTTACAATTAGTTTTGGGTCTATATCTTACTGACCCAATATTGCAGTTGATTTTTAATTGCGTTTTGAACTCAGAAACATGTATTCATTATTCCTGCCTTTTTGCAATTGATAATTAGGTTTTTATGCCCTAAGACATGGTCAATTTATGTGAAAGTGCCATGTACTATAGAAAAAAAAGTATATTCCTTTCTATTCCCATTCAATTTCCTCCATAAGTCTATCGTATCTAGGTTCTCTAACAATCTACTTACCTCCTTAACTTCCCTCTTGATTATTTTATAATTATTTTTATCTAACTCTGAGAGTAGGAGTTTGAGGTCTCCCACTAGTAGAGTTTTGCTATCTATGTCTTCCTGTAGTTCTTTCAGCTTATCCTCTAAGAATTTGGGTGCTATATCATTGAATGCATATGTATTCAGTATTGAAATCACTTTTTTGTCTATGATACCTTTTAGGAAGATATAGTTTCCTTCCTTATCTCTTCTAACACTATCTATTTTTCAGCTGCTTTGTCTGAGACAAGGATTGCTACCATTTTTCTCCCCTCCCTGTCTCCATTCCCCCTTTCTCTTTTCCCCTTTTTATACTTGAAAGGTAAAATGTATCTTATGTTATCTAAATGTGTTTGTAAATTAACTTTAAGCCAAGTCTGATGAGAGGCAGCTTCACATGCTTCTTATCTCCCCATTTCATCCCCTCTATTACAATAGGTCTCTTATACCTCTTTTTGTAATGAAATTTACCCCATTCAATCCCCTCCATCATTCTGTCTCCTTCATGTCCCCCCTTTTTAACGAGGTAATGCTTTTAAATCAATCAATATGAGTTACAGAAAATAATAAGTATCCATACCTTCTAGCTAAGTATATTGTCTCTAATATATTTACATTTCTGAAGCATTATTAGAGTCTTTCTCCCAAATAAGGATATAGCCAGTTTCTTCCCATTAGATCGCCATCTCTTGTATGCGTCCTGAGGGTTCCTCACTTCTAACTGATTATATTCTCTCTGATAGAGTTACAATTCTCAAGAGTTGTGAGAATGTTTTTACCATGCTGAGATATAGCCAGTTTCATTTTATTGGAGAGCAATTTTTTTTCTCTTTGTCATCCCCTTTTTTTACCTTTTTGTTACGTCTCCCTCTCTCTCTCTCTCTCAGGTTTTTGCAAGGCAATGGGGTTAAGTGGCTTGCCCAAGGCCACGCAGCTAGGTAATTATTGAGTGTCTGAGGCCAGATTTGAACCCAGGTATTCCTGACTCCAGGGCTGGTGCTTTATCCACTATGCCACCTAGGCACCCCTCGTTGTGTCTCTTAAACCTCCTTTTTGATGTCCAAATTTTGTATTTCACTCTGGTCTTTTCATCAGGAATTTTTGGAAGTCTCCCATTTAGTTAAATGACCATCTTTTCCCCTGGAAGAGAAGGCTTAGTTTTCTCAGCTGCATTCCAAGTTGCCTTGCTCTTTGGAATATCTCATTCCAGGCCCTACAATTCCTTAATGTTGATGCAAACAGGTCCTGAAAAACCCTTACTGTGGCTCCTTGATATTTAAATTGTTTCTTTCTGGCTGCTGGCAGGACCTTTTCTTTTATCTGATAGTTCTGGAATTTGACCACAATATTCTTTGGTGTTTTCATTTTAGGATTTATTTCCAGGGGGGGGATTGATATATTCTTTCAATAACTATTTTGTCCTCTAGTTCTATGATTTTAGAGCCATTTTTCCCCATCACTAAATCCTGTAATATTAAGTCCAGGCTTGATTTCTCTTCTCTTTTTCTTCAGGAAGGTGTATAATTCTCATATTGTCCCTTTATGATCTATTCTCGAGGTCAGTGGTTTTGCTGGTGAGGTATTTTTCATTTTCTTCTATTTTTTTGACGTTTTGGTTTTGTTTAACAGACTCTTGTTGTCTCATGAAGTCATTAATCTCCATGGACTCCATTCTTTTATTAGTGAAGAATTTTCTTCATTTACCTTTTTTCAACTCCTTTTCCAATTGGTCAATTCTATTTTTGCATGTTTTTCATTTAACCAATTGAGGTTTTGAGAGTACTGTTTACTTGTTTCAGGGTGTTAATTACCTTTCCCAAATTTTCCAGTTGATTTTTAAACTCCTTCCTTATTTCTTCAAGGAAGTCTTTCTATGCTGGAGAGCAGGTCATATTCTCCACTTGCATTCTAATTCTCTCTGAGTTAGTGTCTTTTCCTTCCAAGAATTTTTCTATGGACACTCCTTTTCACTAGCCTTTCTTCATTATCCTAAGACCTTGCTTTTTGGAGGGGCTGATTCACAGAAGTTTGATTTTGGGATCCCTGGAGGCTTTACTCAATCATTGTAATATCTCCAGCTGAAGCTAACATTTCTAACACAATATTGAATAGTAGTTGTGAAAATGGGCATCCTTGTTTCACCATGAAATTACTGGGAATTTCTCTAGCTTATCTCCATTGCATTTGAAGTTTGTTGATCATTACAGATCTCTCCTTCCCATTTCTAGCCCCTCAGTGGCAAATAGTCAGGTGAATATTATACATAGACATTTGTGTTAAACATGTTTACAGATTATTCATTTTTGATATGAGTATTTGGGAGTAAGGGGAAGAAATGCATAACAATTTTTTTAAATGGATGTAGCTGCCCATCAATTGGGAAATGGCTAAAAATGTTATGGACATGAACACTATGGAATATTTTTGTTCTATAAGAAACCATAAATGGTTGGACTCTAGAGAAACATGGAATGAGTTACAGGATCTGATGCTCAGCAAAAGGAGCAGAGAACCAAGAGAACAATATACACATTAACAATGACATAGTAAGATGCTCAACCTTGATGAAAGCAGCTTCTCTCAACAGTTCAGAGTGCTAAGCCAACTGTATTAGACCTGCTATGGGCAATGTTATCCCCATCCAGAAGAAGAAAAACAAAATAAAACAAAAAACTCTTCAGAATCTGATGAACACTTTAAGAAAATTATCTCATATATTTCTTTCACTTAATCTTAAATCCTCATACTAATAATTACTAATCTATAAACATGTTTATCAAAAATATCTATATATAATGCTGCTGAGGGGAGAAGATTGGGAAGTGATGGAAGGAAATTTTGTAACTTAAAAATATACATGTACTTTTGGCTGAAAATAAATAAATAGATAGATAAATAGATGAAGAAACAAACAAACAAACAAATACACAAAAAAATGAAAAATTTTAAGAAGGGAAAGCATGTTCATCAGATTCTGAGTAGTATTTGTTTAGTTTTGTTTTTCTTTCTCTGATTGGAGATAGCATTGTCCATGATTGATCTAATAGGCTTCTCCTACTGTCTGAACTGTTGAGAGGAGCTGCATCCATCAAAGTTGATCAACTCACAATGCTGTTGTTAATGTGTATAATTCTTCTTGATTCTGCTAGTTTCACTCAGCATTAGATCCTATAATTCATTCCATGGTTGTCTAAAGTCTGACAGTTTATGTCTTCTTATAAAACATTAGTATTCCATAAAATTTATATACCATAACTTGTTCAACCATTCCCCAATTTATGGGCATCCCCTCAATTTTTATTTCTTTGTTACTATAAAAAGAGCTGCTATGAATATTTTGGAACATTAGGAACTTTTGCTTTTTTTGTGATTTCTTATGTATTTAGGCCTAGTATTGAAATTCCTGAGTCAAAGGGAATGAACAGTTTTATTGATTTTTGAGTATAATTCCATACTGATCTCCAGGATGGTTGGATCTGCTCACAACTCTACCAGCAATGCATTAAAATCTTAATCCTCCCACCACCTCTCCAACATTGATCTTTTTCCCTTTTGTCAATTTAGCCAATTGTATAGGTGTGAAGAAATTTGCATTTCTCTAATCAATATTGATTTGAAACATTTTACATATGATTATCTATATCTATATCTATATTGAATTTCATCATTTGAAAAATATCTATTTATATACTTTGACTATTTATGAGTGGAGAACGACTTGTAATCTTATAAACGTGATGCAATTCTCTTTGTATTTCAGAAATGAGACCTTTATCAGAACCTCTAGCTGTTAAGATTGTTTTCTAGCTTTCTGCTTTCCTTTTAATTTTTACAGCATTTATTTTATTAGTGCAAAAACTTTTAAGTTAATTTAGTCAAAATTATTCATATTGCAATTTATAATATATTCTATTTCTGACTTGTTCATAAATTTCTCCTCCTTTCCATAGATCTGATAGAGTATTACTTAGTCTCTTAATTTATTTATGGTGTCACATTTTATGTCTAAATTCTATACCCATTTTGAGCTGATTTTGGTATATAGTGTGAGATGTGGGTCAATGCTACTGTTTTCATACTATTTTCCAGTTTTCCCAACAATTTTTGTCAAATAGTGAGTTCTTATCCCAATAGCTAATGTCTTTGTGTTTGTCAAATAGTAGATTACTGAAGTCATTTACTACTCCTTTGTTTGATTCTATCTTGACCCTCTAGTCCATTACTCTATTTCTTAATCAGTACCAGGCAGTTTTGATAGCTACCAGTTTATAGTTTTAGATCTGGTAGAGCTAAGCCCCCTTCCTTTACTTTTTTTTCATCACTTCCTTTTATATTCTTGAGCTTTTGTTGCTCCAGATGAATTTTGTTTTTTAAAGTTCAATAAAATCATTCTTGGCAGTTTGATTGATATGGAACTCAAAAAGTAATTAAATTTGATAGAATTTTCATTTGATATTTAAGGCCCAATCCTGATAAAATAACTATGAGCTATCGCCTCACAATCATCAGATTGACGAAGATGACAAAAACGAAAAACGATCAAGGTGGAGGGGTTGTGGGAAGAATGGGAAAGTGATGCTCTGGGGATGAATTTGTGAACTAATCCAACCATTTGGAAAGCAATATGGAACTATGCCCAAAGAGCAATGCAACTCATCATACCCTTTGACCCAGCAATTCTAATACTTGGCCAATATACAAAAGAAATCATAAAAAATGAGAACAGTCCCACATGTTACAAAATATTTATAGAAGCTCTTTTTGCATTGGCAAAGATTTGGAAATAAATGTCCATCAATTAGGGAAATGTAAACAAGTTATGGTATACAAATATTGTTGAGTACTATTTTTTCTATAAGAAGCCATGGATGGTTGAACTTTAAAGGAGTATGGAAATAATTACATGAAATGATGCTAAGTAAAGAGAGAAGAACCAAGAGACCATTGTATACATTAAGAAGAACATTTTGAGTTGTTTGACTTTGATAGATGGAGCTTCTCTCAGGAGTTCAGATATCTAGAACAAATATGGGAAAACTATTATGTACAAGGCATCCACATTCAGAGGGAGAAAAATAAAACAAAAAGAAGAAACAAAATAAATACAGAATCTGAATGAATACCATGTTCACTTACTTAAAGCTTCTCATGTTTTTCATTATTATTTCATGGTTTGCTTTCTTTTCCCTTAGTCCTAATTCCTCATACAAAAAATGACCAATATGTAAATTTACATATATAAGTTTTATCACATTGTTGGTTGCTAAAGGGAGGTGATCAATAGGGAAGGTAGCAGAACAATGTGTAACAGAAATTTGGAAGTGGATGAATATTGAAAAACTTACATACCATCTAGTTGCAAAAAATAGAATAAAATAATAATAAAAATAATCAATATAACATACTGTCTAGCTTTGTCATGCATCAAATCCAACTAATCTGTTAATATCTTCTTTATTTTCCTTAGTAATATCTAATATTTCATTTCTTTCTGCTAGATGATAATTTAGAAATTATTGCATCAAGTTATACCACTGTAAATTTCTTCATTATCCTTTGATTATCTGCAAGTTTAGTTTCTTTAAAGATTATTATAGATTGTAATGTTTCAAGAATTATAACCCCATGGTATTATATATACATATATATATACATAACCAGAAATATTGATGTATCTATGTTAATATAGGCATGTATTTAGGTTATATATATATTATTATATGAAATTATGTTAAAAGTATGTATTTATATGCACACACTCCAGGATGCAGTTTAGAATTCTCAAAACCATAATTCAATTCCAAAATTTTACCCCATTTTTCCTCTTATTTAATCCAAGTTTCTCCCTAGAGTATATTCCAAGGTCTATGTACTGATATACTATTTCAATAGGGTTGATATACAATTGTATATTTTTATCTTAGCAGTAGACTTTTTTCTTCCCTTTCGCTTTAATGGATTTTCTCACTGATGCAGCCTTGTACTGTTCATGGCCTTGATATTTTCAGTAATGTAATCATTTGGAGGACCTCTATTTATAGAGAAATGTCATTCATTTTCATTTTTTGCACAGTATTCTTGACTGTGGCAAACATCATTTGTACTTACACATGTTTTATGCCTTGATTAACATTAATCATCATATGATTATTATGCTGAATTATCTCTATGGTTGAACTTATCAAGAAATATTGTGCCATTTTAATATAAGCAGAAGAGAGTCATCATTAGAGGAAAGATTTAAGAATGCATTTCACTTTTTGATTCAGTTTTTAGTCAACAAAAATAAACATAAATATTTCTTATTTTTATACTTTTCAGTCAATTATATGGTTATGAAGCTGCTATCTGCTTTATAAAAGTGGTTTGAAAAATATGCCGGTTCTCTTATTTTCATGAAAAATATACTTGAGCTATCTAAATTTAGCTGTATATAGATTATTCACATCAATATTTGATTCTCTATATATGCATTTTTAGGTTAAAATTATCACTTGTATTTTTTCATTGTTTTTTCATCTTCTTTAAAGTGTCTTTGAAAATAATCCATTCATATGATTTGTGTTATCCTCTGTAGTATCAATTAATTTATCTTAGGTTGGTCTGTTTAATCTTATGCTCATTGTGACCATTGAACCATCCATTAACTAAATGCCTGCCCAAATGGTATTTCTTTCTACTTTGGGAGTCATAATAAACTCATCCCATTCTTTCATGTGACTCTCTGTGAAAAACCTGTTAGTAGCCATTTAATTTATCATGAGAATGAAAATAATCACAAAAACAAATTAAAAATAACTGATGTGACTTCATTCTTAATACACCTAGCCATTCTTCAAAGAAAAAAAATTCATATTTCAAATTGTTAGTTTTAAAATTTCTTCACTCAAGTCAACTAGGTGGTACAATGAATAGAGCACCAGCCCTGGAATCAGGAAGAAACTGACTTCAAATGTGGCCTCATACTTAATAATTGTCTTTCTGTGTTACCTTGGGCAAGTCACTTAACTCCATTGCCATAAATGAATGAATGAATGAATAAAAAAAAAGCAAATAATTAAATAAATACATAAAAGCTATGCATTTAGTCATTATCTCTGAACAAGTGGAAGTGATTCCCACAATAGTAATGATCATATAATAATAATAGCAAATATTCATACAGTACTTATGGTGTCAGGCATTGTATAAAGTACTTCATAATTATTAACTCAATTGCTTCTTCCAAGAACCCTGGATAGAAGGTGTCATTATTATACAAATTTTGTGTATGAGAAAACTGAGGCACAGATAAGGAACAAACCTAAGGTTTTATAACAATGATTTTAGCATCTCTGACCAGATTGAAAGCCAAGTCTTCCTGTCACCATGCTTGATATTCAATCTAATATACTATAAAACTTTCCAATGACCATATGGATTACCAAACATTTAAATTTCAAAATCTTTTAAATATTTAAATTTTTTTCCAATACTATATCATAGTACCATGTAGATTTCATGGATATAACAGCAGCATTACTGAGAATATAAGGTATTTGTTTTTACACATAATTATTTTTATAGTGTACTGAAAAGGTTAAATATATTTTTGTATTATTATTTATTTTATTAACTATTTCCCAATTATTTTTTTAAAGACAGATTTTATTTATTTTGAATTTTATAATTTTCCTCTTTTCTTGCTTCCCCCATAGAAGGCATTCTGTTATTGTTTACTTTGGTTCCATGTTATACATTGATATCAGTTGAATTTGTTGACAGAGAAATCATATCCTTAAGGAAGAAAACTAAAGTACGAGATAATAAAATTACATAATACATAATTTCCATTTCCCCAATTGAAGGACATTTACTTGATTTCCAATTCTTTGACACCATAAACAGGACTGCTATAAATATTTTTGTACAAGTGATGTTTTTTACCCTTTTTTCATCATCTCTTCAGGATATAGAGCCAGTAGTGGTATTGCTGGGTCAAAGGATATGCACATTTTTGTTGCCCTTTGTGCATAATCCCAAATTGCTTTCCAGAAAGGTTGGATGAGTTCACAACTCCACCAAAAATGTATTAATGTCCCAGATTTCCCACATCCTTTCCAACATTGATCATTGTCCTTTCTGGTCATATTGGCCAATCTGAGAGGTGTGAGGTGGTTTATATTTCTCTAATAAGTAGTGATTTAGAGCAACTTTTCATGACTATGGATCAATTTGATTTCCTCATCTGTGAATTGCCTTTGCATATCCTTTGACCATTTGTCAATTGGGGAATGGCTTGTTATTGAAAATTTGACTCAGTTCTCTGTATATTTTAGAAATGAGTCCATTGTCACAAATACTAGTTGATTAAATTGTTTCTCAATTTATTACATTTCTTTTGATCTTGGTTACAGTGGTCTTGTCTGTGCAAAAGCTTTTTAATTTAATGTAATCAAAATCATCTAGTTTGTTTTTAGTGATATTTTCCATCTCTTCCTTCTTCATAAAGTGCTTCCCTTTCCATAGATCTGAGAGGTAAACTACTCTTGATCTTCTACTTTGCTTATAATATTGTTTTTAATTTCTAAATCCTGTATCCATTTTGATCTTATCTTGGTATAGGGTGTCAGGTGTTGATGTAATCTGAAGTTCTTCCATACTAACTTCCAATTTTCCCAACAGTTTATATCAAAGAGAGAGTTTTTATCCTATTAACTGGGCTAAAGAAGATATTATTATTATAATTTCTAGAAATAATATTCATTTTCAGATATAGAGCATAAGTAATTGAAAATGAATGAAAACTATTAAGAGTTTGGAATGGGGCGGCTAGGTGGAGCAGTGAATAGAGCACCGGTCTTGGAGTCAGGAGTACCTGGGTTCAAATCTGACCTCAGACACTTAATAATTACCTAGCCGTGTGGCATTGGGCAAGCCACTTAACCCCATTGCCTTGAAAAATCTAAAAAAAAACAAAAAAGAGTTGTGGAATGATATTTAAATGGGAAATTAACATGTTTCTTGACAATAAGTAGATTTTTAAATATTCATCTACTTGTATTTTCATGATTATGATGAAGATGAAGTACTTTTTTTTATCCATTCTTTCCTTTGAAGGAAATAAGCATGTTAAGGAGAATTTAAATATTTTTACTCTTTTTCTGTGTTGTCCACATAATTTTCTTTCTCTTCCTTGCTATTTCTCCCTCTTGTAGATAGATCCTATGTTACAAAAAATTTATTTTAAACTGAAAGCAGAAATTCCAGTCATGGGAATAGTAAGATTAAAGACTAGATGCTTTCTCCAATCCTTATCAACTATCAAAATCTCTTTTAAATAGAGGTTACTTTAAGATGCAATGTAAATTCAGCTGTTTACTGAATCCAAGATACCAAGAGATGGAAGAAAGTAACAGCCAAAATACTTAAAGACTCCTTATTTCTGAAATATACCCACAACATACTTCCTGACCACCCCCATTCTTTGCAGGGCAGAAAACAAAACCTATATTCTTGCGCTCTGCTATTCAATCAACAATTTTCTTATTGTTGCTACTACTACTACTACTACTACTACTACTACTACTACTACTACTACAGAAGTTAGTAATGTTGGAGAATAGTGATGTTTATTCCAATACACATACCTGCCCTTTATCCCAAAGAAAGAGCTAGAACCATAAAGACATCTAGGGAAAATTACCCCATACACATATTAAATGGCTATCTTGGAAAGGGGAAAGGAGATATGGAGTCATAATGAGAAGTATAAAAATAACAGATGTCAATAACAAACTTCCCTTCTTTCCTTCCTACCTGTTTCCTTTATTCTTTTTATTTCTATAGATATACTAAAATGTATTTATGATCTAATTCATGCATGAGATTCCTAGAATAATGCAAATCATAACATATCCTTGCCTGTCATATGTGTGTATGTGGATAGTGTATATCTGCATGTATGTCTTTTTATCATGTCTTCTAGTTACATGTTTGTAGATCATCTGGTTCCAGTTGCCCTCAAATTCTATACACCACAATTAGTTAACAAATCTGAACAGGAATGCTATAAAAGACAATCACTTTTGACTGCAGGGCACTTTGACATCTATGGAAAAGTAGTTCTGGTACTGATTTGGGAGGGGTCAAACAAGAATTGTTTAACTGAGAAATTGATATAGCTGGAGAAAAACAAGTTGGAATGGAATTTTGATTTTTTTTTTCCCCAGAAAAAATTTATTCCTCTTCCTGAAGCAGAGAAAACTGGACAGGGGAGTGATGAAATCATTTGCAAACAAACTTTGTAAATCTTTTGTTTGCATTGTAAAGGGAATCTTCCTTCTTTTATCATTTAATTTAGACCACACCTGAGGTCCTGACCTTCAACTGGATTTGGGTTGCATTGTTTTTTGGTGGGGCAGCCCTGGAGCACAGGCTCTAGAAGAACACCCCAAAAGAGGAACCCCCCCAAAGGCAAAATTTCCAATGAGGGACTTGGGTCATTCCCAGGTCACCACCCCCTCCCATGAACTCTGGGAGAGAATTTAAGGAGATCTGGGGAGGGACTGGTCCCTTTTACCTTCAGACTCCTACTAAACTCTGACCAGCTGGTCTGGCCAATTCAATCAGCATTCCTTGTGGTCTTCTCTTAAACTCTTTCTTTAATAAATCTCTATTTTTCTTTCCAAAACCTACATTCCTTGTGAGTTGTGATTCTTCTTAGGGCAGAACCAAATGTAATAAACAAATCAGCGGCAACAATCCATGTTTAAGTGTATTTACAAGAACTTAGTAAACTTTATTAAATTAAAAAAACATTTAGAAATGTTTCATTCATTATACATAATGAACATATAATAATTATACATTACTATATCTGAGGGGTCTAGTATAGATAAGAAATCTAAAAATTGAATACATAAAGTTTTCAGGTTATAATTTTGATAACTAAGTTCTTAATTCATTTATATTATTAGTCTATAGGGACTCTGTCAAATTGCTTCTTCTATTGCAACCAAGATAAAGTTTCTAAACAGGTGACTTTTCTAGCCTAGTAAAAAGATGACTTGATACAATAATGTGTGTTTCCTATGATGACCCTGAATTTTGAGTTGCAGGCACCAATAAGGGTGGCAATAAAATTTATTATAACTTAATTGACATTAAGTGTAGCATATGGAAGAAATAAAATCAGAGACAAAATCATAAGCACAGACCATATCAAAAGACATTTTTTAAAAACTCTATCTAGAAGAACATTAGCATTCATTTTATTCCCTGGTATCACTGTGTTCATTCCCTAATGGAAAAGTTGAATTGATTGACTGCCTTTCAGTTCTGGATATTTATGAACTAGCAAAAATGACATTGTCTAGCACAGAAAAGGTAATAAAAAAGATTAATAGTTGATAATAGTAACTCAAGTAGCTTTAGTTCTTTACAGTGTACTTTCTTCACAACAACCCTATAAGTTAAAGGATACATTAATATATCAAAGACCTTTGATTTTGTTCATATAATGATATTCTCCACTGATTCTGATTGCAGCCCATCTGTAACCATTAATCTTCATGAGTTTACCGTCATTTACTATCATACAGATGACAAATGACTTATTTAAGGTGGTTTGGGGTAATGGCTACTATTACCTTGGAATCAGGAGAACCTGGGTTCAAAAGTGTATGATGCTAGACAAATCACTTATCCTCTCTGAGTCTCAGTTTAGTTTCTTCATCTGAGAAAGGAGGGAGATGGATCAAGCAGTCTAATGTATACCCTGGTTCAAAAGCTAGTAGATGTCACAAGAGGGAGTGGAACCCATGTTTTCTGACTCAAAATAAAATACTTTTTCCCTTGGAATATGCATGAAATAAAAATTCCTTCACCGAAGTTTATAAACCACTTGCTTTTTGTGTAAGTGACCATAGAATGTACGTAATATAGGTATTATTTCCCCCCTTTCACAGATGAGAAAACAGGATCAGCAAGTTTACATAGCGATTTTTAAGATTGCTTAGTTAGTAGAAAGCTCAGACCAGATTCAACCTATTTTTATGATTTGAAGCACAGTACTAACTTTACTTTATCTCTTTATTTCAGTTTTGAAGAAAATCTTTATCAACATTCCCATTATTGCTTAAGAACATGCAAAAGCTTAGTCCATATTCTAGGTAAGATTTTTACTTCAGCATATCTTGCCACTATCTTCTGAAAACTATATTTTGTCATCCATCATCTCAAATAGCAGTAATGCTAATAAGTAATGGCTTAACATAACACATGAAATTTTCATTTTAGAAATGGCAGATTCACTGTCAATATTATTATCACTCAAATAATGTCATGGCACCAATATTCTGCCTTTATTCTCAACAATTTGCTAATCAAGATTAAATAAAAAGGATTGAATTCCTTTTAAATGGGAAATATCAGGATTATGCAAAGAAATATCAGTTCCCTGTGGTGTCCAATCTGCAAATCAAAATCCTTAAATCCTACTTAGCATCTTGCTGTCTCTGAAATTGTCATTAACAAATTCTTCTAACTTGGAATCCAACAAGAGGTCCATTTGCTTCCAATACCTTTCATAAGGTATAAATGAACATCACCTGCATTTTATCCCCAGATTTGCTAGTTTCTTGATAAAAGTTGGTAGCATGAGTAGAAGGCTTCTCTCATTTGAGTTTTAATTATGTCCTGCACATGGAGGCTTAAAAAATTAAATTCAAATTGCAACCAAGACATAAGATAAGGACTAATAACAATATCATCAGCTAATTGAGAATGAAATAACTTCCATGTTCATGTTCAACTTTGGTTAAATAAGCCAATTATAGGCAAATGAAAAGCATTTTAAATATAATGTATATGATCAGTAAAAATAACTTTGTACTGAACTGATGTTTATATTAAAATCTGTAATTTGTTCAGTATTTAAATCTAATGCACTATATGAGTTCACAATGAGAATGTGCTGCATTTCAAATAGATTTGATTTTTATCAAATTTATCTTCTTGTCATGGAAATTATTCTTGCCACAATAGAAAGAGAACATATACAGTAAACTCACTCTAAATTACTCTTGCTATAGAGGTTGAGAAATTCCTTTTTGTTTTAGATTTTTTTTTACAAGACAATTGGTTTAAGTGGATTTCGCAAGACCACACAACTAGGTAATTATTAAGTGTCTGAGGTCCGATTGGAACACAGGTCCTGCTGACTCCAGGGCTGGTGCTTTATCCACTGTACCACCTAGCTGCCCTGAGAAATTCTTTTGAAACAATTAACTTTCCTTTCCATTAGATACTAAATTTCACTTAGATTGTTTACAGATTTTTTTCTGACTTCCCTCACTAGAAATTGGTCATCTTTTTCATGCAATTAAAATGAAATCATGATATATTGAGACTATTCAATCTAATTGATAGAATATATCCTTGAATGATAACTAATATGGAGGGTTAATCTGATGAGAATATCTTTCCTTGAGGGCTCTTGTTCGTGGTGTTGCAAAGAAGTTTTCTCAGAAATACAAAGTCCAGTTCTAAGAGTGAAATAGTGCTGTTACTTCATTTACTTCTCCAGGATAAGGCATTAGTTAAAAATATCAGATTCATAATGTCACATCTTTGTTTCAGAAATCTTCAATGGTTCCTATTTTTACAGTATCAATTCAGAATAATATTCCTAGTTAATGAGATTCTTCATGTCTCTGTAATTTTACCCCATGTTATAGACAGTATTTAATTGTATTTACTATTAATAGGTGGTTCTTTCTCCACTGAAGAGAAAGTTTCCTGGAGACTCAAACTTCTTATATTTTTGTGTACTTGGGATTTCATGAGTTTGTGCTTCTACATGTTAATTAAGAGAATATGCCCAGCAGGAGAACTACAACTCTAATGTAGAAGACCATGATTTTGTACCTTACTTCTTCCTAGCTTGTGATTTCAAGATCAAGTATTGGAAGGTCTTCAAAATTAAATCACTCTGAACTCCATAAATAGCCTTAATATGTAACCATATTTTTTTCAGCCCAATATCCATAGTAAATTCTATAAACCTGTCACAGGATGGTATCTATGACTATAAACAAGACAGTCATGCAAACACCTTCAATTTTTTTTTAAGATTTTGCCAGGCAAATGGGGTTAAGTGGCTTGCCCAAGGCCACACAGCTAGGTAATTATTAATTCTCTGAGGCCAGATTTGAACTCAGGTACTCCTGATTCCAGGGTCAGTGCTCTATCCACTGTACTACCTAGCCACCTGAGAATTCATACTCTTAAGGAAGAAAAATAAAGTATAAGAAATAGCAAAATTATATAATAAGATAATGGGTTTTTTTTTGTTTGTTTTGTTTTTCTAAATTGAAGGTAAGAGTCTTTGGTCTTTGTTCAAACTCCACAATTCTTTCTCTGGATAGAAATGGAATTCTCCATTGCAAATACCCCAAAATAGTCCAGGATTGCTACCCTGTTGATGTGAGCAAGTCAATTAAGGTAGATCATCACTCCAATGTTGCTGTTAGGATGTACAATGTTCTTCTGGTTTTGCTCATCTTACTCAAGCATCAGTTCATGCAAATACTTCCAGGCTTCTCTGAATTCCCATCTCTCCTGGTTTCTAGTAGGAAAATAGTGTTCCATGACATACATATGCCACAGTTTCTTAGGCCATTCCCCAATTGAAGGACATTCGCTTAGTTTCCAATTCTTTGCCACCACAAACAGGACTGCTATGAATATTTTTGTAAAAGTGATGTTTTTAGCCTTTTTCATAATCTCTTTGGGGTATAGACCCAGTAGTGGTATTGCTAGATCAAAGAGTATGTACATTTTTGTTGCCCTTTGGGCATGATTCCAAATTGCTCTCCATAAAGGTTGGATGAGTTCACAGCTTCACCAATAATTTATTAGTCTCCCAGATTTCTCAAATCCCTTCCAAAATTGATCATTTTCCTTTCTAGTCCTATTGGCCACCAGGAGAGTTGTGAGGTGGTACCTCAGAGGTGTTTTAATTTGCATTTCCCTAATAAGTGGTGATTTAGAGCAATTTTTCATATGATTATGGATCACTTTTATTTCCTCATCTGTAAATTGCCTTTACATATCCTTTGGCCATTTGTCAATTGGGGAATGTTTTTTTTTTTTTTTTATTGATACTTTGAGTCAATTCCCTGTATATTTCAGAAATGAGTCCTTTGTCAGAAATACTAGTTGTAAAAATTGCTTCCCAATTTACTACATTTCTTTTGATCTTGGTTACAGTGGTTTTGTCTGTGCCAAAGCGTTTTAATTTAATGTAATCAAAATCATCTAGTTTGTTTTTCATGATGTTCTCTATCTCTTCCTTGGTCATAAACTGCTTCCCTTTCCATAGATCTGACAGGTAAACTACTCCTTCTACTTTGCTTATAATATTGTTTTTTTATGTCTAAATCCTGTATCCATTTTGATCTTATCTTGGTATAGGGTGTGAGGTTGGTCTGATTTAAGTTTCTTCCATACTAACTTCCAATTTTCCCAACAACTTTTATCAAAGAAAGAATTTTTATCCCAAAACCTGGACTCAGGGTTTATCAAATAGCAGATTGCTATAATCATTTCCTGCTATTGCACCTAATCTATTTCACTGGTCCACCATTCTATTTCTTAGGCAATACAAGACAGTTTTGATGACAGATGCTTTAATAATATAATTTTAGATCTGGTAAGGCTATTCCACCTTCTTTTGTACTTTTTTTCATTGAATACCTGGAAATTCTTTATGTTTTATTTCTCCATATAAGTTTACTTAAATTTTTTTCTAACTCATTAAAGAAATTTTTTAGAATTTTGATTCATTTGGCACTAAATAAGTAGTTTAGTTTTGCTAGAATTGTCAATTTTATTATATTAACTTGACCTATTCTTGAGCAATTGATATTTGCCCCCTGTTATTTAAATCTGACTTCATTTATATGAGAAGTGTTTTTTTAATTGTTTTCAAAAAGTTTTTGAGTCTTCCTTGGCAGGTAGACTCAAGGTATTTTATATTATATTGTATATATAATATAATATAATATAATATAATATATAATATATAATTATATATATATATTATATTTTATATTATATATATTGATTTTCTTTTTTTTAATAGTTTTTTTTCAAGGCAATGGGGTTAAGTGGCTTGCCCAAGGCCACATGGCTAGGTAATCATTTAGTGCCTGAGGTCAGATTTGAACACAGGTACTCCTGACTCCAAGGCTGGTGCTCTATCCACTGTGCCACCTAGGTGCCCTTGAGGTTACTTTGAATGACATTTCTTTTTCCAGTTCTTTTGCTGCATCTTGCTAGTCACATATAGAAATGTTGAGGATTTATGAAGGTTTATCTCATATCCTGAGACTTTACTAACATTACTAATTATTTCTAGTAGCTTTTAGATGACTTTTTGGGATTCTCTTCCTTCCCAATTCTGATTCCTTCAATTTCTTTTTCTTCTCATATTGCTGAAGCTAACATTCTTATCTAATATAATATTGAATAATAGTGGTGATATTGGGCATCCTTGTTTCATCCCTGATCTGATTGGGAATGCCACCCTAACCATTTTTTTCCAATTTACCTTACTTGCATTTCCTGTCTGTGATGAATCCAGAGTAAGCTCACAGAGTAGATATTCTCTATATTGAGATTTAGGAATGACTTTTTAGAGAACCTCTGGTCTAACACCCCAATTTCACATAAAGATATGAAGATCTGGAAAGGCTAAATCACCTGTTCAATGTCAGACAAATGAAGAGAACACAGGTGTAGTAGAGCATTTGTCTGATACAACCTTATTAAACATAATGTTGCTTTTTAAAAATTGTGATCATTTATGGTCCATGGGTATTCGCTTTCCTTATTTGAGCTCCTAACTTATCATCTGGTTGTAGTATGGCAGAATGGGCATGAACTGATTCTAGGAAACCTGGTCCTAAAAGACTCATATATGATCATGGAGTAAATTTTATAGTCACCATTTCTAAAAAATACCATGAGTCAAATCTCAGGGTGCCTCATAAGTGTGACCTTTGGGATTGTTATGTTTTGTTTTGTTGTTAACTCTAATAGCATGAGACATTCTCACTTTTAGGATGATTTGGGAGCACCCAGGATTGTAGTCAGCTGGTTTCGATCCAAGGAAGATAGCTTAATTTGCATTTTTTCATTTTCA
Organism: Macrotis lagotis; assembly: GCF_037893015.1. NCBI lineage: Eukaryota > Metazoa > Chordata > Mammalia > Peramelemorphia > Peramelidae > Macrotis > Macrotis lagotis. Next base: position 77,315,512 of record NC_133665.1, read on the forward strand.
TCTTCTATTTTCCATTGCTTGTTTTCTTGAATATTTCAATAAAAAAGTTGTTGCTTTGTATTAATTCAAATAAATTCATCTATTGAGTAAAAGTAGTCAAATAATCAATGAATAATATTAGCTGATTATGTGAAGAAGTCTGGCAAAGATTTTATTTGTGCTGATAGCAACAATCTGGTGCCTCAAAATGAGATTGAGATTTCTGGATCAGACCTTAAAATATCTGAATGATAGACTTCATGCCAGTGATGGGAGTACTAATTGGGAATATTGTATATCTTAAACTTTAAATTGAGGAGGAAAAGAGAATGAACAAATTGAACTTTTAAGTTTCTAGAGCTAAACATAGAAAAAAGACATTAATTTAAAAAGTAACCCATAAGTGGAAAGACAAAAATCCAAAAAAGTCATGCATCAAAATGATGATATCAAATGTGTTCACAAATTTAAAAAATATAGGCAATAGCAAATAAAAAGAATTCTTAAAAGAAATATATATATATTTTAAAACTTTTAGAGATAAGACCCAAAATTTGATCAGGTTTCTCTAAAATTTTAACTTAATCCAAAAGTACAGAACAGATAGAACTAGATTGTGTACAGAAAAGTTGACTTCCATATACTAATTAGATATATTTGCTATAAATACATAGATGAACCAAGAGGCAAAAGAAATAGGTGAGAAGCATATTGTTTAAAATCAACAGATAATCAATATTATCTTTGCCATATGTTGAAGACTTCCTAGATAGAAATAGGTAAAAAAGAAGTCTTGGGAAATGTATTAGAAGTATAGCACAAAATCATGATTTATTACTAATAGTAAAGTTCACGCACATTCCCTGAATTGTCTGATTTTTTTTGAACTAATGATAATTCTATCCTCCAAAAAGTGATTAAAAATAATCTTGGAAACTGTTTTACAAGATTATATTTTTATTTGTTAACCACATTTCATTTCTGAAGTAGAAATTATGATAAGAGCCATAACTAAATATTCCATCTTAATGTTAGTAATAGTAATGGAGAATAAATTATCTTGATTTGAAGCAATTATCTCTCTGAGATTTTAAAAGATACAGAAAAAAAGATAGAATTCCAAAGGCTAACATTATACAGAGAGACAAACTTAGAAGAGCTAAGAAATCCCTCAATTAGGTCAAAATAAAACAAGACAAACCAGGCAAATGGCAAAGAAACAAATACTAAACCTAAAACCTCCAATTCTTACAAGAACAAGAGACTCTTATCTGAAGAAAATAATGCTGATGCAGTGACTCATTAACCGATTTAGATGTGGAGAAGATATCTACAGAAAAAGGAACAAGGGGGCAGCTAGGTGGCACAGCAGATAGAGCACCAGGCCTGGAGTCAGGAGGACCTGAGTTCAAACCCAGCCTCGGACACTCAATAATTGCCTCGCTCTGCAATCTTGGGTAAATCACTTAACCCCATTGCCTTGAAAAATCTAAAAAAAAAATAAGGAAAAGGAAAATAAAACAGATAATCAAAACTGATTATAAATATGTTGCACACATAAAAATATAAAAAAAGAGAATGAAGTACTAAATTCCAGAATTAATTGAGACTAGTAAAGCCTCCTTTAAAATGCAGGAAATATTTCCATATTTTTATCTATATAAGAGGTAAGTGGATTATCACAAAAGGGATAAAAAATTTGCAACAGATAAACAAAATAATGAAAAAAGATGATTGTATAATGTACAACTATTCAATTTTTATTTAACATTTGCTTCTTTGACAATAAGAATGAACTTATGTTTAGAAATGATTGAACAGGGGTGGCTAGGTGGCACAGTGGATAAAGCATTGGCCCTGGAGTCAGGAATACCTGGGTTCAAATCCGGTCTCAGACACTTAATAATTACCTAACTGTGTGGCCTTGGGCAAGCCTCTTAACCCCATTTGCCTTGCAAAAACCTTAAAAAAAAAGAAAGGATTGAACAAAAATTAGTTCCTAGGGATATAAAAGCATAAAGATAATTTATTTATTCATAAATAATTATAAAAATATATTATAAGTTCTCATAGAAATAAATAATATATATGTTATCAGTGTATATACATAAAGCATACATTTGCATATATATGGATATATATATTATATATATATATATATATAATATATATTATTATGAAGATACTACCTGTTAATTAAAAGTTGAAGTTGAAGATGGAGGAGAGAAGACAGGCAATGTCCAAAAGTCTCCTGATCTTCCCTCATATATAATATGAAACAAGCTTCTTGAAAGAAATATGATCAATAAAACCCAGAAAGAGAAGCTAGGAGAAGAACATCTAACTCAAGGTTTGTCTTCTGGGATCATGGGTAAGACCGGATGCAGAGGCTGGACTCTGCTGGGAGCACAGGACAGGGTGAGAGCCTGAGAGTGGGACTAGATTGCCAGAAGTGATGGACACTCATGACTTTGTGGTGACTCAGATAGAATTATTTAAAAAAATACCTCCTTACAAAGGGGAACAGTAAGGAAGGATGGAAGAGAATGAATGGCGTAAATCTCATTACATAAAGAGGTACAAAAGACCTATTGTAATAGAGGGGAGGAAAGGAGAAGCTAAGAGCTATCTGAATCTTGCTCTCATCAGACTTGGCTGAAAGTTACTTTATACACACATACTCAGTTAAGTTAAGAAACTTTTCTTACATTTCAAGTACTAAAAGGGGAAAAGGGTAGGGGAGAGATGGGGAGTGGGGAGAAAAAGGGCTACTAATAGAAGGAAGGGAAGGAAGAAGGGAAAAAGGGAAAGGAGAAAGAAAGGGGTGAGAGGTTGATATAGGAGGCCAAACACACTGAAGGTGGCAGTATTCAGAAACAAAGTACTGGGGAATATGGATAAATTGAAAAAAATGGGGGAAATACTAACAGAGGGAAGATAGCATGGAGGGCAATACAGAGTTGGTAATTATAACTTGAATGTGAATGGGATGAACTCTTCCTTAAAACAAAAGCAAATATAATAAAAATAACAATTCTACCAAAACTAATTTACCTGTTTAGTGCCCTACCAATTAAAAAGTCAAAAAAATTTCTTTAATGAGTTAGAAAAAGTTGTGACTAAATTCATATGGAGAAATAAAAAGTCAAAAATTTCCAGGGATTCAATGAAAAAAAAAGTGCAAAAGAAGGTGGCTTAGCCTTACTAGATCTAAAATTATATTATAAAGCACATCATTAAAATTGTCTGGTATTTGCTAAGAAATAGATTAGTGGATCAGTGAAATATATTAGGTGCGATAGCAGGAATTGATTATAGTAATATGCTATTTGATAAACCTAAAGAGTTCAGCTATTGGGATTAAAAACTCTCTTTGAAAAACTGTCAGGAAAATTGGAAGTTAGTATGGAAGAAATTTAGATGAGACCAACACCTCACACCCTATACCAAGATAAGATCAAAAAGGATATAGCATTTAGACATAAAAAACAATATTATGAGCAAACTAGAATATTAAGCAGTAGTATACCTGGCAGATCTATGGAAATGGAAGCAGTTTATGACCAAAGAAGAGATAGAGAACATCACAAAAAACAAACTAGATAATTTTGGTTACATTAAATTAAAAAGCTTGTGTACAGACAAAACCACTGTAACCAAAGTAAAAAAAAAATGTAGTAAATTGGGAAACAATTTTTACAACTAGTATTTTTGACGAGGAACTCATTTCTAAACTATACAGAGAACTGAGTCAAATTTTCAAGAAAAACAAGCCATTCCCCAATTGACAAATGGTCAAAGGATATACAAAGGTAATATATAGATGAGGAAATCAAAGTGATCCATAGTCATATGAAAAATTGCTCTAAATCATTCCTTAATAGAGAAATGTCAATAAAAGTAACTCTGAAATGCCACCTCAAGCTTCTCAGACTGGCCAATATGAACAGAAAGGACAATGATCAATGTTGGAAGGGATGTGGGAAATCTGGGACACTAGTACATTGTGGATGGAGCTATGAACTCATCCAAGTGTTCTGGAGACCAATTTGGAATTATGCCCAAAGGGCAACAAAAATGTGCATACCCTTTGATCCAGGAATATCACTACTGGGTCTATACCCTGAAGAGATGATGAAAAAAGGTTAAAAGCATCACTTGTACAAAAATATTCATAGCGACCCTGTTTTTGGTGGCAAAGCATTGGAAATTAAGTGAATGTCATTCAATTGGGTAATGGATTAATAAACTGTGGTATATGTATGTCATGGAACACTAATATTCTAAGAGGAATATAGATTGGTAGAAATCCTAGACATGATAGACTTTTGGAGTGAATTAAAAGAAGATAGAAAGGAATCTACTTTCTTTTCTGCAGTATATGGCACATACACAAAAATTCACCATGTACTAGGGCATAAAAACCTAATAAACAATTGAAGAACAGCAGAAATAGTGAATACATCTTTCTTAGAACCCAATGCAATAAAAATCATATGCAATATTGTGCCAGGGACATTTAGGCCCAGAACTAATTGTAAACTAAAATCCTCATTTAAAGAATGAGTGGATCAAACAACAAATTATAGAAAGAATTAATTATTTCATCCAAGAAAATGACAATAATGAAACAACACACCAAAACCTATGGGATATACACAAAACAGCTGTAAATGCTTATATAAATAAATTAGAGGAAGAGGAAATCAATAAACTTAATATGCAACTAAAAATTACAGAGAGAACAAATTAACCCCCCCAATTACATACCAAATTAGAAATTCTGAAAATTAAAGTAGAAATTATTAAAATCAAAAGCAAGAAAGCTATTGAACTAATAAATAAAACCAAGAATTGATTTTGTTAAAAATCAATAAAATTGATAAACCTCTGGTCATTTTGATTAAAAAAAGAAACAAGAGTGGTAGCTAGGTGGCACAGTGGATAGAGCACTGGCCCTGGAGTTAGGAGTACCTGAGTTCAAATCCTGCTTCAGACACTTAATAATTACTTAGCTGTGTGGCCTTGGGCAATCCACTTAACCCCCATTCACCTTGCAAACACCTAAAAAGAAAAGAAACAAGAAAAAACATTGTTAGTATCATAAATGAAAAGGGTGAGGGTGAACTCACCAGAATGAGAAGGAAATTAATATTTTGAATCATTTTGTCCAACTCTATGTCAATAAATTTGACAATGTAAGTTAAATGGACAAATATTTTTGAAAAGATAGAAGCTGCCCTGGTTAATTGAAGAAGAAAATACCTAAATGACATTATCTCAGAAAAAGAAATTCAAAAACCATTATTGATCTCCCTAAAGAAAAATCTCCAGAGTCAGATGAATTCACAAATGAATTCTATGAACATTTAAGGAACAACTGTTTCCAGTTCTATATAAACTCTTTGGAAAAAATAGGAGAAAACAGAACTCTGCCTAACTCTTTCTATGACACCAATATGGTGCTGATACCTAAACAAGGAAGAATTAAAACAGAGAAAGAAAGTTATAGGCCTATCTCCCTGAGGAATATAGATGGAAAAATCTTAAATAAAATCTTAGCAAAATGAATACAACATATTATCACTAGGATAATAAATTATGACCAAGTAGGATTTATCCCAAGAATGGAAGGTTGGTTCAATATTAGGAAAACTGTCAGTATAATCAGTAATATCAATAACAAACCTATCAGAAATCATATGATTATATAAAAAGATTCTGAAAAAGCTTTTGACAAATTACAGCACCCACTCCTACTAAAAACTCTAAATGGCATAGCAATAAATGAATTTTTCATTAGAGTAATAAGCAGTATCTATCTGAAAACATCAGCAAGCATTATATTCATTGGGGATAGACTACAGGCATTCCCAGTAAGATAAGGGGTGAAACAAGGTTTCCCATTATCACCACTACTATTCATTATAATATTAGATAATTAGATATGTAAGCTTCAGCAAGAAAAGAAAAGAAAAAAAACTGAAAGAATTAGAATTGGGATGGAAGAGACAGAAATCTCACACTTTGCAGATGATATGATGTCATACCTAGAGAATCCAAAAAAATCATCTAAAAAACTACTAGAAATAATTAGCAACTTTAGCAAGGTCACAGGATTTAAAATAACTATCACAAATCCTCAACATTTCTATATATGTTTGGCAAGATGCAGCAGAAAGAGCTGGAAAGAGAAATGCCATTCAAAATAACATCAGACAATATAAAATACCTGGGAGTCTTCCTGCCAAGGCAGATTCAAAAAATTTTTGAAAACAATTAAAAAACACTTTTCACAGAAATAAAATCAGACTTAAAAACTGGGCAAAGATCAACTACTCATTGGTGAGCAAATATAATAATAATGAAAATTCTACCAAAATTAATTGGTGCCCTACCAATCAAAATTCCAAATAATTACTTTAATGAGTTAAAAAAATTATAAGTAAATTCTTATGGAGACATAAAAAGGCAAGAATCTCCAGAGATTTAATGAAAAAAAAGTGCAAAAGAAGGTGCCTTAGCTCTACCTGATCTAAAATTATATTATAAAACATCAGTCATCAAAACTCTCCAGTATTGGCTAAGAAATAGAGTGATGTATAAGTGGAATAGACGAGGTTCAATAGCAGGAATTCATTATAGTAATCTGCTGTTTGGTAAATCCAAAGAGTCCAGCTATTGGGATAAAAACTCTCTCTTCAATAAAAACTGCTGCGAAAATTGGAAGTTAGTATGGAAGAAACTTGGATTAGACAAAAACCTCATACTCTATACCAAGATAAGATCAAAATGGATACAGGATCTAGATATTAAAAACAATATTATAAGCAAACTAGGTGATCAAGGAATAGTTTACTTGTCAGATCTATGGAAAAGGGAGAAGGTTATGACCAAAGAAGGGATGGAGAACATAATTAAAAATAAACTAGACAATTTTGATTACATTAAATTAAAAAGCTTTTGCACAGAAAAAAAGCACTGTCTCCAAGATAAAAGAAATGTAGTAAATTGGGAAACAATTTTTATTCCTAGTAATTCTGATAAAGGACTCATTTCTAAAATATACAGAGAACTGAGTAAAATTTAATAAAATAAAAGATGTCTTGCACCAATTGACAAATGGTCTAAGGATATGCAAAGGCAATTTACAGATGAGGAAATCAAAATGATCCAGGGTCGTATGAAAAATTGCTCTAAATCACTACTTATTAGAGAAATGTAAATTAACCATGTCTGAGGTACCACCTCACACCTCTCAGACTGGCCAATATAACTAGAAAGGGAAATGACCAATGTTGGAAGGGATGTGGGAGATCTGGGACACTGATACATTGTTGCTGGAGCTGTGAACTAATCCAACCTTTCTGGAGAATTTGGAATTATGCCCAAAAGGCAATAAAATGTGCATACCTTTGATCCAGAAATATCACTACTGGGTCTATAACCTGAAGAGATTATGAAAAAGGATAAAAAAAATATTCATATTATGAAAAAGGGTACAAAATATTCAGAGCAGCTCTGTTTGTGGTGGGAAGTAATTGGAAATTGAGTGAATGTCTATCAATTGGGGAGTAGCTTAATAAACTGTGGTGCATGTGATGGAACACTGTTGATCTATTAGAAGCCAGGAGGCAGGCGAATTCAGGGAAGCCTGGAAGGATTTGCATGAACTGATGCTGATTGAGATGAACAAAACCTGAAGAACCTTGTACACCCTAACAACTGAATAGGAGGGATGATCAACCTTAATTGACTTGCTTATATCAACAGGGCAACAATCAGGCACAAATTCTGGATATCTGTGACATAGAATACCACCTCTATCCTGTGAAAGAATTGTAGAGTTTGAACAAAAACCAAGACTATTACTTTTATTTTTTAGAAGATGTTATCTTATTATATAATTCTGCTATGTATTATACATTATGTTTCTGCCTTAGGTATATGATTTCTGTCTCTTCACATTCTAGACAAATGCATACAATGGAAACAATGTAAAGACCAACAAACTGCCTTCTGTGGGGGGGGGGAGAAGCAAGATTAGGTGAAAAATTGTAAAATTCAAAATGAATAAAATCTTTCTAAAACAGAATTCATAGAGATGGCTGAATTCAATTCAATTGAAGCTATTGTCTACTACATATAAGTAAAGAGAATATTCAGATACCAATGTGCTCACTAATCAATTCAATTTATGTGAAAATGAATTGAAAGACAATGATGAAAATATATTTGAAAAATGAAAAAATAAAACATTATTTAATATTAAACATCCATGATAACGATATATCAGAGTTCATATTTCACAAATTCATAGACTCAAAATTTGTGAATTAGGAAAGACTATAGAAAATTCAACAAATTCAGGGATTTTCCTTTAAAGATGTGACCCAGACATAGCAATCACCAAATTGATGAGTGATAGGGTTGGGGCCAGAACTCCATTTTATTTTATGTTTTGTTCCATTCTTTGCAACTTCGATGCGGGGAGGGGTAAGAGCATCTAAAAGGATAAAAAAGCAAGTATCTTTTGCAAGTGAAAATAAAATAGCACCTTTCACATACATGGTATAAAAGAGAAATTGTGTTTAACTCATATTTGTGATCTTTCAGACACTGTTTTTGACTGAAAAGTTTTTAGAATTTTATATCAATAGACTATAATACCATGTTTTTTAGAATTATTTTTGTTTTTTTAATTTATTTATTTTCATCCATTTGTGCATGTATATTTTCAAGTTTCAAAATTTCTGTCCATCTTCCCTTCCCACCCCCTCATGGTGAACATAAGTTTAGCATCATACATACATATTTTGATAAACATGTTTACAGATTAATATTAGTTATTTTTTATTTTTATAAAGTTTTCATCAGATTCTGGAAGGTTGTTTCTTTTTGTGTTTTTTGTTTTGTTTTGTTTTTCTTCCTCTGGAAGGGGATAACATAGTCATTAGATGGTCTAATACAATTGTCATAACTCTCTGAAATACTGAGAGGAACTGCTTCCATTAAGTTTGGAAAATTTTATCAAATTCAAATTTAATCTGATCTTAAAACTATAGAAGTATTATAATAGTTTTAATAGCACAGGGAAGTAGTATGGCACCATGGCTAGAGAGTTTGATTTTGAACCAGCTAGGAAGGTCTGATTTCACATCATATTTTTGTCATTAATTGTCTGACCATAGGGAAATAATTTATTCTTCAGAGAGCCTAGACATTTCTTTAAGCACTGACTTGTAACGTGGTCAGAGTTAAAGAACTGGACCTACTATCCAAATCTTAAAACCTCACTAACCTCTAAAAAACTGAGGACAATAGCAAGAATAATGCACAACAATTTCATCAATTTCCATAGTATAAGAACTAAAAAATCTATGGAGGTAAAATCCAGTGGTGTAAGAACAGACAAAATAATCCCCATATTCAATTAAACCTTAAACATTCCTAATGGCATGGTTCTGTGGAAGTCACCTCTGACTGTCTCAGTTTCTTGAATTAAGAAATGGAGATTATAATATCATTTTCTGAAGATTATGATGATTAATCAATTAATCCCTAAACATTTATTAAGCTTCTAGTATATTCCAGACAATTTGCTAAATTTGAGACCATTAGCTCTCCTTGAAGCAAAAGACTCAAAGCCCAGCTGACAGTCCTTTCTCCAATTTTGTCCCTACCCCAGAAGTCATTTGGTTCAGAAATTGAGTCATCTGAAACCTGAATTTGGGAGTTTGCCAACATAGTTTTGAGAAGTCCAATGAGAGTATCATAGTGAAGGTAAGAGTCATAAGCTGAGAAGTAAGGGAAGGTAAGAATTTAAATTTGAATTTGCCAAAGATCTAAGAAGGGAAAAAGTATCAATTAATTATCTTAAACATAAGCTGAAAACCAATGGGTAAGATATCAAAAACAGAAATCAATGTGACTTTTCAGGTGAAGGACAATTCCTTGATTTCCATTTCTTTGTCCTCACAAAAAGAACCACTGTAAATTTTTGTGCAAAAAGATCTTTTCCATTTTATGCTGCTATCTTTGGAATACAGACTTTGTACTGGTATTGCTATGGATATGCATGGTTTTATAACTCTTTCTACATAATTCCAAATTGCTCTCCCATAAGGTTGGGTCAATTTGCAACTCCACTAATAGTGTTTTAGTTTCCAAATATCCCCACATGCCCTTCAGCATTTGTCATTTCCCTTTTCTCTCATATTAACTAATCTAGGGAGATATCTCCAAGTTGTTTTAATTTGTATGTTTCTAATAAATAGTGAAGTAAAGCACATTTAATTTGATTATAGATAGCTTTGATTTCTTTATCTGAAATTGATCATGAGACTCTTTGGGGAATTGGGGAATAACTTTTATTGTTATAAATTTCTACTTCAGAGAAACTTGGTCCATTTTTAACAGTAAAGATTATTGTTATTTTCTTTTATTCAAATTTTTCAACTATTATACTTATCCCTCTTTCTCCTTTAACCTTGTCATTCCTCAAAAGTGTTTTGTTTCTGACCACCATCTCCCCTAATCCACTCATCTTTCTATTAGCATCCCTGTTTCTTTTATGCATTATCATTTTTGTGAGGTAAGATAGATTTTGATATTCAACTGAATTTGAAATATTATTTCACTATCTGAACCAATTTTTTTGATTGTAAAATTCAAACATTATCCACTAATTCCACCATCTTATCCTTCACTTTAAAAAGTTCTTTTATGTCTCTTTTGCCCGTAATCTTGAACACACTGTAAATCTTCCTTTCACCATTTCCCAGTATTTCCCTTTCTCATCACTTAATTTTATTTTTTAGCTATTTCCCACCATAGTCAACTGAGAGAAATAATTATTAATAATGCATTGAGCAGATCCTGAGTACCCCCCTTTTTAGTTTCAATTTAACAAAAATTTAAGAATGTTTTCTTGAAGAATATTGCTGTTAATGAAATGGGACTTACTTTCTTCTTTCTACCACACCCATGTGGAATAGTCATTATATTTTCTCAGACTTGGTTGGATCATGAATTCTTTGAAATGCTAGTCCAATGCTGGGAGTCTGAGTATACAGATAACCTCCCTCTTCCAGGGTGACATAATGTCACTCAACTTCCATCTTTATATTCTTCTCTCATTTATTGCTAACCAATCATGGTCCATTTCTCCACTGAGGAATATTTACTTTTCAAACAATATATAAATTGTGAGCCTGTGCTATATCATCTTTTGTCTAAGTGAAATGAACCAATGAATTCTTTTAATAATAAGCCTGCTGTCCTTATTAATTAAATGATTTAATTACCTCAAAACTATGTTTCCCAAAGGCTTTTAATTATAAGATGATACTCATGACCTCTATATACACTCTTTCCAACTGCCCTGATAATGATAAAGCTCTTAATATCTACAGGTATCATCTTCCCATATATGGATTTCAACTGTTTGACCATATTCAATCCCTTAATATTTTTCTTTTTTGCTATGCTTTTCTAGAAGTCTTGTGTTAGAAAGTAATGTTTCCTCTTCAGATCTGGTCTTTTCATCAGAAAATCTTGAAAGTTTTCTATTTAATTAAATATCTTAAAGGATTATACTCAATATCACTGAATAGGTCACTTTTTGTTTTAATCTTAACTTCTCTGCCTTGTGGAATATTATATACCATGTCCTCTGATCCTTCAATATAGAAGATGCTAAATCCTTGATAATTCTGATTGTTGTTCCATTATATTTGATAATTCTTTTTGGATACTTGAAGTAGTTTCTCTCTGACTGGGGAGTGCTGGAGTTTGACTATGAATTGAGTGTAAAAACTACAAGTTTCATTTTGGAATATATATATATATATATATATATATATACTAAAAGTATTTATTAGGTGTTTACTATGTGCCAGGTAGCTTCTAATAAATGTCAGTTCTTGTCATGGAAATGAAATCAAGTGGAGCTATGGAGAGAGAGTGTATAGTGAGCAAGCATGTACTGTTTCCATCTATCCATCTATCTATCTATCTATCTATCTATCTATCTATCTATCTATCTATCCATCTATCCATTCATCCATCCATCCATCCATTTATCTATCTATCCATCTATCTTTCTAAAATAGATGATACCCCAAAATAGAAGGTAGAAGACCTATAACGTTTACCCATTTTCTTGTCAGTTGTCAGAAGTGAGTGAGTTCAAATGAGAGCTGAGTGTCAGGCACAATAACATAAAACAGGACTTAGTGAGGGAATGTAAAAAGTAAAAGCACAAAAGATATTGAAAAGAAATATCTTTAATTCCATTTTAAACACATAGAAAACATATTAAATCTTTGCCACATGAATTAATTGCAATGCATTTATAACATAAAAGAAGATAAATAATAATGATAATAGAATGAAATCAGAAAGGCACAGAGAATGAAATAAGAAAACAAATCAAATTAAAATGGAGAAGATAAAGGGTTTTTTCTTTATTACTTGATTACTTTTCTTAATTACTTAAAAATAATTAAATAACTTGATTATAAGAAGGAGCAATAAGGAATTAATAAGCTAAGTAACATTCAAAAAGGAGGGGAAAAGGTAAGAAACAGGAGGGGAATTTTGAGAATACTAGAAGATATTTGCCAGGGAAAAACTAAATATGATCATGAAGTGCTGGATATGACTGACCAACATTTTCATTCAATTTTAAATGTATTTTGTCCTTTATATAGATAAATTTTGTGTCCCATTTGAGAATATCTTTTCTTCCTACTATACTCCATACATGTAATTGACAGTTGCCAAAATTGTTGCAGCAAAAGCTCATATGATCTTTTTCTTTAGGATTTGGTGATCTGTGTCACTGGGAAAAGGCAATGTGACAGGTTAATTTTTGAAGTCTCAGTATCTTCAAGGTAAAAGCACAAAACCCATTTCTTATACTTTCCTCACTTAACTCAGAAATCCTATTAATAGGCAAAAAAGCTCGAATTCCAAAGGCAATAAATGTTTGTATCAATTATGATGGTGAATGAAATCTTAGAAAACTTAGATACAACAGACCTATAGAGAAAACTTAATTGGAACAGAAAAGACCATACCTTTCTTCTCAGCAGTGCATAGCACTTTTGCCAAAATTGACCATATCCTAGGGCACAAAAAAACCCTTAAAATCAAATGCAGGAAGGCAGAAACAATAAATACACACTTCTAAGATAATGATGCAATAAAAATTATAGGTAATAAAAGTTCAGGGAAAGATAAGCCAAGAAATAATTGGAAATTAAATAACTTTTTCTTAAATAATAGGTCGATCAAACAGCAAAAAACACAGAAATGATCACTAATGATATCCAAGAAAATGATAATAATAGACATCATAACAAAATTTATGGGATGTAGCCAAGGCAATTTTGAGGGGAAACTTTATATCTCTATCTGCCTATATGAATAAAATAGAGAAAGAGGAGGTCAATGAATTGGGTATGCAACTAAAAAAGTTAGAAAAAGAACAAATTAAACATCACCAATTACGTAACAAATTAGAAATTCTGAAAATCAAGGGAGAGATAAATAAAATAAAAAGCAAAAAAAAATTGATCTCATAAATAAATCTAAGAGTTGGTTTTATGAAAAAGCCAATAATATAGCCAAACCTCTGGTTAGTCTGATTTTAAAAAATTGAGAAGATAACCAAAAAACCAGTATATAAAAAAAAAATGAAAAGGGTGAACTAACCACCAATGAGGAGGAAATTAAAGAGATAGGTGTTACTTTGCCAAACTATATGCCAATAAATTGGACAACTTGAGTGAAATGGATGAATGTTTACAAAAATGCAAACTGCAGAGGGTGGCTAGGTGGATAGAGCACTGGCCCTGGAGTCAGTAGTACCTGAGATCAAATCTGGCCTCAGTCACTTAATAATTACCTAGCTGTGTAGCCTTGGACAAGGCACTTAACCCCATTGCCTTGCAAAAAAAAAAAAACCAAAAACAAAACAACAACCAAAAAAACCTAAAAAACTGCAAACTGCCCAGATTACAAGAAGAGAAAATAAATTTCTTTTTTTTTTAAAGATTTTATTTTTTTACAATTTTTCTACCAATCTTACCTACCTCCCCCCACCTCCCCACAGACAGCAATTTGTAAGTCTTTATTTTGTTTCCATGTTGTACATTGATCCAAATTGAGTGTGTTGAAAGAGAAATCATATTGTAGGGTTCTGGTTTTTAATCCACTCTGCTATTCGCATATGTTTTAAGGGATAGTTCATTCCATTCACATTCAAAGTTATGATTACTAATTCTTTATTGCCCTCCATGCTATCTTCCCTCTGTTTGTATTTCCCCCCTTCTCCCCTCCCATGCATATTCCCCAGTGTGTTGTTTCTGAATATCACTCACCTTCTGTGTGTTTGTCCTTCTAGATAACTCCCTCCCCTTTCTCTCCCCTTTTCCTTTTTCCCTGTTCACTTCCCTACCTTTTGTTAGTTCCCCTTTCCCCTCCCCCTCCCTTTCTCTGCCCCCACTCCCCTTTTCTCCTTTTAATACATGAAAGGTCAGATGTTTTTTAAGTTAACTAAGTATGTGTAAATTGACTTTAAGCCAAGTCTGATGAGAAGAAGGTTCAGGTCTTTCTCATCTCCTCTCTTCTTCCCCTCTATTACCATAGGAATTTTGTATCTCTTAATGTAATGAGATTTACCCCCATTCAACCCCTCCCTCCTCCCATCTTCTTCCTGTTCCCCTTTTTAAGGAGGTAGTGTTTTTAAAAATCATTCTATCTGAGTCATAGAAAATTCTGAGTATCTGTCACTTCTAGCTAAGTACATTCTATCAAATAGAGTAAAAATTCTTGAGAGTTATTAGAGTCTTTCTTCCAAGTGGGGTTAAAGTCAGTTATATCCCATTGGATAGCAGTCTCATTGATAGGTCATGAATGTCCATGACTTCTGGCTAGGTATATTCTCTCTGTTAAAGTTAGAATTCTCAAGATTTATGAGAATCTTTTCCCCCATTTGTTGGATAGCAGATTTTTTTCTTTTACCGTTCCTCCTTTTTTTTTTAAAGTTTCATGTGTCTCTCTCTTTTTTTTTTTTTTTGCAAGGCAAATGGGGTTAAGTGGCTTGCCACACAGCTAGGTAATTATTAAGTGTCTGAGACCAGATTTGAACCCAGGTACTCCTGACTCCAAGGCCGGTGCTTCATCCACTGTGCCACCTAACCCCCGTTTCATGTGTCTCTTGAACCTCCTGTTTGATGTCCAAATTTTCTATTTAGCTCTGGTCTTTTCATCAGGAATTTTTTGGAATTTTTCTAGGAAATAAATTTCTTAAATAACCCCATTTCAGAAAAAGAAATTGAAGAAACCATCAATAAATGACCTAAGAAAAAGTCTCCAGGTTAAGATCGATTTACAATTGAATTCTACCAAACATTTAAGGAATAATTAATTGATATTCTACATAAACTATTTAAAAAAATAGGAGAGGAAGGAGTTCTACCAAACTCCTTTTATGACACCTACATGGTGCTGATGCCCAAATAAGAAAGAACCAAAACAAAGAGAATTACAGACCAATCACTCTAATGAATATTCATCCAAACATCTTAAATAAAATTTTAACAATGACACTACAGTAAGTTATTACCAGAATAATACACCATGATCGGGCTGGATTTATAAAGGTAGGCAGGGAAGGTTCAACATTAGGAAAACACTCAACATAATTAAATATATCAACATTGAAACCAACAGAAACCATATGATTATCTCAATAGAAGTTGAAAAAGCCTTTGATAAAATACATCTACCAATTCCTATTAAAAAGACTAGAAAGTATAGGAATAAATGGAGTTTTCCTTAAAACAATAAATAGTATCTATCTAAAACAAATATTATGTTTAATGGTAAGAAACTCAGAGTATTTCCAATAAATTCACAGGTGAAACAAAAATGCCCACTATCATCATTATTATTTAACATAGAATTATAAATGCTAGGAATAGCAATAAGGGAAGAGAAAGAAATTGAAGGAATCAGAATGGGCAATGAGGAAGCAAAATTTTCACTCTTTGCAGTTGATATGATGGTATACCTAGAGAAGCTGAAAAAATCATGAATAACTCCTTCAATCAATTAAAAAATTCAGCAAAGTAAAAGAATATAAAATAAATCCACATAAATCATCAACATTTCTATATATAAAAACAAAGCTCAAGAACAAGAAATAGAAACAGAATTTCCATTTAAAATAACTGTAGATAACATTAAATACTTTGGAATCTACCTCCCAAGACAAACCCAGAAATTGTATGAACGTAATTATAAAGCTCTTCTTACACAAATAAAGTCAGATCAAAATGATTTGAAAAACATAAATGTTAATGGTTAGGTCCAGCTAATATAATAAAAATGACAATCCTATCCAAATTGAATTACTTATTCAGTGCCATACCAATAAAACTGCCAAATAAATTCTTTGCCAAGCTAGAAAAAATAGTATAAAAAAATTCATCTGGAGTAAAAAAATAGCAAGAATAGCAAGAGATGTGATGGATAAAAATGTAAAGGAAAGTGACCTATATCGACTAGATCTAGCTCTACTATAAAGGTGCAGTCATCAAAACTGTCTGTTACTTGTTAAGAAATAGAGTAATGTATCAGTGGATTACGATAGTTTCAAAAGAAGTTGCAGTAAAATAATACAACAATCTACATCAACCTCTGGGATAAAAACTCATTATTTGACAAAAATTGTTGAGAAAACTGGAAAATAGTATGGGAAAAGCTAGGCAGAGATCTACATTTCATATACCAAAATAAGGTCAAAATAGTTACAGGATTTAGACATAAAGAGCAATACTATAGATAAATTAATAGACTAAAAATATTCTATCTGATCTATGGAAAAGGGATAAATTTATGATTGAACAAGAATTAGAGCACATTGTAAACTGCAAAATGAATGATTTTGACTACATAAAATTAAAAAGTTTTTTGAACTAATAAAATCAATGCTGCCAAAATCAGAAGAAAAGCAGAAAGCTGGGAAACACTCTTCAGAACTAAGACTTCTGATCAACATTTCATCTCTAAAATATATATAGAGAAATACATCAAATTTTGTAAGATCACAAGTCATTTCCCAATAAATAAATGATCAAAGGATATGAAAAGACAGTTTTCAAGTGAAGAAATTAAAACTATATATAAGTATAGGAAAAAATGCTCCAAATCACTATTAATTAGAGAAATATAAATTAAAATAACTATGAGGCATTATCTTGTGCCTATTATTATATTAGCCCAGATGAGAAAAAGGGAAGAAGATCAGTGTTGGAGAGGTTGTGGGAGGATTGGGACATTGATGCATGGTGGAGTTGTGAATGGATCCAACCTTGCTGGAAAGCAATATGTAATTATTCCCAAAGAGAAATAAAACTGTTCATACCCTTTGACCCCAGTAATTCCAATTTTAGCACTATATCCAGAAGTAATTGTAAAAAAATGGGGAAAAATGGAAAAAATATTCATAGCAGCTCTTTCTTTAGTGGCAAAGAATTGGAAATTGAGGGGATGACCACCAATTGGGGAATGGCTAAAGAAGTTATGGTACATGAATACTATGGAATAGTATTGTTCTATCAGACACAATAAATGTTTGGACTCTCAAGAAGCATGGAATGACTTACAGGATCTGATGCTGAGCCAAAGGATTAAAGCCAGGAGAAAAATTTACACTTCTACTCTTTGAAATGAACAACCTTTGTGGAAGCAACCCCTCTCAGCAGACCAGGGTGCTAAGACAACTGTATTTGACAGATTATGGACTATATTATCCTCAATCAGAGGAAGAAAAACAATACAAAATGCATAGGAAAAAAACACTCCCACAGACTCTGATAAAACTTTATAAACATTATCTCTTTTGCATCTCTTTCCCTTAATCCTAATTCCTCATGCCAGATATTACTAATTTGTAAATATGTTTAACAAAATATGTAAAATGCTAATCTGACAGATGCCAATTGAGGGAGTAGGGTGGGAAGGGAGGGTTGAGGGATATTCTCTTACTTGGAAATATGCATGTACAAATGGATGAAAATAATTTTAAAAAAAGGAAAAAATATCACTCTATAATTATCCCTATTATGTGCCGTTCTTATACTATTTTCTACACACTTTTAAATCTTTGTTTAAAACATCTTTCTCAGGGCAGCTAGGTGACCCAGTGGAAAGAGCACTGCCCCTGGAGTAAGGAGTACCTGAGTTCAAATCCTACCTCAGACACTTAATAATTACCTAGCTGTGTGGCCTTGGGCAATCCACTTAACCCTATTGTCTTGCAAAAATCCTATTTTTCCCTGTTCCTCATTTAACATGACTCCATTTCCTTTTTCTTTTCTGATATGAAAAAATTTTTCCTTGCCAATAGAATCAGCACCAGGTGCATTGTCACATGAGAGGAGTCTAATGGCATTCAAAATCTCTTCTTCAATTGGAACATTAATTAGGGACAGATTGACCTCAACTTGAGGTTATTGGTTTATAACTTACACATTACTTGATGGAAGTCTGTTAAAAACACTATAGAAACCTATCTGAACATATGATTACATTCCACTCCATCTTATTCAACAAAATTGGCCCCATCATACAAACCTTATCACTGATATTTAATTTTTTTCCTGTCTATTAGATACTTCCTTACTTCCTAGAAACATACTCAGATCTCTTTCAACCTCCAAAATATCTGTGGTGATCATCCATTCTCAATAGTTATCATCCATGTATCTCTTTCCTTTTGTGATTAAAATCCTTAAATAAAGTGGTAGATACTCTCACTATATTCTTAATTCTCAACAATCTGACTTTTGACCTCATCATTTAGCCAAAAATCTCTAAATTTATCAATAGTCAATTTTCATATATTTTCCCCCCACAATATTCATCCCTCCTTATCTATTTGAAAATTTCAGTAATATAAATTAAGGTCTTCTCTTTGATACCTTGTCTTCTCTATATTTTCTGTGAAACTTATTTTTTTTTGTTTTTTCTGCTTGCTTGATTAGCTCATTTTCAATCTCCTATGTTGAATCGTCTTCCAGATAATGACCATTAAAAGTTGAATTCCCTTAAGACCCAGTTGTCAGCTGTAATACCTCCTTTCTTTATACTGTTTAATTTGCTAATCTCATCAGCTCTTATGGATTCAAGTATCATTACTATGTAGATAATTCTCAGTTATATAAAACTAGTACTAACCTTGCTATGGCCTCCAGATTCCCATCTCCAGTTATCTAATGAATATTTCAATGTGGTTGTCTCAGAGACATCTTAAACTCAGCATCTCCTTTATTGAACTTATTATTTTTCCCCCCAATACCTACTCCTATTCCCATCTTCCTTATTGTCATGAAAGCTACTGCAATTCTCCTTGTTATCCTTTTAAGATAGATAGATAGACAGATAGACAGACATATAAATAGATAGATACATACATACATACATAGATAAATAGATAGGGATATGACAGAGTAAGGAGTCCAGGAGAACTAACGGGATTTTCATTTTTTCTTACTCTCTCTCTCTCTCTATTCCTCCCCTCTCTGTTCCCGCTTGTAATTTCCCTGGCTTCCCTCAGCTGACATCTCAGATCTCAAATTCTAGATGAAGAATTCCTTATTAAAACTTTGTAGTAATATTTTCCATATGTGTTATGATATTTATTTCTGATATGCTTTTATAGTTGTACTTTTAAAAATATTATTTTGATATTAAAATAGGAAGTTTTCATTTTCCTTTATGATCTCAACTGATTTTCTCATAACTTTAGAAATTTCAGTCCTTTGTTATTTGTTCTTTTAATATCACACAGTCTTTATCAACTGATTCTATCTCTCACAAGAAATAGAAAGTATGAAAAGAAAAGGGAGATAAATGTTTTTCCCAGGCTAATATGTGTATTTAGGTATATCGTCTTTAAAAAATTACTGGGTATTTTTTTTGCTCATTGTGCATGTTTTCTATTATATACATATATTATATATGTATACTTATTAAAATAAATGTATACATATATACACTCATATGCAATGTACATAGGTTTTGAAAATTCATGTCTAAACAAATACATATGAATTGTGGATCTATGCAATATGTTCCAGTATGTATGATATGCACATTAGCATATGTGATAAAAATGTATCATAAATTCAGGACCTGATGATACAGTGGAAATCGCCATGTAACTTACCTGGATGCACTCATATATTTTCTTATTTCTAGATGATTTATCAACAGATAAATTAAATTTGACTTCACTAAATACGTAGGAAAGAAGTAGACAGAGCATCATGCCTTAGCTTTGCAAAGGTGATGGATTTGTTTTTGTTTTTTGCTTTGCCTTTGACTGAAGAACCAGGGTTTGTCCTTGGAGGAAACCTACTTAAACCACTCTGATGTTTAAGGTATTGAGCACATGACACTGGCTCCCATTGGGTAAAGAGCAGGAAAAAAAAGTCAATTTGCATTAGTAAAGCTAAATCAAGATTATTGGAAATAACTTTCCAAGAAAAACACAACATAAAGCATTTTATGTGGGTGATTTTGATAAAGAGTATAAGGAGGTAGTTCATTGCATTTAAGGCAACATAAGCTCCTATTTGTAGAAAATTCTATTTATTATCACTGCTAGTGTGAAAATAAAATCAGAGTAAAAACCTCAAACTGACAAATTTTTAAAGCCAAGTTGTTTTGTAATGTCCATATGTGCTTAAATGAATCTGCTGCCAAATAAGACTGTCATCTAATGAATCAAATTAAAAGCTTTAGGTCATCCATACTGTTCATCATGAAACATTCCCAAAGGCAATTCAGCAAGATGAGTTACAGAAGTGTTGTTGTCCTTAGGTATGTTTGATGCCACAAAAGATGAACAGTGGGATGTCTTTATTTGTTTTTTATGCAGCCCATTGATCTGGATAAAGATTTGAAATAGGTAAAACATTCAGAGAAACCTTAGGAAGCAATGAAAATGCAGAATTTAATTAAGAATTTGTTAGATATGAATAGATACATTAAAAACAAAGTGAATTACAAAACAGTTGCATTTAAGTCAATATCATAGGCTCTTTTTTTGTTTTGTTTTGTTTTAATACTACTGTGTTCAGACAAGTAGAAAGAGAACTATGAAAAAATTTGCTATAAACTAACATGTGGGTGATGAGAGTAAAACCATGATGTATGTTGTTGGGACAGATCAGAAAAGTTAGGGTGATTGATCAAGCATAGAAGAGAAATGCATATCTCTAAGTTTTAACTGTGAGAAAAGAAAATGGAGGAGAAAATAACGTAGTTAACAGTCTGAAATAGTAAATAGAAGTGAAGAAGGATGAGAATTAAAAAAATAAAATTGGATTTGGTATTTAGAAAATCATTATTGTCCTTTGAGAGCATAATTGCAGTGAGACTAGAAGTAAAATTTCAAGTTTAGAACTGCATGCCTGGTAAAGAAGTGAAAGTATCCATTCTGGAGAATGATTTGTAACTTGTCCTAAATACTATATATCTATGTACCTTTTGGTCTAGTAATACCATGAAGAGAGAGAGAGAGAGAGAGAGAGAGAGAGAGAGAGAGAGAGAGCAATTTTTGTGGTGGCAAAGAATTGCAAATTGAAGGAATGTCCATGAACTGGAGAATGGATGAAAAAATTGTGGTATACAAATGTGATAAAATACTAGTCATATATAAAAAATGATGAGCAGGGGATGGCTATGTAGTGTAGTGAATAGGGCACTGGCCCTGGAGTCAGGAGTAGCCTCAGACACTAAATAATTAACTAGCTGTGTTGCCTTGGGCAAGCCACTTAATCCTATTTGCCTTGCAAAAACCTAAAAAACAAAACAAAACAAAACAAAACAAAAAAAAAACCATTGAGCAGGCATGGTTCAGAAAAACCTGGAAAAACTTAAATTAATTGATGCTGAATAAAGTGAGCAGAACCAGAAGCATATAGTTCATGGTAACAATTAAATTGTGAGATGATGAACTATGACATAGAGCTCTTCTCAGCAGTTTAGTGATTGAAGAAAATTCTAAAAGAACTGTGATAAGAAAAAATGCTATCCACATCCAGGGAAAGAGCTATGAATTGTGTATGCAGATCAAAAAGGACTGTTTTCACTTTTTCATTTTTTTAATTTTCTTTCTCATGGTTTTTACCTTTTATTCTGATTAATTTTTCTCAGGGTGACTAACATAAACATACACTTAACATGATTGTGCATGTATAACCTAAATAAAATTGGTTGTGTTTTGAGAAGGGACAAATGAGACAGGAAGAAAGAGAAAATATTACAAAAAATGAATTTGTAAAACTATATATGTAATTGGGAAAAATAAAATATTATTAATACAATAAAATATTATAACAACTCATTTTTTAGTATCCAAGATTCATTTATTTAAAGTTGCCTATCAATGACTGAATAAGTTGTGGTATATAATTTTTTAAAGGATTTTGCAAGGCAAATGGAGTTAAGTGGCTTGCCCAAGGCCACACAGCTATGTGATTATTAAGTGTCTGAGGCAGGATTTGAACTCAGGTGCTCCTGACTCCAGGGCTGGTGCTCTATCCACTTTGCCACCTAGCCACCCTGTGGTATATAATTTTGATGTGATACTATTGTGCTATAAGAAATGGCAAGGAGGAAAGTTCCAGGAAAAACCTGGGAAGACATATGAACTTAGGTAAAGTGAGGTGAGCAAAACCAGAATAAGTTTGTCCAAGCTCATGTTCATTGCATCCAGGAAACTACCTATCATATCCTCTGATGTCACTTTTCCTTTTTTTATTACAGTCTTTCCAATCAACAGGGTCTTTATCAAGTGAGTCAAAGTGTTTTTCTTTTCCTTTTGTGGTGAAATTACTTAAGCATCAGCTTAAATATTTGTCCTTCAAATGAATAGTCTGAAATAATTTCATTAACTATTCATTGATTTGGTCTTCTTAGTGTCTAAGAGATTTTCACAAGTTTTCTCTAGCACCATATTTAGAAATTTTTAATACTTTAGCACTCTACTTTTCTTATAGCACAACTCTCAAGTCATACCATGAAAGTCACAGCTCAAAAAGTAAAGTTTTAATTATATTTCAGCAAGGAAATGTCTCTGCTTGTTTGTATGTTGTCCAGATTTGACATAGTTTTTGTTCCAAGATTCTTAATTTCATGACTGCAGTTAGGATCTGCTGTGAATTTTGATACCAAATGATATAAACTCTGATATTGATTCCATTTCTTCTCTCTCTCTGTTTGCCAGGAGCCAGTTGCCATTATATTTGTTATTATTTCTAGATGTTCAACTTCAAACTAACTTTTACACTCTTCTCTTTTACCCTACTCAAGAGATCTCTTAATACTCTTTCGTTTACCTGCCATCACAGTGATATTGTCTACATATTGGAGATTGTTGATATTTCTCCTAACTTCCTTAATTCACATGTATTATAGATATCATATTGCATATCTTCTTAATGTGTAAAGGAGGGACTGGAGGAAGGGAGGGAATTCAGAGCTCAATTTAAAAAAAATGAATATTAAAAATAATTTATTTTTAAAAAGAAGGGATTGGATAATTATTACAAGAACTTTTAGTGTGAAGAGAAGAAAAGGATAGTGTATGGATAGTGCAGAAAAAATGAAGGAAAACTTTTGTAATATTAGAGATTGCTAAGCATGACTGTCTTTTTTTCTGTGAAGCAAAAATAAGCTAAAAATTGAACTAAACTTTTTAGAAATCCTGATGTGTATGTATATAAGTATACATGCATGTACATTTTATATGCATGCATGTATGTATTAAAAGAGTACATGTTGGTGCTCAGTTGGTTTCTTGGTAAAGTAGAAGATTATGCAAATATGAAATTTATGCATTTAAAGAGAAGTTAAGGATTTTTATGTAGGTGATTTTTTTCCTTTGTTTTGGTGGTTCAGACATTTTAAAATTATTTTTCTTTACAATGAAAGATTTTATTTATTTTGAGTTTCACAAATTTACCCCTACTCTTCCTTCCCTCCCCCGACCCCCACAGAAGAAGGTCTGGCAATATCTACATTGTTTGCATGGTATTCATTGATCCAAGTTGAATGTGATGAGAGAAAAATCATATTCCCAAGGGAGAAAAATAAAGTATAAGAGATAGCAAAATTAGACAATAAGATAACGAATTTTTTTTTTCTAAATCAAAGGAAACAATCTTTGGTCTTTGCTCAAACTCTACAACTCTGTCTCTCTCTCTCTGGACACAGATGGCATTCTCCATTCCAGACAGCCCAAAATTTTCCCCAATTGCTGCACTAATGGAATGAGCAAGTCCATCAAGGATGACAATCTACCCCCTGTTGCTGCTAGGGTGCATGATGTTTCTCTGGTTCTGCCCATCTTGCCCAGCATCACTCCATTCTAATCCTTCCATGCTTCCCTGAATTGTCAACCTTCCTGTTTTTTTTTGTTTAATATGATTTTATTTATACATTACTAAAATATTCTTTCTTAAGAGTAAACATAATACCCCCTCCACCACAAAAAATATAGAATTTCATGAGAAATAAAGTAAAAGAAAGGGAAAAAACTGTGTTTCAATCTATGTTCTGATACCATCAGCTCTATCTTGGCTGGATCACATTAGTTATCATAAGTCGATCACAGAAGTTACTTACATATTTTTCTACAGTTGCTGTTCCTGATTGTAATTCCCTCCATCCATTCCTCCCTACTACAATCTATTATATTTTCTCTCTCCTTTCACTCTGTCCCTCTTCAAAAATGAGTGGCTGAGTGGCACAGAGGACAGAGTACCAATGCTGGTTCCAAGAGGCCCCAAGCCCACATACCACCCCAGAGATCCAGCAACCACCTGGCTCTGTGGTCATGGACAGGCCACCCAGTCCCAGCGCCTTGCAAAAAGTAAAAAAGAAAATGTGTTATATCTGACTATTCTCTCCTATGATCTACCTTTTCCTCTATCACCCATATCCCCCCTTTCCTCTGTCCCCCTTCTCTCCTTTTTACTCTAGATGTCTATACCCTATTATGTATACTGTTTCCTCTCTGAGCCATTTATAATGAGAGTGAAGGTTTCCTCATGCTCCCTTGCCTTCCCCCTGGCATATCATTGCAAAATCTCATTGAAAAAATTAAATATCTTTTGTATGAAATATCTTAACCTATTCCATCTCTCCTTTCTCTTACTCCAGTACATTCCCCTTTTAGCCACTGACTCTATTTTTACAATATATCTTCAAATTCAGCTCTCTCCTGTGCTTCATCTATATAAGCTCCTTCTACCTGCTGTATTAAATGAGAAGGTTCATATGAGTATAATCAGTGTCATTTTTCTATGCAGGAATATATGCAGTTCATCATCATTAAATCTCTCATCATTAACCCTTCACCTCCACTCTCTATACTTCACCCGAGTACTGTACTTGAAGGTCAAACTTTCTAATCAGCTTTGGTTGCTTCAACAGGAACATTTGAAATTCCCCTGTTTCATTGAAAGTTCATCTTTTTCCATCAGTTTTGCTGAGTAGTTGATTCTTGGCTGCATTCCAAGCTCTTTTGCCTTCCGGAATATTATATTCCAAGCCCTATGACCCCTTAATGTAGTTGCTGCTAAGTTCTATGTGATCTTTACTGCTGCTCTATCATATCTGAATTGTGTCCTTCTGGCTGCCTGTAATATTTTTTCTTTGACTTCAGAGTTCTGAAACTTGACTATAATATTCCTGGGGGTTATTTTCTTTTGGGATCTCTTTCTGGGGGAGGTTGGTAGATTCTCTCAATTTCTATTTTGGCCTCTGCTTCTAGGATATCAGGGCAATTTTCCCATATGAATTCTTTAAAAATGAGTTCAAGGCTCTTTTCCTGATCATGACTTTCAGGTATCCCAATAATTTTTAAATTATCTGTCTTGAATCTGTTTTTTTCTGTGAGATCATTCACATTTTCTTCTAGTTTTTCCATTCTTTTGTGGTAAAGTATTGTATGTTGACTTCTGCTAAAGTCATCAGCTTCCTTTATCTCCATTCTACATCTAAAGGATTTGTTTTCTTGTTTTCCTCATAGTTTTCTTATCTCCATTGCCATCTAGCCAATTTTGCTTTTTTAATGACTTTTTAAACTGTTTTATCCATTTGACCTAAATTGGTTTTTAACATTTTATTTTCTTCAACATATTTTGTATCTCCTTTACTAGGCTGCTGATATTTTCATATTTTTCATGCATCTCTCTCATTTCTTTTCCTAATTTTTCTTCTATCACCCTTACTTGATTTTCAAAATCTTTTTTTTGAACTCTCTCATAGCCTGAGCCCAAACTTCTTTTTTTCTGGGAGTCTTTAGATGCAGAAGCTTGTACTTCCTCATCTTCAGAATGAATATTTTGATCCTCTTTAGGATCATAGTATTTGTGAATGGTCAGGGTCCCCTTTTTTCTGTTCACTCATTTCTCCAACCTGTGCTTGGATTTTTGCATGTTTCCTGAGCTTTTGAGTTTTATTGAGACACCCCCACAAGGACCTCAGTGTATGAGGCTCTGACTGCTCTCCTGGTCTGTGAATGACCATAAGTGCACCCCTCTGCCTCAAGGCTAGGGGAGGAAGTCCCACTTCTATGAGGGGCCTAGATTGTGATCAGGATCTGAATTTGGTCCAAGCCCCAGAGTCCTGTTCCAGGGACAAGGGACAAACCTCTAAACTCTCCCTCCATTCCCTTACCTTTGGTGGACTGAGCAATCAGGATGCAGCTGCCTAGAGGCTCCTGCTTGCCAACTCCTTGGACCTGCTTCTGTTTCCTGGATCTGGGCTGCTGGCTGCACTGAATGTGCTCAGTACTGTGACCACACTCAGGGCCTGGGCGTTGTGCTCATTCAGGCAGAGGTCTCCCTGCTGATCTTACTAATTGTGCTTGGTTCTCCCTGGGGTGCAGGTTAGGAAACTGCTTCTGCTACTGGGAGCCACTGCTCCCAGGCAAGCTGGGGCTGTTCCTAGAAGGCTGAAGTTTCTTTACTCTTGCAGGGGCCATCCCTCTAACCCTGTGGAACAGTTTTTCCACTATTTTCCAGGTTACCTTGAGCTGGAGAATTGGATCACTATATCTTTCTGTGGGTTCTGTGTCTTGAAAATTTAGTTAGTCATAATTTTAAGATTTTTGAAATATTTTGGAGACAGCATGTAGGAGAGGCTCCTCTCCTACCACCATCTTGACTCCACCTCCCCCCCCCCCCAGTTCAGCCATGTCTAAGGACCTCCTGGTGAGGAACTCCTTCACACACTGGAAATCAACTTAGATTTGGCAATTTAAATCCTCAAGAGTTGCTAAGAGCACTGAATGTTTTAGTGATTTTTCCCAGGATAACAGCAAGATTTTAATAAGTTAAGATTTGAGGCAAGGCCT
This sequence comes from Macrotis lagotis, assembly GCF_037893015.1. Classification (NCBI taxonomy): domain Eukaryota; kingdom Metazoa; phylum Chordata; class Mammalia; order Peramelemorphia; family Peramelidae; genus Macrotis; species Macrotis lagotis. Next base: position 77,342,936 of record NC_133665.1, read on the forward strand.
TGATGACTCTGGAGCCAGGTCTCTCTACCATCTTCTACCACTACATTTAATGAAGTTTGTCCTTCATTCTCAAAGAATACCATGACACCCAGGATGTAATGCCATGACAATCACATTAATGAGATAGGAGTGATGGGGTGCTGTACAAAGTCACCAAAGTCAATTTCTCCTTAAGATCCATCTTGGGTCCATTGGCCAGAGATTAATCAGGATGACTAGAGATGATCCTAGTTGCAGGGTAGTAAGGGATAAGTGACTTGTGCAAGTTTACACAGCTAGTAAATTTCAAATGTCTAGGCCAGATTGGAATCATGCCTCCTGGCTCCAAGGTCAGTTTTTCTACTGCACCACCCAGCTGCCACATCAGAGAACAAGACAATTGCATAAAATGAATAAGAAAGAATGGTTATACATTGTGAATACAAAGAAGAGAAAATCAGCTTAGGATTCTAGTAATACAGTATAAAACAGAAAGTTCCCTTTCTTGTTTGAATAGTGTTCATTGGTCTTTTATCAGAAAACAGAATTCCAGTGACAAAATGCAAGATCAAGTATATTCCCTTTTTTTTGGCTTAACCCTGATCAATTATATAATAATGAAACTGAAGTCAATATACTCAAAATAATTCCAATTTAACTGTTTCTTCCCATTCAGAGATGTCCTAGAATGATATAATTGTTTGAGAGCCAAATTTTGACTTTTTCTATTTGATCTGAGCCCTTAGCCACAAGTAAGTCATCAGTACTGACTGAGATCAACCCAATCCTTGAGTACATCTTGTGTATTGTGTTTTCTCAAAGATCATTTCTCAGTTACTCAGGCCAAGATCTGTTATACCTGATCCATTTTGATTTAATAATAATGTTCTGGTTTTCACATTCTGACCCTGCTTGGCGAAAACAAAAATAGTCACTTGCACTTTAGATTCCCCATCGATAAACTGAATAAATAGAATAAGATGACTTGTGAGGTCTTTCTTCCAGGTCTAAATACCATAACAATTGAGAAACATGATAGTTCGCATTGCTTTTTTTGCTATCTTTTATTTCTTACTTTATTTCCAATCACATGCAAAGACAATTTTCAACATTCATCCTTTTGCCATCTTTTGAGTCTATATTTTTACTACCCTCCCCTTTCCCCCCTTTGTCATGGAAGCAAGCAATCTAAGTTGCACATTTACAATGTTATGTTTGACATATTTCTATATTAATCATGATGGGAAAGAAGAATTAGAAGAAAAGGAAGAAAATAAAACCTGAGAAAGAGAAAAAATAAAAATGAACATAATCTACTTGCTCTGCATTCAGAATACATAATATTTTCCTCTGGATATAGATGGCATTTTCTATTAACCTCAGGATTATCCTTAATCACTGAATTTCTGAGAGGAGACTGCAGACATCAAACATGGTCATCTCACAATGCTGCTGTTAATGTGTACAATGTATCACTGCTTCTGTTCATTTCACTCAGTATCAGTACATCTAATTCTTTTCAGGTTTTTCTGAAGTCTGATCATTAATGAACTCATACAGACAACAGTATTCCATAGAATTTATGTACCATAACTTGTTCAGTCATTCCCTAATTGACAGAGATCTTCACAATTTCCAAGTGTTTGCTACTACAAAAAGAGCTAGTATAATTTTTTTTTTTTTCACATATGAGTCTTATAACTGCTATTTAATGATCACTTGGGGATATAGACCTAGGAGACATATTAGACATTAGATCATGTTAGATCAAAGGGTATACTCAGGTTTATTGCTTTTTTGGGTGTATTTCCAATTGTTTTCCAGAATGGTTGAATCAGTTTACAATGCCACTAACAGTACATTATTGATGTAGTTTTCACAGATTTTCTCCAAAACAGATTGTTTTCTTTTTTTGTCACTTTAGCCAATCTGATAGGTATGAGGTAGCTTTTTTGGAGCATTTTTATTCATATGACTAGAGAAAGATTTAACCTCTTCTAAATATAAAATCTGGCTGTTCATATTACTTTAGTATTCCTCATATAGAAACTGACTTGTACCAGTTCTCTATTTATTTTATAAATGAGACTCTTATCAGAAGTCAGTATTTAGAAGAGGAAATATTTCTCATCTTTCTGTATTTCTAATTTTACTTTAATTGCTTTTATGTGTGAAAAATGTTTTTAATGTACTAAAATCAAAATTATCCATCTTGCAATTTATAATTTTCACTATCTCTTTTTTGATTAGAAATTTCTCTTTGGACTTCTGGGACAGAACTGATATGGCTACATGAAGCTAACATGTACCCAGAGCTTTTCTCTATCCAAGATGAATGAATCGTCTTCATTGACATTAAGCCTACAGATCTTACCAAGAAAAAGAGAAGATTCAAAGAAGTTTTCAATGGTAGACATCATGACGGATCTTCAGTGAATATTTGTCTCTATGGGGGAAAGGGGGAAGTAAAGCCCAGGAGGCAAGAGCACTAGAAATACAGTAGAAGGTTTTTAGCCACAGTGCAGTGCATGCCCCAACAGCTTGACAACAGAAGAGGTCTGTGCAGCTAAATAGCAAGTCAGTAGTGAAGGTCCCAAAACCAAGCAAAATCTCAACTCTGGGAACATCGGAGCAAAGGACAGGATTGGGTTGGGAGCAAACCACTGCTAAGTCAGAACCTGGACATAAAGGAGGAAATAGACCTCTGCAAAGACTATATAAGCAACATCTTGGTCAATGACAAGCTAGGAATATAATCCCAGCCCAACCTGAAAAACTTGGATCTATACTCCCTTTAGTCCAGGAGCAGAACTAAAACAACAAAGAAGAGTAAAAATCTAAAAGAGTGCTCACTATAGAAAATAACTTTGCACATAAAAGAGATAACAAAGCCATATCAGAATAAAAAAAATACTTGCAGGGAAAGTCTCAAAAGAATTTATGAATTAGACTCAAATCCAAAAGCTCACTGAAGAACTTAAAAAAGAATTAGTAATCAAAAGAAGAGAAGAAGAAGAAAAATTGAAAAAGGAAATGAAAAACATGCAGATAAATTATGAAAAATTGACTAAAGAATTCAGTACATTTGAAAAGGAAGCACAATAAGAAACTGAAGAAAATAAAATCTTAAAAATTAGAATTGAGCAAATAGAAACCAATGAATTTATGAGGCTATTAAATTCCATCAAGCAAGATAAAAAGGTTGAAAAAAATTGAAGAAAATATAAATTAACTTTTAGGAAAAAAGCAAAGACCTGAAAAATAAATGCAGGATTGATAATGTCTGAATCATTAGACTACTGGAAAACTAGATCAAAAACAAAAAAAAATTGAAAATATTTTGGAGGGAATTATCAGGGAAAACTGTTCAAATCTGCTAGAACAAGAAGACAATAGAACCACTGAAAGAATATATGTACCCCTCCAGAAAGAGACTACAGGATAAAAACTCCATGGACAGATAGCTATTACCAAATTCCAAAACTCTCAAATGGAGGAGAAAATAATTTCCCTGTAAGCAAAGAAACACAATCAGATTCAAGCAGGAACTATCTGCCTCAACACTGAAGGAGTATACCATCGTCCCAAAAAGGAAGGTATAACACTTCTAACTCTTGAGAATTTTTCTTCTCTTTGGATAATTAAAGGGTCAAATATAATTGAAGAGATTGGCCTTAGATGATATGGTTCTGGTTGAGTCTTTTCCCTCCACTGAAGAGGCATTGACATGACATCACTATGTTTGAGACAAAAGCCCTGAAGAATAACATGGGTGTTAACTCTAAAATTAAATGTCTCTCTATCCTTTAACCCACTTTAATTCTGCTGTACTGAGGAAGTGATTGCATCATGAACTGGGTGGTCCTGAGTCAGTGTCTCCCATGACCCACAATAATTATTAATGTTCTCAAATGAGACAGTAATTAGAGCTTTTTGAGATTCTTATAGTTAATTAAATTATGGTTGGATTTATTCCTTACTTTATTTAACAAATGGTTAAGTAAACTAGGGGAGGGAGGGAGTGTGGGAGAAAATAGAATTGGGAGGAGGGGTGAAAATATCTTATTTCCTCCATGCATAAGATGTTAACTTTTCTGGAAAATTTGTGGTCTAAAACCTAGAAACATTTTATACAGTGATTATAGATTTTTTACTTGCATTTCCATATTTTTCACACTTGTTTTTATATTCATTGTTGTAGATTTTTTTTTACTTGTATTTCCTGCTTTTTTAGGGCTTGTTGTCTTTGAACTAAGTTTCCTATTTGCTACCATCATATTAGGTTATGTTTTGTCACATTCTGCACAGAAGAGGCTCAGAAAAACATTTTCAGTCAGTGGTGAATTCAAGTTAAAAGTGATCTACTTTGCAAAAGTGAATGGAAATCATACTACGGAATGACACTCTGGTCTTTCTCCAAAGGAGAAAGCATCCAAGACTGGCAAAAAAAGGCCAAGAGATTAGTGTCAGTACAATGTTTTGATGTAGAGAGGAAATTGTAGACAAGTATTGAAGAACAAAAGGCAATTAAAATTCCTGTGTCCACAAAGATGGTTCAGCATGAGGCAAGAAGTGCTGATGCAAAAGAAGTTACTGATTTCAAATGAGGACACAATTGGTGCTAGAGGTCCAGGAAATGAAATGAAATAAGCATGCATACATGCACTAGGCTTGCCCAAAAGATGCCTGAAAGATATGAGCAGAAGGTCCTTGAATTTAATGATGAGTATAACTTGAGTTCAAGAACTGTATGTAATATATGTTTTTCAGATTTCAGTCACCAAAATTAAGGTGTGTCTTATACATAGGGAAATATGGTAATTCAAGAAAGTTATAGTACTTCCGCTCATGAGGATTGTGTGTCCTTGAAGGGTACTTGAAAAGAAGATAAAATAAAAAATAATTATAATTTGATGTAATTCAAGACTCTTAAAGAGAGTACTTCTAATGAGACAAAGGAAGGGGGAGGTACTTAATGACTTTAAGACTATGTTGCTTAGCAAACAATCAATTTGTGATGGCATTTTAGTAAATCTTTGAGCTTATCAAGTAATCAAGCTATGATAGATGATGACTTCTTAATAGTACTTCAGTGATAAATAGCACCAGGTGAAGAAGCACAAAGATTTATAATTTTAGGGGAAAAGAAGGGAGTGTTTTAACTCTGAGTAAATTCGATTCAATAGATTTGACTGAGAGAAGGAGTAAGATACATTCCCACTTGGGCTTGAAAATCTGTACTAATCTACAGGTAAGGGGGAGAAAACTATAAATGGAGAAAGATACCATAGAGAGACATACAGAATCAGTTATCGTATGTGTAAATGTGAATAGGATGAACTGCCCCATGAAACAGAAGTGGATAGAAGAATGGATTGAAAATAAGAATTCTTCAATATGTTGTTTACAAGAAACAGAGAAAATTGAAGCAGAGAGATATATACTTAGGGTAAAAGTAAAATGATAAAACAAACTATATTATGCTTCTGCTAAAGCAAAAAATAATCAGAGGAAATAATACTGATCTCAGATAAAGTAGAAGCAAAAATAATTAACATTAAAAGTGATAAAAAGGAAACTACATCTACTTTTTAGAAAAAAAATATTTATTCATTTATTTTTAATTTTACAATTTTCCCCCAAATCTTACTTCCCTCTTCCCAAACCCATGGAAGGCAGTATGTTATTCTTATTTTTTGCTAGACAATGGGGTTAAGTGGCTTGCCCAAGGTCACACAGCTAGGTAAATATTAAATGTCTGAGGCCGAATTTGAACTCAGGTACTCTTGACTCCAGGGCTGGTGCTCTATCCACTGCACCATCTAGCTGACCCCATTCTGTCATTCTTTATATTGTTTCCATGGTATATATATTGATATAAGTTGAATGCGATGTGACAGAGAAACCTCATCTGTAAGGAAGAAAAATAAAGTATAAAATTTAGTAAAATTATATAATAAGAAAACAGTTTTTTTTTAATTAAAGGTAATTGTCTTTGGTCTTTGTTCAAACTACAAAATTATTTCTCTTCATACAGATGCTATTCTCCATTGCATATAGCCCCAAAGTGTGCCTGATTGTTGTATTGATGAAATGAGCAAGTCCATTGAAGTTGATCATCACCCCCATATTGCTCTTAGGGTGCACAAAAATTGAAAATTGTTCTCCAGAAAGGTTGGATGAGTTCACAACTCCACTAAATATGTATTAGTGTCCCACATTTCCCACATCCCTTCCAACATTGATCATTGTCCTTTCTGGTCATATTGGCCAATCTGAGAGGTGTGAAGTGATACCTCTGAGATGCTTTAATGTGCATTTCTCTAACAAGCAGAGGTTTAGAGCAATTTTTCATATGATTATGGCTCACATTGATTTCCTCATCTGTAAATTCTTTTTACATATCCTTTGACCATTTGTCAATTGGGGAATGGATTGGTTTATGGTTTGAAAATTTGACTCGGTTCTCTCTATGTTTTAGCAATGAGTCCTTTGTCAGAAATACTAGTTGTAAAAATTGTTTCCCAATTTACTACATTTCTTTTGATCTTGGTTACAGTGTTTTTTTTCCTGTGCAAAAGCTTTTTAATTTAATGTATTCAAAATTATCAACTTTGTATTAATGATCTTCTCCATCTCTTCCTTGGTCATAAACTGCTTCCCTTTCCATAGATCTGACAGGTAAAGTATTCCTTCATTTTCTAGTTTGCTTATAATATTGTTTTTTATGTCTAAATCCTGTATCCATTTGGATCTTATCTTGGTATAGGGTGTGAGGTGATGGTCAAATCTAAGTTTCTTCCATACTAACTTCTAACTTTCCCAACAGTTTTTTTAATGAAGAAAGAGTTTTTATCTCAATAGCTGGAAATTTTGGGTTTATCAAATAGCTGATTCCTATAATCATTTCCTGCTATTGCACCTAGTCTATTCCACTGATCCACCACTGTATTTTTTTAGCCAATATCAGACAGTTTTGATGACTGATGCTTTATAATGTAACTTTAGATCTGGTAGGGCTAAGCCAGTTTATTATTTCACTTTTTTTCCATTAAATCCTTGGATATTCTCAACTTTATTTCTCCATATGAATATATATATATATATATATATATATATATGTATATATACAATTTTTCTAACTAATTAAAGTAATGTTTTTGTGGTTTTGATTAGTAGGGCATAAATAAGTAGTTTAATTTTGGCAGAATATTCATTTTTGTAGTATCAGCTCAGCCTGGCTGATACTTGCACAGTTGTGTTAATCTGATTTTATTTGCATGAGAAGTATTTTGTAATTGTTTACAAAAAGTATTTTAGTCTTCCTTGACAGCTAGAATCCCAAGTATTTCATATTGCCTGAAATTACTTTGAATGGGATTTCTTTTTCTAGCTCTTTCTGCTGCATCTTTCTAGTCATATATAGAAATGTTGAGGATTTATGAGGGATTATTACATATCCTGCAACTCTGGTATATTTGCTAATTCTTTCCAGTAGTTTTAATTTGATTTTTTGGGATTCCTTAGGTATACTATCATGTCATCTGAAAAGTATGAGAGTTTTGTCTCTTCTTTCCGAATTTTAATCCTGAAAATTATTTTTTCCTACTCTTATTGCTGTAGCTAACATTTCTAAAACAATATTGAATAGTGGTGGTGATAATGGGCATCCTGGTTTCACTCTGATCTTCTTGGAAATGCCTCTAGCCTATCCTCACTGATTATTTTTTAAATTTATTTTTATTAATGCTATTATTTGAGTTTTACAATTTTCCTCCAATCTTACTTCCCTCCCTCACCCCACCCCCCACAGAATGCAATATGTCAGTCTTTACTTTGTTTCCATGTTGTACCTTGATCCAAATTGGGTGTGATGAGAGAGAAATCATATCCTTAAAGAAGAGACAAGAAGTCTAAGAGGTAACAAGATCAGACAATAAGATATCTGTTTTTTTCCTAAATTAAAGGGAATAGCCCTTGAACTTTTTTCAAACTGCACAGCTCCTTATCTGGATACAGATAGCACTCTCCTTTTCAGACAGCCAAAAATTGTTCCTGATTGTTGGACTGATGAAATGAGCTAATCCATGAAGGTTGAACATCACACTCATGTTGCTGTTAAGGTATACAGTGTTTTTCTGGTTCTGCTCATTTTACTCAGCATCAGGTCATGCAAATCCTTCCAGGCTTCCCTGAAATCCCATCCATCCTGGTTTCTAATAGAACAATAATGTTCCATGACATACATATACCACAGTTTGCTAAGCCATTCCCCAATTGAAGGACATTTACTTGATTTCCAATTCTTTGCCACCACAAACAGGGCTGCTATAAATATTTTTGTACAAGTAATGTTTTTACCCATTTTCATCATCTCTTCAGGGTATAGACTCAGTAGTGGTATTGCTGGGTAAAAGAGTAGGCACATTTTTGTTGCCCTTTGGGTGTACTTCCAAATAGCTCTCCAGAAGGGTTGGATGAGTTAACAGCTCCACCAACAGTGTAATAGTGTCCCAGATTTCCCACAACCCTTCCAACAAGGATCATTATCCTTCTTGGTCATATTAGCCAATGTGAGGGGTGTGAGGTGGTACCTCAGAGAAGCTTCAATTTGCATTTCTGTAATAATTAATGATTTAGAGCATTTTTTCATATGGCTATGGATTGCTTTGGTCTCCTTATCTGTAAATTGCCTTTGTATATCCTTTGACCATTTGTCAATTGGGGAATGGCTTTTTGTTTTAAAAATATGATTCAGTTCTCTGTATTTTTTAGAAATGAGTCCTTTGTCAGAATCATTAGTTGTAAAGATTGTTTCCCAATTTATGACATGTCTTTTGATTTTGGTTACATTAGTTTTATCTGTGCAAATGGTTTTTTAATTTAATGTAATCAAAAGCATCTAACTGGTTTTTGGTGATATTCTCCAACTCTTCTTTAGTCATAAACTGTATCCTCATTGAATATAATAGTTGTTGATGGTTTCAGATAGTCACTGCTTACTATTCTAAGGAACAGTTCATTTATTCTTATACTCTCTAGTGTTTTTAGTAGGAATGGGTGCTATATTTTGTCAAAAAGTTTTTCAGCATCTATTGATATATTCATGATTTCTGATAGGTTTTTTATGTATATAATTAATTATACTAACAGTTTTCCTAATAATTAACATACCCTGCATTCCTGGGATAAATCCAACTTGGTCATAGTGTACTGTCCTAGTGAAAACTTGTTATAATTGTTTTGTTAAGATTTTATTTATATGTTTTGCAACTATATTCATCAGGGAGAGAGGTTTATACATTTCTTTCTCTCTTTTAACATTTCCTGCTTTAGATTTCAGCACCATATTAGTTTCATAGAATGAGTTAGGCAGAGTTTTGTCCTCTCCTATTTTTTCCAAAGAGTTTATATAGAACTGGAACCCATTGCTCCTTTAATGTTTGCTAAAATTCACTTGTGAATCCACGGGTCCTAGACAATTTTTCTTATGGAGTTTGATAATGACTTGATGAATTTCTTTTTCTTAGATGTGGTTATTTAGGTATTTAATTTTCTCTTCATTTAATCTGGGCAACTTATATGTTTTGTAAATATTCATTGATTTCTCTTGTATTGTCAAATTTATTGACATAGAGTTGGGCAAAATAATTCCAAATTGTTACCTTAATTTCCTCCTCTTTAGTGGTGAGTTCATCTTTTTTCTTTTATGATATTAGCATTTTGATTTTATTCAATTTTTTAAAATCAAATTAACCAGAAGTTTGTACATTTTATTGGTATTTTTATAAAAGCAAATTTTGGTTATATTTATTAGTTCAATAGTTTTCTTGCTTTCAATTTTATTAATTTTTCCTTTATTTTTAGAATTTCTAATTTGGCAATTAATTGGGGGGTTTTAATTTTCTATTTATTTATCAAATTTTTAGTGGCATGTTTAGCTCACTGATTTAGCATTCTCTAATGTTTTCATATGAGCACTTAAATACATAATTTATTCCCTGACAGATGCCTTGGCAGTGCCCCATAAGGTTGGGTATGTTGTTTCATTATTGCCATTATCAAGGATGAAATAATTCATTTTGTTGTTTGATTCTCTCATTCTTTAACAGGAGGTTATTTATGAAGAGGAGATTTAATACCTAAACAACCCTATCATAGAAAAAAAAATCAATAAGCCATCATTGAACTCCCGAAGCAAAAATCGCCAGGGTCAGAAGGATTCACAAGTGAATTCTATCAATCATTTAAGGAATAATTGCTTCCAATTCTATAAAAAAATCTTTGGGAAAATAGGTCAAGATGGAACTCTGCTTAACTCTTCCTATGACCCCAATATGGTGCAGATAACTAAACAAGGAGGAATTAAAACAGAGAAAGAAAATTATAGACCTATTTCCCTAATGAATATAGATGCAAAAATCTTAAATAAAATCTTAGCAAAATGATTAGAACAAGTTATTGGTAGGATAATATATTATGATCAAATAGGATTTATCCAAGGACTGCAGGGTAGGTTCAGCATTAGGAAAACTGTTAATATAATTAATTGTATCCATAACAAACCCTATCAGAAATCATGATTATATCAATAGATGCTGAAAAAGTTTGACAAAATACAGCACCCATTCCTACTAAAAACACTAGAGTGTAGGAATAAATGGACTGTTTCTTAGAATAATATGCAGTATCTATCTGAAGCCATCAGCAAGCATTATATTCAATGGGGAAAGGCTAGAGGTATTCCCAAGATCAGGGTGAAACAAGGATGCTCCTTATCACAACTATTATTCAATAGTGTATTAGAAATGTTAGATTCAGGACTAAGAGAAGAAAAAGAAATTGAAGGAATTAGAATTGGGAAGGAAGGGACAAAACTTTCACGTTTTGCAGATTGCATGATGGTAAACCTAGAAAATACCAAAAAATGATCTAAAAAACTACTGGAAACTATTAAAAATTTAGCAAAGCTGCAGGATATAAAATAAACCCACATAAATCCTCAAGTTTTCTATATATGACTAGCAAGATACAGAAGGAAGAGTAAGAAAGAGAAAGCCCATTCAGCATCACCTCAGACAATATAAAATACCTGGGAGTCAGTTTGACAAGGCAGATTCAGAAATTTCTTGAAAACAATTACAAAACACTTTTCACACAAATAACATCAGATTTAAATAAGTGTGCAAACATCAATTGCTCATGGATAGGTTGAGCTAATATAATAAAAATGTCAATTCTGTCAAAACTAAACTACCTTCTTAGTGCCCTGCCAATCAAAATTCCATTAAAATTACTCTGAGTTAGAAAAAAGTGTAATCAAATTGAAATAAAGTAATAAAAAGTCAAGAATTTCTAGGGATTCAATAAAAAAAATAGTGCAAAAGTAGGTAACTTAGCCATAACAGATTTACAATTATATTATAAATCATCAGTCATCAAAACTGTCTGGTATAGGCTAAGAAATAGAGAGGCGGACCAGTGGAATAGACTAGGTGCAATATCAGGAAATGATTATAGTAATTTACTGCTTGTTAAACCCAAAGAATTCCACTTTTGCAATAAAAACTCTCTCTTCGATAAAAATTGTTGGGAAAATTGTAAGTTAGTATGGAAGAAACTTAGATTAGACCAAAGCCTCACATTCTATACTAAGAAAATATCCAAATGAATATTGGATATAGAAATTAAAATCAATATTATAAACAACTAGAAGATCAAAAATTAGTTTACCTGTCAGATCTATTGAAAGGAAAGCAGTTTATGACCAAGGAAGAGATGGGGAACACCAATAAAAACAAACTAGATAATTTTGATTGCATTAAATTAAAAAGTTTTGCACAGACAAACCTACTGTGACCAGGAACAAAAGAAATATAAACTAGGAAAAAATCTTGACAACTAGTATTTCTGAAAAAGGTCTCATTTCTAAAATATACAGAGAACTGAGTCAACTTTCTTTCCTTTCAAAGATTTTACTCATTTTTGAGTCCCACAATCTTTCCTCTAATCTTGCCTGCCTCTCCCCATAAAAGATAATTGGCCAATCTCTGCATTGTTTCCATGGAATACATTGATACAAATTGAATGTGATGAGAGAGAAATCGTATCCTTAAGGAAGAAAAAGAAAGCATAAGAACCAGAAGGGCATTGTATACACTGGAAGTGATGTGGGGGTGATGATCAAACTTGATGAACTTGCTCATTACATCAGTGCAACAATCAGGGACAGTCTGTGGCTTTCTGTGATGGAGAATGCCATCTGCGTCCAGAGAAAGTATTCTGGAGTTTGAAAAAAGACCAAGTACTATTACCTTTAATTTAGGGGGAAAAAACTAATATTATGTAATCTTGTTGTCTCTTGTTCTTTATTTTTCCTCCTTAAGGATATGATTTTTCTCTCATCACAATCAATTTGTATCAATGTATACCATGGAAACAATGTAAAGACTGGAAGATTGTCTTCTGTTGGGGTTAGGGGAAGGGGGAAACTGTTTGGGGGGAAAACTGTTTAGGGGGAAAACTGTAAAATTTAAAATAAGTAAAAACCATGTTTTTGGGTTTTTTTTAAATTGAGGCTATTTGGTTTCCAATTAGTTTTGGGTATATACCTCCCTGGTCCATTATTGTATGTGATTTTTATTGAATTATGTTCTGATAAATATGTATTCATTATTTCTGCCTTTCTGCAGTTCATTATTAGGTTTTCAGACACTAGTCCACGGTCATTTTTAGCATAAGTGCCATGTACTACAGAAAAAAACAGTATATTCTTTTCTATTCCCATCCAATTTCTTCCATAGGTCTGTCATGTCTCAGTTTTCTAACAATCTATTTACCTCTTTAACTTCCTTCTTGTTTATTTTATGGTTAGATTTATCTAAATCTGAGAGTGTGATGTTGAGGTCTCCCTCCAATAGATTTTTGCTGGCTATGTCTGCCTGTATCTCATTCAAATTCTCCTCTAGGAATTTGATGCTATACAATTTGGTGCACAAATATTTAGCATTGAAATTATTTTATTGTCTATAGTACTTTTTAGGAGGATATAGTTTCCTTCCTTATCTGTTTTAACAAGATTTATTTTTGCAGCTACTTTGTCCCAGGTAAGGATTGCTACCCTTGCTTTTTTTCACTTCAGATGAAGCAAAATATATTTTTTACTCTATATTATTCTGCTTCATATGAGTCTGTTTTAATCAGCATATTGTAGGATTCTGGTTTTTAATCTACTATGCTATTCACCAGTATTTTATGGGAGAGTTCATCCCACTCAAATTCAAAGTTATAATTACTAATTTTTTATTTCCCTCCATGTTATCTTCCCTCTGTTGGTATTTCCCCCTTTTACACTTTATGCAAATTCCCTAGTATTTTGTTTTTGAATACCACCACTATCAGTGTATTTGTCCTCCTATGTCCAACCCCCATCCCCTTTCTTTCCCCTTTCACTTTGCCCCTTCTTCCTTCCCTTCATTCTGTTAGTTTCCCCCTTTCTTCACCCTTCCATTTTTAATATTTTAAAGGTAAGATAAGTTTCTTAACTTAACTGAGTGTATGTATGTTAACTTTAAGCCAAATCTGATGAGACTAAGATTCATGCAGTTCTCACCTCCTCCCTACTTCCCCCCTATTGCAATAGGTCCTTTGTACCTCTAATTGTAATGAGATTTTCCCCATTCAATCTACTCCATCCTCTCATCTCTTTACTATCCCTCTTTTTAAGAAGGTGTTGGTTTTAAATTATTCTATCTGATTCACAGAAAAGTCATGTGTGTACATCACTTTTGGCTAAGGATATTCTCTCTAATTGATTTACGTTTCTCAAGAGTTATGAGAGTATTTCCTCCAGGTGTTGATATAGCTACTTTCATCTTGTTGGATAGCAATTTTTTCCCCTACCCTTTTTTTTAGGCTTTTGCAAGTGGTTTGTGCAAGGCCACACAGCTATGTAATTATTAAGTGTCTGTGGCTGGATTTGAACTCAGGTACTCCTGACTCCAGGGCCAGTGCTCTATCCACTGTGTCACCTAGTTGCCCTGCCTTACTCTTTTTTACCTCTTCATCTGTCTCTTGAATCTCCTGTGTGAAATTCAAATTTTCTATTAATCTCTTGTCTTTTTTTATTAGGAAGTCTCATATTTCATTAAATGTCCATCTTTTCCCTTGGAAGAGAAGACTAAGCTAGTTAATTTTTGGTTTCATTCCAAGCTCCCTTATTTTTTGGATTATCACATTTCAGGCCCTTTGATCCCTTAATGTTGATGCATCCAATTCCTATATAATCCTTACTGTTTCTCCTTGGTATCTAAATTCTTTTTTTTCTATCTGCTTACAGCACTTTTTTTTTCTCTCTTTTATCTGATAGCTCTAGAATTTGAACACAACATTCCTAGCTGCTTTTATTTTGGTGTCCCTTACTGGAGGAGATCGATGTGTTCTTCCTTTCTATTTTTTTTAGGGTTTTGCAAGCCAAATGGGGTTAAGTGGCTTGCCCCAGGCCACACATCTAGGTAATTATTAAGTGTCTGAGACTGGATTTGAACCCAGGTACTCCTGATGCCAAGACCGGTGCTTTATCCACTGTGCCACCTAGCTACCCCCTTTTCTATTTTTTTAAGAAAGATTTTATTTATTTTGAGTTTTACAAATTTTGCCCCGTTTTTGCTTCCCTCCCCCCACCCCATAGAAAACATTCTGTTAGTCTTTACACTGGTTCCATATTATATATTAATCTCAGTTGAATGTGATGACACAGAAATAATATCCATAAGGAAGAAAAATATAGTATGAGATAATAAAATTAAATAATAATAGGATAGGTTTTTTTTTTTCCTAATTTAATAGTAATAGTCTTTGGTCTTTGTTCACAGGCCCTAATTCTTTCTCTGGATACAGATGGTATTCTCCATTGCACATAGCCCAAAATTGTCCCTGGTTGTTGCACTGAAGGGATGAGCAAGTCCATCAAGGTTGACCATCATCCCAATGTTGCTCTTAGGGTATACAATGGTTTTCTGGTTCTGTTCATCTCTCTCAGCATAAGTTCATGCAAATTTTTCCAGGCTTCCCTGAATTCCCATCCCTGCTAATAGAAGAATAGTAATTGTTGTCAAAAAGTGTTTGAGTCTGCCTTCTCAGGTAGACTCCCAGGTATTTTATTTTGTCTGAGGTTACTTTGAATGGAATTTCTCCTTCTAGCTTTTTCTGCTTATTGCTAGTCATATATATAGAAATGTTGAGAATTTATGAGGTTTATTTTATATACTGCTACTTTGCTAAAGTTGCTAATTATTTCTCATTTTTGTGACTTTTTGGAATTCTCTAGATATACCATCATATCATCTGAGAAGAATGAGACTTTGGTCTCCTCCTTCCCTATTCTAATTCCTTCAATTTGTTTTTCTTCACATTTTGCTGAGGCTAACCTATCTAATACAATGTTAAATAGTAGTGGTGATAATGAATGGGCATCCATGTTTCACCCCCTGATTTTACTGGGAATAACTCAATCTTATCCCCACTGCATATAATGCTTGTTGATGGTTTCAGATAGATACTACTTATTATTCTAAGGAACAAACCTATTTATTCTTACACTTTCTCTAGTGTTTTTATTAGGAATGGGTACTGCATTTTGTCAAAAGCTTTTTCAGCATCTATTTATATGATCTTATGATTTCTGATAGATATATTATTGTTATAATTAATTATACAGTTTTCCAATTATTGAACCAACCCTGCATTCCTGATCATACCTAGGGATAACTTGTTGTCATCATTTTGCTAAGTTTTTATTTAAGATTTTTACATCTATGTTCATCAGGGAGATATGTCTATAATTTTCTTTTTCTGTTTTAATTTTTCCTGGTTTATGTATCAGCCCATATTGGTGTTATAGAAAGAGTTAGGCAGAGTTCCGTTTTCACCTATTTTTTTCAAAGAGTTTGCAGAGAATTGGAACAAATTGTTCCTCAAATGTTTGGTAGAATTCAGTTATGAATCCATCTGGCCCTGGGGATTTTTAATTAGGGAGTTCAAAAACGGATTGTTGAATTTCTTTTTCTGAGATACGGATAATTAGGTTTTTTATTTCCTCTTCACTTAATCTGGGCCTCATATTTTTGTAAATATTTGTCCATTTCACTTACATTGTCATATTTATTGGCATAGAGTTGGGCAAAATAATTCTGAATTACTACTTTAATTTCTTCCTCATTGGTGTTGAGGTCACCTTTTTCATTTATGATACTAGCAATTTGGTTTTCTTCTTTCTCTTTTTAATCAAATTGACCAGAGGTTTATCAGTTGTTTTCATTTTGTTCATAAAACCAGCTCTTTGTTTTATTTATTAGTTCTATTGTTTTCTTGCTTTTGATTTTATTAATTTCTCCTTTAAATTTTAGATTTTCTAATTTGGTATTTAATTGGGAATTTTTAATTTGTACTTTCAGCAATTTTTTAGTTTCATATTTAATTCATTGATTTCTTTTTTCTCCAATTTATTCATATAAGCACTTAAAGATATAATATACCCCCTGACAGCCATCTTGAGTATATCCCATATGTTTTGGTATGTTCTATCACTATTGTCATTATCTAGGATGAAATAATTTATTCTTTCTATAATTTGTTACATGATCCACTCATTCTTTAAAATGAGGTAATTTGTTTCCAATTAGTTTTTGGTCTATATCTCCCTGGCCCAATATTGCATATAATTTTATTGCATTATGATCTAAGAAAGATATATTCAATATGTCTGCCTTTCTGCAATTGATCATTAGATTCTTATATACCAGCACATGGTCAGTTTTTGTGTAAATGCCAGGTACTGTAGAAAAAAAGTATATTCCTTTATATCACCATTCAGTTTCCTCCATCGGTCTCTCATATCTTGGTTTTCTAACAATTTATTTACCTCCTTAACTTCCTTCTTGTTTATTTTATGATTTGATTTATCTAAATCTGAGAGGGGGGGGTCAAGGTCTCCTACTAGTAGAGTTTTGCTGTCTATGTCTTTCTGTAGCTCTTTCAACTTCTCTAAGAATTTGGATGCTGTCCCATTGGGTGCATACGTATTAGTATTGAAATTACTTTATTGTCTAAGGCACCTTTTAGGAGGATATAGTTTCCTTCCTTATCTCTTTTAAAGCTATCTGTTTTTGCAGCTGCTTTGAATGAGATAGGGATTGCTTTCCCTGCTTTTTCTACTACAGTAAAGCAAAATTTTTTTGCTCCAACGTTTTACCTTTACTTTATATGTATCTCTATGCTTCAAACGAGTTTTTTGTAAGCAGTATATTTTATGATTCTGGTTTTTAATGTAGTCTGCTATCCACTTACATTTTAAGAGAGTGTTCATCCCATTCACATTCAAAGTTAAAATTACTAACTCATTATTGCCCTCCCTGCTATTCCCCTTTTTTCCTGCCATCTATATTCCCCAGTGTTTTGTTTTTGAATACTGCCACCTTCAGTGTATTTTGCCCTCTAATATAGATCCCCCTCCCCTTTTCCCCATTCCCTTTTCCCCTTCTTCTTGTTCTTGTTAGTTCCCCTTTTTCTCCCCCTCTCAGTCCCCCCTCCCCATTTCCCCTTTTAATGTTTGAAAGGTAAGATAAGTTTCTTTACTTGATTAATTTTATCTCAGTTAACTTTAAGCAAGTCTGACAAGATGAAGATTCAGGTGGTTCTCACCTCCTCTCTTCTTCCCCTGAATTACAATAGGTCTTTTGTACCTCTTAATGTAATGAGATTTACCCCATTCAGTCTCCCTCCATCCTCCCTTCTTCTTACTGCCCCCCTTTATAGGGAGGTATTGTTTTTCAATCATTTTATCTGAGTCACAGAAAAATTATGGGTGTTCATAACTTCTATCTATGTAAATTCTATCTGATAGAATTACAATTCTCAAGAGTTATGAGACTTTCTCCGAAGTGGGTATATAGCCAGTTTCATCTTATTGTATAGCAGGGTTTTTTTTTTAACCTTTTTCATATGTTTCTTGAGCCTTCCGTTTGATGTCCAAATTTTCTGTTTAGTTCTTGTCTTTTCATCATGAAATCTTGGAAGTCTTCCATTTTATAAAATGTCCATCTTTTTCCCTGGAAAATGATTTGCTGGGTAGTGTATTCTTGGCTGCATTCCAAGTTCCCTTTCTCTCCAGAATATCTCAGGCCAGGCCCTTCAATCCCTTCATGTTGCTATGGCCAGGTCCTGCATATTCCTTACTGTGACTTCTTGGTATTTAAATTTTCCTTTCTGGCTGCTTGTAGGATTTTTTCTTTTATTAATCCTGGAATTTGGTCACAACACTTCTTGGTGTTATCATGCTATGATCTCTTTCTGGAGGGGATCTATATATTCTTTCAATAACTATTTTTGCCCCCAGTTCCATGATATTAGGGCAATTTTCCATCACTAAATCCTGTAATCTTAATTTCAGGCTTTTTTTTTCCCTTTTTAATCTTTTCAGGAAGGCCAATAATTCTCAGATTCTCCCTTCTTGACCTGTTTTCGAGGTCAGTGATTTTGCTGATAAGGTATTTTGCATTTTTTTCTATTTTTTCCAACTTCTGCTTTGGTTGAACAGAATCTTGCTGTCTCGTGAAGTCATTAGTTTCCACTGATTCCATTTATTTTAGAGAAGATTTTTCTTAAATTATCTTTTGCAGCTCCTTTTCCACTTGGTCCATTCTATTTTTGAAGGATTTTTCTATTTTCCCAAATGTAGTTTTGAGAGAATCTTTTCCTTTTGACATTTGCTCAATTGAAGATCTGAGAGAGTTATTCCCATTTTGTATTTGTCCATTTGTATTTCCCAAGGATTTGTTTTCTTGTTGCATGATGTTAATTTTCTCTTGCATTGTGTTGATTTTCTTTTGAATTTCTTTTCCCAATTTTTCCTATTGATTTTTAAACTCCTTCCTGTTTTGTTAAAGGAAGTTTTTTTCTGGACAGGAGACCAATTTATTTTCTCCTCAGCAGTTCTAGATCTCTCTGGGTTAGAATCTGTTTTTTCTAAGTATTTCTCCCTGGGTTCCCCTTTTCTCTGGTCTTTTTTCATCTTGTGTTGGGGTGGGAGCTGACTCTCAGAGGTTTGCTTTTGAAGATCTTAGAGGCTTTGTTCACTTGGTTTAGTAATTCCAGGGGACAGCCAGTAGGGGGTACTGGTTGCTTTCTCTGGAGTGAGGTCCTCAGCAGCAGAGTCTTACTTGAACACTGGGCTGGGCCCTAGGGAAGGGAGTTAATCACTTTCTGTTGAGTGAACTCTGTTGTTCTGAGGGGATGTTGGTGGTGGGGTGTTTATTGTTTGTTCTGGGCAATGGACTCTGTTAAGAGTATGGAGTTCAGGTCCCTGTCCCAGTTGTTTATTCTCTTGGCTTTATCTGAGACTCTGTCCTGGAACTCACCCTCCCATAGTTCCTGTCCCTGCAGTCTAAGACTCTGCAGTTAAAGTTGGATCTTGCACCTGCCACTTACTAAAGTCTCTATGGCTGAGGCTGGCCCTCTGGCTTCCCCTAGCTGCAGTCTCCATGCTGATCCTCTGCTCTCATCTCCCAGTTCACCCACGGTCCTCTGAGACAGATCTTGGTTGGTGTTCTTCTCCTAGCTTCTCTTTCTGCATTTTGTTGATCTAATTTATGATAAGAGGTTTCTCTCATGTTATTTCTGCAGGGAAAGAGAGAGTACCTATCATAGCACTTGTCTTTTCTCTGCCATCTTGGCCAGAAGTGATGTGTTCTTTCAATAACTATTTTGGACCCTGGTTCCATGATGTCAGGGTAATTTTCCATCATTAACTCTTGTAATATTAAGTCCAGGATTTTTTTTTTTCTCTTCACAATTTTCAGAGAGACCAATGATTTTTAAGCCATCCCTCCTTCTTCTATTCTCTAGGTCAGTAATTTTGCTGATGAAGTATTTTTCATTTTCCTCTATTTTTTTTATTTATTTTTTTGTTTTTTAAAACAGATTCTTGTTACATGAAATAATGAGTTTCCACAGACTCCATTTTTTTAGAGAATTTTCTTCATTTACCTTTTGCAACTTCTTTGCCAATTGGTCAATTCTATTTTTGAAAGACTTCAATTTGATGAATTGAGATTTATTGAGAATTATTTTCTTTTTACATTTGTCCAATTGTATTTTCCAAGGATTTGTTTTCCTATTACAAGGTGCTAATTTTCTCTCCCAAATTTTTCAATTGATTTTAAACTCCTACCTGATTTCTTCAAGGAAGTTTTCTGAGATGGAAACCAAATCATAGTCATCTTGATCTCTCTGAGTTAGGGTCTTTACCTTCTAGGAATATTTCTATGGACCCACTTTTCTGCTGGTCTTTCTTTATTTTCCTATTATCTTGTGTTGGGAGTGAAGCTGTTTCATAGAGATTTGGTTTTGAAATCAATAGAAGCTTTACTCACTGAGTTTAATAACACCAAGTAGGCTGTCCAGTAGGTGGTGCAGATTAATTTCTTTGCAGTGTCTGTGTCCTTGATTTGAGGGGCTTTCCCTTGACCTGGTGAGTATGGGCAGTATTGCTATATACTTTTATCCTTCAACAATGTGGGATTTGACCTGGGGCAAGGTAATTACTCTCCCTATTCACAGCTAACAGAGTTCTGCTGCCTGGACTGAGCCTGGGTGGGAGGGTAGAGAGTGGACTTTTACTGTTTGTTCTGGGAACAGGACTGCTGATGTGAAAGTATGGAGTCTGATGTCCTCCAGACCAGAGGAGATCAGCAGATTGATATCTGAATTTCTCCCCACTGGAACTTGTTCAATAGCCCTGCAGGAGTGCCCAGACCATCAGTCTCACAGACAAACCCTCCATGCCCCAGATGGCTTTTGGAACACAGCTCCCACAATCAATGCCTCTGCATTTGTTCCTAGGTTAGTCTAGCTCTCTCTCACACACCCTTCCCCACCATGGTTAGGGTCCCTGATCTCTGTGCCCTGCTCACCAACAATCCCCAAAGTCAACCATTGAGGAATACATTCTCCTACCTACTTTTTCTGGGTTTTCTCGATCAAATTTCTGTTAAGAGGTTTGTTTCATATTATACTAGGATAGTTTTCTATGATGATTTCCTATAAAATATTGTCCAGAATCGTTTTCTGAATGTGTGTTTCAGGTAGACTAATAGTTCAGAGATTATTTAATTGGTTATCTGGGATCTATTGTCCTGGTCAGTCAATTTTCTTAAATGGTATTTTATATTTCCTTCCATTTTTTTTCCCAGCGTTTCTGTGTTTGAGAAAACCTAGTTTTCTCAGGGAGTCATTGCTTTAAATTTGTCCAAATCTAAGTTTTGGGGTTTTATTTTCTGCAGTATCTTTTTTAATTCCCTTTGCACAAGGATAATTTTGATATTAGATGAGTTTCTTTCCTTTTGAACAATTTTAATTTTAAATGAGTAGCTTTCCAATAGCAATGGGTTATTTTTGCTTTTATATGAGTTGATTTCTTTTTTCAATTCAGTCAATTTTACTTTTAAAGGTGTTGTTTTCTTCATTTATTTTTTCATAATTCTCCAGCATAACTCTCATTTCTTTTCTCCATTTATTTTGGTTGTCAATATCCTGTTTGAGCTCTTCCAAGTGGTCTTTTTGAGTTTGAGAACTATTTGATTGTAGGCATTTTATTTTCAGATATAGAGTTTTTATTTTTCCTTTAACTTTTGTAGCTTTCTAAATTTAGCACCTTATTTTCCCCCCATTTTGATAGTTGATATTTGATCCTGGGGCAAAGAATATATAGTCCCAAGCTTTTTGTGCTGGGGCCAAGGGTCTAGTCTCTGAATTTCTAGTCTGATTTCTCAAGTACTAATGGTTTGTTCCCCGCATTAAGGTATCATATTGAAGTCATAACTGCCTCAGTAGCATTCCCAGGTTTAAACTTTGCCTTTTGAAACTGGTGTTGGAACACTCAATTCTCTCTTGTTGTATTGCTGGCTACTGATCCTGGATTTGACATGTGATGTGAATCTGAGCCTCCTGCTGCTTTCCCTGCATTTCTACCTGTTCTGCATCTTATTTCCCTTTTACCCACTTGAAATTTATAATATCTTGAATAAAATACTTGTTTCCTTGCTTTTGGTGGGTTCTGCCACTTCAGGTTATATTTAGAGGCTTCACTTAAGGTTGTATTGGGAAAAAATCTGAAATCATTCTAGTTTTGCAAAATGATTTTGTTTCTGCCTCTCTCCTACATGAGAAAGTACATTTTTTTGATTTCATCATGGCATTGTTAAAGTGTGCCAACCTTCCTAATCATCTTTTCATTTTAAGACCATGAAACAAGCACTGATTTTAAACCAATGTGACATCATATAGGATAGGGATATCCCCTTGTTTTTAAGCTTCTTTCTGCTTGAATGATTTGCAAAGAAACACATACCACAGAAAGAACTACCTGTTATCAGCTTTTCTAGTTTTACCATTAAATACTGAAATTGTTCCACATCAAATTGAAGAAATATAAGAAAATTTCCTCAGAGTACAAATAAGAGTCAATGAATGCGAGGTCAAATTGTGAAACTGATACTATGTGATTGTGGCAAAGCATAATTAACCTCTTACAACTTCTGAATGCATGCTAATAAAGTGAGAATAATAACATTTGTGTTATTAATCTATGCTGTGTTTGAACAGAGAGTGTTATGTAAGCTATGGAAGCTGAAAAAGTTTGGCTCATAACAAAATGATAGAGGACTACCTATTTTCATACTTGCATGAATGAAGAAATATTACTCAAAACATGGGCTATTCTGGAAACTGTGCTATATGCTGAGAATACAAATGCAATCAAATAAGATATCTGTCTTCAGGGAGAATACATTCTATTTGGGGGAAAGACAGAATTGAGTTACAAAGAAAGGGGGGTAAAGAATAGTATGGTTTGAAATGTTCTAATTCTAGTAAACATAAAATGAAATGTTACCTATCAGAGCTAAGGATTTCAGAGAGATATTTAATATTCCAAAGGGAAGAGAAATGATGCCAGAAAGTAGGTGATATTCAAAAAAGTTCATTTAATAATTATAAGATTTTGTCCTTCATCAGCTTATCATGAAAGGTTTGTAAAAAGATATTCTATATAATTGTGCCAATAATGATTACCATTATTATAACATCACAATGATTTTATTTCATATATATATATATATATATATATATATATATATGCAGAATAGCTATCTTCTTTCTCTCAAAAAGAACAAAACATATTTGGTAATTGTGTGCACAACTATTTTGAATGAGCATTCAAACATATAAGCTTAATCAAATACCAACTGATGGGGTATTTAAAATATAACATTGAATTGTGTGCCTGAATAATCTCTGTCTATCTTTGTCACTCTGTCTCTTTCTCTGTTTCTGCTCTTGTCTCTCTCTCTCTGTCTCTCTCTGTCTTTGTCTCTCTGTTTCTTTGTTTCTGTCTTTGTCTCTCTCTCTCTCTCTCTCTCTCTCTCTCTCTCTCTCTCTCTCTCTCTTTCTCTCTCTCTCTCTCTCTCTCTCTCTCTGTGTGCATCTCTCTCCCTCCCTCCCGCCCTCTTTCCCTCTCCCTCTCTCAGGCACCTAGGTGACACAGTAGATAGATCACTGATCACTGGCCTTGAAATCAGGAGGATGAGAATTTGACATTTGTCACTTACTAGTTGGACAGGTCTCTTATCCCTGATTGCCTTGCATCCAGTGCCATCTTCTGTAATGATCATATCTGACCACTGGACTCAGATAACTCTGGAAGAGAAAGTAAGGCTTGTAAAAGTACAACAATCCATCATTCAAAATCCAATTCATCTATTTTTCATGGTATCACCTGTCTTCCAAGAATAAAGGATCATCATCATCATCATCATCATCATCATCATCATCATCATCATCATCATCACCATATCTTTCTCTTTCACCCTCTTTTTCTCACTCTCTCTCCCCCTCTCCCTCTCTCTCCTCCCTCCTCCTTCTTCATCTTCTCCCTCTCCCATTCCCTATCCCCTGCCTTGGATAAAAAGGGAAATTCATAGGACTCTGTTGCTTGATTTTGAGGTAGATACTGATTGCACAGGACCTAAAATTTCTTTTGAGGAGCAAGCAGATATACAGAGAGCCTATGACTCCATTCCCACCGGCCCCAAAGACTGGATAACTTTTGCATCCTAAAATTCTTAGGTGTGGGGCTTCATCTGGCTCCTATTCAGCATAAAATCAACAAGTGGAAGACTGACTCTAATTGTGAATCTACTATTTTACTCATCATGTGCAATTTCTTTTCTTTTTGCAGATAGGCAGAAAAGGAATCAGTCTGAGCAGTGTTATTTGGGAACCTAAAAGTGCCTCTATGACTACACTTTAAGCATGAGCTAATGTGATTTCTTATAACTATACTAGATGCAGCCTGTTGGTGAGAATGCTGAAGGTGAATTTTAAATATTATTGAAGCTATTTGATGAGACAATTGGGGGTTTCGGTGTTCTAATTTCTCAGGATTCAGCTTTAACTATTATTAGTTTAGTATTTTTACATATGCATATGCACGTGTATATTTTTTCTTTTTTGATTGATAAATAGAAGGGCTATATGGTCGGGGGAATATGCTACATTGTGTCAACATTTGATGTCTCATTCTCCCAGTTTTTGTCATCTCATACATATATCTCCTGCATTATTTTGTATTAATTTATTTTTTATGTTATCTCAATGAAATGTAAGTTATTAAGGTAACTGAGTTTTCTTTATTTTGTTTTGTAGTTCTTTTCTTTTAAACACTGAATATTGAATTAAATATATAGTAATTACACAATAATTGTTTGTTGTCTATATGAATGAATATCTGGCAAATTCTATCAAATTATAAAGTTTTGGATGGTGTCATCCTATTTCTTTTTGACAACTGTTTATGTGAATGACAAAATAAAGAGACTGAAAAGTAAATCACCAAATGATTGTCTGGCAACAAATGACTCCCCCCAACCAACACACACACACACACACACACACACACACACACACACACACACATACACACACACACATACATACACACACACACGCACACACACACACACACACACACACACAAACACCAATTAGGAAAGACCATCTACTGAGGCATGGGAAGAGTATTTCAAATTTTTTTAAGAATAAAATTATAGACAATGTTCTAATGTGAGTTTTAAGGGAGTGAGATAATAACTAATCATAATTGTATGTAGTTGTGTTTGTTAATTTTAAAGGAGCAAAATTAGCTAGTGAATTCTAAGGCATTATATAAATTTTTATTGTGGATTTTTATAAATTTATGTTACTAATTTTTAACCTAATCTCTTTGAATTTAATGATTCTAAAAAAATTATTAACTATATTTATATTCATGATTTTAGAAAATATAGATATGATCAAAAATAATAATGCTTACCACCAAGGAGAATGCATATTATTGTATTATTGCATACTGCATATTGGCTACAGAAGGTATTCATATGAGCAAATGTGATATTTTAAGTAAGATAGAACTAGGCACACCAAGAAAGGTTTCAGTGAGAATAATGAACTTGAACTGTTTCTTAGAAGAAGGCCAATTATTTTGAGTAAGAAATGGAGGTGAAGATTTATTCTAGGAACTGAATCTACTTGATTTGCGGGGTACAAACCTACGAGATAAAATGCAAAGCTCAGAGAACTAGCAGGATAATGTGCCTGGAACATATGAGAGGACAGATAGATTTGGCAGGGCAAGTACCTTAAAGACAAAAGTAGGCCTTAAATTATAGACTGAGGATGCATTTTATATCTCTTGCTGGATTTAGGATAGTCAAATTTTGCAACAAAAAAATTCTATTATTATTATTATTACTGAACATAACTAGTAGCTTCGCAATGATAATTTTTAAATCCTGACAAAAATAGATTTTGTTTAATTAAAAGGGAATCAATGAAAGTCAGTACAATTAAATTAAAATGGAGGAGCTGAACAGAAATTTAGAAAAATGGAATTTTAGTTGGAAATTAGTCTAATCAATGACTCATAATATATTGAAGACCTGTGATTCCTTCGCTGCTCCTAATATAAAATCGTAAGTCAATTCCTGTCTTCTAGTTCCACCATGTTATCTGATTTGCTACAGAAATGACAAATACTATTTTACACTTTATTCTGGGATAAAACAATCACTTTGAGTCTAGACATGTTGTCACTTCTTATTATGCTTGACCAGTATGACATGGCATAGAAAATTGTACGTATCATGTTGTGGTTACAACAATGATAAAGGGTGTCACTGTGGTAATAGCCAATACAAATTTGGCTTTGGCTTTTCAAATCAATTACTTTCTAAACATCTTAGACCTATACTCCTACAAGAATCTACCTTTTTGACCTGCAGTAACTCAATGTTAAAAAGAAAAGGAGAATGAGAGTTGTACCAAGGGGATAACAATTTTGAAAATGTGTTTGTGTGATCTTGAACTGATATGATTTCAAAAGAGTAAAAATTCTAACTGTACTCAAAATGAGCCATGAATGATGAAAATAAATATGAAATATCTTTCCAATGGCATCTGGTGATTCTTGTTTAGCAGACAAAAAAACAAATCCAATATGTGGCACCACTTTCTTTCTTTCTTGGTAATAGATGAAAACAAGGCAAAATGACCCTTCTAAAGTCCTTTGGAATGTGCCAGCACCTTTCTGATTATAAATCCCTCAGAGTCTATAATCAAATAAATACATATTTTTATATCTTACACATTTTCTTAAAAAAACATTTTTCAAAGATTATAATCAGTTTTATTATTCCTTGGGCAATGTTCCATATTTTATTCCAAACATTTGGATCATTTGACAACTCCAACAGCAATGCATTAAAGTCCCAATTCTCCCACAACCTCTCTTTCCCTTTTTCCCATCTTGACTATCTGATAGGTATGACATAATACCTCATAGTTCTTTTAATTTGCATTTCTCTTAATAATAATGATTGGGAGAATTTTCTCATATTATCATATATAGCTATAATTTCTTCATTTGAAAACTGTATATTCATATTCTTTAACCATTTCTCATTTGGGGAATGATTTTGATCTTGCAAATTTGATACAAACCTCTATGTATTTTAGAAATCAGACTCTATCAGAACTCCTAGTTGTGAAGATTGTTTCCCAGCTTTCTGATATTGGTGTCATTGATTTAATTAGTGCAAAATCTTTTTAATTTAATATAATCAAAATCATTCATTGTGCAATTTATAAAGTACTCTATTTCTTCTTTGGTCTTAAATCTGTGTGCTTTCCAGGAATCCAATGGAGTATAAGTCTATTTATTTATCTATGGTGTTGCCTTGCTCCACCTTTTCTAATATTTTTATTTGAACTTTTTCCTCATGTATTTCTTTCTCTTCCTATATAAAGACAATGTTCTCTCTTTTCAGTTATTTTTGCTTTGTCTATTTTAAAGTAATTGTATTCATTCCAGGTCTCTTACCTTCAACTTCCAAGCAATCTCCCCTTTGTTTTGCTACCCCTTTCCCTATATTTGTAGTTTTGATTAACTTTCAATTTATTTTTTATTCTTTCTATATTTTACCTAGTTAACTATTTCTCCTTTTTCAACATTAAGTACTTGAATATAATCACCCTTGCTATCCTCTCTGTTTTTTAGCACTTAATTTTCTTGACATATTTTTAAAAATTTCTGCCTCATTATTTCATTATTTGTTTCCCTTTTCTGTCTATAGCAGGCATTTATTCTTGGTTTTGTGTCCATTATGTTTATATATTTATTTCTAATTTTTATATTCCTCAAAAATAAAGTTATTACCATATCTATTTGCTTTACCTTTCTATACATTTTCATATTCATCTATACCAAAATTGACCATGTTCTAGGGTACAAAATCCTTTTAATCAAATGCAGAAAGACAGAAATAATAAATACACACTTCTCAGACTATGATGCATTAAAAATTACATTTAATATAGGGCCATTGAAAGATAAACCAAGAAATAATTGGAAATTAAATAACTTGGTCTTAAACAATGGGTGGATAACATAGCAAATGATAGAAATAATCAATAATTACATCCAAGAAAATGGTAATAATGAGACATCATACCAAAATTTATGGGATGTAGTCAAGGCCAAATTGAGTGGAAACTTTATATCTCTAAATGCCTATATAAATAAAATTGAGAAAGAAGAGATCAATGAATTGGGCATGCAAGTATATAAGCTAGAAAAAGAACAAATTAAACATCCCCAATTCATATCAAATTAGAAATTCTGAAAATCAAGGGAGAGATTAATAAAATTGAAAACAAAAAAGCCCATTGATCTCATAAATAAAACTAAGAGTTGGTTTTGTGAAAGAGTTGATAAAATAGACAAATCTTTGAATAATCTGATTAAAAAAAGAAAGAAGATAACCAAATGGAAAGGGTGCACTAACCACCAATGAAGAGGAAATTAAGGACATTATTCAGTGTTACTTTGTGGAACTGTATGCCAACAAATTGGATAATGGAGTGAAATAGATGAATGTTTACAAAAATAAAAATTGCCCAGATTAACAGAAGAGGAAATAAATTACTTAACCCCATTTCATAAAAAGAAATTGAAGAAACTATCAATAAACTCCCTAAGAAAAAGTCCTCAGGTCCAGATGGATTTACAAGTGAATTCTATCATTTAAGGAACAATTAATTCCTATTCTACATAAATTATTTTTTTAAAATAAGGTAAGAATGAGTTATACCAAACTCCATTTATGACAACAACATGGTGCTGATACCCTAACTAGGAAGAACCAAAACATAAAATGAAATTTATAAACCAATCTCCCTGATCAATATTGATGCAAAAATTTAAATTTTAATTTTAATAATAAAAAAATAAATTTTCATTTTACTGGATTGTTGACCTTTTCTCTTTGTCCAATTTTTCTTTCCTATACATTTGCTATATAGTAATTCCTATACCAGATAGAAAGAAATAATTGCCTATAGCTTTTTTTCAATCTCTATGCAGTTTGTTGCTATACTTTTACTATCCTCTGTACTCTATTTCATCACTCTCTCAACTCAACCTCTAACCATGGATACATCTCTATGCCAGTGCCTTCCTACTCATTTGGATATAGGTGTCCCCAGGAAACCTAATTTTCCTAATTCTGTAGTAAGACATTGTCTGTGAAATCACAATAATTTCTCAGAGGCATTAATCTCTCTAGGCAATAAATTTGTGCTAATTATATTATTGTGCTCTCCTCTTTTAGAATCTATCTTATTCTCATGAGACAGATCTTCAGTAGAACCCCGGATCCTACTGAATTTCACCTGATCATTATTTTTCCTTTGCCATCTCACCTATTTTTATATAGTTTCCCTACTTCCTGAGAGACTATAACCATTGCCTTCGAGGTGTATATCACATGTTGTCTTTCATGTGTCTTTCCTGTCCTCTTCAATGTACCCTCCAAGTCTCAAACAGCAAAACAAAAAAAAACCCAGTAAAATTAATTTGATTCATGTGAAGGTGAGCATTGTTAAGCTTAAAGTCTTTTCCTCCTCCATCTCTGATAATTAGTTTTTCTCTTCTGCACTTTTCAAAGGATATTTATTAATATTTCTCCTTCTGACTTCCAGCCAAGATGCCCAGGCATTGTACTAAGGTCTCCTGACTTTCCCTCAGAATTAATATGATTCAAGCATCTTACCAGAATTTAGATCCACAATATGTATAAAAAGAACCTAGGAAAGGAGCATTTATTAACATGGCCTTTAGAACACAGGGGAGCATGGGTGAGCCTGAGACAGAGAGCAGAGAACCAGTGCAGGGGTGATGGGGTGAAACACAGGGACTAAGCTGAGAACATTCACAGAAGTTTTGACTGAGTGAGCATAGGTTGGGAGAGATCCAGTGAGCCTGGAGGGATAGGCCCAGCACAGCAGGTGGGAGACTTATAAAGTACCTCTAGACAGCTATCTAATCAGCTCAGCTAGTCTGGAATATACTAGTGTAGTTTTCTATGATAATTTGCTAAAAGATGGTATCCTAAATCTTTTTTTCTGATTGTATCTTTCAGGTAGACTAATAGTTCATAAATAATTTAATTGGTTATCTGGGATCTATTGTCCATGTCAGTCATTTTTCTTAAAAGGTACTTTATATTTCCCTCTATTTTTTCAGAATTTCTGTGTTTCAGAAAATCTTGGTTTCTCAGGGAGTCATTGTTTTACATTTGTTCAAACCTAAGTTTGGAAGTTTTCTTTTCTTTTTTTTTTCTTGGCAAAAATGAAGAATTTAATCCATCTCCTCAAAATAAATCAGATTCATCAAGGTGTTTGACATGCAAAGTTCACCATACAATAATAATAATATAATAATAATATTAATAATAATAATAATGTTTGCCCTTAATTTTCAAAGACCGTGATAGCAAGGAGATGATGCCACAACAAGCATGTGAATTGTATTAGAGTGAAAGGGTGCTGTGCCAACTCACCATCTTCACTTTCTCCTCCAGAACCATCTGAATCCAGGGACCAGATATGGATTAGGACAACCAGAGATGGCTCTAGATGTGAGGCAGTCAAGGTTAAGTGACTTGTCCAATGTCACACAATAAGAAACAAATGTTTGAGACTGGATTTAAACTCTTGTCGTCCTGACCCCAAGGTCAGTGTGCTATCCACTGTACAACCTAGATGTCCTAAAGAGAATAACATAAAAATAAAGTAGCAATTAGCAAGAGAAACCTAAAAATAAAATCAATGATTTCATGCATCTAGTACTAAATGAGGCTATACTATGTTTTCTTTTTAGCTTAAAAAGTCTTTAAAATTGTTATACATCAAAAACAGTAAGAAAAGCTACACTGGTGGATTGATGTTGAGGGGATTAAGGTGTTTTAAAGAGTAATTAAATTGATTCAATTAATGCTGATTTAATAAATTTGTTTGATGTTTTTGAAAGAAGGCTGTTTGGTTTATCAGCATGTAGATAACCTTGGGAGTTGGAATGAAAAGATCAGAGCAATAAGGAAAGGTAATTTGACAGCAACTGATGACTTCAAGTTAGGAAAATTTACCAATCATGTCGACAATTTCCAAAGAAGAAGGAGTAGAGCAGGCAATGACTAAAACTAAGATTTGACAGAGAGCCTTAAGGATGATAGTTTAGACAAGACAGGAAAAGAGAATCTATCGTGTTTCACAAAGGGTTTTGGCCCAAACAGAAACAATTGTGTTACTTACGTTCACTCTGAGCCAATCAAGACCCAAATAATAACCAAATGGTTCTCAATCTGGAATCTGTCAATGGAAGTCAATCAATGACAGCTAGAGATATTTGAGACTTATGAACTCCAACATATCTTGATAGCTTTCAGAGATCAAAATTTACATTAGTTAGGGCAGAACATGCACAAGTAAGGGTGCAGTAACTTCTGTGGGCAGGAAGAAGGGTGAGAAGAGGACAGGAGAGGGGAGGAGAGAAGAAAGAAAGAAAAAGAAAGAAAGAAAGAAAGAAAGAAAGAAAGAAAGAAAGAAAGAAAGAAAGAAAGAAAGAAAGAAAGAAAGAGAAAGAAAGAAAGAAAGAAAGAAAGAGAAAGAAAGAAAGAAAGAAAGAAAGAAAGAAAGAAAGAAAGAAAGAAAGAAAGAAAGAAAGAAAGAAAGAAAGAAAGAAAGAAAGAAAGAAAGAAAGAAAGAAAAAGGAAGGAAGGAAGGAAGGAAGAAAGGTACTATGTTGCTCAACTGACCAGCAGAAGGGAAGATTATATTATTCACACAGGGCAGTTAGGTGGCACAGTGGTTAGTAGCCCTGGAATTAGGAGGAACTATGTTCAAATGTATTTTCAGGCACTCCACACTTACCTTGGACAAATCACTTGACTGTGATTGCCTCACATCCAGGGCCTGATTGAACTTTGGTCAGAAGTCATGAGAAGAGAAAGTAAGGGTAGTGACCTGGCAAAGAAAACCCTCACTCAAATCCAATTCACATGCATGCCATGACATCACTTTCCTGAGGCCACTGTCTTCTTCAAGAATGGACAGGAGACAGCTAAGTGGCACAGTGGTCATATAGAGCACGGGCCCTGGACTCAGGAGTACCTTTGTCCAAATCTGCCCTCAGACACTTAATAATTGCCTAGCTGTATGAACCTTGAGCAAGTCACTTAACCCCATTGTCTGAAATAAATAAAAATTAAGAATTAAGGAAAAACATCATCTTATTTTAAAGAGACAGCTTAAACTCCTCATTTTGCTGAAAGTTTCTAACTTTCTATTGATGATAAAGTTTAGTTTTACAGAATATACAGAATATGGCCCCATCCAATTTTGTTCATACTTGAATTGTTTGTAAACTCATATCTAAAAGATCTCTAATATTAAGATGGTACTATCTAATCTATAATGTTGATCCAATAGTAATTTTTCAAAGTGTTACAGACATATCTTAAAGTGTAATATTTTAGTGATTTCTCCCACCTAATTTAGAGCTCACACTTAGACTTCGTTTAGCACCTCTGTCAGATTGATTCTTCCAAGAACAGTTTTTTCCCAATTCATAATTCTTCCTGAATTACATGGAGTCTTCTAAAAAGCTATAATAGATATTATTTTATTATTTACTTGAAAATATTATCTGTAATGACATTCACATTGATGCTCTATAGATGTTCTTTACCTTTATCCGATTTCTAAGAAGTCAAACAAATTCAGTTGAAGTGAAGTCATGACATGCATTTGAACTGGATTTGAGTCTGGGTTGTTATGCCAAGTCATCAGCCTTACCTTTTTATTTAACTTATTTTTATTAACGATGTTATTTGAGTTTTACAATTTACCCCCTAATCTTACTTCCATCACCCACCCCACCCCTCATGGAAAGAAATTTGTCAGTCTTTATTTTATTTCTATATTGTACCTTAATCCAAATTGAGTGTGATGAGACAAATCATATCCTTAAAGAAGAGACAAGAAGTCTAAGAGGTAACAAGATAGGACAATAAGATATCTGTTTTTTTCTAAATTAAAAGGAATAGCCCTTGAACTTTGTTCAAACTCCATATCTCCTTATCAGGATACAGATGACACTCTCCTTTGCAGACAGCCCAAAATTGTTCCCGATTGTTGCACTGATGGAATGAATGTTTCCTTCAAGGTTGATCATCACTCCCATGTTGCTGTTAGGCTATACAGTGTTTTTCTGGTTCCACTCATCTCACTCAGTATCAGTTCATGAAAATCCCTCTAGGCTTCCTTGAAATCCCATCCCTCCTAGTTTCTAATAGAACAATAGTGTTCCATGACATACATATACCACAGTTTGCTAAGCCATTCCCCAATTGAAGGACATTTATTTGATTTCCAATTCTTTGCCACTACAAACAAGGCTGCTATACATATTTTATGTTTTTACCCTTTTTCATCATCTCTTCAGGATTTAGACCCAGTACTGGTATTGCTGGGTAAAAGGCTATGCACATTTTTGTTGCCCTTTCGACATAGTTCCAAATAGCTCTCCAGAAAGGTTGGATGAGTTCACAGCTCCACCAACAGTATAATAGTGTCCCAGATTTCCCACGACCCTTCCAACAATGATCATTATCCTTTCTAGTCATATTGGCCAATCTGAGAGGTGTGAGGTGGTACCTCAGAGAAGCTTTAATTTGCATTTCTCTAATAATTAATGATTTAGAGAAATTTTTCATATGGCTATGGATTGCTTTGATCTCCTCATCTGTAAATTGCCTTTAGATATCCTTTGACTATTTGTCAATTGGGGAATGGCTTTTTGTTTTAAAATATGATTCAGTTCTCTGTATATTTTAGAAATGAGTCCTTTGTCAGAATCATTAGTTGTAAAGATTGTTTCCCAATTTACTACTTTTCTTTTGATCTTGGTTACACTGGTTTCATCTGTGCAAAAGCTTTTTAATTTAATGTAATCGAAATCATCTAATTGGTTTTCAGTGATGTTCTCTAACTCTTCTTTAGTCATAAACTGCTCCCCTTTCCATATAACTGACAGGTAAACTAGACCTTGATCTTCTAATTTGTTTATAGTATTGTTTTTTATGTTTAAGTCTTGTAAACATTTGGATCTTATCTTGGTAAGGGTTGTTAGGTGTTGGTATAATCTAAGTGTCTTCCATGCTAACTTTCTATTATCCCCAGCAGTTTTGATCAAAGAGGGAGTTTTTATCCCAATAGCTAGACTCTTTGGGTTGATCAAACAGCAGCTTACTACAATCATCTCCTGCTTTTCCACCTAGTCTATTCCACTGGTCAACCACTCTATTTCTTAGCCAATACCAAACAGTTTTGATAACTGATGCTTTATAATATAATTTTAGATCAGGCAGGGCAAAACCACCATATTTTGCACTTTTTTTTTTGATTAAGCTCCTGGAAATTCTTGACTTTTTATTTCTCCATTTGAATTTGCTTACATTTTTTTCTAACTCATTAAAGTAAGTTTTTGGAATTTTGATTGGTAGGGCACTAAACAGATAGTTTAGTTTCGGTATAATTGCCATTTTTATTATATTAGCTCTACCTATCCATGAGCAGTTGATATTTGCCCAGTTATTTAAATCTAATTTCATTTGTGTGAGAAGTGTTTTATAATCGTTTTCAAAAAGATTCTGAGTCTGTTTTGGCAAATAGACTCCCAAGTATTTTATATTGTCTGAGGTTACTTTGAATGGGATTTCTCTTTTTAGCTCTATATGTATGTTCTATAAAAGTAAAAAATTTTTTAATGTTTTAATACTGACATAGTATATAAATTAATGTTTGTTGTCAGGAAGTAGTTTAATTAGAATATCAGCTTTGGGTGTTGATGGTAGGGCGTTAGGCCTTCTTCTTGAATGTCTGAGGAAGGATTTTTCCTTCATTGCTGGCTTACAAGGCCAGTATTTTAATTAAATTACTTAGACCCTTCATTTAGGCTTTAGTATATAGTTTTCAAATAGTCCTGCTATTGGTATAAAGGCAATAATAATTAGGAAATATGTGATTGAGGCAATTTGGCCAATGGTAATAAATGGTTGTTCTACTGGTTGACCTCCGATTCATGTAAGAATTAGTAGGTCGGAGGTTAATAATCAAAATAGTGTTTGAGAAATTGGGCGGAATATTAAGCTGCGTTGTTTTGATGTGTGGAGTAGTGGGATAATTAGTAAAATTAAAATTGATGCTAGTAAGGCTAGAACTCCTCCTAGTTTATTTGGGATTGATCGTAGGATGGCATAGGCAAATAGGAAGTATCATTCTGGTTTAATATGTGGTGGTGTGTTAAGTGGATTGGCTGGAGAGAAATTATCTGGGTCTCCTAATATATCTGGTGAGAATATTGTTAGAAGAAGTAGTGCTAGGATCATTATAATAAAACCTAAGGTGTCTTTAATAGTGTAGTATGGGTGAAATGGAATTTTATCTGAGTCTGGGTTTAATCCGGTTGGGTTGTTAGATCCTGTTTCATGCAGGAAAAGCAGGTGAACAATGACTAGGGCTGTAACGATGAAAGGTAGGATGAAGTGGAATGCAAAAAATCGGGTTAAGGTGGCTTTATCTACTGAGAATCCTCCTCAGATTCATTCTACTAATGTGGTTCCAATATATGGGATTGCTGATAGTAGGTTGGTGATTACAGTAGCCCCTCAAAATGATATTTGTCCTCAAGGTAGAACATAACCTACAAAGGCTGTAGCTATTACTGTAAGTAGTAGAATAACTCCAATGTTTCATGTTTCTTTGTATATATAGGATCCATAGTAGATTCCTCGGCCTACATGAATGAATAAGCATATGAAAAATATTGAGGCTCCATTGGCATGTATGTTACGGATGAGTCATCCGTAGTTTACGTCTCGGCAGATGTGGGCTACGGATGAAAATGCTGTCAGCGTGTCGGATGTATAATGTATTGCTAAGAATAGGCCTGTAAGGATTTGGATGATTAGGCAGATTCCTAATAGTGAACCAAAATTTCATCAGGCTGAAATGTTGGATGGGGCTGGCAGGTCGATGAAGGCGTGGTTAATAATTTTTATTAGTGGATGAGTTTTTCGTAAATTTGTCATTAGGTTTTTGTAGTTGAATTACAACAATGGTTTTTCATGCCATAAGTCATGGTTAGATTCCATGTAAAAATAATGAAAATAATAGTTTTATTTTTATTTTCTATTTTGTTAATTTTTGGATTTGTAGCTTTTGCTTCTAAACCTTCGCCTGTTTATGGGGGGTTAAGTCTTGTAATTAGTGGTGGAGTTGGTTGCGCTATTGTAGTTAGTTTAGAAGATACTTTTTTAGGATTAGTTGTATTTTTGGTTTATCTTGGTGGTATATTAGTAGTGTTTGGGTACACTGCTGCTATGGCAACGGAGGAATACCCTGAAACTTGAGTTGGTAATGTTGTAGCTTTAAGTATACTTTGTTTTGTTTTATTGATGGAAGCCATTTGGTATTTTTCATCAGGTGAAATTGAGTTATCAACTTCCATTGAGTTGTTTGATTCGGTTGGTGAATATTGTTTGGGACAAGATAATAGTGGTGTATCATTATTGTATGGTTGTGGTGGTTGGGCTTTAGTTCTTTTAGGGTGAATTTTATTTATTACTATTTATATTGTTTTAGAAGTAGTTCGTGGTCGTAATTAAATAATAAGTATGACTATAATAATTGAAATAATGAATGAAAGGAAATAAGTTTTGATTATTCCTTTTTGAAGTGAAGTGATAGATGAAGATAAGTGACTGTGTAGATTTGCTTGACCTTTGGGTCCTGTTTTTTCGAATCAGTTTAAGTCAATTAGTATGGTAGAACTTAATGATTGGAAATCAGTAGTACTAATTATACTAGAAAAATAAGATCCTCATCAATAGATAGATACATAGAGGAATAATCAGACAACGTCTACGAAGTGTCAGTATCAGGCAGCAGCTTCAAATCCAAAGTGGTGTGTGGATGTAAAGTGGAAGTAAAATTGTCGTATTAGGCATACAATTAAAAAAGTTGATCCAATGATTACATGTAGTCCATGGAATCCTGTAGCTACGAAGAAGGTTGATCCATAAATTCCGTCTGAGATTGTAAAAGGGGCTTCGTAGTACTCTATAGCTTGTAGAGCTGTAAAGTAAAGTCCTAGTGCAATGGTAATTGAAAGGGCTTGAATCATTTGTTTTCGGTTTCCTTCTATTAGGCTGTGATGGGCTCATGTGATTGATACTCCTGATGCTAGTAAAATTGATGTATTAAGTAGAGGTACTTCAAGTGGGTTTAGAGGGTGAATTCCTACTGGTGGTCAACATCCGCCTAACTCTGGAGTTGGGGCAAGACTTGAATGATAAAATGCTCAGAAAAAACCTAGGAAGAAGAAAACTTCTGATGTGATGAATAAGATTATTCCATATCGTAGACCTTTTTGTACTACTGGTGTATGATGTCCTTGAAATGTTCCTTCTCGTACAATATCTCATCATCATTGATATATAGTAAGTATAAGACATGTTAAACCAATTATTAATAATAAAGTTGAATTAAAGTGGAATCATATGATTATACCTGAGGTAAGTAGGAGTGCTGATAAGGCTCCTGTAAGTGGTCATGGGCTTGGGTTAACTTATGTGATAAGCATGTGTTTGGTGGGTCATTATGAATTATCATGTAGATATAGGCTTACTAGTAGGGTAAATACATATGCTTGAATTATAGCTACCGCCAGTTCTAGAATAGTAAGTAGAAATAAAATAATAAATGTAATGGTAGATACTATAATACTAATTGAGGCTAGTGCTAATGTGGCTGATCCAATGAGGTGAATAAGAAGATGTCCTGCAGTAATATTGGCTGTTAATTGTACAGCTAATGCTAATGGTTGAATAAATAAGCTAATAGTTTCAATGATAATTAATATTGGAACTAGGGGTGTAGGTGTTCCTTGTGGTAGAAAATGTGCAAGAGATGTTTTTGGCTTATTTCGAAAGCCTATTACTACTGTACCTATTCATAATGGGATTGCTATTCCAATATTTATTGATAATTGGGTAGTTGGAGTAAATGAATATGGTAATAATCCTAGAAGATTAGTGGAAGCAATAAATAAAATTAGTGATATTAGTATAAGTGTTCATGATCGTCCTCATTTATTATGTATTGTCATTATTTGTTTAGTAATTATCCGAATTAGTCAGATTTGCAGAGTTTGGATTCGGTTTGGTAGTCATCGTTTAGGGGTTGATAGAATAAGGCATGGAAAAAATATAATGATAGGCAGTGTTGTAATACCTATGATAGAAGGGGTGATGAATGGGGCAAATAAATTTTCGTTCATTTTTTTTCTCATGGTAATTGTTGTGTGATAAAAATATTTTTATCATTTTGTTGATAAATTGATAGTATTGTTTGATTTATTATTTTTAGTTGATAAACGCAGAATAGTGCTACAATTATAAGGAAGATTACTAATAGTCATGTTGATGTATCAAGTTGTGGCATTGTTTTTGAGGGATGGTTAAATCTTAACAATATTCAGAGATATTGATAGGCCTCAAAAAATGATTGCATTATGGAGGACCATTTTTCGAAATATTTGAGAGTGGTCATTTCTAATACAATAGGCATGAAGCTGTGATTGGAGCCGCAAATTTCTGAGCACTGTCCATAAAATACTCCTGGTCGTGAAGATGTTAATGTTACTTGATTCAGACGTCCTGGGATGGCGTCGGCTTTTAGTCCTAATGATGGTACAGCTCATGCGTGTAGGACATCTTCAGATAAAATAAGCATTCGGATAGGGAGTTCTATTGGTAAAACTAGTCGATTGTCTACTTCTAATAATCGAAGTTGGCCTGGGTTTAAGTCATTGGTTGGAATTATATAAGAATCAAA
The DNA here is from genome assembly GCF_037893015.1 of Macrotis lagotis. Taxonomy (NCBI): domain Eukaryota; kingdom Metazoa; phylum Chordata; class Mammalia; order Peramelemorphia; family Peramelidae; genus Macrotis; species Macrotis lagotis. Next base: position 77,381,819 of record NC_133665.1, read on the forward strand.
TGTTAAGTCTTCATAATCAGTATATTCATAACTTCAGTATCATTGATGGCCTATGGCTTTTACTGTGAGGTATGGGTTATAGATTTCGTCTATTATGTAAAGAATACGTAAAGATGGAAGAGCAATAAGTACTAGAATTACTGCTGGTATAATTGTTCAAATTGTTTCAACTTCTTGGGCATCTATAATGCTAGTATGAGTCAGTTTTGTAGTTAATATTAGGATAATGATGTATAAAACTAGTGAACTAATTAGGAAAACAATTATTAGGGTATGATCATGGAAATACATTAATTCTTCTATAATTGGTGATGTAGCGTCTTGGAAGCCTAGTTGAGCAGGATGTCTTGCTAGGCATATATGGAAAAATGAGGATATATGAGGGTTTATTTTATAACCTACAACTTTGCTAAAGTTGCTAAGTGATTCCAGTAGTTTTTTGGATGATTTCTTGGGATTCTCTAGGTAGAGAATCATGTCATCTGCAAAGAGTGAGAGTTGTGTCTCTTCCTTCCCAATTCTAATTCCTTCAATTTCTTTTTCCTTTATAATTGCTGAAGCTAACATTTCTAGTACAATATTGAATAGTAGTGGTGATAATGGGCATCCTTGTTTCACCTGTGATCTTATTGGGAATGCCTCTAGCCTCTCCCCATTGAATATAATGCCTGTTGATGGTTTCAGTTAAATACTGCTAATTATTCTAAGAAACATTCCATTTATTCCTACACTCTCCAGTGTTTTTAGTAGGAATGGATGCTGTATTTTTTCAAAAGCTTTTTCAGCATCTATTGATATGATCCTATAATTTTTGACAGGTTTGTTGTTGATATAATTGAGTATACTAACAGTTTTCCTAATATTGAACCAACCCTGCATTCCTGGAATAAATCCTACTTGTTCATAATTTACTATCCTCTTGATAACTTGTTGTAATCATTTTGCTAAGATTTTATTTAGGATTTTTACATCTATATTCATCAGGGAGATAAATCTATAATTTTCTTTTTGTTTTAACTCTTCCTAGTTTAGGTAACAGCACCATATTGGTTTCATAGAAAGAGTTAGGCAGAGTTCTAATCTTTCCATATTTTTCCAAATAGTTTATATAGAATTGGAACCAATTGTTCCTTAAATATTTGGTAGAATTCATTTGTGAATCCATCAGGCCCTGGAGATTTTTTTCTTAGGGAGTTCAATGATATCTTGTGTAATTTCTTTTTCTGAAATAGGGTTGTTTAGGTATTTAATCTCCTCTTAATTTAATCAGGGTAACTTGTATTTTTGTAAATATTCATCCATTTCACTTACATTATCAAATATATTGGCATAGAGTTGGGCAAAATAATTTATAATTATTACTTTAATTTCTTCCTCATTGGTGGTGAGTTCACCTTTTTCATTAATGATACTAGCAATTTGCTTTTCTTCTTTCTTTTTTAAATCAAATTGACTAGAGGCTTATCAATTTTATTGGTTTTTTCATAATACCAACTTTTGGTTTTATTTATTAATTCAATAGTTTTTTGCTTTTGCTTTTATTAATTTTTCCTTTAATGTTTAGAATTTCTAATTTGGTATTTAATTGGGGATTTTTGATTTGTTCTTTTCTCTAATTTTTTTAGTTGCATTTTTAGTTCATTGATTTCCTCTTTCTCCAATTTATTCATATAAGCATTTAAAGCTTTAATAAATCCCCTGAAAGTCACTTTGAATGAATCTCATAGGTTTTGGTATGTTGTTTCATTAATATCATTATCTATGATAAAATGGTTAATTCTTTCTATAATTTTTTTGTTCCATTCATTTTTTAAAATGAGGTTATTCAGTTTCCAATTGGTTTTGGGTGTATATCTCCTTGGCCCAATATTGCATACGACTTTTATTGAATTTCAATGTGAGAAAGATTTATTCACTATTCCTGCCTTTCTGCAGTTGATCATCAGGTTTCTATGTCCTAGTACATGGTAAATTTTTGTATAAGTTCCATGAACTTCAGAGAAAAAAGTATATTCCTTTCTATCCCCATTCCATTTCCTCCATAAGTCTACCATATCTATTTTTTCTAACAATCTATTTACCTCCTTAACTTCTTTCTTGTTTATTTTATGATTCGATTTATCTAGATCTGAGAGTGGGAGGTTGAGGTCTCCCACTAGTAGAGATTTGATGTCTATGTCTTCCTGCAGTTCTTTCAGCTTCTCACTGGGTGCATATATATTCAGTATTGAAATAACTTTATTGTCTATGGTACCCTTTAGGAAGATAAATTTTCCTTCCTTATGTCTTTTAACACTATCTATTTTTACTGCTGCTTTGTCTGAGATAAGTATTGCTACCCATGCTTTTTTTACTTCAGCTGAAGCAAAATATAGTTTGCTCCAGCCTTTTACCTCACTCTCTATATATCTCTCCACTTCAAATGAGTTTCTTGTAAGTAGCATATTGTTGGATTCTGTTTTTTTAATCAACTGTGCTACTTGCTTATGTTTTAAGGGAGAGTTAATCCCATTCACATTCACACTTATGGTTACTAATTCTTTATTTCCCTCCTTGCTATCTTCCCTCTGTTTGTATTTTTCCTCCTTTCCCCCATCCATATTCCCCAGTATTTTGTTTCTGAATACCACCCCATTCAGTGTGGTTGCCTTCCTATATCACCCCTCCCCTTTCTTTCCCCTTTCCCTTTTCTTTGTTGCCTCACCTTTTTTCCCCACTTCCCTTCCCTTTCTCCATCCCACCTCCCCTTTTCCCCTTTTAGTACTTGAAATGTTAGATATTTTATAGGTTAATTGAGTATGTGTAGGTTGGCTTTAAGCCATGTCTGATTAGAAGAAGATTCAGGTGTTTCTAATCTGCTCCCTTCTTTCCCCTCTATTACCATAGGTATTCTGTAACTCTTAGTGTAATGAGAATTACCCCATTCAATCCCCTCCCTCCTTCCGTCTCTTTCCTGACCCCTTTATAATGATGTAGTGTTCTTTTTAGATATTCTAAATCATAGAAAATTCTGAGTATCTGTCACTTCTAGTTAACTATATTCTATCTAATAAAGTGTAAATTCTTGAGGGTTATTAGAGTCTTTCTCCCAAGTGGGGTTAAAGCCAGTTACATCCATTTGAGATAGCAGTCTCATGTATAGATTATGAATGTCCATCATTTCTGACTAGGTATATATTCTCTCTGTTACAGTTATAATTCTGAAGATTTACGAGTATCTTTTTCCCCCATGCTGGGATAATGCCAATTTCAATTTACTGGATAGCAGTTTTTTTTCCTTTTACTGCCCTCCCTTTTTTTAACCTTTTCATGTGTCTCTTGACCCTCCTGTTTGATGTCCAAATTTTCTATTTAACTCTGGTCTTTTCATCAGGATTTTTTTGAAATCTTCCATTTCATTAAATGTCCATCTTTTTCCCTGGAAGAGAAGGCTCAGCTTTGTGGGAAAGTAGATTCTTGCCTGCATTCCAAGTTCCCTTGCTCTTCAACATATCTCATTCCAGGCCCTTCAATCTCTTAATGTTAATGCCTCCAGTTCTTGCAAGATCCTTACTGTGGCTCCTTGATATTTAAATTGTTTCTTTCTGGAGGCTTATAGGATTTTCTCTTTTATCTGATAGTTCTGGAATTTGGCCACAACATTCCTTGGTGTTTTCATTTTAGGGTCTTTTTCTGGAGGGGATCCATCTATTCTTTCAATAACTACTTTGCCCTCTGGTTCCATGATATCAGGGCAGTGTCCCATCACTAGATCCTGTAATAATAACTCCAGGCTTTTTTTTGTCTTCAGTGTTTTCAGGAAGTCCTATAATTCTCAGGTTGCCCCTCCTCAATCTATTCTTTAGGTCAGTTGTTTTACTGATGAGGTATTTTACATTTTCTTCTATTTTTTCCATTTTTTGATTTTGTTTAACTGGCTCTTGCTGTCTCATGGAGTCTTTAGTGTCTGCAGACTTCATTCTTTTTTTTTATGCAAGTGTTTTCTTCATTGATCTTTTGCAACTCCTTTTCCAATTGGTCAGTTCTACTTTTGAAAGAGCTTTCCATTTGACCCATTGAGGTTTTGAGAGAATTATTTTCTTTTTGAATTTGCCCAATTGAGGATTTGTGAGAATTATTCTCATTTTGTATTTGTCCAATTCATGATATGAGAAATGTATTCTCATTTTGTAATTGTCCCATTGAGGATCTGAGAGATTTATTCTCCTTTTGTATTTGTCCAACTGTATTTTCTAAGGATTTGTTTTCTTGTTGCAAGGTATTAATTGTCTCTCCCAAATTTTCTAGTTGATTTTTAAGCTCCTTTGTTATTTCTTCAAGGAAGTCTTTCTGTGCTGAAGACAAGATTGTATTCTCCTCAGAGGTTCCAGGTCTTTCTGAGTTAGGGTCTTTCCCTTCCAAGAATTTTTCTATGGATCTACCTTTCAGCTGACCCTTCTTCATTTTGCTAAAACCTCGAGTTGGGGAGGGGCTGTTCACAGGGGCTTGGGATTGCTAAAGGCTTTACTCACTGAATTCAATTTCCCTGGCTGGCCAGTAGGAGGTGCTGGTTGCTTTCTCTGGAGTGTCTGTGACCTTGATTGAGGCTTTCGGCCTTTGCTTGAAGGGAGGAGTTGGAACTATTGAATTCTTTTGCCTTCAGTCAATGGTGGGCTTTACTCTAGCCTGAGGTCATTCTCCATTGTCAGCTGGGCTGATTCTTCTGCTCACACACCTGGGTCTGAGGCAGAATTAGTTTGTAAAAGTTTGTTGGGGAAGAGGCCTCAGCTGTAATGGAGGCGTGGACTCAGAATTCCTCAGACCAGAGGAGCCCAGGAATGGTGTCCACAACTCTCCTGCACTGGAATTCTCCCCCCAGCCCTGTTGGCAAGTTCCAGAGGGACAGCAGCAACACCAGTGCCTCTGCTCCCTAGTTGACTCAAGCCCCTGCTCTCTAGCCCCACTGCTGATCCAGCAGGTCTGCCTCTTGGGCTCTCAGACTCCTGGCTCCACTTCAGCTGCTCATTTGCCTGCTCTGGGGCTGAACCTCCCTCTGAGCTCAGACTCACCCACCTGAATTCAGCCAATGCTGCTGCTGGAGACAAATCTTGAGGTAGATGTTCTTTCTTCTGGCTTTTCTTTTTGGGTTTTGTGGGTCAGATTTCTGTTAAGAGGTTTTTTCCCTATGATAGATGTTGAAAGATCAGGAGACTTTAGAACTGTGTCTGTCTTCTCTCCGCCATCTTGACCAGAAGTCACGTTTTATTTTCTGCAGGTATCTTTTTTATTTCCTTGTCCACTTGGAAAATTTTGATATTAGATGAATTGTTTTCCTTTTGTGGTTGATCAATTTGAATTTTTTAAAGGAGCAGTTTTCCAACAGCATTAGGTTATTTTTGCTTTTATATGAGTTGATTTCTTTTTTCAATTTGGTCAATATTACTTTTAAAGGTGTTTTCTTCAGTTATTTTTTTTTCATTCATTACTTTTTTCCGTTTAGTTTGGTTGTCAATATCCTGTTTGACCTCTTCCAAGATGTCTTTTTGAGTTTGAGATCAACTCACAAACCTATTTGATTATAGGTATTTTATCTTCTGACAGAGTTTTTATTTTCCCAATAATTTTAGTAGCTTTCTAAGTTTATCATACTATTTTCTTCTCATTTTGTTATCTGAGATTTGATATATAGTCTCAAGTTGTTTTTTTGTGCTGGGGCCAAGGGTCTAGTCTCTGAATTTTTGGTCTGGTTTTTCAAGTACTAATGGTTTGTTCCCTGCATTAGGGCATTGGAGAGAAATCTTACTTGCCTCAGTAGCATTCCCAGTTTTAAACTTTGCCTTTTGAAACTGGGGTTGGAATACTCAATGCTCTCTTGCTGTCTTGTAGGCTACTGATCCTGGATGCCACATGTGATGCTTATAAGAGCCTATGAATTCCATCAGAGTACCTGTGTTTCCAGTGGAGCCCCTTTCCCCTTTCTCTGTGGGAGAAAATGAATCTTCCCAGAACAAACATAGAAACAACCCCCCCCAACTTCCTCAGGTTTAGGTGTCAATAGCAGTTCTCACTTAGTACTGATTGAATAAGGACATTAACTATATAGCCTGTTCTTGGAGAATCCAGTCCCTGTTGCTCCTTCCCCCTCCCTCCAGGTTGAAGAAGTAGGCCACAAACCAATGTCCCAGACATATCAGAGAAAATGTCTACCATCGCTCACTGGTCTGTGCATTTGGAGTTACTTACCCCAGTAAGCTAAGCCTCTAGGGATTTCAAATCCAAAGGTTAATTAACCAGCCACTCCCCCAGCAGTAGATCCTAGGAAAATGAAGAAAAGTCAGTGGAAAGGTGTTCCCTCGAAATGAACCTTGAAGATAAAAATCCTAACAGAGAGAGCTAAAACTTCTAAGGAGAATATGAATTTCTCTCCAGCCCAGAAAGTCTTCTTAGACAAGGTCAGGAAGGAGTTTAAAAATCAATTGGACAGCAATAGGGTATCGTCTTACATCTTTCAAATTAACCTAGGTGAGAAAAAGGAAATATGCTCAATGCTGGAGTGGGTGAGGGAGAACTGGAACACTGATGCTTTGCTGGAGGAGTTGTGAATGGATCCAGCCTTTCTGGAGAGTAATATGGAACTATGCCCAAAGAGCAAAAAAAAAAAACTGTTCATACTCTTTCACCCAGCAATTCCAATTCCAGGACTATATCCAAAAGAAATTGTAAAAAAATGGTAAAAGTCCTACATGTTCCAAAATATTCATGGCAGCTATTTTTGTAGTGGCAAAGAATTGCAAATTGAGTGGATTCCTATTAATGGGGGAATGGCTAAACATACTATTGTACATGAATACTATGGAATATTATTATTGTATAAGAAACTATAAATGGTCAGACTCTAGGGAAGCATGGAATGACTTATGGGATCTGTTGCTGAGTGAAGGGTGTAGAGCCAAGAGAATACTGTACACATCAACAACATTATGAGATGAACAACTTTGATGGAAGCATCTACTCTTGCCAGTCTAGAGAGCTAGGACAACTGTATCAAACTGGTAATGGTCCATATTATCTCGAATCAGAAGAAGAAAAACAAAACAAAACAAAACACAAAGGAAATAAAAAAAACACCCCTTCAAAATGTGATAATCACTTTACAAAAATTATCTCATATGTATCTCTTTTCCTCAATCCTAATACCTCATGCCAAAAATGATTAATTCACAAATATGTGTGACAAAAATATATACATAAAATGATAACATGACTGTTACCCACTGAAGGTATCAGGAGTGGGAAGGAAGGGTGAAGGAAAATTTTGTAACTTGGAAATTTTCATTAACAAATAGCTGAAAATTTTAAGAAACAAATTAAAAATTAAAAAATTAAAAATGGAATTAGCAACAATAAAGAAATCAACTGGAAAAATTGAGAAAAGAAACACTGGAGAAAATTAACATGCTGCAACCAGAAAACAAATCTTTGGAAAATACAATCTGGCAAATGGAAAACTTCAAAGATAGAATTGATCAATTGGAAAATTAGTTGCAAAAGGTAAATGAAGAAAATTCCTCTCTAAAAATAAAGATTGTAATCTGTGGAAACTAACGACTTCATGAGACAACAAGAATCTATTAAACAAAACCAAATAATCAGAAAAAAAGAAAAGTATATAAAATATCTCATAAGCAAAATGATATACCAAGAGGATAGATCCAGGAGAGATAATTTTGCTATCATTGGGCTTCCTGAAAACATTGAGGATTAAAAAAAGCCTTGATTTCAGTATTTAGTGATTGAAAATTGCCCTGATATCATGGAATCAGAGAACAAAATAGTTTTTGAAAGAATATATAATACTTTTGGAAAGGTTTCCCAAAATGAAAACACCAAGGAATATTGTGGCCAAATTGTAGAATTATCAATTAAAAGAGAAAATACAGATAGGAAAAAAATTAGATATCAAGGAACCCCAGTAAGTATGACACAGGATCTGGCTGCATCAGCATTAAAGGATTGAAGGACCTGGAATAAGATATTCCGAAGAGCAAGGTAGCTTGGAATGCAGCCAAGAATCTACTACCAAGCAAAGCTGAGGCTTCTCTTCCAGGATAAAAGGTGCACATTTAATGAATTGGAGACTGCCTAACTTTTCTTGATGAAAAGACCAAAGCTAAATAGAAAAAAATGGACTTCAAACAGGAGACTCAAGAGATACAAGAACAGGTAAAAAAGGGGGAAAATTACTATTCAATAAGATGAAACTGGCTATATCCCTACCTGGTGAAAAGATTATTACAATTCTTAAGAATTGTAACTTTTTAAGAAAGAATATACTTAGCCAGAAGTAATGGACACTCATGACTTATTCGTTTCTCTGATAGAATGATTTAAAAACAATATATATCCTTAAAAAAGGGGACCAATAAAGAGACAGGAGGATAGAAGAGATTGAATGGGACAAATCACTTTACATAAAGAGGTATAAACAACCTATTGCAATAGAGGCAAGAACTGCCAAAGAAGGATTGACATACACAAACTAAGTTAAATTAAGAAACTTATTTTACCTGTCAAGTATTAAAAGGGAGGAAATATGAAGGGAGAGCAAGAGAGGAACTAAAAGAAGGGAGGGAAGGATGAAGGGCAGAAAAGGGAAAATGGATGGGGGATGGATATAAGGGGTCAAACACACTGAAGGAGGTGAAATTCAGAAGCAAAATATTGGGGGATATGAATAAGGTGAAAAATTAAAAAAAACAATCAGAGGGAAGATATCATGGAGGGTAATAAAGAGTTATAACTTTGAATGTGAATGGAATGAATTTTCCCATAAAATAAAAGCAAATATCAGAGTTAATTAAAAACCAAATATCCTGGTTTTTATGCTGCTTACAAGAATTTCATTTTAAGCAGAAAGTTACAAACAGAGTACAGGGAAAATGTTGGAGCAGAATATATTTCAGTTCAACTGAAGTGAAAAAACAGAGGTACCAATCCTTATCACAAATAAATCAGCTACAAAAATAGATCTCATTAAAAGTGATAAGGAAGGAAACTCTATCCTTCTAAAAGTTACCATGGGCAATGAAGCAATTTCAATGCTAAATATGTATACACCAATTGGTAGAGCACTCAAATACTTAGAGAAGAAGCTGAATGAATCACAGCAAGATATACACAGCAAAACTCTACTGATGGGAGATATCAAACTCCCACACTCAGATTTAGATAAATTGAACCATTTAAATAAACAAGAAGGAAGTTATGGAGGTGAATAGAATGTTAAAAAATATAGACATGATAGACCTTTGGAGAAAGGTGAATGCATATAGAAAGGAATATAACTTTTATTCTGCAGTACATGACACTTACACAAAAATTGACTATGTACTAGGGCATAAAACCCTTATAATCCAATGTAGAAAGGAATAAATGGTAAATACTTCCTTCTCAGACCATAATGCAATAAAAATCACATGCAATAATGGGTCATGGTGAGATAAACCTAAAACTAATTGGAAACTAAATAAAGAATGAGAGGATTGGGGCAGTTAGGTGGCACAGTGGATAGAGCACTGGCCCTGGAATCAGGAGTACCTGAGTTCAAAACCAGAATCAGACACTTAATAATTACCTTGCTGCGTGTCCTTGGGCAAGGCACTTAACACTATTGCCTTGCAAAAAACCCCCCTAAAATATGAGAGGATCAAACAACAAATAATAGATAGAATTAATGATTTAACTCTACATAATGACAATAATGAAACAACATACCAAAACTCATAGGATGTAGCCAAGGCAGCTATTAGGGGATACATTATATCCTTAAATGCTTGCATAAATAAAATAGAGAAAGAGGAAATCAATTAACTAAGCATAAAACTAAAATATTAGATAAAGAACAAATTAAAAGCCCCCAATTAAATACCAATTTAGAAATTCTAAAGATTAAAGGAGAAATTAATAAAATTGTAAGCAAGAAAACTATTGAACTAATAAATAAAACCAAGAGTTAATTTTATTAAAAAAACAGCATTGATAAATGTTTGGTTAATTTCATCTAAAAATGAAAAAAGCAAATTTAATTGTCAGTATCATAATTGAAAAAGGTGAACTCACCACCAAAGAGGAGGAAATTAATGTAATAATTCAGAATTGTTTTTCTCAACTGTATGTCAATAAATTTGATAATCTAAGTGAAATGGATGAATGTTTACAAAAATATAAGTTGACCAGTTTAAATGAAGAGGCAATTAAATACCTAGATAACCCTTTCTCAGAAAAATAAATCCAGCAAGCCATCATTGAACTCCTTAAGATTAAATTCTCCAGCACTAGATGGATACACAAGTGAATTCTATCAAACATTTAAGAAACAATTGGTTCCAATTCTAATATAAATTCTTTGGAAAATTAGGTGAAGATGGAATTCTGCCTCTTTCTATTACATAAATATGGTGTGGATACCTAAACCAGGAAGAATCAAAGCAGAGAAAGGAAATTATAGACCAATTTCCCCTGAATATGGATGCAAAAATCTTAAATAAAATCTTAGCAAAATGATTACAGCAAGTTATCACTAACTAATCTAATAAACTATCACCAAGAAGCACATACCCCAGGATTGTAGGTTTGGTTCAATATTAGGAAAACTGGTTAGAATATATCAATAGCAAACTTAACAGAAATAATTTGGTTATCTCAATAGATGCTGAAAAAGCCTTTGACAAATTATAACATCTATTCCTACTAAAAACATTAGAAAGGATAGGAAGAAAAACATTGTAACTTAGAATGATAACAGTATCTATCTGAAAACATCAGCAAGCAATATATGCAATGGGAATAAGCTAGAGGCGTTCTCAATAAGATCAGGGATGAAATAAGTATGCTCACTATCACCACTACTATTCAATATTGTATTATAAATGTTAGCTTCAGCAATAAGAGAAGAAAAATAAATTGAAGGAATTAGAATTTGGAAGAAAAAAAACAAATCTCTCATTCTTTGCAGATATCATGATGGTATACTTGGATAATCCTAAAAAAAATCTTCTAAAATTACTAGAAGCAATTGTCAACTTTAGCAAAGTCACTGGATATGTAATAAACCCACATAAATCCTCAACATTTCTATATATTACTAGCAAGATACAGCAGCAAGATCTAGAAAGAGAAATCCCATTTAAAGTAACTTTAGACATTATAAAATACTTGGGAGGCTACCAGCCAAGGCAGACTCAGAAACTCTGTGAAAACAACTCTAAAACATGTTTCACACAAATAAAATCAGCTTCAAATAACTTGACAAATATCAAATGCTCATGGATAGGCCAAACTATTATAATAAAAATGAAAATTCTACCTAAATTAAATTACTTACTCAAATTAAACTACTTATAATTAAAATACTTATAAATTACTTCAGAGTTAGAAATAATTGTAAGTAAATTCATATGAAGAAATAAATTCAAAAATATCCAGGTATTTAATGGGAAAAAGTTCAAAAGAATTTGGCTTAGGCCTACCAGAACTAAAATCATATCATAAAATATTAGCCATCAAAACTGTCTGGTACTTGTTAACAAAGACAGTGGTGAATCAGTGGAATAGACTAGGTGTAAAAGAGAGAGTAGGAAATGATTATAATAATCTCCTATTTTATAAATGAATAGAGCCCAGCTTCTTGCATAAGAACTCTCTCTTCAATAAAAACTTTTGGGAAAATTATAAGTTTGTATGGCAGAAACTTGGATTATACTACTGTAGCTCACCCTATTCCAAGATAAGATCAAAATGGGTAGATAATTTAGACATTAAAGACAATATTTTAAGCATGCTAGGAGATCAAGGAAGAGTTTACCTCTCAGATCTATGGAAAGGGAATCAGTTTATGACCAAGGAAGAGATAGAGAACATCATTAAAACAAACTGGAAAATTTTGATTACATTAAATAAAAGCTTTTGCACAAAGAAAACCATTGTAACCAATATCAAAAGAAATGTAGGAAATTGGGAAACAATTTTTCAACTAGTATTTCTGATAAAGGACTCAATTGTAAAATAAATAGATAACTGTGTAAAATTTATGAAAAAACAACCAATTCTGCATGGAAAGATGGTAAAAGGATATGAAAGGTAATTTACAGTTGGGGAAATCATAGCGATCCATAGTCTTATGAAAAATTGCTCCAAATCAATACTCACTAGAGAAATGCAAATTAAAGCATCTCTGAGGTACTGCCCCACACCTCTCCAATATGACCAGAAAGGACAGTGATTACTGCTGGAAGGGATGTGGGAAATCTGGGACACTAATGTATTACTGGTGAAGCTGTGAACTGATCCAGGCTTTCTGGAGAGCAATTTGGAATTATGCCCAAAGGCCAATGAAAATGAGCATACCTTTTGATCCAGCAATACCTGAAGAGATCATGAAAAAGGATAAAAACATCACTTGTACAAAAATATTCATGGCAGCTCTATTTGTGTTGGAAAATAATTGGAAATTGAGTGAATGTCCATCAATTGTGGAAGGGCTGAACAAACTGTGGTATATGTACATTAAGGAACATGATTGTTCTATTAGAAACCAAGAGGGATGGGATTTCAGAGAGGCCTGGAAAGACTTGCATGAACTGCTGATGAGTGAGATTAACAGAACCAGAAGAATATTATATACTCTAACAGCAACATAGAGGTGATGATCAAACTTAATGGACATGCTCATTCTATCTTTGTAATAATCAAGGACAATTTTAGGATATCTGTGATGGAGAATGACATCTGTATTCATAGAATGATTTGTGGAGTTAAGACAAAGACTACTACCTTCATTTTTTCTTAAAAGTTGTCTTATATATTACATAGTTTTGTTATCTCTAACATTTTATTTTTTCCTCAAGAATTTGATTTTTCTCTCAACACATTAAATTTTGCTCAATTTAGAGCATGCAAACAATATAAAGGTTATCAGACTTCCTTCTGTGGGGGAATGGGGAGGGAAGGGAATGTGGGGAAAGTTGTAAAATTCAAAATCTTTCAAAAATGATAGGTAGAAACTATTGCATTGATTATATAGTCATGATGTTACACTTGGAGAATCTTGTATACTGTTTATCATATTGTATATACAATATATTGTATATAATTGGAAAACAAAATATTTATTAAAAAGAATGCTCCACTTAACCTGATTTGCCTTGCAAAAACTTAAAATGATAATAATAATAATAATAATAATAATAATAATAAAATTGTTTTTGCTTTTGTTTTTAAAATCATGTTTGTCCTATTTGATATCATTATTATTACTATTATTATTATTATTATTATTGTCATGACAAACCCATGAATTAGATTTGAGTGAGAGGGTTCTATGCTAAGTCACTAGCCTCACTTTCTTCCCCAGAGTCATCTGTATTCAGTAACCCAATATGAATCAGGATGATTGCAGATGGCCCTGGATGCAAGGCAATCAGGTCACACAGCTAGTGAATATCAAATGTTTGAAACTGAATTTAAACTACCAGTTTCCTGAATCTAGGGCTAGTACTCTATCCACTTTGTCATATAGCTTCACTAGTCAAATGTTAAATGAAATACAAAAGTGAACTGAAAATAATTATTTAAAAATTAGAATTAGGCAAGTGGAAGCTAATGACCCTATTGGACATGTAGACAAAGTCAACAATACAAGTCTAATAAAATTTTTGAACAATGAAAAAATAGAACAAAATATTGACTATCTGGAATATAGATCAAGGAGAGATAATTTAAGAATTATTGGTTCACTTAAATCTTTGACAGTAAAAAAACCAGTAATAAATATTTCAAGGTATCATATAAAAGCTACCTTCATATTCTAGTACTGTAGGGTAAAACAATCATTGAATGAATCCACCAATAACCCTCTAAAAGGGACCACAAAATGAAAATGCTGAGAAATATTATAGCCAAATTTTAGAATTATTGGGTCAAGGAGAGACTATTTTAGGCAGCCAGGGAGAAAGAAAAATTCATATACAGAGTCAGAGTTAGGATTATGCATGACTTGTCAGCAACAACACTAAAGGATCAGAATGGATGAAATATTATACTCTGGAGGGCAAAGGAACTTAGATTCTTGGATTTCAACTAAGAGTCAGCTACATAGCCAAACTGAGCATACTCTTTCAGTGAAAAAAATGGTCATATAATGAAAAAGGATACTTACAGTCTTTCTTGATGAGAAGAACAGAACTTAAGGGATGCATAAAAATGTAAACAGGAAAGGAAAAAAAATGTTATTCAACAAGGTGGATAAAGCACTAATCCCTGGAGTCAGGAATACCTGAGTTCAAATCTGGCCTCAGATATTTAATAATTATGTAGCTGTGTGGCTTTGGGCAAGCCATTTAACCCCATTGCCTTGCAAAAAACAGTCTAAAAAAGTAAAAAGACCAAAGAGTTTGCATATCTTGTGGGAAAAATGACAGACCTGGAAAATAGATCTAGAAGAGATAATTTATGGATTATTGGTCTATCTGAAATCCATAATTAGAAAAATGGCCTGGACAATAACATGTAGGAATTATCATGGAAAATGACTTAATATCCTGGAAGAAAAAGATAAAATAACTCTTGAAATAATGCATCAATTAACTAAAAAATCGATTCCAAAATTATAACTCTAAGGAATATTGAAGGCATATTTCAAAATTCCCACCTAAAGAAGAAAGTACTATAAGCAGCCCCCCAAAAGCGATTTATATACCACAGAGACACAGACAGGATTTTCAGCATTTATCAGCTTCAAGATTGTTCATGAAGTCTGGGAATATGAAATTCTGGTGGGCAAAATACCTTTGATTAAACAGAATCAACAACCCTGCAAAATTCAGTATATTTTTTCATGTGGGAAAAGATGGATTTTCAAAGAAAGTGAGGACTTTTAAATTTATCTGATAGAAAGACAAGAACTAAAGAGAAAATATGAATTTTAAATAAAACAATCCAGACATGCTTAAAAAAATTAAAAAAAGAAAAAATACAAATGAGACTAAAATGTCTACTTCCTGACATGGGAGTACAATATTTGTAAATATTGAAAACTGTATTTCTCGTAGACCTGTGGAAAGGAGCACACTTAGAGGGTTTGGGCAGAAAGTGATTGTGATATAATCAAACTTTTATCTTTTGTGCAGTTCTATTTATATTAGGAAAGTTGAGGGGAGGGTATTTGGACAAAAGGTGTTGGTAATGGATCATTATGATGTGATAAAGATTATAAATCAATCAGTGCTTGACAATTGTACTTCTATGAAGACATATAAAAGGAGTTTAATTTGGCAGAGAGTGTGAGGCCTAGACATGTATACAACAATTAAGACATGAAAAAGGTATTATACCTGGAGAACTCATTAGATGATAAATAATACCACATTAAGAGGAAGCAAGAATCTACTACATTCAAGGTACAGAAGGGAGAGTGAGATCATTGAGTAAATCTTACTCTCAAGAGGAAATAACATTTTCCCAATTAGGTTTAGAAATTTATCCTACCCTACAGGCAAGCAGGGGAGAAGGGGAAAAGGAAGGTGAAAGTGAAGTTGATAAAAAGGAAGGGAAAAGTACAAGAAAACATAAAATTAAAATTAAAGCAAAAGTTCAAAATAAAGATAAGGGGAAAGGGAGAAAAAGGGGCAGAGGGCTGATAGAAGGGTGGGAAGTTTGAGAGAGGAAGCAGTTAGAAGCAAAACATTGGTGAGGAGGGATAAGGACAAAGGAGAGAGAAAATTGCAAGTTAGGGGAAAATAGGATGGAGGTAAAAACAGATTTAGTAATATTACTATGGAAATGGGATGAATTCTCCTATAAAATGGAAGATGATAGCACAGTGGATTAAAAATCAGAATCCAACAATATATTGTTGAAAAGAATGCATTTGAAGCAAAGAGAAACAAACAAGATAAAAGACTGGAACAAAATATATTACATTTCTGTTCTGTTCTTATCAGGAAAGTTTGCAAGTGTCCTTTTTCATTATATGACCTTCTTTTTTCCCCTGAAAGAGTATGCTCAGTTTTGCTATGTAGCTGACTCTTGGTTGCAATCCAAGAATCTAAGTTCCTTTGCCCTCCAGAGTATCATATTTTAGGCATTCTGATTCTTTAGGGTTGTTGCTGACAAGTCTTGCATAATCCTAACTCGACTCTGGTATATGAATTTTTTTCTTTCTTCCTGGCTGCCTAAAATAGTCTCTCCTTGACCCAATAATTCTAGAATTGGCTACAATATTTTTCAGCATTTTCATTTTGTGATCCCTTTTAGAGGGTTATTGGTGGATTCATTCAATAATTATTTTACCCTATGGTACTAGAATATTAAGGTAGCTTTTTTAATGATACCTTGAAAGATTTAGTGCTGGTTTTTTTGCTATCAATGATTTTAAGTGAACCAATAATTCTTAAATTATCTCTCCTGGATCCATATTCCAGCTATTTAATATTTTGTTCTTTTTTTCATTTTTTAAAAATTTTATTAGACTTATACTGTTGACTTTGTCTTGATGTCCAATAGGGTAATTAGCTTCCACTAGCCTAATTCTAATTTTTAAATAATTATTTTTCTGTTTACTTTTCTAATTGGCATTCAATTGGGGATTTTTAATTTGTTCTTTCTCTAACTTTCCATCACTCCCTCCTTCCCTTCTTCCCTATCCCTTTTACCTCCTAATACCTGAAGAATAAGATAAATTGCTATATCTAACTGAATATATGCATTATTTTCTCTTTGAAACAAATCAGTTGAATGCAAGTTTCAAGTAGTTCTCATCCACTACATTCTTTCCCTCTACTGTAATAGGTCCTCAGCATCTCTTCATGTGATACAATTTATTCCTTTCTATCTCCCCCTTCCTCCCATCTTCATGATCTGATAATTCTGGAATTTGGATACAATAATTTTTGATAATTTTCATTTTTCAGATCCCATTCAGGAGATGGTCAGCGAATTCTTTCCATGGCTATTTTGCCCTCTAGTTCCAGGATATCATGGCAATTATCCTACCCTACTTCTTAAAGAATGTTATCCAAGACTCTTTTCTTGATCAGGGATTTTAGGTAGTCCAAGAAATTCTTAAATTATCTCTTCTGGATCTATTTTCCAGGTCACTTGTTTTACCAATCAGGTATTTTACATTTTTATTCTATTATTTTTTTTCATTTTTTAAAATTTGATTCTTTTTTATCTCAAAGAGTCAATACTTTTCATGAGACTCAGTCTAGTCTTCAAGAAATTATTGTCTTGAGTTAACTTTTTTCATCTCCTTTTCCCCATTTATCAGTTATGTTTTTTAAGACTTTAAATGAGATTTTAATGTTAATATGCTGATAACCCAAAAGTAATATACTTATAACAAAAGAGATACAAGATTGCATATATGTGTTTATGTATAAAGGAAAACATCAAAATAGATGAAGAAAAGGAAAGAAAACACCACCAACTGTAGCATGCTCCACTCCTGAATATCTAACTGGAAAAGTCAAGTTACAGCCTTCACGATCTCAGTTGAGAAATTCCCTTTGGCAGAGCATCCCCTCTGAATTTGAAAGTGGGATACAAGAGACTGGTTCCCTGCCTGAGCTCCATGAGAAAAATGCCTTGGACAAAGTGCAGGATTTGAAGGAAGACCTGCAAGTTTCTCAGCTCTCTACTCTAGATCATACTCTTTTTAAAATTAATTTATTTTTCATCATTAGAACATACATATTTCTGAGTTACAAAATTTCCCTGCACCCTCTCTTCCCAATCCCCTCCCCTCAGAAGAGAACAGGCAAGTTGGCATTTTATATACATATTTTGATAAACATGTTTGCAAATTGATACTTTTTGGCATAAAGAAATAGGATTGAAGGAAGAGATACGTAAGGGACAATTTTTATAAAGTGTTCATCAGTTTAGGAAGGGTTGCTATTTTTTCCTCTGTGTTTTATTTTACTTTGTTTTTTTTTTTGTCCTCTGGATGGTGATAATACAGTCTATGTCCAGTCAAATATAGTTCTCCTAACTCTCTGGACTGATGAGAGGAGCTGCTTCCTTCAAGGTTGTTTAATCACATAATGATGAGCTATAGTTTTTTTCCATTTAGCTAATAATATTTATATTTATATTTATAATATATATATATATATATTTATAATATAATATTTTTGAGGTAACTATTTCTTTTTGCATTTATCCAATCATATTTTTAAAGGATTTATTTTCTTCTGTCATTTTTGGTTGTAAGATATTAATTTTTCTAGCATTTATTTTCTCATTTAATTCATTTGACTTTTAAAATACTTTCTGTGTTCTTCTGCTGGGCTGGAGGCCAGTTCACATAGTCTTCTTACACCTTCTGCCCTCCTTTTCTGAGCTAGTCTTTTAACCATTCTTATCTCCAAGAAAACTGTAAATAAACCCTTTTTTTTCCCTTGCCATTCTTAGCATTTTGAGGATTTGCTACTTAATTCTATCTCAAATTCTTGTGTTAGCTGAATGATACCTTCACAGACTTTTGGTGTTGAGAACACTAGAGGCTTGCTTACTAGCCTAGTGTCATTGATGTTAAGAGCTTAAGGGGGTTGCTCAGTGGACCTACTAGTAAGGAATGTTAGAGGCTTTCTCTCTCGGGACCATCAGAGCTACAGTTGTCAGTCACCTACTCCCTGGGGCTGTCTGTGAACTGTCTGCACTGGGAAACACCAGGCTCTTCCAACTGGAAACATCAATGGCCCATTTTCCGGGTCAACTGAATAAGGGTCTTTGGAAGGTCCTTAGGTAAGTTTCTGGCTTCTCTCTTACTTCTTGACTCTGCCTATGTGTTGAATTTTTTTAAAACTTAAATGAAAAGTACACTAAACTTCAAGTGACAAGAATTTATTTTAAATTTCAGTTTTCTTTTCTTACTCTCCATGTAATTGTGGATAACTCATTAAAAATTTCTTGGTCTAAGATTTCTCATGCATAAAGTAAGGAGTTCTACTAGGTGAAATCTATTATCCCTTCTTTCTCAAAACCTAGAATCCAATAAATTTTTATTATATTATATATGCAATATGCATATGTAATTATTTTAAGACAATATTTTTTACTAGAAACATTTTTCTAATCACTTTGCCACTTTACCAAATATTTGTGGACTGCATTTGTAGGTTACTTATGGGTAAAACTTATGTCATTATAGAAAACAACTGCTCTATTTATAATGTTTGAGAACTATTGTGGTCACATGATTTATCTATTTGCATTAAACCACCTAATAGGCCTCTCTAAACTTATTTACACTATGACCCAGCAGAAGTATCTGCTACCACATTTATACATATACATATATATGTATATATATATACATATATATGTATGTGTGTGTGTGTGGATAGATAGACAGATATAGATATATAGCTATATAAATATATACACATATACATATATACACATTTCTATATATATATACATTTGTATATATACTACATTTCATATACATGTACATATATATTTATATCTACATATCTCCATATATTGCAAATATGCCATTTTTTAGTTTCACCACTGGAGATACAACATTACTTAAATAAGAGCAAAAGTTTTACAACATGCAAAAACTTTCATCTATTCTTCTTTCAGAATCACTACTTTTTGCAAAATATTTTAATTAAAATGATCCATTTTACCCATAGTACCTCAATCCTCAGAGATCCAAAAGGAGAGGTAAATGATTTCTTATGCAATTTTGGAAAACTTCTAACTAGCATTAATGTATAGCACAGACCATTAATTTAGAATGTATTTAGCCAAGACAAAGTTTAAAAGGTTTTTAATTAAGAGCTTAGTATGCACCAGACACTGTGCTAAGCACTGGAGATAGAAAGAAAATAAAATACAATAAAACAGAACAATCAATAAACAATCAAAGAGAAAACAGTAACCATGCTTTCTAGGAGCTCATAGTCTAATAGAGTTGAGAACTTCCAAACAATTTTGCATAAAGGAGATATATGTCTTATAAACCGGAGATGATTTTAGCTAGAATTTAAGGAATCCAGAAAATCCAGGAAACATAGAGATATATGGAAAGAAATCCAGATATGAAGGCATCCATGATTATTATCCATAGTCAAGAAGAGTGTCTTGTTGAGAAGCAGAAAGAAAGTTGAAAGAATATGTAGTGTGACATAAAGTATAAGATGATGAACACCAGGTTAGGAGCACTTTATAAACAAGTTAGGAAATGTTTTTTTTTTTTTTTTTTTTTTTTTTTTTTTATCAAGGGGATGATAGGGAACCACTTGGGTTTATTGAAGGGGAAGTAGTAGTGATGGGGATAATAACATGATCAGATCTGTGCTTTAGGGCATTAATTTGTCAGATGATTGGAGGCTACAAGAATAATCTAATCATAAAGTGATGAAATCCTGCACCATGAAAGTGCAAGTTTCAGAGAAGAGAAAGCAACATATACTAAAAACAAGTTTATGAAGATAAAAACAATGGAATTTGGCAGCAATTTGGCTTTGCTCAATGAGAGAGAGAGTGAAGATTTGATAATGACATCACAGAGTGATTGGTTTAATGACAATCACTTCAACTTTACTAATTATAAAAGAGGGAAGAACTTGGAGGAAAGATAATGACCTCAGTTTTGGATATATATTGCATTTATGATAGAATAAGAAATCCAATATGCAATTGGAGATATAACAATAGATGTGAGGGTTGGATAAACTGATATGAGATTCATCAGTATATCCATGATTATTGAACCTATAAGAGTTTATGAAATCACCAAGCTGTATGGAGTAGAGGGAAAGCAGTACAGGGTTCAAGATAGTCTTAGGGTAACAAACAAGATTTGTGGAGATAATGTGGATGAAGATAAAGCAAATATAACTGAGGAGAAATTTTCCAAGAGAAAGAAGATAGATGGTACAATTGAAAAAACGTTGTATGTGGAGACAGAAAGACCATATTTCAAATCCTGCCTTGGTATTTATTAATTGTGTGATTTGAGTCACTTAATTCATTTGCCTCATTTTGCAATGTATAAAAATAGGAATAATAATAACATAACCTTTCAGTTCCTTCTTGGTCTTTCTGCAGTCTTTCATACCTTCACCCTCTTTTTGAGATTCACTTCTCTCTGCATTTAGGTGACAATACTAGTACTAAAGAACAAATGAGATATTTTAGTTTTAGAAACCCTGCCATGTCACATAAATATTAGCTTATTTTGCTGTAGCTGTCATTGGTTTTAGTATTAGTAGTGTCACCAAAATTTAGGACAAAATGTATGAAGATTGAGGAAAAACTCTTAGATTTGTAATCGATAATATATGGAGAAGGAAATGTCAAATATCTTTAGTATATTTGCCAAGAAAACCCCAACTAAGGTCATGTAGAGTAAGACATGACTGAAATGCTAGAACAAGAACTATATTAGAGAAAGCAGTTGCAATAGAATTATGAAGTCAGAAGTCAGGCTGAAGACAGTTTAGAAATGGGAAAACTGGAAGTGGAGGTATCAATTGTAAATGGAGCTCTCAAGAAATTTAGCAATACAAGAGAGGACAAGTTAAAGGATGATAGCTCATGGGAATGGACAGATACTCTGAAAAACAGGAATTTTTTGAAAATGAGAGAAATATAGGTATGTTTTTGGGTTGTACAAAAGTAGTCAATAAAGATAGAGAAGTGAAGATTTCTAACTAAGCTCATTCATAAAATTTGATGATTATTTTCTTTTTTCTTAAATGCCTCTGTGATTTAATGAAATATGTTAGGGACAGGCCTAGACCTATTATTTAATTAGCATTTGGGGAAGACATTCCCTTGAAAGTCAATGCTTCGTGTATAACCATATCAGATTACTTCACTGTTATAGATCTGGGAAAGAAGGAAATGAGATAGTAAAATGTGGAACTCAACTGTTTTCTCTAATGTTTTATAGTTGTTCAATCATTTAAGTCATATCTTATTCTATAAGATGGATGTTGAGATCATGTATCTTAAGATTTAATTGAAAAAATTAAATAACTTTAAATATTTTTTAAAAATTTAATTTTTAAAGTGTTAGTAATTTTTAAAAATAATTCATGGTCTTAGAGTTTAATCCAGGTTATCACCCAGGATCTGTTTGAAAGTTGATAGATAACAAATACAGCAGTGGATTGTAGATATTACGGTTGGTTGTCCATGTATCACTGCATGCCCACCATAAAACATACTGTAAATGGAAGCATAGAAAACTGTGAAGAATTTTTGAATAACTGACTATTAAGTGAATGATTTACTATAATTTGATAATTTCCTCTTTCTTCATAAACCTTCCCATTTGGTAGAGAGGGAAGCAATAAATAAACTGATTTATCAAATATTAAATCCCAGACTTCTGACCAAGATGGCAGAGAGAAACAAAGCACTGTGCTAAGGTCTTCTGATTTTCCCCTCAGAAATAATATGAAATAAACCTCTTAAAAGAAATTCAATCAACAAAGTCCAGAAAAAAGAAGCTAGAAGAAAAACACCACAAAGGTCTGTCTCCAGTGAGCCTTGGTGAGCCAGGGACAGAGGTGAGAGAATCAACCCAGGGATGACAGGGTGAGATTTAGGACTAACATAAGATCAGCCATGGAGGCTTTGGCTGTGGGAGCAGTGATCTGGGGAGCTCCAATTAGGCTGGAGGGTGAGTTCCAGCACAGAGAGCTGCAGAGTACAACTAAACATCTAGCCACTTTGCTCCACTGATCTGGAGGACTGTGGGCTCCATATTTTCTTTTCAGCAGAGCCCTCTTCTCAGAAGAAACACTGTAACAGCCCCTGCCCCTCCCCCTTGAAGCTCATATGTGGGTAGCAGAGCTTCACTCAGCTGAATAGGGAGATTAATATTCTTGTCCCAGGGTGCAGCCCACATTATTCCCGAACCCTGCTACTACCGCCACCTGCTCTAGGCCTAGGGAGAGGGCCTCAAATCAACATCACAAACACTCCAAAGAAGGCAATCAGCACCCCATACTGGTCAGCAGCTGGAGTTACTAAACCCAGTGAGCAAAGACTCTAGGGATCTCAACACCAAACCTCTGTGAAACAGTCCCTCCCCTAACATAAGATCTTAGGAAAATGAATAAAAGCCAGTGAAAAGAGGAGTTCATAGAAAACTACCTAGAAGGCAAAGACCCTGATTCAGAGAGACTTAGAACTTCTGAAGAGAATATGATTTGGTCTCCATCCCAGAAAGACTTCCTTGAAGAAATCAGGAAGGAGTTTAAAAATCAATTGGAAAAACTGATAAAAGAAACTTATGAGAAAATCAATAATTTGAAATCCTTGGAAAATATAATTGGATAAATGCAAAAAAGAAAATAATTATCTTAAAACCTCAATTTGGCAAATACAAAAGGAAAATAATTCTCTCAAATCCTCAACTGGGCAAATAGTAAACTCCTGAAAAAATAGAATTAAAAAATTGGAAGAAGAGTTACAAAAGGTAAATGAAGAAGATTTTTCTCTTTAAAAAAGAATGGAGTATGTGCAAATTAATAACTTCATGAGACAACAAGATCTGTTAAACAAAACCAAAACCTTGAAAAAAAATGGAAGAAAATGTAAAATACTACATCAGCAAAATCAGTGACCTTGAGAATAGATCTAGAAGAGACAAGTTAAGAATATCTTCCTGATGAATACAGATGCAAAAATCTTACATAAAATCTTATCAAAGAGATTACAGCAAGTTATCACTAGGATAATACACTATGACCAAGCAGGATTTTTCCCAGGAATGCAGGGTTGGTCCAATATTAACTGGTCCAATATAATTAATTATATCATTACCAAACCTATCAGAAATAATATGATCATATCAATAGTTGCTGAAAAAAAGTCTGACAAAATGCAGTATCCATTCCTACTTAAAACTCTAGAAAGCATAGGAATAAATGTATTGTTCATTAGAATAATCAACTGTATCTATCTGAAAGGATCAACAAATGTTTACATGCAATGGAGATAAGATCAGTGGTGAAATAAGGATGATCATTATCACCACTACTTTTTGATATTGTGTTAGAAATGTTAGCATCAGCAATAAGAGAAGAAAAAGAAATTTGAAGAATTAGAATTGGGAAGTAAGAGGAAAAAACTGTCACTCTGCAGATGGCACAATTGTACACCTTAGAGAAGCCCAAAACATCATCTAAAAAACTACTAGAAACAATTAGCAATTTTAGCAAAGTCACAGGATATAAAATAAAGCTCCAAAATTCTCAACATTTCTATATATGACTAGTAAGATACAGCAGAAAGAGCTAGAAAGAGAAATCCCATTCAAAGTAATTTCAGACAATATAAAACTCTTGGGTATCTACCTGCCAAGGCAGGCCCAGAAACTTTATGAAAATAAGTACAAAACACTTCTCACACAAATAAAATCAGATTTAAATAATTGGCCAAATATCAATGGCTCATGGAGAGGTATGAACTAATATAATAAAAATTACAATTATACCTAAATTAAACAATTTATTTAATGCCCTACCAATGTAAATTCCAAAATATTACTTTAATGAGGTAAAAAATATAAGAAAGGGGTGGCTAGGTGGTGCAGTCGATAGAGCACCGGCCCTGGAGTCAGGAGTACTTGAGTTCAAATCTGGCCTCAGACACTTAATAATTACCTAGCTGTGTGGTCTTAGGCAAGTCACTTAATCCTATTTGCCTCACAAGAACCTAAAATAAAATATAAGAAAATTCATATAGAGAAATAAAAAGTCAAGAATTTCCAGGGTTTTAATGAAAAAAATGGAAAAGAAGATTAGCCCTACTAGACCTAAAATTATCAAGCATCTGTCATCAAAACTTTCTGGTACTGGCTAAAAATATAGTTGTAGATTAGTGGAACTGACTAGGTGCAAAAGAGATAGCAGGAAATGATAATAGTAATTTGCTGTTTGATAAACCCAGAGAGTACAACTTTTGGGATGAAAACTCTCTTCGATAAAAACTTTTGGGAAAATTGGAATTTTGTATGGCAGATACTTGGTTTGGACCAAAAATTCACACCCTATACTAAGATAAGATCAAAATGGATAAAGTACTTAGACATAAAAGACAATTTTATAAACAAACTAGAAGATCAAGGAATAGTTTACCTATCAGATTTATGGAAAGGGTAGCAGTTTATGACCAAGGAAAAGATGGAGGACATCATTAAAAACAAATAATTATTTTGATTACATTTAATTTAAAAGTTTTTGAACAAACAAAACCACTATAACTAAGATCAAAAGAAATGTAGTGAATTGGGAAACAAGTTTTACAAGTGATATTTCTGACAAAGGATTCATTTCTAAACTATAAACATAAGAGAGTTAAATTTATAAAAAAAACAAAAACAAAACAAGCCATTCCCCAATTGACAAATGGTCAAAGGATATACAGAGGCAATCTATAGATGAGAAAATCAAAGCAATCCATAGACATATGAAATATTGCTCTAAATCTTTACTGATTAGAGAAATGCAAATTAAAGCATCTCTGATTTACTACCTCATTCCTCTCACACTTGTCAATATGTCCAGAAAGGACAATGATCAATTTTGGAAGGAATGTGAGAAATCTGAGACACTAATCCATTGTTGATGGAGCTGTGAACTCATGCAGCCTTTCTGGAGGCCAATTTGCAATTACACCCAAAGGGCAATAAAAATGTGCATACAGTTTGATCCAGCAATATCACTATTGGGTCTATACCCTGAAGAGATTATGAAAAAGGGTAAAAACATAACTTATACAAAAATATTCATAAGACCTTTCTTCGTGTTGGCAAACAATTGGAAATTGAGTGAATATTCATCAATTGTGGAATGGCTGAACAAATTGTGGTATAGGTTCATTTTAGAACACTATTGTTCTATTAGAAACCAAGAAGGGTGAGAATTCTGAGAAGCCTGGAAGGATTTACATGAACTGATGCTGAGTGAGATGAGCAGAACCAGAGCACTTCTACACCATAACAGCAACATGGGGTTGATGATCTATCTTAATGGACTTGCTCATTTCACCAGTGCCACAATCAGCGACAGTTTGGGAGTATCTTCAATGGAGAATACCATCTGTATCCAGAGAAATAATTTTGGAGTTTGAATAAAGACTAAACACCATCATCTCTAATTAAAACATTATCTTATTATGTTATTTTGCTATCTCTTGTAGTTTATTTTTTCTTTGATGATATGATTTCTTTCTCAACACATTCAATTTGGATCAATGTATAGCATGGAACCAATGTACAGACCATCAGACTGCCTTATGTTGGGGTTGGGGAGAAAATGAGATTGGGGGAATATTGTAAAATTCAGAAATAAATTAAAAATAAATCTATCAATAAATATTATATGTAATGAGAAAAATACTGAATCACCCCAAAACTTCCTTGGCAACTCTGCTGCCTTTCCTCTCCTTGCCCATTCCTCACTCTATGATGATTTCTACCCATTTGGAAAGAAGGATTCTGATCATTCCTCAAAGAACCACTTTTTGTCTTACAGTAAATTAGGTCATCATGATTGTCACTTCACCCTGGGTTCACACTTCCTTCTACATTTCACAGCAGCAGTCCTTTTTGTTCCCATAACAATGATTTCACCTTGTGGGCCAGGGATGCCTCATGCCCCAATATTTATATCTCTAGGGCTGAGCACAATGATTACTACATTGTAAACACAAATTTTCTATGCATATTTTCTTACTACTTCCTTTTTTTCTCTTCCTTCCATCCTTCCCTCCTTCCCTCCTTCCCTCCTCCCTCCCTCCTCCCTCCCTTCCTTCCTTCCTTCCTTCCTTCCTTCCTTCCTTCCTTCCTTCCTTCCTTCCTTCCTTCCTTCCTTCCTTCCTTCCTTCTTCCCTCTCTTCCTTGTTTCTTTCCCTCCTTCTTCCCTCTCTTCCTTGTTTATTTCCCTCCTTCCTTCCTTCCTTCCAATAACTTAGGGTTTACAAGTCTGAAATGACTATGCCTCTCCTGAACTGGTTAACAATAGGACTTGGGTAAAGACTCACTTGACCATTGTTTGGGATTTACTGAGAGTGAATGTAAGCAGTAACTGTTTCCATTTTGATCAGAAAGCATATTCTTCCCCATCATAGACTGATGTTTTTGACTATGCAAGAAGCTTCCTTACCTTAATGAAGCTTAATCATGAAATGGTTGCTGCCTCAATAAAAGCTTGAAAATCTTGGAAAGATCTTATTCTCTCATTGCATTCAGGACCATCATTTTCATATATAGCCACTGTATTCAGATGTCTCAGGAAGAGAAATGAGTCTGCACAGAGGTCCTCCATTTAAATCTAAGTCACTTGCATGCCATGGCCTCACCTCCCCAGGTCTCTATGGGAATGAAGATCAAACAAATTTTCTATATCTTTCTTCCTGATAACTAGGTAGCATAGTGAATAAAGTGCTAGACGTAAAGTGAGGAAGGTTTATCTTTGCATGTTCAAATCTGAATTCAGATACCTACTGCTGTGTGACCTTGGCCAAGTCACTTAATCCTATTTTCCTTATTTTGTTAACTTTAAAAGGAGATAGAGAAGAAAATTGCAAACCATTCCAGTAAATTTGTAAAGAAAATGCCAAAAATGGTGTCATAAAGAGTCAAACAACTGATATGACCCAACAAAAACAAATCTATCCAGGTGGCAAGGTGGCACAGTGGATAGAGCACAAGCCCTGGAGTCAGGAGTACCTGAGTTCAAATCCAGCCTCAGACACTTAATAAGTACCTAGCTGTGTGGCCTTGGGTAAGCCACTTAACCCCATTTGCCTTGCAAAAACATAAAAAAAATCCAAATCTATCTAGCTCTCTGTCTGTCTATCTATCTATCTATCTATCTATCTATCTATCTATCTATCTAATCTAATGTTCCTGAAAACAAAAAGAGATGAGGAAGACACTGAGTTAGTATCCTTTGACTTGTTCATGTGAATACTCCCTTCAGTCACAAATGTGAACTAGGCTGCTCTACTTCCAAAGTTTTTCCATCTACTCTATTTTGACCCCACCCTTGAAGTCTCTCCATAAACTCTAGATACAGAGTGCTTCAGGTGTACAGATGGTCTTCCATAAGTCTCAAGAAGTACTACAATTTGTTTGACACATTCTTATCCTCCTTCAGTGATTAGTGGAGGTTCCATTGTATTCCAGATTCTCGGGAAAAAACAACAATAAAATGATGGGCAAATATCTCTTTTCTTTCCTAAGCCTCTAACCCCCCCCATACCATTTATCATTAATTGCAAAGTGGATAAAACGTGCCTATTACAATAGTGTTTATGATTTTTGGTTCATCTTTTTTTGGAAGGATCTTGATTCTTAATTTTACCTGTATATTTTGTCTTTAAGGTCATTTGTTTCTGTAGTTCATATTAAATTTATGAAATTTATGATTTCTTTAAAAAAGTATCTTGTAATCCTCTGCCATTTTCCTATTTCTGTACTTTTAAATTAAAAATATGCCATTTTTCCCTGTATGTCTTCTACTACTTGGGAAAAGTTCTTTATAATGAGTTTCAGTTTTCTATCATTTGCCTTCTTTCTTTGAAAGAACTGTTTTTCTTAAAGAACTTGCAGATTTCAAAAAACCTGGAAAGACCTACATTAACTGATGCTGAGTGAAGTGGCCAGAACCAGGGGAAAATTGTACATAATAACAAGACTTGTGTGATGACCAACTATTACAGATTTAGCTCTCTTCAGCAATATAGTGACCAATGTCAATGCCAAAAGATTTGTGATGGAAAATTCCATTCAGATGGCAGAGTCAAGATGGCAATGTGAATATAAGACTTCCCAGAAAGTTTTCCCCAGAAACCTCCAAATACTATAAATGTATTACTCTTACTAATTTCTAGATTGGCAGAACCCACAGAAAGACTGGGAGAAACAATTTTCCAGTCCAAGACAACTTGTAGATCTGTGGTAAACATCTATTCAACCAGGACTAAGGTTGGAAAGAACCATAGCGCAGCCTAGGCTATAGCCATGTTGTGCTGGAGCAAACCAGTGCCGAACTTTCCAATAACAACCCACAGGCTGCCTGAATCCCAGGGCACCTAGGTCCATGGCAGCAGAAGTGGTTTCCAGACCTATTGACCTAGAATCACCAGAGACAGCTTGGAGGGTCAGTGGTAGAACTCTACCACATCAAAGTGAGCACAGAGCCTAGGCCAGTTCCAGTCTCAGCACAGCCCCACCCCAGAAACTGCAAAATCACCCAGCAAATGCTGCCAGAGTGCTAAGCACACAAACAATAAGAGACTTCTCTGCTAGTGCTGGGGCAGGACTCTGCTGCTTTATCCATACTTAGATCCAGGGCCCATCTTGGGCCCTCACACTGCCATAGAGGAGCAGGGATACTCCTCAAAGTTCCAGGACAGAGGGGTGCCTGTGATCATCCACAAAACAGAGCACAGACCAGGAGAGCAATCAGAGACTGTCATAAGAGATTGGAGGAATTAATGTCCCTAGAGAGGTGTGTCAAACCCCCCCCCCCAAAAAAAAACTTTGGAAGCATGATAAAATCAGGTCATAGACAGGAGAAATGAGCGAACGACAGACAAAAGAAGTATCTGACCATAGAAAATTACTTTGGTCCCATGAAGGAGCAAAATATACACTCAAAAGCTGACAAAGTTAAAACTTTTGTATCCAAAGCCTCCAAGAAAAATACAAATTAGGCTCAGGCTATGGAAGAGCTCAAAAAGACTTTGAACAGCAA
Organism: Macrotis lagotis; assembly: GCF_037893015.1. NCBI lineage: Eukaryota > Metazoa > Chordata > Mammalia > Peramelemorphia > Peramelidae > Macrotis > Macrotis lagotis. The sequence continues at coordinate 77,411,593 of NC_133665.1, forward strand.
GAAAGGGAAGTAGAGGAAAAATTGGGAAGAGAAATGAGAGTGATATTGGGAAATCATGAAAACCAAATCAGCAGTTTGCTGAAGGAGATACAAAAAAGAAAAATAAAAAAAATGCTAAAAAGCAGTTTAGGTCAAATGGAAAATGCAGTCCACAAGGTTAATGAGGAGAAGAATGCATTAAAAGGAAGAATTGGCCAGGTGGAAAAGGAAATAAGAAAGCCTTTCTGAAGAAAATAGCGCCTTCAAATGTACAATGGAGCTAAGAGAATCTGATGATGTTGTGAGAAACCAAGAAGCAATAAAACAAAATCAAGAGAATGAAAAGCTAGAGGAAAATATGAAATATCTCATTGTAAAACAACTGATGTGGAAAACAGATGCAGAAAAGTTAATTTAAAATTTTCAGTCTACTTGAAAGTCAGGACCAGGGAAAGATCATACATAGATTTCATTTCTCAAGGTAAAATCCAACACAATTGCACTGATACCCTAGTAGAGGATAAAATATAAATTGAGGGACTCCATCAATCACCTCCTGAAAAATCCCATCTCCCCAGAAAAACATCCTGGAAATATTATAGCCAATTTCTGGAACCCCCAAGACAAAAAGAAAATATTACAAGTAGCCAGAAAGAAACAATTCAATTAGTGTGGCACTACAGTCAGGATTTGGCAACATCTATAATAAGGACTTGTAGGGCTTGGGATATGATATTCTGAAGACAAAAGAGCTTAGACCATATCCAATAATCATCTACCAGTAAAACTGAACATTCTCTATCAGGGGAAAAGTGGGACATTCATGAAACAGGGGACTTTCAGAGTTTCCTATTTAAATGACTAGAGTTGATCAGAAAGATTGATCTTCAAGTACAGAACTCAGGTCAAGCATAGAGAGGGTAGATGGGGAGGGTTTTAAGTTAGTTTAAATTAAGAGAAAAGTTAAGAGGGATTTAATGATATTGAACTGTAAGTATTCCTGAATGGGAAGAAGTTACTGATAACTCATATGAACCTTCTAATTTATAGGAGCAGTTAGAAGAAGCATATGGAGCAGCAAGGCACAGGAGGGAGCTTAATATAATGGTACTATATATTATAAGAATGGAACCAATGAGTGAAAAAGGAATGTAGTAGGAGAAAGAGAAATGAGAGGTACAATCAGGTAAGATATTTAACATAAAAGAGACAAGAAAAAGCTTTTGCAATGGACTGGAAGGGGAGAAGGTGAGGGGGGATGAATGAACCTTCATTCTCATTAGAAATAGTTCAGTGGGGTAGCTAGGTGGTGCAGTGGATAGAGCACCAGCCCTGGAGTCAGGAGGACCTGAGTTCAAATTTGACCTCAAACACTTAATGATTACCTGTGTGACCTTGGGCAAATCACTTAACCCCATTGCCTTGCCAAAAGAAAAAGAAAAAGAAATAGCTCAGAGAGGAAATAATGCACACACTCAGTAGGGTATAGAAATCCATCTTACTTAGAAGAAAAAAGTAGAGGAAAAGGATGAGAGAAAGGGGAAAGTGGGGGAAGTATAGGTGATAGAAGAGAGGGAAGATTTTCACATACAATATACTTCTGAGGAGGGACAGGATGATAGGAGCATGAAGAATAGAATAAATGGGAGAGGGAAGGAGTAGAATGCAGGGAAATGCAGTAAACAATAGCCACAGTAGCAAAACATGCTGAAGGAATTTCTCTCATGGACATATGATTAATAATGCAATCCATCCCAGAGAGAGAGAGTCATTGGTATCTGATTACTTTATTTTTCCTCTCAATTTATTTTTCTTGAAGTTTCTCTATCTTTTTGGAGGGATAGGGGCGAATATTTATTTCCACAACAAGATTATTGTAGCAAAATGAAAATGAATAATTAAACCATTAAGTAAAAAAGTGAAAATAAAAATATACATTTCGCAATTGAAAAAAGAAAAAAGAAAATTCTATTCACGTCCAGTGAAAGAACTATGAGATTGAATACAGACCAAAACATACAATTTTCATTTTTGTATTTATTTTTCTTTCTCATGGTGTTCTTCCTTTTCTACTTATTCTTCGTTTACAACTTGAATAATATGAAAATATATTCATCATAATTATACATATACAACCTAACTCAGATTACTTGCTGTTCAGGGGATGCGGCAGGGAAATGATAAAAATGCTGAATTAAATAAAAGAATGTTGAAAATTATATTTATATGTAATTGGAAAAAATAAAATATAAAAAAGAAAGTTTCTGATTTCTTACCTAATTATTCCACATGAATAATGTCTTTCAAGTATGCCGTTTATTTGGTTAATAATTCTAATTTCTTGCACAATTCTGAAAAATTTTGAAAGAATTCAAACAATTAATTTCTTGTTCCCATTTGCATAAAGTGTTTATGGCTATCATTGCTTGATAGCAAAATACAATTTAATTTTATTTTAACCTTTAAAAATATTAACTGGTTTGCATTCTATTTTTGTGGGTCTCAGAGATTTTGTACATTCAAGACATAGGTCAATGATCAAATTTCTCTTTTGTTCTTTTTTTTTCCTTTAACTTTTCCTCCCTTATTTTAAACTGCTTGCATCTGGTTTCTTCCTTTAATATTTAACCTCTCCCTCCTTGAATTCTGCAGTATACTATGTAGAGGCCAGCAGAACCAGATCTTGAAATGTCGAGTTATTAAGCCTTTCACTAGATAGACTAAATAGGACTTTCAAGTTTTATAGGTTAACAATTTTTTTCCAAAGGTTTTTACTTTGTATGTTTTTTTATGTCTTGTAATCATTTTGATGCAGTTTTAATTACTTTAGATTTGAAACAGTTTTTCTTGTTTTGTATTGGAGAATTATGCTTAAAACAACTGCAATCTTGACAGTCATATGACCAAGTTCAATACTGTTTTGATACTGCCATTAAAATTATTTTCTGAGCAACTGGAAAAGAAAAGTTTTGGATGAGGAAACTAAAGCTCAAAGGGTGAAATTTGCATAAAATTTGTCCACATAATAATAGTAATATTTAAAAAATACTATAACTACTTCATGTTTCTTGTGATCCTTTACTCTCAAAGCAGAGCTTTGTGGTAATAGGAAAAAAAGTATTTTTTTCATACATTTATGAGTAATGAACTTACTTGCCATTTGGGAAGTACTATATGGAAGAATAAAAATGAACCAACATTTGAATTTGAATCGAAACATACAGGAACTATATGTAGCATCAGCAAATAACAACAACCTCTTTTCATCAATCATGGTTCCTCTGTGTTTAAATGTGATTTACAAAGTGCTTTATGCTCTTGGGTAAAGCTAATACTGTTTCTTAATTACTCTCAAGTCCCCAGTGTAGGTGTTGACTCAAAAACAAGTAAAAACTGTAACAATAATGACCTTTCCCCTTTCCTTTTCTATGTGGTTATATAAAAGAGCATAAGTGACCTAAAATGCAATAAATCATTAAAATATACTTATGCATATATACCTAAACATATATATAATAAATATGAGAGAGAGAGAGAGAGAGAGAGAGAGAGAGAGAGAGAGAGAGAGAGAGAGTCAGTGAAATTCAGCCAGCTGTCAGTGCTGTAGGGAACCTCAGCTGAGCTGACCTATTTTTTGGCTCCTGTAATATTCCCTTTTCCATCTCAGCTAATTATACCTTTGGAGACAACTCCTATTTATATTTTTTGTTGAAAAGGAAAGAAAACTATTCTTCCTCTTGTTATTTTGGTCAGTTCATGATTTTCTTAATATTTCCTGCAGTTCTGCAAATTTGTTTAATTTGTTTTAACTGGATGAGATTCTTTGTTTTTGTGTAGTTGGGACATCTGCAAACAATAGAGTTTATGTTTCAGAAAAAGAAAAAAAAATCTTTCAAGTTACAAAAGTGAAAATCAGGTCCTTACTAAGTTTATCCTTGTCAATTTACTTTTAGGAGAGATCTTGTTCACATCTCTAATATGTCATGGGCATAGCACTGAAGGAATTTAAATTTGTTGGAGATATTTGAATTATGTAAAGGGTGAAGCAGATGACTTAAGTTTTATTTTGTATATTGGCTGCTGTCTTGCTACACAACCTGGAAAAGTCAGTTAAACTCTGGGTGAATTGGAGTTTACCAATTAAAAAACAGGTACAATAGAATATTTCATTCCCAGTATTCCTCAAAGAAAGTTAAGCATTATTCTTAAAGTCATTCAAAATATTTACATGAGAAATTCTACTAATGCCAGTTGCGCCCATTCTTGCTCTCTTTGAGACTGCCATCATCACCTGACTTATCAAACTGAGATTTTTACAAAATGACTATATGATGACCAGGCATAACTCAAAATGAAAGAACATGTACAATTTAGCAAAAATGAAAGAAAATTTTAAATGTTTCAGTAAATATTGACTACAATGGAAATAATATTAGAATGATTGTTTCAAAACTACTTATACTCCCTCTATAGAATAATCACTTTATAACATTTATTTCCTGAGAGGAGTAGTTATACATATAGAATTGTGTTCTGAATTTGAAGCCATTATCACTTGAATTTAAATTGCATCTCAAGTACTATGTGACCTTAATCAATTTACTTAACCTGAGTTTCAATTTCCATATTTCTATTCTAGGGATTATAAAGTTATGAGGAGTGTCATAATTTATATAAAGGGAATTGTAAACCTTAAAATGATACAAATATTGATGATGATGATATATCATGCATTTTATGCTTTAGATGTGATTTCTTTTTGCCTCTGGAGCAGAGATGAAAAACTCTCTGTACACAATGGTTTGGCAATACATATCAAATGAATAAACATACAATACGAGATAGATAATTTTAATTTGTGGTTTTCTAAGTCATTACAAAGCCAGTGGGGATTGATTTGAGTTTGTCACCATAGAGTTATAACATGGCCTATACTCCCATGAATTAATATTTCAATCCATGAATAAGTCAATTTAATAACAAATGTATTATAAAAACAGAAAACTTGAACAGAGTCACACAGTTCGTGTCTGAGATGTTTGAAATTCAAGATCTACTGAATTCAAATGCAGATCACCATCTCATGTTCACTACAACTACTGAATAGTTTTATCTCAATTTCAATGTAAACTTCTGATGCAAATAATTATTTCATGGCTTCCATTAAACTTTTATAAGCTTCAGTTCCTTCATCTTCAAATGAACATGCAAGCATTTATATGTCTTGTCTTATGAGATATTAAAGAAAACTTTCTAAACCTTAAGCCATTAGACACATGTTCAGTTTAAAATTATAAAACTCTATGTGTGTTTGTGTGTTTGTGTGTGTGGGTGTGTGGGTGTGTGTGGGTGTATGTATGTGTATTCTTTGAGGGTAAACTTGTTTGATTTGCTTTTGTAGGAATACAAGGACAAATAAAAATTTAACCTCATGTGTCTTTACCTTTATAAAATGCCTTTATAAGTGACAGTACCTAGTATATAGTGAATGTTTTATAATTGCTTTTAGAAGCTATGAATGAAATTTGAGTTGAAATTATTGCTATTACTTCATTTGCCCATTCACCCATAATGGTCATTACTTTGTGACTCAATGAAATGGCAAATCAAATATTCACAGACCAATTGATTTCTAAGAACATGAGTGATAATTATGAACTAGGAATGGTAACTCTGATGAAATGGGTAGTCAGAAAATTTAGATGATTATTACTGAAAGCTCTGATGAATCCCTTCAAGAAAAATTAAATCACTTACTACCTTGGAGCAGAGCATATTTTGAGGATACCATTTGTTGTCCTTAAGACTTGGGCCCTAAGAAACTGATTAGACTGTGGTTCGGAAGAAATTCAAAGAGGACATAGGCATGCTTATTAAACAGAGATTCAGAATGGTTGTAAAAGTGGCAACATAGTAGAATTTTGAATTTTAAAGATGCATAATTTTTTAAAATTCAAAATGAGGACACAGACCCTTACCTGCTTCATTGATTCAATAGATGAATTAAGTTCTTCTCCCTATCCCACCCTCTTTTTTGATATGTGAAATTCCATGTATTAAAGCCTGAGGGATGTCTCTCTCCTATGTTAGCTATTGCTGCCACTAACCTGGTTAGGCTTTCCTACAGAATTGCTGGAGATGAAGTGTTTCAATTACTAATGCATTGTTTGCTTGTTGGCTGTCTCTATTCATCTTTACTCTTGTAACTCTGTTACCTATCGCTATTCATATTTGCTCTGTAACTCAACTCTTTGATTTTTTGGTTGAGATAGTTTGGAATTGATGTAGTTGATGATTTCTTCCTCTACTGATTTTCACTGTTTAATTCTTCCTCTCTATAAGCTAAAAGCTGTATAGAATAATATTTCCTTATGTATCTTGCATAAAGACTGAAGGATGTCTGAGATATTATTGCATGACTTGAAGGGAAGATGTGATTATCATATGAAAAAAGCAATGAATGACCGGTGAACAGCCAACGTGATACATTAGTACCCTCACAATAGCAGGAGAAAGCAAAGTCTCAACGAAATTAAATGTATCTTTTGTGATGATGTTTTGGAAAAACATGGAGAAGGGTCATGCAAAAGAAGCAGACATGTAGGAGTTGCAATCTGCACCATTGGGGAAATCTCATGAATAGAGAAGATCACAGATTCACTTCAGCTGATTGTTTAGATTTCTTGCTTGTTGCTCATACCTAATTCATCTGAATAATTTGAGTATGTGGTATTTATTCATTAAATGAGTTTCATTGTGCCTAATTTTCTTGGATTTTACTTCCTAGAGATTAACTTGCTTCTCTTGCTAGTCTCATTGCAAGGTGTGTAAAGACATTTTTCTACCTTTTCGGCTCTATTCATTCTTAAATTATTTTTTGTTAGTCTTGCATCACTCCACACAAATTAATTTCAGTGAGACTTTGTTAGGGGTAGTTTTCTCCTGACAAAGGACTTGTTATTCTTATATTTTATGTAATTACCCAGAAATTTAAATCACATTATCAGGTCATATCTTTTTATCTATCTATATATATAAATACATATGTGTATATCAAATAATTTGACTATCACATTTACTTTTCTTTTCTAAAACCATTGTCTCAACAGTAGTGACAAAAACATCACCAATGTTCCTGAGTTTAGTTTCTTGAGTAAATCTTCATAATAAAAGTGCTTCTTAGATTCTTCCTTGCAATATCATTACAATTCATCCAAAAGATCATTAATGGGTAATAGTAATTAGGTTTAACAAGTCTTGGAAAGTTTCCCATCATGTCCTAGATACCTGAACAAGTCACCTCAATGAACTTTATTTTCCTCTTCTGTAAAATAGAATAATTTTCACATTAATTAGAAAGAACACTATTCAAGATCAGGAAGTCTGAACTTGTTATTCAGCTCTGGAATTTACTAGATATGTCCAAGGATAGAGACAAAGACTGGACCTGTAATTTCATTATTAGAGGCAATATTTCAATTAGTAAATTTATTTCATTGATGAAAGCTAGTATCTTCTCTTTAAATTAGATTTGCAGAAGGTTGTTCAGAATTCTGAGGTGTTAAACTTTGTCCAGTATCACATGGATTAAAAAGTGGAATTTAATCCAAATCTTCCTTTTATGATCAACTTCTCTGAACCATTCCTTAAGTGTCACTATGTTCAACCACTTAATATGTACTCTGTGATCTTCAGCTGTAGAGGGAAAAGCATTGGATCTGGAATTGGAGACAAGACTAACTTAATCTTTCTGCTATTTACTATTTATTTGACCAGTTGACTTTAATTTCCTTATCTTTAAAATAAGAATTGTAGATTCTTAAAATAAATGTTGTCTATGTTAATTACCAATTCTTTATCCTATCATTTTATTTTTTATTATTATTTATAATGGTCAATAATGGATGTCATAGAAAGAGAATTATACTAAAAATATCTGGTTAGTAAAAAAATGCTATCTGTGCCTGTGATGTAAATTAACTCCTATTGTTCTATTGTTAAATGTAAATTTACAGTCTCATCTCATTCCCCACCCCCATTCTCCAGTCTACAGCCTTTTTACCTGCTTTCAATAACATAGTGGGAGAGATTCCCTCCTGTAACTTCTATTTCTAGGGGGTGGGCAAGACAATTGTCTGGCACTGACTTCCATCCTGTGCACTTCTGTCTCTCTCTCTCTCTCTCTCTCTCTCTCTCTCTCTCTCTCTCTCTCTCTGCCAACCCTTCTGTTATTCATCCCTGTCCTCTAAGTGCTTGCTAGGTTTCAAACTATTAACTTTGCAGGCTTGTGAAAATAAATCCTAAACTTTCAATTACAGGGCTAAAATATGAATTGTTTTACTGGTGAGAAACCTCAAATCTTAATTTGGGACAGCAATCCTCTGGCAAAATTGTTAAAGAAGTGCTTTGTTAATCATTAAAAATTATATTTAATGAGAGTATATATTACAATCACACTGTTTAAATTTCATATAAAACTTCTTAGTTTCCTATCCATAAATATTTATACAGAAATAGTTTATTATATATCCTTGAAATATTCCAATTTTCTAAGTGACTACAGTTTTACATCTGTAATCAAAAAGACCTGAATTCAAATCCTGTCTCTGACATTAGCAACTGTGTCAATTGATCAATTCACTTTCTCAGTGCCAACATAGGTTTCTGTATGTGTAAAATGTAGAAAACAATGATATCACCTTTATATTTCTAAAGTGCTTTGTAAACCTTAAAGCCTTTCCTGTATGTTAGATAGTAGATAGTTCAACCACAGATGATTCTCATTAACAGTTCAAAATCCAGGTTAAAAACAAACTAAACAAAAAGGAGTCAGAGTGATTCTTTGCTCAAAATTGAAAAAAAAATATATTATTTTGCCAGAATATCTAGTTTCTTCAGACAGTCTAGAAAAATAATTCCCCACTCTTACTCAGTAGAAAGAGAAGCCTCATATTTTGATTTAAACATGGATGAGTTTATTAATCATGGAATACTAGTCCTATTCTCACTTCTTATGATATTTTCATTTTCTTTTGTTTTATAAAATTTATAGAAAGCCTCCCTTCATCTGCCCCACCTGATATGATTTGTTTTCTTAATACTTATTGAAACCTACCTTCATAGCCTAAAAAATAACCCATTATCTTAATAATAATAAAGTGGAAGAGATCTGCTCAGTGATCAAGGTTTCTGGTACTGTATTTACTTTAGGACTGCAGGGCTCCTTCAGGCAACAGCTCATAAGCAGAAGAGAATGAAATTCAGTCTATATCAACAGGACCCCAAGAAAAAAAATGTTCTTCTCTGTGTCCTATTTATGTCAAGTATAGCAGAACTAATGGGATAGCACTTAGTTGACCCAGTTGCTTTACCTAATGAGAACATTCTCTCCCTCCTTCTTCCAGCATTGTAAACTACCTTTCATTAATTGCAGTAAAAAGGCTTCTTACATTCTTTATATGATCTCAAGTCCTGGGCATTTTTAGATGTACACTATTTTAATTCAGCATCAGCATCCTTGGTGGTTATTTCCCCTGTGATATACACAGAGCAGGATTCTATATTTTGAATTTTTTATGCTTCATATCATAAAAAATGAGAATGAAGTAGAAATTGTAAATACTGTCAGGGAAAAAAGCTATTGGTCCAGGGTAACTTAAAAAAACTGAAATAAAATGTTATTAATCTGCATATTTTGATATGAAAGCTTTATTAGAGACAAATAGGCAAATGGAGTAATATCAATAATATAAACTCAAATTTCATTCATAACTTCCAAAAGTAATTATCAAACATTCACTATACACAAAGTATTGTCATTTATAAAGGTAAAGATAAATGAGGTCAATTTTCTTGATCTGCCCTTGTATTCCCACAAGAGCAAATCAAACAAGTTTACCCTCAAGGAATATAGATTTTAATATTATAATATTAAACTGGACATATGTATAATGGTTTAAGGTTTAAAAGGTATTTTCTTTAATATCTCATAAGATAAGGGTTTAGAGACAAATGGAAATTCACTCCAATTATAAACTTCTAACTAAAAATAAAATTTGTGTTTAATTTAGAAGAGAAAATTATATATTTATAGACCTACATGTATATTCTACCTCCATGGATTATTAACATGAAATCGGAGGTGACCTGGGTTTATTTTTTGAGGCTTTTGCAAGGCAAATGGGGTTAAGTGACTTGCCCAAGGCCACACAGCTAGGTAATTATTAAGTGTCTGAGACTGGATTTGAACCCAGGTACTCCTGACTACAGGGCCGGTGCTTTATCCACATAGCAGCCCCAACCTGGGTTTTTAACAGAAGAGCCTATAAGGTGAAAATTCAGGCAGTTTAGGAAGGCCTATGACAACTATAATCTTCCAATATATCTGTCAATAAAGAGAGTACTCATTTATTTTTCCCTTTCCTAGCGCTGTTACTTCCTTGAATCATTTAATTTGTTACTATGGAATTTACTACATATTAAAGATTATTTTAAAGAAACTAGATACAATTGTTTTTTGATAGTGTTTCCTAATTTCTCCTTATTTATTCATTTAAAAAACTATTTAGGTATAGGTTTTCTACATGAGAACGTATACAATAAAATAACAAGCAAACAAAATATAATAATATAATATTGACAGAAGAGAGTCATTGAATAACACATATAGCTGAAACAATGGAAGTACAGTGAAAATGGGAAAAAATTAAATACTTGCATAAGAAAAATGGAAACATCTTGACATATTGAATTCACAAATATGTGAATGACATGTTAATATACACATAGACAAATATTTAATCATATACCTGTGCATATTAACATGCAAGTTTGTACACACACAAATATACATGGGTCTTTTAGAACTTGCCATTTCCCCTTTATTTTTCTTTTCTCTAGTTTGACAGGAGGAAAGATGAATTTGTTGAAGGGCTAAGGTAATGTATTTCCATCTTTTTCTTTATGTGTATATTTTGCTCAACTTATGAGAGAGAATTTTCAAAAACTTTCCTAGAATTACAAGTTGAGTACAAATACAACTTCCTCTATTTAGCAACTAATTATTATACTTAATTTATTTAATTTAACAACTAATTTCACAACTCATCCCAACCTTTGCCATACTGTTTACTCTTTTCATAATGGAGAAGGGATCTCGTGAACCTGGAGAGGGCAGAGTTGCAGAAATGTTTATGACATAAAAGTTGGACACAATAAGATTTATTTTTAAAAAATCATATTAAAAATGAGAAGAGATACATTTAGTGACTTATTTGTTTTCTGAGATAGATTAAATGTTTGGGAGGACAAAAAGAATTTTGATGAAGAAATACAAAACTTAGTTGTTGATATATTTTGGCAGGTCATTCTACATATCTACCTTATGCTATAGCTTTCCTCTGATTATTACACAATGTTCAGATATTAGTAAGAACTTTGAAATGTATATATGACTCCAGAGAAAGAAAGAAAAATGTTATTCAGACAATTGGAAGCAGTATATAATAATGTAAGCAATCTAACAAGGAGAGAATAAAGCAGTTTCAATTCAGAACAACAATGTTTTCAAAGTTTTTATGGAGTAGAGTTGGATAAAGTAGAAAAACTCAGCATAGACCAATTTAAGTGAAAAAAGAGAAAGGAGGTTAAAATGAGAAAATAAAAATAAAGAAAGGAGGAAGCAAATAGGAATTATTTTTTGATCAAATGTCACTATTTGAGAAGATTATAAAAAAATAAAAAAGTGGGTGAAGAGAGCATCAAAATATGTTTTATCTGAAATGGAGAAAAGTGAGATAAGCATACACAGAGTTTGTTGTAGAAACACCTCCAATTCAATAGAGACATAACACTGAGAAAGGAATTGTTGCAAGTAGAACAATACCCTTGATACAAAATAGAAGAATAAAAGGAGGAACAAAGTAAAAAGAATCTAAGGGGGTGCCTCAGAAAACCTCTTAGGTGTGGGTAGTTAGTGCAGTAGATAGATCACTGACCCTAGAATCATGAGAACCTGAGTTCCAATCTGGCCTCAGACACATTATAATGGCATATGTGTGACCTTGGGCAAGTTGCTTAACCTTATTGCCTTGCAAAAAAAGAAAACATCTTAGAAAAATAAAAAATGAACAAACAACATTTGGAATATGCATATGGTATAGTATAGTTTTACAGAAAGAAATGAAGAAAGAGATCATTTTAGAGAATTCAGAGTGAATTAATCCATTGGGTTGGTACTAATTACTAGATTCTGAAGAATTGTGGGTTCAAATAGTGTGACTCCAAATAATGTGTCTACCTCAGGTTATTCATTATTAACTGTTATTCATAATTAACTGCACACATATGCATGTAAGAATATACATACATGCATGCACACACATACACAGACACACACACAGTTACTCTCTATGTATATGCATGAGGGCAGCTAGATTGCTCAGTGCATAGGGCACAATAGGTAGAGCACTGATCCTGAAGTTACAAGGCTCTGTGTTCAAATCTAACTTCCGACACATGCTAGCTTTGTCCACTTAGAAAAGTCATTCAACCCTCATTGTCTCTCACCCAGAGTTAACTTCCATCATTCTAATTTATATCTGGCCATGGGACCCAGGTAACTCTGAAGAAGAAAAATGAGATTAGTGACTAAGCACAGCTTACCTCCTCACTCAAATCTGTTTCATATGCATGGAATTACATGTTACATCACCTTCTGATGCCGGGGTCTTCTTTGAGAACAAAGGTCAATTTATCTATCTATCTAACTATCTATCTATCTATCTATCTATCTATCTATCTATCTATCTATCTGTCTGTCTGTCTATCTATCTATATATCTATCTATCTACCTATATGTACTTATATATGCATAATTATATATGTAAATATATATGTCTACAATGAAACAAGTCTCTTCTTACTCTTCCTATGTCATAAAAGTCTATGTATACATATGGAGTACTGGAACATGATTCAGATCTGCATCATATAATCTGACTATTATCTAGACTCACTTTCTTAGCCATTCATTATCTATCCTTCATTCATTCAAGTTCTTAAATGTGTTTTGATGATATCAATTTTCCTTATTTCATTTATATTCCTTTAATGTTCTGGTACAGCCAATACTAAAGGAAGCCAAGATTTGTTGTTTAAAGTAAATATTAGAGAGATACAAGGTTAAAAAGGTTTTACAAAGTTGATTCTATGCTACACACAAAAAAATGCTTATAGGTCATTCTAACAATAGGTTTTCTATTGAGACAAAGATTGTATGATTTATATAAACATATCTATTACCTAGGGATTTATATTTATTTAATCCAAATAACAGTTTTCACCTGGACACTTAGTCAAATTAATATTCAAGGCCTGTTGTCTTAGATGACCTGACTTAGTTCTATAATATTTTCTATCATAATTTATAAGTAAAATCACACAGACACACACACACACACACACACACACACACACACACACACATCCTTGAAAAACAAAGGAAAACAGAACAAAACAAAATCTTGTGTCTGGTACAGCATCTTTCCATCATCAAATGGCCAGTTTCAATAAAAACAACATTCAGCTGTCACACCACCAACATTTATCTTCCTTAATATAAAATCAATATCTCATTGTAAGTTAATTGTACTAGGCATTAGGAAATAAAAATGTCCTGTCTTTTTCCTACTAAGAGGGAAACAAAAGGATGCATAGGAATGAATGAATTGTAAGTAAACATTAATTGGATTATTAGCAATTAAAATATAATTGACAGGAATTATGCTAAAATGTTATTTTAATACTCATAAATGGAAGAATATTGATGCCTATTTTTATGTTAGTGGTTATGTTGATTTTTTGACCTTTTAGTAATTACTTTTTCCTTTATTTTCATCAAATCCACTTTGACACATATTTCCTTACTCAAAATGAACTGATTATTTTCAAAATATGCTTAAAATTCCTTTTGAGAAAATATCTTCAATTCAAATTTTCTTTCACCATCTCAAACAGAAAAGAATGTATCAGATAAAGTAAACGTTCAATGTAAATAATTGGCACTGGGGGCAACTATGTGGTAAAGTAGATAGAGCACTGGCCATAGAGTCAGGAAGACCTGAGTTCAAATGTGACCTCAGACACTTAATAAGTACCTAGCTGTTTGACCTTGGGCAAGTTACTTAACCCCATTACCTTACAAAAACAAAAAAGAAAATTAAATAAAAATGTTGGCATCCATAGTCTGAAAGTTTTCAAAGCATTTAATAAGTATTAGCTCTCTTGGACCAAATGATCCTTTGAAACAGGTATAAAATATTTTATTGCTACCATTTTATTATTATATAAAAGGAACCTCAGTTAGGTTCCAGAGGTTAAACATATATTTTAGAAAGAAAATTTAAATACTACATTCTTTTTAATTTTAATAATCTATTCCCTGAACCATGCAGTCTTTCTAAAACAACAGGAAAAGTTAAAGAGTAAAACTATAACACAAGGAAAATATATAAAAAAGAAGCAACAATAAAAACAACAGCAATAACAGCATCAGCATCAAAGTACAATGGCAATTAAAATTTAAAAGAAATGGCAACATTTAGGACAACAAATAACTAAGTCTCAGGAAATTTTCTTGCAATGATAATAAGAAATTTCAAAATGTTTTATAAAGCCAATAAACTAATTAAGAATGGGAATTCAGACAGAAAATAGAGCTATCAAAGAATAACTCTGAAAGTTGAAAAATATTTAAAACATTGAACACATTCTAAAAGAAACTGGAACTTTGAAACTAGACATATATAGACTCCAATCTAAAAAATAAAAAGAAATGCTTAACAAGAATATAATAGAATAACATCAAAAGGAAGAAAAATTTAATCTTGTTACACTGAAGACCTTAAATAGTAACAGAATCTAAAACATAATGGCCACTATCAAGATATAAGGAAATTTTTTAAAAAATTACAATACTATATGAAATTATGTCTGATCATCACACAGAAAATTAAAAACAAAGCACAAACCAAAAATTGATCAAAATTGTAAGATACCAGTAAGGAAAATTATAAAGTTTGACTCTCTTTGAAATGTAGTTAGATTTTCAACAATAGAAATATCTCAATAGTATTTGCAAGATCCTTCATTATAAAGGAAAAAAACACTGAAATTTTGCAACATTTAGTGACCCTGAGAATTAATCAAAGAAAACAAAATTGTATTCTGAAAATGAAAGTGACCATACTTTATTAAAAATACTACCCTGTAAAGTTGTGCTCATATATAACCTTTTTAAAGATGAATTTTCTTTCTTTGCTTTTTTACTTTATAGCATTATATTATTAATTAAACATTTTTAGCTTGCAATATTCATTTGCAACATTCTTTTTTTGTAAGATTTTGAGTTTCCAATTTTTCTCCTTTCCTTCATTTACTTTACTTTCCTTAAGGGAGCAATAATATGAAATAGGTAATACATGTAGAATCATATTAAGCATATTTTCACATTATTCAGGTTGGGAAAAAATTAGAACAAAAGGTAAAAGTAATGAGAAATTAAAAAAAGAATATAAAAATAATATAATTGCATCTACTTCAGACTCCCTCATTCTTTCATTGAATATGCTTAGCATTTTCCATCAGGAAACTTTTAGAATCTTATTGAATTATTGTATTGCTGAGAAAAGCTAAGTTTAATTGTACAATATCATACAATGTTCCTTTTACTATCCACTGAGCTTTCTCACTTCACTCAGCATCATATCATAAAAGCAGGTTATTTTTTCCCTGAAATTGTTTATTCACAATTTCTTACAGGAAAAAATCCATTATATACATATATCACAACTTATGCAGTCATTCTTCAAATGATGGACATTCTCTCAATTTCTAATTATTTGCTAATACAGAAAGAGATGGTATAAATAATTTTATAAATGCAGGCACTTTCCCCTGTTTGATTAATTGTTTAGGATATAGATGAAGTAGCAGTGTAACTGTATCACATAGAATGCATAGCTTTATAGAGTTTTGGTCATCATTCCAAATTTTCTACTCCACCAAGAAAGCATTAGTATACCAGTTTTCCCACATCCCCTTCAACATTTATCCTTTTCTTCATCTGTCATATTACCAATCAGATAACTATGGAATGGAACTTCAGGGATGTTGCTAATCAATAGTGATTTAGAGCATTTTTTAATGGCTGTAGATAGCTTTAATTTGTTCATCTGAAACCTATGTGCTTATATTCTTTGACAATTTATCTATTGGGCAATAATTTATAGGCTTAAAAATTTGGTTCAGTCTCTATATATTTGAGAAATTAATCCATTATCAGAAACACTAACAAAAAATTATTTCTTAGTATCCTTTATTCCTTTTATTCTTGGTAGAATTGCTTTTGTTTGTGTAAAACCTTTTGTAATGTATTCTCATCAAAATTATCTATTTTGCACTTCATATGGTTCTCTGTCTTCTGTTGGATCATAAACTCCCTCTGTCTCTATAGCTCTGATATATGAAAAATTCTTTGCTCTACTTATTTTCTGCCTAAATTATGTAACCATTATGATAATTTATTGGTGTATGGTGCAAAATATTAATCTATGCCTATATTCCATACTATTTTCCAGTCTTCCAAGCAGGTTATTTTCAAATAGTGAGTTCTTATCCCAGAATTTGGAGTCTGATTTTTTCAAATAGTAGATTACCACAATAATTTACTGCTATGTCTTGTGTACTATACATTAATCCATTACTTTTCTCCTTAGTCAACAGCAGAGTTTTGATGATTCTCACCTTATAATATAGTTTAGATCTGATATGGCTAGGTCACTCTATATTGCAATTTTTAAATGATTCCCTTGATATTCTTGACCATTTTATGATAAATTTTTATTTTTATTTTTTCTTACCTCTGAGAAATGCTTTTTGGTGTGTTGACTGACTAATAATGCATTGAATAAGAAAATTAATTTAGGTAGAATTATCCATTTTACTATATTGTCTTGACCTACCCATTAGCAACTACATTTTTTTCAGTTATTTAGATCTGATATTATTTATGTGAAATGTGTTTTGTTGCTTTATGGGGGTTTATTAAATTACCTTCAGTTTTGTTAAAAGTGTTATTTGACACAAGTGATTTCTTAGTTGATTTTCTAGGATTCACTAAGGTTAACATCTTGTCAGATATAAAGAGTGATAGTTTTGTTTGCTCTTGCTTATTCAAATTCCTGCAATTTTTTTTCTTATCAATAAATCTAACATTTCTAGCATAATTCTGAATAATAAAGGCTATCTTTCTTTTCACCCTTAATCTTATTGGGAATAGTTCTAGCTAATTCCCATTTTGTATAATGCTTACTGATATATTGAAATGGATAATATTTATCATGCTAACAAAAGCTCCATTTATTCCTACACTCACTACTGTTGTTATTTTTTAAATAGGCATGGATATTGTATTTTGCCAAAATATCTTTCAGCAACTTTTGAGATAATCATATGATCTTGCTTTTGAAAATAATGATATTTTCAATTAAGTTCATAGTTTTCATAATTCTAAACCATCTTTGCATTCCTGTTATAAACCACAACAGGTAATAATTTATTGTCCTGGTGAGAATTTCTTGCATTCTTTTTGTTAATATTTTATTTTTGTTATTCACATCAATATTCATTGGGTAAATTAGTCTATAGTTTTATTTCTCTGTTTTGGTTCTTCCTGGTATAGGAATAAGCACCATAATTGTGTGATAAAAGGAATATAATAGGACTTCTATTTTTTCCAAGTAGTTTCAAAAGTATTGGAATTAATTGCTAATTGTTGGGTAAAGACTTTAGTGATGACTTGGTCAATCTCTTTTTCCCCCTAAAATAGTTAAGTATTTTTTTAAATTAATCAAGGGCAATATAAATTTTCATAAATATTCATCCACTTCATTTAGATTATCTGATTTCTTATCATAGTGAAAGTATCTCTGAGTGATTGCTTTGATTTCCTCTCCATTGGTGCTGAATTTAATCTTTTCATTTTTATACTGGTAATTTAGGTTTTCTTTCTTTTTTATAACATATATATCATTTATATCATATAACCAAGTATTAACTATTTTTGTTTTTTTTCAAAAATGTATTTTTTATTTATGAGATCAATTGTTTCCTAACTTTCAATTTTCCTTATTCTCTTTTGACTTTCAGAATTTCTAACTTTTTATTTCATTGGAGATTTTTTAATTTGTTCTTTTTTACAACTCTTTTAGTTTGGAGTCCAATTCATGTATCTCCTCCTTTTCAATTGTATTCATTTAAACATTCAGGAATATAAAATTTCTCATTAAAAATTCTTTATCCTGTAATTTTTGGTATGTTGTTTCAATACTGTTAAATCTAAATGAAAAGGAAATAAAATAATTAAATAGCTGCATTTTAGAAAAAAATGAACAATAAATCACTGAACTCACTAACAAAAAATTTTCAGAACCATAAGGATTTTTAAATGAATTCTATCCAACATTTAAAAAAATTAATTCCAATGCGAAATGAACTATTTGGAATCTAGGCAAATAAGGAGTCCATATCAATTATAAAACTGGCAGAAAGCATATGTTTATCTAAAAAGATGCTGAAAAAGCTTTTGACAAAATGCAGTGTCCATTCCTATTAAAATTAATAGCTAGTACAAGAATAAATGGAGATACTGCAAATGTTAGTTTTAGCAGAATAAGAAGAAAAAAATAATGAATGAGAATAGAAAATGAGGAAATAAAACTATCAACTTTTCCATACGATATGATGTTATACTGAGAGAATCATTATGAAATGCAAAAATAGGTAATTTTGGCTATATTAAATTGAAAAGTTTTTGCACACACAGGAGCAATACAAACAAGATTAGAGGAAAACAGAAAACTGGGAAAAGTGTCATATAGCCAGTGTTTCTGATAAAAACCCTCCTTTCTAAAATACATAGAGAATTCAGTCTAATTTGTTAAAATTCAAGTTATCTCTCAATAGATAAGTGGTCAAAAGATATGAACAGGCAGTTTTCAGATGATGAATTTTGAATTCTCTCTAGTCATATGGATAAATGTTCTAGGTCACATTCATTAGAGAATTACAAACTAAACAACTCAGGGGTACTAACTTATAACTATCAGATTTGCTAATATAACAGAAAGTGAACTGATAAATTTTGGGTAGGATGTGATAAAACTGAGACACTAATGCACATTTGGTGGAGATGTGTATTCATCCTACCTTCATGGAGAGCAAATTGCAACTATGCATAAAGGGAAATAAAAATGTGCATACCCTTTGATCCAGAAGAGATCAGAAAAAAATGGAAAAGAATCCACATCTATAAAAATAATTATATCAGCTCTTTTTGTTGTCACAAAGAATTAGAAATTGAGATGATGTCCATCATTTAGGGAATGACTGAACAAATTGTATTATATTCTTCAATGGAATGTTATTCTATAAGAAATCATAAGCAGGCAGATTTCACAAATACCTGAAATTGATTCTGAGTGATAAGAGTAGAACTAAAAGAATGTTGTACACATTAGCAACAACATTGTGTGATGATCAACAATGATGACAAAGCTCTTCTCAGCAATACAGTGATCAACGTCAATTATAATAGATTTATAATGGAAAATTCCATTCACATTCAGAGAAAGAATTTTGAAGTCTTAAATCAGATAAAAGAATAACACTTTTCCTTTATTTATTATATTTGTATTTTTATCTTTTTGAATTCTTTGTTTTTCCTTTTTCTTTTGTATACTTTTCACTTTTCTTTATGTTTATTTTTTCTCAACATCACTAATATAGAAATATGTTTAAAGTAATTACATATGCATTACCTTTATCAAACTACTTGCTATCTAGAGGAATGGGGAGGGGACAGGCAGGAAGGTGACAAATTTGGAAAATCAAAATCTTAAAAATGAAAATAATCATTACATGCCATAGGAAAAATGAAATAATAGAATAAAAAGCTGTAAGGTAGTTTAAACAAATATTAATACAGAATATTTTAATTGCATACTGAACATTACAGTTTCTTTGTGTATTTAAATTAGTTGTTTTACTAGGTTGAAGAATTATAAGCTGACATTTACTTCATCTTTAAAAAGAGAACTTGAACTAGATAACCTCTGAGATACTTCCCAGATATACATCTTTCATAAGAGGATCAGTTCAAAGAATGTTTTGTGTGTATTAATATATTGTCTGTTTTCCAGTTTTGTGTATTAAAAATATCTTCCATGCATCACACACACTAAACAAAATGGAGAACTTAGACATTTTTCTTGTCTTCACAAATAATAAAAAGTTACACCAAATAAGAATTATGCATTTAAGAAAAAAGCATTTAGAAAATTTACACCTTTGAGTAATAAATGGGAAGGGATAAGGTTTGAAAGATATTGTATAGTTAGAATTTCCTTTCAGTAGATTAAACAAAAACAAATGAAGAGGAAGAACAACTAAAGTCCTTCACTCATAAAAGAGGTAAATAGAAGAAAGAACACATTCAAGTCTTTTAATTTTAATTATGAATAAATTCAACAATCCAATAAAACAATATAAAGAAAGAATCTACAAATTTTACTTACAATATAACTTAAAAACAAAAAAAAATACATAAACATAACATAAAAAGGGCATGAAATATTACTATATATCAAATAAGTCCCCCAAAGTAGAAGTTACAGCCATGATAACAGAACAATCAAAATTACAAAAAAAATTATGAGGCAGATAAATAAATTTTAAAAAATTATATGATTTTAAAAAGAATCTTCATAAAAATGTTCAGAATATCAAAGTCATTTGCTCCAAAACTGTGCAAATACAAAAGAGCAGAAATTACAATGTTCCTCTCTTGTTGGTAGATAAACATAACAATTCCTAAAGAAAGTAAAGCTAAAAAACTGAAGAATATTTTCATTTTCAAAGATAGAAGTAATATAAAAGATATGCAAAATGAGGGACATTTGTACATGGGGAATTTCGCATTCCTTGAATCAATACTATGATATTTATTTCTCTATATATGTACTGTTCAGTCAATGAATAAGTGAGTACATATAAATATATGCATATATATAATTTTTAAATATTTAAAATTTTAAATTAAAATATTTTATTTCTTTTACAAAAGGAGTTAAGGGGATAAATTTAATACTGCTTTTATTTCATAAACTATATGATAAAGAAGTCATAGAAAGGAAGTAGTTTTTCTCAAATTTTTGTAGTGATAGTAATCAGATCAATGAACACAATAGTGCCTTATGAAGCATCAATTTAATAATTTACCCAATAAAACTATTATGAAAAGAAGAAGCTGAAAAGAACTTTTTTATGTCAAAAACCCTCTGGAAAACTGCAGTAATAATCCCCACAATTATTCACCATATATTACATTGTAAAGTCCTGATCCAGATACTGAGCAGGCAAAGAGATAAGCGACACATCTGTATATCACAGAAATAGCACTTGATTGGTATGCAAATGTAATGGAAAGCAAAAGTGTGATAAATATAAAGACCATAACAAAAGGGGAACCCAAGGTAAAATGTGATTTTTCTATTTTTTTTGTTTTTTGTTCTCTCTTTACTTTTTCCTTCTATCATCTATAGTTTTCTTTAGATCATGAGTTAAACATTCTGAACTTTTCGTGATAAGAAAATGAGGTTCTCATCATTGAGAATGCAGATTCACAAATTCTATAAAACATTTAATGAACAGTTGGTTGCAATTCTATATAAACACTGTAGAAAAATAGGCAGAGAAGGAACTCTGCCTAACACTTTCTATGACACCATTATGGTGCTGTTACCTAAATCAGAGAGTGTTACAACACAGAAAGAAAAATATAGACCTAACTCCCTGAAGAATATAGATGCAAAAATGTTCAATAAAATCTTAACAAAATGGTTACAACAACTTATCACTAGGATAATACATTATGTCCAAATAGGATTTATCCCAAGAATGCAGGGTTGGTGCAATAGTAGGAAAACTGTTAGTATAATTAATTATATCAATACCAAACCTATCATAAATCATATGATTACATCAACAGATGCTTAAAAGCTTTTGGCAAAAAACAGTACCAATTCCTATTGTAAAGACTAGAGAGCTAGGTATAAATGGATTGTGCCTTTGAATAATAAGCAGTATTTTTCTGAAATCATCAAAAAGCATTATATGCCACAAGGGTAGGGTTGAAGCATTCCCCCAAAAATCAGGGTTGAAGCAATGATGCCCATTATCACCTCTACTATTCAATATTGTTTTAGAAATGTTGGTTGCAGCAATAAGAGAAGAATAAATTTTAGGAATTAGAATTGGGAAGAAAGAGACAAAACTCTCACTTTTTGCAGATGACATGATAGTATACATAGAGAATTCCAAAAGTGAAATAATAAAAAGCTAGATATAGTTAGCAATTTTAGGAAATTTGTAGGATATAAAATAAACCCTCATAAATCCTCAACAAATCTATATATGCCTAGCAAGATGCAGGAGAAAGTACTAGAGAGAGAATTTCCATTCAAAGTAACTTCAAACAGTATAAAACACTTGGAAGTCTAACTACCAAGGCAGACTCAAAAACTTTGAAAAGATTGCAATGCACTACTCACACAAATGAAATCAGATTTAAATAACTGGGCAAATATCAACTGCTCAAGGATAGACTGAGTTAATATTATAAAAATGGCAATTCTGCCCAAATTAAACTACCAATCAAGATCCTAAAAAATTACTTTAATGAGGTAGAAAAATAATGTAAGTAAATTCATATGATGAAATAAAAAGTTTAGAATTTCCAGAAATTTATTAGTTCAAAAGTGGGTGGCTTAGCCCTAGCAGATCTACAATTATATTATAAAACATCAGTCATCAAAAGTGTCTGGTATTGGCTAAGAAATAGAATCATGGATCAGTGGAATAGACTTGTTGCAAAAGAAATAGCTGGAGGGGCAGCTAGGTGGCATAGTGGATAAAGCACCAGCCCTGGAGTCAGGAGTACCTGGGTTCAAATCTGGTCTCAGACACTTAATAATTACCTAGCTGTGTGGCCTTGGGCAAGCCACTTAACACTGTTTGCCTTGCAAAAAAATAAAAACCTAAAAAAAAAATCTGGAAATGATTATTGTAATCTGCTAGTTGATAAACCAAAAGAGTCTGTGTATTGGGGTAAAAACTCCCTCTTTAATAAAAAACTGTTGAGGAAATTGGAAAATTTGGCAGAAACTTGGATTAGACCAGCACCTGACAACCTATACCAAGATTAGTTCAAAATTGATACACGGTTTAGACATAAAAAACATATTATAAGCAAATTAGGAGATCACGGAATCATTTCCTTATGATATCTATGGAAAGTGAAGCAGTTTATGACCAAGGAATAGATGGAACATCATTAAAACAAACTAGATCATTTTGATTACATAAAATTAAAAAGCTTTTGCACATACAAAACATCTGTAATCAAGATCAAAAGAAATTTAATAAATTGGGAAACAATTTTTATAACTAGTACTTCTGACAAAGGACTCATTTCTAAAATATACAAAGAACTGAATAAAATTAGAGAAAAAACCAAGCCATTCCCCTATTGACAAATGGTCAAAGGATATGCAAAAGCAATTTACAGATGAGGAAAACAAAGTAATGAATAGTCATATGAAAAATTGCTCTAAATTGCTAATTATTAGATTAATTAAAGCATCTCTGAGGTACAACATCGCACTTTTCAGACTGGCCAATATGACCGGAACAGAAAATGTTCAGTGCTGGAAGGGATGTGGGAAATCTGGGACACTAATTCATTGTTAATGGAGCTGTAAACTTATTCAACCTTTTCGAAGAGCAATTTGGTATTATACCCAAAGGCCATTAAAAATATCTATACCCTTTGATCCAGCAATACCACTATTGGGTGTATACCCTGAAGAGATTATGAAAAAGGGTATAAACCTCACTTGACAAAAATATTCATAGCATCCCTGTTTGTTGTGGCAAAGAATTGGAAATTGAGTCAATGTCCATCAGTAGGAAATGGCTTAATAAACAGTGGACTATGTATGGCATGGGACACTATTGTTCTATTAGAAACCAGGAATTAATGGGAATTCAGGGAAGCATGGAAGGATTTAAATGAACTGATGCTGAATGAGATGAATAGAACCACAAAAACATTGTACACCCTAACAGCAATGTGAGGGTAATGATCAACCTTAATGGACTTGCTCACTCTATCAGTGAAACAATCAGGCCTAATTTTGTGGTATCTGCGATGGAGAATAACACCTGTATCCAGAGAAAGAATTATGGAGTTTGAACAAAGAATATAGACTATTACCTTTAATTTATAAAAAAAAAGCATTATCCTATTTTGTCATTTTGCTATCTCTTATTCTTTACTTTTCTTCCTTAAGGATATGATTTCTCTCTCACCTCATTCAACTTAGATAAGTCTATAGCATGGAAACAATGTAAACAAAAACTAATAGATGACTTTTTGTGGAGGGAGGGGAGGTAAGTAAGATAAGGGGGAAAATTGCAAAATTCAAAATAAATAAAATCTGTTTTTAAATATAATTACACTAAAATTGCCCTGTGATCTTAGTACAGGGGGTAAATTGAAGGAATTCACCAATCACCTCCTGAAAGAGATCCCAAAATAAAAACTTCTAGGAATATTATAGCCAAATTCCCAAACTCTGAAGTCAAAGAGAAAATATCAAAAGCTGCCAGAAACATACAATTCAACTACTGTGGTTCCACAGTCAGGATTACACAGGATGTGGCAGCATCTACATTAAGGTGTCATAAGATTGTAATATGATATTCCACAAGGCAATAGATCTTGGCTTACAATGAAAATCCATTTCGCAGCAATACTGAATATCCTCTCTCAGGGGAAAAGATGGATTTTCAATGGAACAGGGTACTTTCAAACTTTCCTATTGAAGCAAATATAGCTAAAAATATAGTTTGCTTTTCAAGTACAGGACTCTGCTGAACCATAACAGGGATGAATGAGAAGGACTAACTATGAGGAACTTAATGATGCTGAATGATGTATTTCTTCATGTGAAGAAGATATTTGTAACTACTATAAATGTTCCTCATTTACAAGACCTGTTAGAAAGAGCATATAGAGACAGGGCTTAGGAAGGAGCTGAATATAATGGTATAATATAGTAATATAGTAAATAATATAGTAAAAAATGGAGTCAATGGGTGATAAAGGGAAGTACTGGGAGGAAGAGAAAGGAGAGGAAGAAGGAGCTAAGGTATTTCACATAAGAGCCAAGAAAAAGCTTTTTCAATGGAGTGGAAATGGGGAAGGCAAGGCAGAATGAGTGAGCTTTCATTTTCATCAGAATGGCTCGGAGAGGAAATAACATATACATCTAATGAGGTATAGAAATCTATCTTACCCTAGAGAAAAAATGAGAAGAAATGGATGGGATAAGGGAGAACGGGGGAAATAGGTGATAGGATAGAGGAAGATTGTGGGAGAAGGTACCCAGATACAACACACTTTTGGACAGGGACAGGATGAAAGGAGAGAGAATAAGGAAATAGAATAAATGAGAGTGAGGAGGAATAGAGTGGAGGGGAATATAGCCAGTAATAGCAGCTGTGGGAAAAAATATTGAAGCAACTTCTCTGGAGGACTTATGATAAAGAAGACAACTCACCCCAGAGACAGAATCACTGGAATCTGAACATATTCTGAAGTACTTTTTTTTTCTCTCTCTCACTATTGTTGAGTTTGTTCATCTTCTTTGAGGGGGAGGGGGTTTATATTTACTCTAATAACAAAATTATTGTGACAATATAAAATAAATAAACCAAAAACCAATAAAAATAAATAAAAATATAAAAGGGATGGTAGTCAGAAGCAAAACACTGGTGAGGAGAGATATGCTGAAAGTACAGAGAAAAGTACAAATGGAGGTAACATAGGATAGAGGGGAATAACAGAGTTAGTAATTATAACTGAATGTGAAGGGGATGCATTCTTAGATAAAAAGGAAGTGCACATCAGAATGGATTAAAAATCAGAATCATACATTCTGTTCTTTACAAGAAATACATCTGAAGCAGAGGTAAATACAGAATAAGTTTAACAGGCTGGAGAATATATTATATTTCAGCTGAATTGAAAAAAAAACAGGGCTAGCAATTCTTATTTTAGATAGAGAGAGAAATACATTTCTTTAAAAAGAGATAAGGAAGAAAAAAATCTTTCTAAATGATAGCATAACAAATACTAAATTCTAAACATATATGCACCAAGTAGAATAGCATCCATGTTCATAGAGGAGAAGCTACTTAATTTACAGGGAGACAAAGAGAAAAAAAAACGATGCTACTGAGGGACTTCAACTTTCATCTCATATTAAGTAAATCTAAAAATGAAGAAAGTTAGGGATGTGAATAGAATTTTCAAAAAGTTAGATCTGATAGACCTCTGGAGAAAATTGAATGAAGATAGAAAGAAATACAACTTTATATCAGTAGTACACCTGCACCTACACAAAAATTGACCACATTTTAGGACATAAAAACTTCACAATCAAATGCAGAATGTCAGAAATATTTAGTGAAAACTTTTCAGATCATGATACAACAAAAGTCATGCATAAAAATAATCATGGAATGTGATACTTTAAATAGAAACTAAATAATGTTATATATTAGAATGAGTGGATCAAACAAATCATAAAAAAGAATAATGTCATCCAAGAAAATGAAAATACTTAGACAATGTACCAAAACTTTTTAGGGAAAAGTTACACATCTTTAAAATGCTTAAATGAATAAAAAAAGAGAAAGAGGACATCAACTAATTTAGTTTGTAACTTCAAAAATTCTAAAAACAAATTGAAAATTCCTGATGAAGTACCAAGTTAGAATTTCTGAATATCAGAGAGAATAATAACAAAAATATGAAAATTATTGAAGCAATAAATAAAACTAACAGTTGGTTTCATGAAAGAAACCAATTAACCAAATAAAACCTTTACATATTTGATTTAAAAATTGGAAGAAAATCACAAATCCAGTATCAAAAATAAAAGGAATAAATTCAACATCAATGAGGAAGAAATAAAATTAATTCTGAAAATTTTTTGTCCCATTATATACCAATAAATATAACACTATATGTAAAATAAAAGAATATGACATTAAATATAAATGAACAGATTAACATAAGAGGAAATAAAATACTTAAACAACCCCATTTCAGAAAATGAAATTTAACAAGAAATCAATGGAATCCCTGAGAAGAAAATATCAAGGGATAGATGAATTAGCCATTGAATTCTACCAAACATTTAAAGAAAAATTGATTGAATTTTGATATAAATTAGGTGAAACATTAGATGGAAAAAGGAGTTCTGCCAAATGTAATTTCTGATTATAATAAAATGCTGAAGTGTAGATACAGAGAAAGAAAATTATAAGCCAATTTTCTATTGGATATTGATGCAAAAGTTTTAAATAAATTATTAGCAAAAAGATTATTGCAAGGCATCACTAGGATAATACCCCACCCCCCCCACCCCCACAATGATCAAAATTCATTTACATACAGATTACAGGGTTAGTTCAATTTTAGGAAAATTGTCAGTGTAGGAGACTTCAGGCCAAGAGGGCAGAGAGAAGTCAGGCACTGTTTTTAGCTCTCCTGTCTTTCCCACTGAACGAATAAGAAATAAGCCTCTTAACAGACTCTGGAATGATAGAACCCACAAAAGAACAGAGCAGAATATCTTCTGGCAATGTCTGTCACGGGAGGGACCATGGATGTGCTCAGGAGAGAGAGTAGAGACCAGCACATAGGCCTTCAGGGTGAGGCAGGGGATTAATCTGAAAACTGTTGAGGTGGGAGTGAAAGTGTTTGTGCTGTGAGTAAGTGGTAGACTGGGAGAGATCCAATAGGACTGTGTAGAACAATCTTTTGGCTAGCCTGTCTGGTCTGGATGATTGAATAATGATCCCTGGTGCTCCCAGAGGAGACCCCCACCCACCCCCTGGGAAATCCTGTGGGAGGGGCTTGATGTGCACATAAAATACAGAGGAAGTTTCTGGTATTCTTTGTTGGTTGGTCCACTTATTCCAGTAAGCAAGACCTCTAGAGTTCTCAATACCAAAGACCTTCAAAAAAAGCTCTTCCCCCAACACAAGACCCCTAGCGGAAAGCTAAGACTACAAAAAGCCCAACACAAAACAGTATCTTTTGAGATGAAGAAACTAACTCAGAAAAGGAAAGAAGGAAGCTTTAGAGGAGAATATGACTTGATATCCAGTACAGAAAGGACTTCTAAGAAGAGATAAAGGAGTTTAAAATCAAATGGAAAAATTTGGAAAATAAATGCAATAGAAAATTACCATCTTGTAACAAAAAATGACAGAGGAAACAAATCCTGTAAAATATATTTGGACAAATACAAAAAGCAAATTCCATCAAAAACAAAGTTAAAAGGGGTACATAATTCAGACATAAAAGATAATAATAAAAGTCAGCTAGAAGAATAAGAAATAGTTAATCTGTCAGATCTGAGAAAACATGAAAAGTTTATAACCAAACAAACCATAAAATGCAAAATGGTTAATTTTTATTTCATTAAATTAAAAAGATTTTGCATAATAAAAGTAAGGCAGCCAATATTAAATGGAATGCAGTGTCATTATAGCTAGTGCATCTTTTTTCCAAATTAATATTATATTTTATTTTTCCCAATTACAAGGTACAAAAATTTTTTCATCATTCATACACATGTGTATGCACATTTTTAAGTTGCATAATTTCCCTTCCATTCTCCTTCCCTCAGGAGTGTACACTCAGGTGAATATTGTATATACACATTTGTGTTTAACATTTTTATGGATAACTCATATTCTCTATGAAGAATTCAGATTAAACAAAAGAAAGAAATCCATGAGATCAGAAATAAATCCATAAGAGAAATGTTTTAAAAGTATATACCCTGAAGAGATGATGAAAAAGGGTAAAAAACATGACTTGTACAAAAATATTCACAGTAACTCTGTGATAGCAAAGAATTGGAAATCAAGTGAATGTCCATCAAATAGGGAAAGACTTGAACAAATTGTGGTATATGTACATTATGGAACACTATTGTTCTGTTAGAAACCAGGAGGGATTGAATTTCAGAGAAGCCTGGAAAGACTTACATGAATTGATGCTGAGTGAGATGAGCAGAACCAGAACTTCGTACAACATAACAGCAAGATGAGGTTGTTGATCAATCTCAATGGATTTGCTCATTTCATCAGTGCAGCAATCATGAAAAAATTTAGGGTATCTACAATGGAGAATACCATCTGTATCCAAAGAAAGAACTGAGGAGTTTAAACAAAGACTAATGACTTTTACCTTTAATTTTAAAAAAGGCTATCTTTGTTATGTAATTTTGCTATCTCTTACATATTATTTTTTCCTTAAGGATATTATTTCTCAATACATTCAATTTTGATCAATGTATAGCATGGGAGCAATGAAAAGCCTATTAGACTCCCTTGTGGGGAGGAAGTAAGCAAGATTAGGGAAAAATTATAAAACTAAAAAAAATTAAATATTAAAAAAGTGAATGCGGTGTTCATTTAGATTCTGTAGGATTTGTATTGTTTTTATATTGTTTTGTTTTTATTTTTTTCCCCCTCTGTATGGGGATTGCATTATCCATAGTAGGTCTCTTAGTGTTGTCCTAGCTCTCTGAAGTGCTGAGAGGAACTGCATCTCTCAAGGTTGATCAACTCACAATGTTGTTAATGTGTACAATGTTCTCTTGATTCTGCTCCCTTTCCTCAACATCAGTTCCTGTAATTCATTCCATATTTTCCTAGAGTCAGACAATTCATGGTTCCTTATACAACAATAATAGGCCATTACATTCATATATCATCTCTTGTTCAGTCAACCACCAATTGATGGGCAACCCTTCAATTTCCAATTCTTTGCCCATGACAAAAAGAGCTGCAATGTAGGACTTTTCCCATTTTTTTTATGATTTCTTTGTATATAGGCCTAGCATTGGTATTTCCATTTGGGCATAGTTTATTGCACTTTGGGCATAGTTCTATATTGCTCTCTGGAATCATTGAATCAGTTCACAACTCTATCAATAATTAATTAATGTCCCAATCCTCCCATAACTTCACCAACACTGATCATTTTCCCTTTTTCTCATCTTAGTCAATCTGACAGGTGTGAGGTGGAAACTCATTGTTGGTATTTATTTGGTATTTCTCTAATCAGTAGTGTTTTTGCATATGATTATATAAAACTTTAATTCTTTCATTTGAAAAGTGTCTTCATATCCTTTGACAATTTATCAATGGGGGAATGAATTGCAATCTTATAAATCTGATGCAATTCTCCATATATTTTGGGTGTCCTAATTTTTAAAGCATTGGTTTTATATGTGAAAAATCCTTTTTTAATTTAATATATTCATTCATTCATTTTACAATTTATAGTATATTATATTTATTGCTTAATCATACATTTCTCCCCTTTTGAAAAATCTGACAGAATATTACTTGGTTTGTTAATTGGTTTATGGTGTTGCCCTTTCTATGTAAACACTATACCCATTTTGACCTTATTTTGGTATAGGGTTTGAGAAGTGAATCTATGCCTAGTTTTCACCATACAATTTTCTAGATTTCTCAACATTTTTCATTTTTTTAAATTTTTGTATGAGTGATTTTTTTATACATTACTAAAATATTGTTGTTTAAGAGTAAACATAATACCCACTACCCCTCAAAAATATAGACCCTCATGAGAAATAAAGTAAAATAAAGAGAAAAAAATGTGCTTCAATCTATGTTCTGACACAACCAGTTCTATCTTGGGTGGATCACATTCTTTATGACAAGTCCATCACAAAAGCTACTTCCATATTTTTCCACCATTGTCGTTGTTGATTGCAACTCGCTCCATCCGTACCTCCGCATGACCATATACTGTATTTTCTCTCTCCCTTCACTCTGTCCCTCTTCTAAAATGTGTTGTAGGGTAGCTGAATAGTGCAGTAGACTTACCACCCTCCCTGGGGCCAAGAGGCCTTGAGCCCACATACCACCCCTGAGACCCAGCAAACTCATGGCCCCATGGTCCTGCACAGGCCACCCAATCCCAACCCCTTGCAAGAAGTAAACAAAGGAAATGTGCTATATCTGATTATTCTCTCCTAGGATCTTCCCTCTCCTCCATCACCCACACCTTCCCCCTTCCCCCTTTTCCTTTCTCTCCTTTTTACTCTAGATGTCTTTACTGCATTGATTATATATGCTGTTTCCTCTCTGAGCCACCTCTGATGAGAGTGAAGGTTCCCTCATTCCCCCTTGTCTTCCCCTTTCCATATCATTGCAATCACTCATTGCAATAAGAAATATACATTTTATATGAAATACATAAGCCTATCCCACCTCTCCTTTCTCTTACTCCCAGTATATTTCCCTTTTAGCCATTGACTCCATTTTTATAATATATATCTTCAAATTCACTTCTTTCCTAAGCTTCATCTATATTAGGTCTTTCTACCTGCTCTATTAAATGAGAGGTTTCATACAAGTGTTATCAGTATCATTTTTCTATGCCTAGAAATACATGTAGTTCATCATCACTAAGTCTCTCATATTTTACCCTTCTCCTCTACTCTCTATGCTTCACCTGAGTCCTATATTTGAAGGTCAGACCTTCTGTTCAGCTCTGGTTGTTTCTACAGGAGCAACTGAAATTCCCCTGGTTCATTGAAAGTCCATTTTTCCCCTGAAAGAGGATGTTCAGTTTTTCTGGGTAGTTGATTTTCGGTTGCATTCCAAGCTCTTTTGCCTTCTGGAATAGTATATTCCAAGCACTATGAGCCCTTAATGTAGTTGCTGCTAAGTCCTATGTCATCCTGACTGCAACTCAATGATATTTGAATTGTGTCCTTCTGGCTGCTTGTAATATTTTCTCTTTGACTTGGGAGTTCTAGAACTTTGCTATAATATTCCTGGGGTTGCTTTTTTTGGATCTCTTTCCAGGGGAAATTAGTGGATTCTCTGAATTTCTATGTTGCCCTCTGCTTCTAGGCTATTTGGGCCATTTTCCTGTAGGAATTCTTTAAAAATGAGATCAAAGCTCATTACATGATCATGACTTTCAGGTATTGCAGTAATTTTAAAATTATCTTTCCCATATTTGTTTTCCAGATCAGTTTTTTTTCAATGAAATATTCCACATTTTCTTCTAGTTTTTCATTCTTTTGGTGTTGAGGTATTGTGTCTTGACTTCCTTTACCTTACTTCTTCTTTTACTTCTTCCTTGACAGCTTCCTTTACCTCCATTCTATATCTGAGGGATTTATTTTCCTCAGAGAGCTTTGTTATTTCCTTTTCCATCTGGCCAATTCTGCTGTTTAAAGCATTTTTCTCTGTAATAACTTTTTGAACTGCTTTATTCATTTGACCTAAACTTATTTTTAACATGTTATTTTCCTCATCATTTATTGGATCTCCTTGACTAAGCTGTTGACTTCTTTTTCATGTTTTTCCTGCATCTCTCTCATTTCTTTTCCCAATTTTCTTCTATCTCCCTTACTTGATTTTTAAAATCTTTTTTGAACTCTGTCATAGTCTGAGCCCAATTTCCATTTTTCTTGGGGTCTTTAGATGTAGGAGCATATGTTTCCTCATATTCAGATTGAGTATTTTGATCCCTCTTGGGATCATAGACAAAGAATTTCTCAATAGTGTTCCTCTTTTTAACTGTTTACTCATCTCTCCAGCCTGGGCCTGGTTTGGGGGTGCTTCCTGTACTTTTGAGTGTTATTGGGACACCCTCCCACAAGGATCTCAGTGTGTGAAGCTCCAGCTACCCTCCTGGTCTATGAATGACCACAAGTGCTGAGGTTGGGGGACACTGTTGTGTGTGGGGCCTAGAAGTCAATTAGTATCTGAATGTGGTCAGACCCCCAGAATCCTGTTCCAGGTACAAAGGACAATCATCAGAAGTCTCCCCTACCTTTGGTGGGCTGAGTACCCAGGGCTTAGTTGCCTGGAGGCTCCTGCTTGCTGGCTCCAGGTCTCCTTCTGGTTCCTGAATCTGGGCTTCCTGGGCTTCCACCACTGGGCTGACCTTGCTGACTGCTGCAACCTCCCTGAGCACCTGGGCTTCATGCGTTCACTCTGGCAGAGGTCCCCCCTGCTGGTCCTCTAAATTGTGTCCGGTAATAGGTCAGGAAAATGCCCCCTACTTCCTTGAGCCCTGACTCCCAAGTGCCCTGTTGCAATCTCCAGGAGGCAGAAGTTTCTTCACTCTGGTGGGTTGCCAATCTAATTCCATGGAGTGGAGCCTTTCCACTATTTTCCAGGTTACCTTGGTCTAGAGAGTTGCCTCACTGGATCTTTCTTTGGGTTCTATCTCTCAAAAAATTAGTTAGAGTCATAATTTTAATATTTTTGAAATATTATAGAGGGAACGCCTAGGAGAGAGTCTTCTCTTGTCACCATCTTGACTCTGCCCCAACAATTTTCTTTCAAAAAGTGAGCCTGTATCCCACAGGTTTTCAGGTTTCTCAAATACTGGATTACTGAAGTCATTTACTACTCTTTCTTTCAAACCTATCTTAACCACTTATTCATCACTGTATTTCTTAACAAGTTGGTTTCTTTGTTGAGATGTTCAATTTTGTTGAGTGTTTCCCTAATTTTCCTAATACAATCTCTACCTATCTGGTTTAAATTCTACCTGATCACAGTGTATTATCCTGGCAATAACTTGCTTTAATGACTTTGCTAAAATTTTATTTAAGATTTTTCCATTGGGGCAACTAGGGGATGCAGTAGGTAAAGCTACAGTCCTGGAGTCAGGAGGACCTGAGTCCAATTTAAGACACTTAATAATCAACTAGCAGTGTGACCTTGGGCAAGTCACTTAACCCCACTGCCTTGCAAAAAACAAAAAAAAAATTTTTCGCATCAATGTTCAATAGGAAGATTGGTCTATCATTTCCTTTGTTTTGGTTCTTCTTTGTTTTGGTATCAGCAGGATATTGGTGTCAGAAAAGTTATTTAGTAGAATTCCTTATTGTTCTATATTTTAAATAGGTTACGTAGAATTGGAAATAAATCTTACTTAAGTGTTGAATAAAATTCACTATTAAAATCATCTAGACCTGGAGACTATTTCTTAAGGAATTTATTGATGATATCTTCGATTTATTTTTCTAAAGAAGGGTTATTTAAGTATTTTAATTCCTCTTTTGTGAATCTGAGTAGTTTTTTTCATTCAGGTTATCAAATTTACTGGCATTTAGTTAAACAAAGTAACTCTGAATTATCTTTTTTAATTTACTAATCATTGGCAGTTAATTCATCCTTTTCATTTGTGATACAATTAATTTGGTTTTCTTCTTTTTTTTAATCATATTAACCAAAGTTATCTATTATCTATTCTATTACATTTTTCATAAAATCAACTCAGTTTTATTTATTAGATCAATGAGTTTCTTGCTTTCAATTTCATTAATCTCTCTCTTGATTTTTCAGAATTTCTAATTTTACATTTAAATGGGGATCTTTAATTTGTTCTTTTTTTAGTTGCATACCATTCACTCTTTCCATATTTTATTCATATAATCATTTAGAAATATTAAATTTCCCCTATGAATTGCTTTGACTGCATCCCATAAATAATTATATGGTGTCTCATTGTTATCATTTTCTTGGATGAAATGATGATTTCTATTTCTTGTTGTTTGATCCAATCATTTTTAAAAATTAAGCTATTTAGTTTCTAAATAATTTTTGGTTTATCTTTCCATGACCCTTTGTTATATATAATCTTTATTGTATTATAAACTGGAAAGTATGCATTTAGTATATCTGCCTGTCTGAATTTGATTGTATGGTTTTTATGCCCTAATAGATGATCAATTTTATTATATATGTCATTTATTGTAGAGAAGATGGTATTTTCTTTTCTATCTCTGTTGTTTTCTGCAAAGGTCTATCATATCTAAGTTATATATGATTTTATTTTCCTTCTTGATGTCTTGTCTATTTTGTGATTAGATTTATCTAATTCTGAGAGAGGGGGGTTGAGGTCTTCCATTATTAAAGATTTTCTGTCAATATTGCTTTGTAATTCTCTTAGCTTTTCTTCTAAGAATTTGGATGTTATACCACTAGGTGCATAATAATGATATAGCTTCATTGCTTTTGGTGCCTTTAAAGAAGATACAGTTTTCATCCTTTTGCCTTTTAATGAGATCCATATTTGATTTTTCTTTGTCTGAGATAAGCATTGCTTCTTCTAATTTTGTTACTGTGGATGAATTGTAATTTATTTTGCTCCAGTCTTATACTTGTGTGTATCTTTCTGCTTCAGTTATAGTTCTTGTAAATAACATATTGTAGGATTCTGGTTTTTACTCCATTTGTCTATCCACCTCCATTTTATGTGAGAGTTTTTTCCCATTCACACTTACAGTTAAGATTATTAATTCTATATTTCCCTCCATGCTATTTCACCATTTATATTTTTCTCTTTCTTTCTTCTTTTTCCTCCTCACCAAGGTTCTACCTTACTTCTTTAACTTTTCTTTTAAACTCTTACTTTCAGTTTATTTTCACTTATTCCTTTGCCTTCCCTTTTTCCCCCTCCCTTTTTCCCTCCCCCGTTCTCCCCCTACCCCCCACCCCTGCATAAATTTTTAAGTCCAAGCGGGAAATGCATCTTATTGACACTCTGGGACAAAACTATTGAATAGGATTTATTCAAGATTCTCACCCTCCCTTCTTTCCCTCTACTAAAATAAGTCTATGAGTCTTGCCTAGCCTTCTTTTTATGTTTTTATTATTTTAACCTTTTCTTGTAATTACATCACCTCTTATTTGGCCTGATTAAAGTATTATCAATCAAAAAAAACTATCAAAGTACAAGTATTGAAAAATTGTTTGATTGTTTGATAAGCTAAAAGTATTATCAAAGTACAATAAAAGATTGACTGACTGATTGATTGATAAGCATCATTGTCTCAATCAATAAGTGGCCTCCCCTCTTCTGTCCCACTTCTCAAGAATCATGAATCACATCAAATTATAATCTCTTTATACCTTACCTCTCTTTCAAGTAGCCTCTATGGACATACAGTCCTTGTGAGCCATAGCATCATGCAAAGCCAGATCATTTCATGAAATATTTGTATATGAAACAAGCATACTCTCTCCCACCCTCCCCCTCTTATATCCCCAAATACATTCCTTAAACCCTTGTTAACAAAAGTATGGATTAAAATGAGATCACTTTTTAATCTCTTTATGTCCAACCCTTTTAAATACATTTCTCACTCTCTGCTCCTGATACCACAAACCTGTAAATATCTTATTAAGAAAGGTCAGTTCTGATTTAATTAACTATTAAATCTGTAAGTGCTGTAAGTACTGGAAATTCTGAACGTTTCTCATAAGAACTTTGCAATATTTTCTACTTTATTTGAGAATTCTGGAATTTGGATATGGTAGTCCTTGAAGTTTGTATCCTAGGGTCTCTTTCTGGAAGAGTTCTGTGTATTCTTTCAATGACTGTTTTGTCTTTTTGTTCTAATGTATTGGACAATTTTCCCCTCGACGATTTCCTAAAACATAATTTCCTGGTTTTTTTTTTCTATCTAGGCTTCCTGGTAGTCCAATTATTCTTAAATTATGTCTCCAGATTCTTTGCTGTTCCTAAAAGTAATTTATGTTTTATTCCATTTTTTCAGCCTTTTTAGTTGTTTTTTGATGGAATCTTTAATTTCATAGATTCATTGACTTCTTAGTCCAAATTCTGATTTTTAGGGTTTTTATTTTCATGAGATAACTTTTGTGTTTCTTTTCCACTTGGTTCATTTTACTTTTTGCCAAGTTGCAGTCCCTTTCCAGTAGATTGATTTGAGTATGATATGAAATATAATCTGTGTTCTATTTGTTAGATCTGAGTTTTAGATGAGTTGCATTTTTTAAAGTTGGCTAATTTTATTTTTTTTAAGAGTAACATTATTTTGCCAGTTGATTGTTTTCACTTTTAAAAAGTTGTTTCTTTGGTCAATTTTTCATAATTTTCTTGCATGATTCTAATTTCTTTTCTAAAAAAGTTTTCGTCTCTCTTTTTTCATTTTCAAATTCATTTTAAACTCTTCTATGATCTTTTGAATTTGAGTCCAATTCATAGACTCCTTTGCACCTTCTCCTGTCTTATGATAAAGTGTCATTGTCATCTTTATTCCCTTAGTTGCTCCGCATAGTTAGTCCTCTTTTAGCTTTTTTGATCATTTTGAATCTTTGAACTCTGGTGCAGGATAACAGGGAATTTAGATCCAAACTTTTTAAGCTGGATCTAGAGTCTGATCCCTGACTTATCATTGACCAAGATGTTGCTGATGCAGCCCAAGCATCATGTTTGCAGAGATTTATTTCTTCTTTATGTACATGTTCTGTCTATGCAGTTGTTTGTTCACAAACCCGTTCTGTCTCTTGCCCTAGTGTTTAAAGTTTCAGAATTTGTTTGGGGTTGTGATTCTCCCTTCTGACTAGGTATCTAGATTCCAGAACCCATCTTGTTGTTAAGTTTTCAGAACCTGTATTGTGCTGTGACTAAAAGTCTCCTGCTGGCTTTCCAGTCTCCTACCTAGCTGAACTTTACTTCCCCTTTTCTCTCAAAGAGATAGACCATCCCTGAAAATCCTCCATGATGTCTACAATTGAAAACCTGCTTGTGTCTTGTCTTTTTTTTGTGGGATTTGTAACTTTAATATCTATGTAGAGGCTTCATTTAATGTCGTGTGGGGAAAACATCCAGGAGCATGATAAAGTTCTATGCTAGTGCTTCTGATAAAGGAGAACCAAGTCAAATTTGTAAAAACCCAAGTTATTCTTCAACTGATGAAAGGTTGAAGGATATGTATGGGTGTTTGTCAGAGAAAGAAATGAAAGTTATTTACAGTTATATGAAATAGCTTGAAATCATTGCTGATTATAAAAAATGCAAATTAAAGCTATTCTGAGTTACCTCCTCATAGCTATCAGATTGATAAAATGACTAGAAAGGAAAATTATCAGTGGTGAAGAGAATATGGCAAGTCTTGTACACTAATGATTGTTAGAGTTGTGAACTGATCTAATCATTTTGGAGAGCAATTTGGAGTTATACTTAAAGGGCAATAAAACTGTACATACCCTTCATCCAAAACTGCTCCTACAAAGTAGATACCCAAAGACACCATAAAAAAGTTGGAAAGATCCATATGTACAAAATATTTTATCAGCTCTTTTTGCAAGGGCAAAGAATTTGAAATTGAAGGGATACCATCAATTGGGCAATGACTAAACAGATAGTGGTATATGATTGTGGTAGAAGACTATTATTTTATAGGAAATCATGAATGAATGAACCAGAAAATCCTTGAAAGACTTACATGAACTAAAACTGCAGAAAGTGAGTATATTTCATAAAATATTGTACACATTAAGAGTAATATTGCATGATCATCCTCTATGATGGAATTGGCTCTTATCACTAGTGCAATGGGCAAAGACAGTTCTAAATGTTTTGCGATGGAAAATAGCATTCACATTTCCAATGGATTCCAAATGCAAGCAAGCTTTCTATTTTCAATTTTAAAAATGTGTTTTCTGCCTTAATTTTTTCCCCTCTCACATTTTTCCATTTTTGTTCTCATTCTTCTTTTAAGAACATGACTAATAAGATGAGTTTAAGAAAACTATGCATGTATAGCCTATAACAGATTATTCACTATCAAGAGGTGGAGGAGAGAAGGGAGGAAGGGAGAAAAGGAGGGAGAGAAATGCAACTCAAAACCTTAACAAAATGAATGTTGAAAACTATCTTTGCATGTAGTTGGAAAAATAATAATTAAAATTGAAAAAATACCTTAATTCATTCCTAATGTTCATTTCTACTTAAATTTCACTTCCAATATCTCTCACTTCCTTTGACCCCCCCCTTTCATCCACTGAATTGTGAAATCATGCGAAATAATTTCCATATTATCCACTTTTCAAAAAGCAAGAAAAAATGATGTGGCAAAATTATGCTTCAATATTCATTCAGAAATTTCCACTTCTTAGTATGAAAGTTGGTAGAAACCTTGCATATTGAGTCTACTGGAAATGCACTAAATAGATATTTTAATAAGAATAAAAAAGTTTCACATTTGAGCATCAATAAAACCTTACTATTACTATACATAATGATTTACACTTGACTTTGCTGCCTCAGTTTATATAGATCTTGTCATTTTGGCCAAGATGGTGGAGAGAAGCCAGGCCCTGTGCTAAGGTATCCTGATCTTCCCTCATATATAGTATGAAAGAAACCTCTTAATAGAAAGCTGATTGACAAAACCCAGAAAGAGAAGCTAGGAGAAGAACACCTACCTCAAGCTCTGTCTCCTGGGATCCTGGGTGTTCTGCGCCAAGAGAACAGACAGCCAGTGGAGGTGGGGTGAGAGCCAGAGTAGTCTAACATCTTTCTTGGAGGCATCCATTGTGGGAACTGCTCCAAGAAACAACTAGAGTGTAGGGGCATTGCAGTGGGACTGATGGTCTGAGGCTTACTAGAAAGGGATCAAGGATGAGTTCCAGGCTTTAGCACCCTTACTGGCTGGGCGGAGTTATTAAACACAGTGATCAAGGCCTCTAGCACCCCCTACTGACCAGCTGGAGATATTACTCTCAGTGAGCAAAGCCTCTATTACCCCCGATGGTTGGCCCATGTGGAGTTACAAAACCTAGTGAATAAAGCCTCTAGGGATCCCAACACCAAAGCTCTGTGAACCAGCCTCTCCCCAAATATAGGATCTTATGAAAATCAAGAAAGGCCAGTAGAAGGGGGTCATAGAAAAATTCCTAGAAGGAAAAGTCCCTAACTTAGAGATATGTAGAACCTCTGAGGAGGACAGAAAGTCTTCCTTTATGAAATTAGAAAGGAGTTTAAAAATCAGAAAATTTGAGGAAACAAACCTAAGAGAAGATTAACACCTTGCAACAAGAAAACAAATCCTTGGAAAATACAATTGGCCAAATGCAAAAAGAAAATAATTCTCTCAAAATATCAATTGGTCAAATGGAAAACTATTACAAAAAGAGAATTAATCAATTGGGAAAGGAGTTTCAAGAGCTAAATGAGGAAAATTCTTCTTAAAAAAAAGGAGACTTCTGGCCAAGATGGCTGAGATAAGATAGGCACTGTGTTAAGTATTCCTGGTTCCCCTCAAAAATAACATGAAAGAAACTTCGTAACAGAAATTTGATCAACAAGGTGTCTCAGGGAACCATAGTTGAACCAGCAACCGAGAGCAGAGAGTTAGCTAAGGGACAGCAGTGGACTGAAGTCAGAGGACTGGTGTTGGCTGTAACGACTTTGGTGAGTTATGGGTCTGAGAGTTAACTTTAGCCTCAGGAATTTTTGGCAGGGGGGAGCAGGAGGTGTGGGGTGGGAGAGGAACTCAGATGAGCTCCTGTCATAGGGAGAGTAAGTTCCAGCACAGGGTTACTGAGTGCCCCTGAAAATTAAGCAACTGGGCAAAGGACTTCAGCTCCATATTTTTGGTGGCAACATTCTTCCCTGAATGAAGGGCCACCCCTACTCCCCATGCCCTCAGGCTCAAGTGTGGGCAACATAATTCATTTAGCTGAAAGGGAGATTAACTCCCTCCTCCAAGGCCCAGCCCATTGTTCAAGGACAATTCAGACCCTGCTGCCTCTCCTCCCTCCCTCCTTACTCACTCTAGGATTAGAGAGAGGGCTTCAAACATTCCAGAGAAAGCAACCAGCCCTTCTGACTGGTCGGAACTTTGAATTGATAAGTCATGAGAACAAAGCCTCTAACATATTCAAAAGCAAACCTCTGAGAGTAAGAACTCCCCCCAAAATTAGATTCTAGGAAAATGAAGAAAGGCCAGTGGAAGGGGGGGGGGGGCCCATGGATAAATTGTAAGGAAAAAAACAGATTCTAACACAGAGAGGTCTAGCACTTCTGATGATAATATGAATTTATCTCCAGTCCAGAAGGACTTCCTGGAAGAAATCAGGAAGGAGTTTAAAAATCAATTGGAAAATCTGGGAAGAGAAACTGAAAAGAAAATTAACACATTGCAAGAGAAAATTAATATCTCGCAACAAGAAAGCAAATCCATGGAAAATACAATTGGACAAATACAAAAATAAAATAATTCTCTCCAAATTACACTTGGGCAAGTAGAAAACTCCTTCAAAAATAGAATTGACCATTTGGAAAAAGAGTTTCAAAAAGTAAATGAAGAAAATTCTTCTCTAAAAAAGGAATGGAATTTGAGGAAACAAATGACGTCATGAGACAACAAGATTCCATTATCAAAAGATCAAAAAAATAGAACAAAATGTAAAATACCTCATGAGCAAAACTACTGACCTTGTGAGTAGATTGAGAAGGGATAAACTGGGAATTATAGGTCTTTCTGAAAACACTGAAGGAAAAAAATCCTGGACTTAATATTCCAGGATTTAGTGATGGGAAAACTACCCTGATATCATGGAACCAGAGCCCAAAATAGTTATTGAAAGAATACATCAATCCCCTCCAGAAAGAGATCTTAAAATGGAAACAGCAAGGAATGTTGTGATGAAATACTAGAACTATCAGATAAGAGACAATTCTGCAAGCAACAAGAAAGAAACAATATAAATATCAAGGAGCCATGGGAAGGCTTATGCAGGACCTGGCTACATCAACATTAAGGGATCAATGGGCTTGGAATGAGATATTTAAAAGAGCAAAGGATCTTGGAATGAAGCCAAGAATCCACCATCCAGCAAAGCTGAGCCTTCTTTTCCTGGGGAAAAGATAGACATTTAAGGAAATGGGAGACTTCCATCATTTCCTGATGAAAAGAAAATAGCTAAATAGGAAATTTGGACACCAAAAAGGAGGTTCAAGAGACACATGAAAAGTTTAAAAAAATAAATAAAAGCATAAAGAAAATGAAATTGTTATCCAATAAGATGAAATTGGCTATATTCGCAACTGGGAGAAAGATTCTCATAACTCTTGAGAACTGAAGCTATATTAGAATAAACTTAGAAGTGATGAACACTCATGATTTAACCATAAAAATGTTATCCAATAAGATGAAGCTGGCCATATCCATATCTGGGAGAGAAGTTATAATTCATGAGAATTGTAACTATTAGAGAGAATATCCTTAGCCAGAAGTGATGGACACACATGACTTTTCTGTGACTCAAATAGAATGATTTAAAAATGATACTTCCTTAAAAAGGGGATCAATAAGGAGATGAGAGGATGAGAGAGTGTGAATGGGGTAAATCTCATTATGTGAAGAGGTACAAAAGACCTATTGTAATTGAGGGGAAGAAAAGAGGAGGTGAGAACTACCTGAAAGTTATTATCATTAGAATTGGACTAAAGTCAACTTACACTCACTCAGTTAAGCTAAGAAACTTAAGTTTCAAGTAGTAAAAGGGAAAAATGGGAGGGGGAGGGGAAGGGGAGGGGGGAGAAAAAAGGGGAGCTAACAGAAGGAAGAGAAAGAAGAAGGGGGGAAAGGGAAAAGAAAGGGTTGGGGGTTGATATAGGAGGGCAAACAAATGGAAAGTGGTGGTATTCAGAAATAAAATACTCGGAAATATGGATAAGGTGAAAAAAAGAGGGACAATGCAAAAAGTCGGAAGATAGAATGGAAAGCAATAAAGACTTTGCAATTAAGCTTTGAATTGAATGGAATAAAGTCTCCCCTAAAAGATAAGTGAATAGCAGAGTAGATTAAAAACCAGAATCCAAAAATATGCTGCTTACAAGAAACTCATTTGAAGCAGAGAGATACATATAGAGTAAAGGTAAATATTGGAGCAAATTACACTTTGCTTCAACTGAAATGAAAAAAAAGCAGGGGTATCAATCCTTAGTCAAACCAGCAGCTAAAATAGATAATATTAAAAGAGACAAGCAAAGAAACTAAATTCTCCTAAAAGGTACCATAGACAATAAAGTATTTTCAATACTAAATATTTATGCACCCAATGAGACAGCATCCATATTCTTAGAGAAGAAGTTGAAAGAACTTCAAGAATACATAGACAGCAAAATTCTACTTAAAATAGAGAAAGAACAAATTAAAGACTACCAGTTAAATATAAAATTATAAATTCTTAAAATTAAAGAGAAATTAATAAAATCAAAAGCAAGAAAACTATTGAAATAATAAATAAAAGAAAAAGCTGGTTTTATGAAAACACCAATGAGCTTGATAACCTTCTGGTAAATTTGATTAAAAAAGAAAGAAGAAAACCAAATTGAGAAAGCTGACTCACCACCAATGAGGAGGACATTAATGTAATAATTTGGGAATTATTTTTCCCAGTTCTATGCCAATAAATTTGATAATTTAAGTGAAATGGATGAATGTTAACAAAAATTTAAGTTGCCCAGTTTAAATGATGAGGATACTAAAAACCTAAATAACCCTATCTCAGAAAAAGAAATTCAACAAGCCATTATTGAAATCCCTAAGACAAAATCCCCAGGGCCAGTTGGATTCACAAGTGAATTCTACCAAACATTTAAGGAGCAACTGCTTCCAATTATATATAAACTCTTTGGAATAATAAATGAATACATAACTCTACTTAACTCTTTCTATGACACTAATATGGTGCTGATACCTAAACCAGGAAGAGCTAAAACAGAGAAATAAAATTGTAGACCATCTACTTGTGAATGTTAGATACAATAGACTTAAATAAAATCTTCGCAAAATGACTACAACAATTTATTACTAAGATATGACCACCTATGATTCATCCCAAGAATGTAGGGTTGGTTCAGTATTAGGAAAATTATTAGTATAATTAATTATATTAATATAAATTCATCAGAAATCATATGATTATATCAAAAGATGCTGCAAAAACTTTTGACAAAATACAGCACCCTTTCCCATTAAAAAGACTAGAGACTGTAGGAATAAATGGATTGGTCCTTAAAATTGGTCCTTTCTATCTGAAACCATCAATAAGCATTATATGCAATGGGGATAGGTTAGGAGCATTCCCAATAAGATCAGGTGTGAAGTAAGTATGTCCATTATCACCACTACTATAAAATATCGTATTTGAAATGTTGACTTCAGTATTAAGAGAAGAAAAAGAAATTGAAGGAATTAGAATAGGGAATGAAACTGTCACTATATGTAGATAACATGATGGTATACCTAGAGAATCCCCAAAGTAATCTAAAAAACTACTAGTAACAATTAGTAACTTTAGC
The DNA here is from genome assembly GCF_037893015.1 of Macrotis lagotis. Classification (NCBI taxonomy): domain Eukaryota; kingdom Metazoa; phylum Chordata; class Mammalia; order Peramelemorphia; family Peramelidae; genus Macrotis; species Macrotis lagotis. The sequence continues at coordinate 77,455,964 of NC_133665.1, forward strand.
AAAGACCCAGTATATAAAATATACTCTCCTAAATCCTCCACATTTCTATATATGACTATAAGATACAGCAGAAAGATCAGTAAAGAGAAATCCTATCCAAAATGTCTTCAGAAAATATAAAATATCTGGGAGTCTACCTGCCAATGCAGACTCAAAAACTTTTTGAAAACAATTAGAAATCACTTCTCATACAAATAAAATCAGATTTTAATAACTGGGAAAATAGCAACTATTCACAGAAAGGCCGAGGAAATATAACAAAAATGACACTTCTAACAAAATTACTTGTTTAGTGACCTAACAAACAAAATTCTAAACATTACTTTAATGAGTTAGAAAAAATTGAAAAGTAAATTCATATGAAAAAATATAAAGTCAAGAATCTCTAGGGATTTAATGTGCAAAAGATGGTGGTTTAGCCCTAGTAGATATAAAATTATATTATAAAGCATCAGTCATCAAAACTGTCTAGTATTGGTTAAGAAATAGAATGGTGGATCAGTGGAATAGACTAGGTTCAATAACAGGAATGGATTATAATAATCTGCTGTTTGATGAACCCAAAGATTCCATCTTTTGTGTTAAATACTCTCTCTTTGATAAAAACTGTTGGGAAAATTGGAAGTTAGGATGGCAGAAACTTTGATTACAACAACACCTCACAAACTATAACAAAGTAAGATCAAAATGGATACAGGATCTAGACATAAAAAACAGTATTATAAGCAAGCTAGGAGATCAAGGAATAATTTACCTATCAGATATATGGGAAGGAAACCTGTTTATGACCAAGAAAAAGATGGAGAACATCTGTAAAAATAAACTAACAGTTTTGATTATATTTAATTCAAAAGTTTTTGCACAGACAAACTCACTAGAACCAAGACAAAAAGAAATGTAGCAAATTGAGAAACAATTTTTACAATTAGTACTTCTGACAAAGGACTCATTACTAAAATATATGGAGAAATGATTCAAATTAAAAAAAAACAAGACAAGCCATTCCCTAATTGGCAAATTGTCAAATGATATGCAAAGGCAATTTACAGATGAGGAAATCAATGCAATCCATAGTCATATGAAAAATTGCTTTAAATCACTAATTATTAGAGAAAAGCAAATTAAAGTATCTCTGAGATACTACCTCACACCTCTCACACTGGCCAATATGACCAGAAAGGAGAATGATCAGTGTTGGAATGCATGTGGGAAACCTGGGGGCACTACTTACATTGTTGATGGAACTGTGAATTGATCCAAACTTTCTGGATAGCAATTTGGAATTATGCTCAAAAAGCAACAAAAAATGTGCTTACCCTTTGATCATCAATACCACTACTGAGTCCTATACCCTGAAGATATTATGAAAAAGGGAAAAAACAGCACTTGTACAAAACTATTCATAGCAGCTCTGTTTTATGTGGTTGGCAAAGAATTGGAAAATTGATTGAATGCCCACCAATTGCAGAATGGTTTAATAACCTCTGGTATATGTGTGTGATGGAACCCTATTTTTCTATTAGAAACCAGAAGACATTGGAATTCAGGGCAGCCTGGAAGGATTTTCATGAACTAATGGTGAGCTAGATGAGCAGGACCAGAACATTGTACACCCTAATAACAACATGCAAGTGATGATCAACTTTTATGAAATTGCTCATACCAACAGGGTTGCAATCAGACACAATTTGTGGGGTATCTGGCTACAGAGAATGTCATCTGTAATCTGAGAAAGAGTTGTGGAGTTTGAACAAAAATCAAAGACCATTACCTTTAATTATTAAAAAAATGTTACCTTGTTATGTAATTCTGCTATAATTCACACTTTATGTTTCTTCTTTAAAGTTATGATTTCTCTCTCATCACATTCAACTTCGATCAATGTATACCATGGAAACAATGTAAAGAATAACAAACTGCCTTCTGTGGGGGGTGGGGGAGGGAAGCAAGATTAGGGGGAAAATGGTTAAATTCAAAATAAATAAAATCTTTCCATTATAGATCTTGCGATTTTTTTCTGAAAACAACACTTTTTTCTTTCACTCAATGTAATAGTACTATATCAAAATCATATGCCACAATTTTTCCTCCATTCCCCCCATTCTCCAGAATTTTGACACAATTTACTATTCCACCAAATGGTCCTTGGTGTTACTTTTGTTTCATTCCCTCCTGCATTTGTCATTTTTGATAGGTGTGAGGTAGTATAAAAGTTGTATTAATTAGCCCTTTTCAAATCAGTAGTGATTTACAACATTTTGTAACACTGAGGATTTGATTCTTCATCTGACTAGTGTCTTTTACTGCCTTTGGCCATGTATCAGTTGGGGATTGACTTATTTTTATAAATTTGACTCAGTTCCATATATTTGATGAAACAAGACCTTTAGCAGGAAAAATCAATACTTCATAAATTGTTATATTTCTTTATTGTCTATGGCACCTTTAGTAAATGCAGGTTCCTTGATATTTCCTTCTAATTAGATTTATTTTTGTCTTTGTTTTTATTGAAATTATGAATTACTACTTTAGCCTTTTTTAATTCAGCTGAACTACATAAAATCCTACTACAATTCTAATTTTCCTTCTATATTTGTTTCTACTTCAAGTGTATCTTTTAAGCAAGAAAATAATTTGATGAAGTTTTTAATCCATTCTGCTATTTATTTGTTTTATGGGTGAACTCAACCACTTCATATTTATAGTTATGATTGCTAATTGCTTTTCCTTCCAACCTATTTTGTTTGATTTCTTCTTTCTCTTCTGCACTTCCTCAAAAATCTATTTTTTTCTAAGTACTGTCTCCCTAAAGTTGTCCTCACATTTCTGTTGCTATTTTTGCTATTTCTTTTTCTTTATTATAAATATTTCATTTGCTTTCTAATTATATACAATAGCAGTTTTTACCTATCATTTTTTGCAAAGTTTTGAATTTTACAATCTTTCTCCCAACCTTACTTCCCTCCCCACCACTTTCCCCACAGAAGAGAATCTGGTAGTCTTTACATTGCTTCCATGTTAAGCATTTATCAAAATTGAATGTATCGAGAGAAAAATCACATCTTTAAGGAAAAAATAAAAGTGATATCAAAATTACATAATACATAAGACAACTTTTTAAAAATTGAATGTAATAGTCTTTGGGCTTTGTTTAAACTCCTCAATTCTTTGGATACAGATGGTATCCTCCATCACAGATTCCCTAAAATTATCCCTGATTCTTCCACTGATGAAATGAGCAAGTCCATTATGGTTGATCATCAATTCCATGTTGCTGTTATAGTGTACAATGTTCTTCTGTTTCTGCTTATCTCACTTATGGTGAGTTCATGCAGTTATTTCCAGACTTCTATGCATTCCCATCCCTCCTGGTTTTTAATAAAATGATACTATTCTATAACATATATATATATATGTATATGTGTATATATATATATATATATATATATATAAAACACAATTTGTTCAGTCATTCCCCAAATACTGGACATTCACTCAAGTTACAATACTTTTGCCACCACCAACAGAGGGACTATGAATATTTTTGTACAAATGATGTTTTTAACCCTTTTTCATGATCTCCTCAGTATATGGAACCAGTAGTGGCATTGCTGGATCAAAGGAAATGAACATTTTTATTGCCCTTTGGGCATAATTCCAAATTACTCTCCAAAAAGGTTGGATCAGTTCACAGTTCCATGAAGAATGTATTAGTGTCCCAGATTTCCCACATGCCTCACAATATTGATCATTGTAATTTTTTGGAAGTTTGATTGGTAAAGCACTAATAAGTAGTTTGATTTAGGGACAATTATCATTTTTATTATATTAGCTCGGCCTATCAATGAACAGTTGATATTTGCCCAGTTATTTAAATCTGATTCTATTTGTGTAAGAAGTGTTTTATAGTTTTTTTCATAGAGTTTCTGAATTTGATTTAGCAGGTAGACTCCCAAGTATTTTATATCATCCGAGGTTAATTTGAATGGGATTTATCTTTCTTTCTCTTAATGCTGTATCTTGTTTATAATATATAGAAATGCTGAGGATTTATGAAGGTTTATTTTATATCCTGCAACTTTCCTAAAGTTTCCAATTGTTTCTAGTTGTTTTTAGATGATTTTTTAGGGCTCTCTAGGTATAACATGTCATCTGTGAAGAGTGAGAGTTTTCTTCCTTCCCAATTCCAATTCATTCAGTTTTTTGTTTTTCTCTTATTGCTCAAGCTAACATTAAAAAAAACAATATTCTTTAGTAGTGGTGATAATGGGCATCTTTTTTTTTCACCCCTGATCTTATTGGAATTCTCTGGTTTATCCTCATTGCATATAATGTTTGTTGATGGTTTCAGACAGATAATGTGAACCTGATTTTTCTGAACTGCTGAGAATAGTTGTGTCCAGAGTCAATCAACTCATAATTTTGCAATTAATTTGCACAATGTTCTCCTCATTCTTCACACTTCACTCAGCATGAATTTATGAAAGTCTTTTCTGAAGTCAGGATACTCATGATTTCTTACAAAATAATAATACTCCAAAACATTCATGCAGGGTAGCTTATTTAGCCATTTCCCAATTGATGAGTATACCCTCAATTTCCAGTTCTTTATTTCTACAAAAAGAGCTGCTGTAAATAAATTTCCATCTGTGTATCTTTTCCCCTTTTGTTAGGATCTCCATTGTCTTTTGGACATAGTTCCAAATTGCTCTCCAGAAAGTTTGAATCAGCTCACAACTCCAAGAGTGCATTAGCATCCCAATTTTCCCCTATCCTCTCCAATATTGATCATTTTCCTTTGTTGTCATTTTAGCCAATCTGATACATATGAGATAGTATCTCAAAGTTGTTTCAATTTGCATTTCTCTAATTAGTAATGATTTGAGATTTTTAATATAGCTATAAATATTTCTAAAGTATTTATCTGACAAGTGTCTGTTCACATCATTTGATCATTTATCAATTGAAGAATAACTTGTGTTTTTACAAATTTGATTCATTACTCTGCATATTTTAGAAATAAATCCTTTATCAGATACATTTGCTGGGAAAAATATTTCCTATCTTTATGCATTCCTTATAATGATTACATGGGTTTTATTTTTTTGAAATTATTTGACATTATTCATTTTATATTTGAAATTATTCATTTTATTATTTATTGTGTTTTCTATCTTTTCTTTAGTAATAAACTTCTGTTCATTGCATAGATTTGACAGACTATTCCTTTTCCTCTTAATTGGCTTGTGTTATCACCTTCATGTCTAAATCTTGTGTCTATTTTAACTCATTTTGATCTAGGTGGTGAAGGGTATGTTCATAGAAGACTAGTATCTCTGATGTGGGGGTTACTGAATCATTTTCAGAACTAATTCCCACAGCTGATTTCCATCTGATCCATCTAACTCTTTATTTTTTGGCTCCAAGAAGTTGTAGCATGCCAGCCATGTTTCATCAGGCCGGTTAATCCAATTTCAGTATAACTGAGAGAGTCTCAAACTTAATGGTGAGTTGACAGACACATCTACTCCAAGCATGAGAAGTCTTTCTTTGGTGGAATAGGTGGATGAGAATACTTCATTCCAAAGGTCATGAAGGTAACTTAAGCAGGTTCTATGGAGTACTTAGAGTTTCATTAAACATCAAAGCCATCAAGGTCATTCACTGCAGCTAGAGTCATCCCCAGTTAACTTGACTCTGTCTTGGCACTGGATCATTAAAACTTTGGAAGAGTAAGTGAGGTCAATAACTTCTTGCAACTCTGACTCACTTAATTCCAATTTATGCATCATTTGAAAGACATCACCCATACCACTTTAATATTCCTATCTCAATGACCTTTTGTGACAATGAAGAGACAACTCAGTAGGTAAGGATAAACTAGGAGCTGTAGGCACAACCCTTTACACAGTCAGATCAGGTAATTTCCCCCACTGAAAGCAGAAGTGTGAGGAAGAGGACTAGAAAATGTACCTAAAAATTGTCTACTTACCCAGCCCAGGTCTGATTATTGTAGCAGGTGGGAACCCAACCCTGTGGTTGATTCACAAAAACATTCACAAAAACTTTTTCAAAGTAGTTTCCACTCTCTATCAGAGTTTGGAATGTGTGTACACTCATGAACAACACAAGATCCCATAGATGTGAAAGGTAAATAGGTCTTGTTGCAAGAGAATTCAGCAGATATCAAATCTAAATATTAAGCCCTAAATAAAAAAAGATTGGAAAATAAATGCCAATTTACTGAAGTTGGAGCCGTATATACATTTTTCTAGAGTGATCACAGTGAAGAGGAGCATCATGAAGCTAGGGTAGGTTTTCAGATGAAAACTTATCTAGTCTGGCACAGCAATGTGGTGCAGTGGATAGAACACTGGCCCTAGAGTCAAGAGGACCTGAGTTCAAATTTTAACTCAAACAATTACTGCTTGCTTAGCAGTGTGACCTGGGGAGAGTCACTTAACACCACTGTCTTGCAAAAATAAAAAAAAAAAGAAACAACTAATCTAGTCAATAAGCTTGAATGCCTCCTAAAAAGGAGTGAAGGCGTGCTCATGACAATGAGATTATCACATTTGAGAGAACAATGTGCCACTATAATCAGTGACTCCCACCATGACTAAATCTGATGCACTTAAAAAATGTTTTTTTTATGAAGATTTGGATACTCTCATCATCAATATACCAAAAGAGGACAAGAATATAATTTTGGATGACTTTAATGCTAGAGTATATTCAGACTACCAAATATGACAGGGAGTCCTGGAGAGGAATGGAGTTAGAAACAACAAAATAATGGTCATATACTACTGAAGACTTATGCATTTCATGACTTTCTCATTACAAACACTGTCTTCCATTTATCAAAATGCAATAAAACTTCTGGATGAACCCTCAAAGCAAACATTGGCATCTAATAGACTGTGATTGTATGCGGAGAAGAGACACAGAGAATGTGAGAGTGATGATGGCAATATGTATTTCAGAGTGATGGACTAGCAATATGTATTTCAGAGTGCTGGACTGGTCACAGAATCATTGTCTTCAAGTTAAAAATTCACATTCAGTCAAAGTGACAACCCCAAGGCAAAATGACTACCAGAATATTTAATGTCAAGAGATTAGTATGTCTCTATGAAAGGGAAGAGTTTGTTGCTTACTGGGAGGGAAAAGAGTCAACCCAACAGTCTTAGGGAGCAGTAAAAAGAGTGGAGAATTTATCAGAAAATAAGTGTGCAACACTGCATTTGCTCATCCCGGTCAGAACATTAGTATAACATCAATAACCAGCTTGATGAAATACAGAAACTACTAAATGAGAAAAACTGAGAACTTCACAGGGTTTATACAAAGGATAATTCAGTCATTTCTATGTTACCCTGTAGGCTATTAATGGGTCAAAGACTTGTTGTGCATCTCAACAACTCAGTGATGATGGAACCACTTTTATTAATATAAGGGACATGATCCTAGAGAGATGAGTTGAACAATTCCTTAATGTTCTTAATAGACCATCAACAATGTAAGGAGAAGCCACTGACTAATTCAAATTGAAGTCAATCTCTCCCTAGGTGAAGTTCCAACTGAAGAAGGGGGTTTGAATGCGTTTATGCTCTATTTAAGTAGCAAAGCACCTGACCCCTTTTCTATTCCAGCCGAGATCTACAAGGTGTGGGGTCCACACCTTGTCCAGAAGTTGACTGAAATTTTCCAGTTTATCCTCTAAGAATTCAAGGATGCCTCAATCTATATAAAGGTAAAAGGAATAGATTGATCTATGACAATCACAAGTGTTTTTCTTTTTTGTCATTGCTGATAAGATTATTGTCAGAGTCCTTCTCAATAGGTTGATCCTTCACTGGAAGAAGGTAAACTCCCTGAAAGCCGGTATACTTAAGAAATGGATGAAGAACATCCATCTGATGTTTCCTGCCTGAAAACTCCAGGAAAAATGCCAGGAGCAGAAAAGAGGTCAGTAAACAAAATTTGTATAGCTACCCAACACTTTGATACCGTCTGTCATGAAGGTTCATGGAAAATTATGTCATAATTTGATTGCTGGAGAAGTCCACAAATATTGTGTGTCAATGTCATAATTACAGGTTTTCCCAGGATTTGGATAGTGTACTATATCTTGAGATTTCCCAGTCACCAATGGAAGGAGATAAGGTTGTGTCCTTGTTCCCATGAGTTTTAGCAGGATATTTTCAACCACATTATCAAATGCCTTCACTAAGGATGAGCACAGCATATAGCAAATTCTTCAATTTGAAAAGAACTGGTGTGGAAGGAGTATTGGTGCATGGTATTCGGTTTGCAGATGACTGGGCAATCAGTGCAGCATCTGAAACTGAGATACAGAAAAGTACGAATCAATTCTAGCCTGTGATAATTTTGCCCTAACAAGTAAGACAAAGAAAACATCAGCCAGTTCCATACCATCTATATTTGAAGCCATCTGTTAGATGTTTTGAGTACTGTGACCTTTGTCAAATGAGGTTGACACACACATTACCAGAGCTGGCTCAGTATTTAGGAGCCTCTGAAAGAAAGTAGGAAATAGAATTGGGAAGGAAGAGACAAAACTCTCACTCTTTGCAGATGACATGATGATATATCCAGAGAATTCCAAAAAATCATATTGCATTATTATCTGAGAAAGATGTGTTCACTATTTCTGCCTTTCTTCATTTAATCATTAAGGTTTTGTGCCTTAGTATATGGTCAATTTTTGTGTAAGTGCCATATACTAGAGAAAACAAAGTATATTCCTTTCTATCCCCATTCATATTCCTCCAGAGATCTATCATATCTAGGTTTTCTAACAATCTATTTATCTCCTTAACTTCCTTCTTGTTTATTTTATGGTTAAATTTCTCTAATTCAATGAGTGGGATGTTGAGGTCTCCCACTAGTAGAGTTTTGCTGTCTATGTCTTTCTGTAGCTCTTTCAGCTTCTCCTCTAAGAATTTGGATGCTGTCCCATTTGGTACATAATTATTTAGTACTGAGATTACTTTATTGTCTATGGTACCTTTTAGGGGGATATACTTTCCTTCCTTATCTCTTCTAATGCTATCTATTTTTGCAGGTGCTTTGAGATAATGATTGCTACCCCTGCTTTTTTCACTTCAGCTGACACTAAATATATTTTGCTCCAACTTTTTACTTTTACTCTTTTACTTTACTCTTTTACTCCCCTGCCCAGCTAGTTGTTCTCCAGGCCTGCTCTGAAACTCTATTCTGGAACTCACCCTCCCATAGCTCCTCTCCCCACAGTCAAAGACTCAGCAGCTAAAGTTGGATTTTGTACCCATCACTCACAGAAGTCTGTGGCTTAAGCTGGCCAGTGGCTTTCCCCAGCTGCAGTCCCCACACCAATCCTCTGCTCTCATCTCCTGGTTCACCCTTGCTTCCCTGAGACAGACCTTCTGGGTAGGTGTTCTTCTCCTAACTTCTTTTTCTAGGTTTTGTTGATCGAATTTCTGTTAAGAGGTTTCTTTCACGTTATTTTTGAGGGAGGGAGAGAGGAGCACTTAACACAGTGATTGTCTTCTCTCTTGTCATCTTGGATGGAAGTAATTTCTTTATTTTTTTTAATATCAGACTAAGTAAATGCTTTTCTATTTTACTGTTTTTTCATAAAATGTAACTTAATTTTGCTAATTCAAAGTATTTCTATCTTTTAATTTTACTAATTTTTTCTTTGATTTTTCAGAATTTCTAATTTAGTATTTAATTGGGTAATTATAAATTTGTTTTATCTGTTTTTCAGTTGTTTGTTCAATTCATTAACCTCTGCTTTCTCTAGTTCATATGTTACCATTTAGAGGTATAAAATTTTCCCTAATAATTGCTTTGATGCATCTCACAAACTGTGGTATGTTTTGTGTCATTATTTTCATTTTCTTGATAACATTTTGTTATTTATATGATTTGTTTGATTCACTCATTCTTTAATATTAGATCATTTAATTTCCAATTAATTTTTAGCTTATCTTTCCATGATCCTTTTTTTGCATGTAATTTTTATTACATCATGATCTTCATAGGATTTATTTTATATTTCTTCTTTTTATATTTGATTTTGAGGTACATGTGATCTAATAGTCAATTTTTGTGTAGGTGCCATGTACCAAAAATAAAGAAGGTATATTCCTTTCTATGCACTATTTTTTCTCCAGAGGTCTACCATGTCTAACTTTTCTAAAATTCTGTTCATCCCCTTAACTTCTTTATTGTTAATGGCAAGATTTTCAAATTCTGAGAGAGGGAGTTTGAGGCTTCCCACTTAATAGTGTTTTGCTATCTATTTTTTCCTTTAACTCCTTTAGCTTCTTCTCAAAGAATCTAGATAAAATACCACATTGTGCACATATATTTGATAATAGTATTACTTCCTAGTCTAAGAAGTAATTTCCTTCCTCATTCCTTTTAATTTGAACAATTATTGCTTCTACTTTGTCTAAGATAAAGGTTGCTACCCCTGCTTTTTTTCTTCATCTGAAGAATAATATATTCTGCTCCAGCATTTTATCTTTACCCTATGTGTATCTTTCTACTTCAAATGTGATCCTTGTAAACAACATATTGTAGGATTCTGATTTTCAATCCACTCTGCTCTCTCCTTCTGTTTATGGAAGAGATAATCTCAATCACATTCACAGTTATAATTGCTACCTCTAATTTCCACCATTTTCTCTTTCCCATATTTGTACTTTTATCTCTCCTTTCTCTTTATTCCTCCTCACCAATATTTTGATTTCAACTTTTGCCTCTTTCAATCTATACTCCCTTTTATCATCCTTCTTCTTTTTTTCCTTTCCCCTTTTGCTGACTTTTAAAAAACTTTCATTTTTCCTCTTCCTTTTATAACTTTTTTCCTTTCCCGTTTCCTTCCCTATTTTCTTATAGGGTGGGAAACACTTCTAAATTCAGTTGGAAAAGTATGTTATTCCCTCTTTAAGCTAACTCTATTGAGAATAAGATTTATTCTGTACCCACACCCACCCTTTTCCCTCTAATATATCAGATGTGCTGTGCCTCTTCATATGTTCCTATTTATTTATGCATTTGTACTGTTATACCTCAACTTTTTCTTCCAGTATAATCCCTTTTTTTACATTTTCTGACTGTTTTATAGCTGTCTTGTAGGGATTCCAAATATCAAAGTATACTCTTTGAGAAGTACAATTCTCAAGAGTTACATATATATATATATATATGTATATGTATATACATATATATATATATATCCTTACAACATAATCAATTTATACTCACACCCTCTTTTCATGTACAGTGCTTCTAACTTTCCCAGTATGAATATAATCCTCAAGAGCTAAAGGTTTGATAGCATCACAGTCAATTTCTACTCACACCTTCTTGTGTAAGTATATCCTTTCAGATGTCCTTTGAGAAATGCCATTTTCAAAAGTGCAATACTTGTCTTCCCATTAGAGATGTAGATAATTTAGTCTTATTGACTAGCACTTTTCTCTTTCCATTTTCCTTTTCCCCTAGCTTTTGAGCCTTGTATTTGAATATTAAACTTTTGGTTCAAATCTGATCCTTCTATTAGATATGATTCAAAGGCTTTTATTTTGTTGAAAGTTCATCTTTTTCCTATGAAAGTATATGCAGAATCTTCTAAGTTAATGGATTGATTCTTGGTTCCAAATCAAGCTCCTTTGACTCCATGAACATCATAGAGTTCCCCAAGCCTCTAATGTTGAAGCTGATAAGTCTTGCATAATACTAACTGTGACTTTTTGGTATTTAAATTATTTCATTTTGACTGTTTATAGTATTTTCTCCTTTAATGGGAATCTGAATTTTGGCTACAATATTCTTTGGAGTTTTCAGTTGCAATCTCTTTATGGAAGTAATTGTTGTGTCTCTTTATTTTAGAATATTAGGTTAATTTTCCAAAATAAATTCCTCTAATAGATTATGCAGATCTTTTTTCTGATCTTCATTTTCATGTAGACCAATAATTCATAAATTATCACTTATGGATCTCTTTTCCAAGAAAAACTTAAACCTTCAAATTCAACTCCTTCCTGTGCATCACCTATATATGTTAATTCCAACTGACCAAATAAATGAGATGGTTCATATGCTTTATCAGCAAAAATTTCCCATGTTGAAAGCAAGGAATACAGGAATACAAGTAGTTCAGAAACATCAAGTCTTTCATGATATGAACTTTCCATTCACCCTCTCTATGCTCCACCTGAGTTCTCGATTTGAAGATAAAGCTTTCTGTTCAGCACTGTTCATTTCATCAGGAAATTTTGAAAGTCATCTATTTCACAGAAGGACAATCTGTTCCCCCGAAAGAATATGTTTAGTTTTTCTAGTTATTTAATTCTTGGTTGTAATCCAAGCTCTTTTGCCTTCCATGCTATCCCAAGCACATTGAGCCTCCAATGTAGAACCTGCTAAATCTTGAATTATCCTGACTGTAGCTCCACAATATTTGAATTGGTTCTTTCTGGATACTTATAATATTTTCCCCTTGACATAGGAGTTCTGATATTTGACCATAATATTCCTAGGAGTTTTCATTGGGATCTCTTTGAGGAACTGATAGGTGGATTCTTTCAATTTCTATTTTACCCTCAGCGAAGGGAAAGAGATACATAAGAGACAATTTTGATAAAGTATTCATCAGATTCTGAAGAGTTGTTTTTTGTTTTCTTTGTGTTTTGCATTATTTGTTTTTCTTCCTCTGGTTGGGGTAAATGGTCCATAACTTGTCAAATACAGTTTGTTCTAGTTTTATGGACTGCTAAGAGTAGCTGCTTCCATCAAGGTTGTTCATCTCATAAAGCTGATGTATACATTGTTCTCTTGGCTCTAGTCCTTTTGCTTAGCCTTAGATCCTATAAGTCATTCTGTTATTCTTTAGTCCAACCATTTACTTTTTCTTTTAATTATTTTAGGATTTTTTTAGTTTTTTTTTTTTTTTTGCAAGGCAAATGTGGTAAAGTGGCTTGCCCAAGGCCACACAGCTAGGTAATTATTAAGTGTCTGAGGCTGTATTTGAACCCAGGTACTCCTGACTCCAGGACCGGTGTTCTATCCCACTGCACCACCTAACTGCTCCCTATATTCTGTTTCTCATAGAACAAGAATATTCCATAATATTTATGTACCATAACTTGTTAGCCCTTCCAAAATTGAAGGGCATCCACTCAGTTTCCAATTCTTTGGTATTAAAGAAAGAGTTATTATTAATATTTTGGAATATGTAGGACTGTTCCCACTTCTATTACAATTTCTTCTAGGTACAGACCTAGAATTGGAATTGCTGGGTCAAAGGGTATGAACAGTTTTATTACTCTTTAGACATAGTTCCAGATTTCTCTCTAGAAAGGTTGTATCTGTTCACAAATCCGCCAGCAATGCATCAATGTCCCAATTATCCCACATGCTCTCCAACATTGATCATCTTCCTTTTTTCTCATCTGGTCTAATCTAATAGATGTGAGATGATACATTATTGATGTTTTAATTAGCATTTTTCTAATCAATATTAATTTGGAGCATTTTTCATATGTATATATATATATATATATATATATATATATATATATATATATATATATATAGTTTTAATTTCTTCATTTGAAACTTGTCTGTTCATATCCTTTGACCATTTATCAATTGGGGAATGACTTGTGATCTTATAAATTTGATACAATTCTCTGTATATTTTAGAAATGGGACTTTTATCAGAACTCCTGGCTGTGAAGATTGTTTTCTAGCTTTCTTATTTTCTTTTAATTTTGGCAGCTTTGATTTTATTAGTGCAAAATCATTTTAATTTAATATAGTCCAAATCATTTATTTTGCAGTTTATATTGTACTCTAATTCTTGTTTGGTCATAGATAGAGTACTTCTTGGTCTATTAATTTATGTATGGTATGCCTCTTTATATCTAAATCCTGTACCCTTTCTGTCCTTATTTTGGTATAGGGTGTGAGACATGGATGTATGCCAAGTTTTTGCCATGCTATGTCCCAGTTATTCCAATAATTTTTGTCAAATAATGAGTACTTATCCCAGAGGCTGATATCTGGGTTTGTCATATAGTAGATTATTGTAGTCATTTACTGCAGTTTCTTTCGAACCTATTCTAATCTACTGATCCATTACTCTATTTCTTAAATAGTACCAGGCAGTTTTGATGACTGCAGCTTTATAGTATTGTTTGAAATCTAGTAGAGTTAGGCCATCTTTTTTATATTTTTTTCATCCGTTCCATTGCTATTATTGCCCTTTTGGTGCTCCAGATGAATTGTATTATAGTGTTTTCTAGCTTGGTAAACTAGCTTGGTAGTTTGATTGATATGGCACTGAATAAATAATTTAATTTGGGTGGAATTATCATTTTAATATATTACTTCTACCTATCCATGATCATTTGACATTTTTCCAATTATTTAGATCTGAATTTATTTGGGTGAGCAGAGCTTTATATAATCGTTTTCAAATAGTTTCTGGGTTTGTCTTGGGGGGTAGATCCCAAAGTATCTAATGTTGTCTATAGTGAATTTAAATAGAATTTCACTTCCTATCTCGTGTTCTTGGGCTTTGTTGTTCATATATAGAAATGCCGATGATGCATGTGGGTTTATATCCTGCTGAATTTGCTGTATTTATATTTGCTGAATTTGTTAATTGTTTCAAGGAGTTTTAAGATGATTTTCTTGGATTCTCTAGATATATCATCACATTGTTTGCAACAAATGAAAGTTTTGCTTCCTCATTGACAATTATGATTCAGTTTTTCTTCTTATTGCTACTGCTAACATTTCAGATATTATATTGAATACTAATAGTGAGAATTTATTGGAAATGCTCTGAGTTTATTTCCATTAAATAAAATATTTATTGATGTTTTAGATAGATGCTACTTATTATTTGAAGGAAAATCCCATTTATTCCTAAACTTTCTAGTTTTTTTTAACAGAAATGGGTGTTGTATTTTATCAAAGACTTTTTTTAGCATCTCTTGAGATAATCATGCAATTTCTATTGGTTTTACTATTGATTTGCTTAACTATGTTGAGTGTATTCTTAATATTGAGACTGATTTTTGTGTTTACTTTGTCTGAGATAAAGATTGCTTCCCCAGATTTATTTTACTTTTAGTACAGCAATATATATTTTGCTCAAACTTTTAACATTTATGCTGTGTATATATTTCTGCTTCAGATGTGCTTTTGTAAACAACACATTGTAGGATTCTGGTTTTTAATCCATTCTGATGCAAGCTTCCATTTTATGGGACAATTCATCCCATCCACATTCAAAGTGATAATTGCTAACTCTTTATTGCCCTCCATGCTATCTTTATACATTTATACTTAAATCTTTCCTTTTCTCTTATTCTTCCTCACCAAAATTTTACTACTTTTCCCCTTTGACTTTTCTTCTGAAACTTTAAAATTTAGTATATTTTCACTTATATCTTCCTTTCCCTCTTATGAGTCCCTTCTTCCCTATCTTTCCCTTTCCCTTTCCCAGTCTCCCTCCCCCCCATCACTGTAGATTAAGTTAAATTTTAAAACACAAGTGGGGATGTATTTTATTCCCTCACTGGGCTAAATCTATTGAATAAAATTTACTCAGCATTCACATTTTCCCTTCTTTCCCTCTAACATTATAAATATTTTTACCTCTTCCCTTGGTTCTCAATTAATCAGGTATCATCAATCATAGTTTGATTATTTGATTGCTTGATAAACTCCTAGTTCTATTAAGATATAATCAATGATTGTTTGCTTGACTGCTTGATAAGCAACTTTTCCTCCAAATGCATCAAATTAGAATTATAATCATTTTTTATCTTTCCCCCTTTCTCAAGTATCTTTAAATACATATAATCTTCCCCTCAAGTCAAAGTATCATCCAAAACCATATCATTTCTTGAACGATTTATGCCCCTCCCCCTCAAGCCTATTTTCTTTCCCCCTTCCCCACCCAAACTACTTAACCTCTTGTTAAGTGAAGCAAGGGCTATTGTCTCCCCCACTTTAACCCCCTCCTCCCCAACCAGGGTACTCTCCCTTTGTTAAGTGAAGTATTAGTTAATTCAAACTCTGATCTAATTAACTGAAAGAATCTTGAAGCTCTCTAACTACTGGGAGGATCTGGAGCTCTCACTTGAGAACATTGCAAATGATTCTAAGAAACAAAGATTGTGTCTCAGGTCCCTGCAATTTATGATGCTTAGAAGACTCTAAGTACTGGGAGGTGCTAGAGGTCTCACTTGAGAACTTTACAAATGATTGTAATACAGACACTGCCTCAGGTACTCACAATTTATGATACTTTCATTAGACAAGGTGCTTAGCACCTTGAGATTAAAATGAGTCAAAGTATAATGAAATGCTTAAAGTTAACACTCATGCTTTTCTTCAGGGCTTTTTGTCTCATGCATAGTGATGTGATCTTGGACCTCTACATTGGAGAGATATGATCCAATTATACCCACATTCTTAAGATTCATTCTCTTCTATTATATTCTTCCCTCCAATTATCCTTACAGAAGTAAAGTTCTCAAGCATTAGAAGAATTATATCTTCCCTTTCAGGGTTGTATACAATTTGATAGTCAAACAACATTTGTTTAAAAGTTTTGTTTTTCAATTGTCTTTTACTTTTTTTAGGCAAGTCTTCAGTTGCATATTCGGCAACTGAATTCTCTGTTTAGTTCTGGTCTTTGTGTCAGGAAATTCTGGAATTCCTCTATTTCATTGAACATCCATCTTTTCCCCCTGATAGTATATGCTGAATTTTGCAGGGTAGAACATTCTGGGTGGTAATTTTAGTTCCTTCGCTCTCCAAAATATATTTTTCCCCAGTTCTTCTGACCCTTCAATGTGCAGGCTGATAGGGCCTGTGTTATTCTGATTGCATTCCCTTTATATTTGAATTGTTTTCTTTTTTTGCTGTTTGCAGTATTCTCTTTTTTATTTGAGGGTTCTGAGATTTGACTATTATAGCCATTAGAGTTTTTATCCTGGGGTCTCTTTCTGGAGTGTTATTGTGGATTCTTTCAATGGATATACTGTTATTGTGTTCTAGTAGATTTGGGCAGTTTCCCTTATAAATTCTTTCATCATTTTTTTCAGGTTCTTTTGTTGGTCCAGGCTTTCTTGTAGTCTGATGGTTCTTAGGTTGTCGTTCTTGAATCTATTTTCCAGGTCATTTATTTTCCCTACAAGGTAATTTAAATTTTCTTCATTTTTTTTCAGGCTTTTTATTTTGCTGGAATCTTGTCATCTTGTAGATTCATTGATTTCTAATTGATCAATCCTAATTTTTAGGATTTCATTTTCTTCAATTAACTTCTGTGTTTCCTTTTCCAGTTAGCTATTTTTACTTTGACTGGAGTTAATTTTGTTGATCACCTTTTCACAAATTTCCTGCATGACTTACATTTCTTTTTTCCATTTTTCTTCTTCCTCTCTTCTTGGTTTTTATATTCCTTTTTAAGTTCTTCAGTTTGCTTTTGTATTTGAGTCCAATTTATAGACTGTTTGATACTTCCGCTGTGAATGATTTTTCACTGCTTTCTTCTTCAGGCATGGCATCTTGATGTCATCTTTGTCTTTAGTTTTCTATTGTGAGTGCTACTTTAGCTTTTTTTGTTCATCTTTGCTGTTTTAGTTCTGCTCCTGGGGTATATGGAATATACATCCAAGCATTTATTTTGCTGTGATTGGGGTCTGGTTCTGGGCTTGTTGTTGGCCAAGATGTTGCCTTTGCAGTCTAGGCCTTGCCTTTGCAGAAGTGGTTTGTTTGTTTCTGTGTTTTTTTCCTCATTTATGTCCAAAGCATTATTCCCTACCCAGTCTTGTCTTTTATCCTGGTGCTTTCAAGGTTCAGACTTTGTTTAGGTTTGGAATCCTCCTTGCTGTCTTGCTTACTAGATACTGGGACCTTTGTTATTATTATGCTGTTGGAATCTGGATTGCACTGTGGCTGAAAGCCTCCTTCTGGCCTTCCCCTCTCCTGCCTCCTGGACTTTATTTCCCTCTCTCCCCACAAAGAAACAGATCTTCACAGAAGATCCTCCACACTGTCTCCAGTTGAAAAGTTCTTTGAATATTCTCTTTTTTGTGGTGGGATCTGTGGTGTGAATGTCAGATTAGAGACTTCATTTATCCTTTGTAGGGACATTCTCTGGGAGCATGCTAATTTGTTCCTCCATCTTGGCTCCCCTTTTCTATCTTACTGCTATAGTTAACATTTCTGGTACAATATTCAAGAACAAATTTAATAATGGATATCCTGACTTGACTTTAACTTTTTTAAGGACTCTTGGGTATGACAAGTTATGCCATTCTTTATTCAAATGTATTTTCTCTTCATTACTTTTTTTCTAGCTTTTTACTCTATGAATAGGTAATTCAACAAATCTATGATCCAATCAATGAGGGCCCTCTTTTCCAAGCAGCTTATTGAGAAGGACCATTAACATTTGACACTGTGTAAATCTCCAGTAAAATCTCAATAGGTGGTTCAATCAAATGTTTAGTATTTTTTCCATTTCTCTTTATTGAATGAAGACCAGTAGAGTACATGAGTTGTATGTGCGTATTCTCTTGCTCTAATTTCATGCCCAGCATACTGCTCGGGGACCTATCCCGAGCCTTCGCCTGGATACATACCTTTCCCCGGTCTTCGGACGTCACGGACCCGTCGGTCTTCGGACACACGGACCCTCCTTTGGGGAAGGAGGGCAATAACTGGACAGAACACCCGGTTGCAGTCTAACAAGTAGGTCTTTATTGCTTACATAGCAGCGAAAAAAAGCTCTCCTCTTCCCCAGTCCCCTCCCTTCTCTAGTCTTCTGTTCCTCCCCCGAGCTCCTCCCCTGTTCTTCCCTCATGGGCGGAGCCACTCCTGTTACTGGGGCGTTCCCAGCACCCATGTGGGAGGGTTCACACCCCCAGGCGTCTCCTAACCCATAGGTGGCCAAGGTCCAGAGCTGGGTCCAGAGCAATTCCCCCTTTTTGTTTAGACAGGGGTAGTGTCCATTTTTGGTCGTTCTCTGGGATTCTGGAGAAGAGCACGAGGGTCAGCCTTTGATAGCGTATTTTTGCAGCAAGCATATGTAGCAAAAGAGGCAGGATAGAAATAATCATAGTCTTAATATCCTATAATAATAAAATTATTTCAGATCTGAATTAAGCACACATACACAGACATATGTACGAACTCACAGAAAACAATCATTTTTAACCAAGCTGTGATTGATGCCCTGGCCATCATCAATCCCAGAATATAGGAACATTTTCTTATCCCTCCAGGCCAGTAGAGAGATGTGAAAATGTCTGATTGAAGTTTAACTACACATAAGACCGGTCAAGAAAAAATAACTTTTAGAATCAATTAGAATGTCTTGAGGAACCTCTTATATAAATTTATTAAGAATTTTTAAATAATCAATTAATATAAAATTTGAATGCATTCTTAAATAACTCTATAAAATATAATATTAACTATTCTAGCACACAAAAAATGTAGTTATAAGTACAAGCACTGGTGATGTGCATTCTTCTTCCTATTTTGCAGTAATATAGGACAGTTCTGGCAGAAGGCCTCAATCCTTAGAGAAAGCGCTGCCTGCAGTCGCTTTCACCAGGAAAGATGAGATGCAAAACGGTGGATAATAAATATTTATATTGGTGCTGAATGAGGAGTGCGATGAATAAGAGACATGGTATCTGCCTTGATGTTGATCAAGGCAGTCTTCGTTAGGGATATTAAAAACCGTATCAAGCAGGGGCCAAAAATACAAAGGAGAAATAATATGGCAACAGGACCTATCCAGCTGAATAACCACTGTAAAAATTGTAAATGCTTGAGACAATTAGCAATATTAAAGGCAGCAGTTTGATGATTTGAAAAATCAGTCGAAATATTTCTCAGTTCTTGAAGCAATAAGGCTAACTGATGAATGTCTGATGAAGCATTATGAGATAGTAGTGTACCCTGTAATGCAGCCCATATCCGAAGCCATGAACCAACAAAAGAAGAGTTGGTAAGATTTACCTGTAATGGAGTGACACACAATGGTTTATATCTATAGTGACAAGGAATTTGGGTTATCAATTCATGGTAAGCAAGCTCATTCCCAATGTAAACTACTACAGGGGCCAAAGCATCTATTTCCTTTTGAAGTGCCCAATTTATATGATTTTGGGTGGTCCACATGGATGATTGCTGGGTCAAGAAGTTCTGCAATACAGATGCCAAATATCCTTGTCATTGGTAAAGATCCTGAATTTGGAATTCCTCATAAAGTGAGAAAGCAAAATTTATGATATTGAAAACAAGATCAATCACCTCACGCTTTTGCTCCGAGGTCTCTGACCCACTTGGTTGGAGCCCAAACTGGTTTCTCCTTTTCTTTGCCATCCGGATTTGGATCTGGTTGAATACAAAGATACCCTTGTCCATTTATAATTACCAAGCCTGGGCCATGCCATTGGCCATCTGGGCTTTTCCACAGTACTCGGTTGCCTATTGGGCAGGGAGAGGGATGGCTAGTTGCGTGTGTGTGGAATGTTCGTGAAGTTCCTGCGAAAAAACGCAAAGCTGGGGAGGTACCATCATCTCTCAATTGAAGAAAATTCATGGTGTATACGGCCTGTGCTAATTGTGTATATATAAGGCGGCCACAACCACTGACTCCCCCTTTTTGTTTAATGAGGAGGGTTTTAAGGGTGCGGTTAGCACGTTCAACTATGGCCTGACCAGTGGGATTATATGGAATTCCAGTTTTGTGTAAAATGGAAAATTCTTGACAAAAGTTTGCAAACACCTTGGAAGAATATGCAAGGCCATTGTCTGTTTTTATGGCTGTAGGAACTCCACAAGTGGAAAAGCAGGTTAAAAGATGTGCTATCAGCCCATTCAGGGATAGAGTCAGTAAAATAACAAAGAGCACCTTCAGAAGCACAAATATTTAAAACAGGATATTTTCCAAACATACAAAGACAACGATCAGACATAGCTAGGAATAAATTGGTCAGCATCGTAAATTTACAAGGGATGCTTCTTTTACTTCTCTGGAAATATTGCCATTCTAGGACACCTTGCTTTTGATAGAGACAACCAATATGTGACCTTTGATTTAAAATGGTAGCAAATATAGGTTGCTCAGGATCAAATTGAACTATAGACTCATGACACCTGGACAAAATCTGTGTCATGGCCTCTTTGGCTGGTGGGGTCCAATACCGGGGTGAGGTCAATGTGGAATCTCCTTTCAGGATATCATAAAGAGGATACATCAAATCATCAGGAATAGGAACTGTAGAACGTATCCATTGTATGGAACCAATAAGTTTCTGGAAATCATTAAGGGTACTACATTTCTCTAAATTCACCTTTGGGGGTATTCTAGATGCCCTCCCTTCACTAAGGGTGTGACCAAGGTATTGATAAGGGCTAGTATCTTGTATCTTATGAGGAGCCACTTGAAGCCCATATTTACTCAAGGAAAGGAGCATTTCTTTTGTTAATCCTTCTAGCTCCCTGGCTTGTTTAGTAGCCATGAGAATATCATCCATATAATGGATTATGATGGCCTTGGGGTACTTACTGCGCAGCAGGTGAACAATAGCTGCAACATATGCTTGGCACATAGTTGGACTATTGGCCATTCCCTGAGGTAATACAGTAAACTGATACCTGATTGACGGGCTTTGAAAATTTTTTGATGGTACCGAGAATGCAAATTTATCCCTATCCTCAGGGTGAAGGGGAATACTATAAAAACAATCCTTAATATCTATTATCTTTATAACACATTCTCTAGGTATAAAGGCAGGAGAAGGAAGACCCATCTATAGCGGGCCCATAGGGACCATTCTTTTATTCACCACCCGTAAGTCAATAAGCATTCTCCAGGTGCCAGCTTTCTTTTTTATTACAAATACTGGAGAATTATAAGGGCTGGTGGTAGGCTCAATTCTGTGTTGTAACAATAATTCCTTAACTATATCTTTTAATGCGGTGAGCTTCTCTGTAGAAAGGGGCCACTGTTCTACCCACACAGGGTTATCACTCCTCCAAGTAATCTTTGGGCAGCTCACCATAACAGTAGCCCCTAGGAGTTTGTTGCCAAATCTTCAGGGGTGGTAAGATACAATTGTAACTGATGTAACAAATCTCTACCCCACAGGGCAGAGCCTAGTCCCGTAATCTTCAAGGGACGAATAAAACCACTTTGTCCTTCATAACTCCATCTTAAATGACGCTCTGCTTTTCTAGCCCCTTGGTGGCCTCCCACCCCCAAAATAGGGGTGGTAGATGACATAAGTGGCCAAGAGGGGTCCCACTGTGCTGAATCAATAACAGAGACATCAGCTCCAGTGTTGATCATTCCTGACACTAATTTACCTTCTATATTTATCTGTATAATAGGCCGTTGTGATCGGACTTCAGTGCACCAATTTACTTGTGGGACACTCTCAATCTCAATCCATGGCAAAGATATTCTTCGGCCAATAGCCATGCCAGGGGGAAGGGTTACTGGGTAGCAGTGTGGGTTGGTAAGGTATACAGTAGTGTCACCAGATGGCAGTAGTTGGGTGTGGACAAGTACAGGAGAATATCCTGTAGCACCCACTATTAGTCGGGGAAATGTGGCGGGGACCACTTCTATAGAGGCAGTACTCCAGGGGGTGATTATTAATGAATCCTCTTCCTTTCCCTGCTCAGCAACTGTTAGAATAGTTTGACCTAGATCCTCTCGTTCTGTAGTTCCCTCTGATATCGCTCCTGCACCCCTTTTGGTTCCGGGTCTGGCCCCATAGGCATCTCTGAGGCTACTGTAATCGGATAGGCTCTGGTGTCGGGGCCCCCACGGGGAGGGCCCCTCCTCCCGTTTCCCGGAACCAATGTTTTCTTAGATCTACAGAACTTTGCCATATGTCCGCCTTTTCCACAGGAATAGCAGGTGGGCTGTTTATTGCCCTTCTTTTGACCTGCACGACACTGTGCCTTAAAATGCCCTTCTTTTCCACAAGTAAAACAAACGCCCTTTGGTTGTTTAAGGCCTTCACTAATCCTCTGAGCTATGGCTATCACCATGGCTTGGTGTTCTCTACTTTTAGGGGGGGCCTCTAAGAGGCGCTCGATTATATCACTTATGGAGGGATTAGCGCCCAAACCAGTCAAGAGCTGTTGATATTCAGGGCGAAGACCCTCTTTTACCAACTGCGGAATAAGCAGTTTGGAACCAGCTGCGTGTCCTAAAACACGTACGACTGTTTCTTGTACCCTGCTGATAAAATCTGTAGGGGTTTCATTGGCTCATTGTTTAAGACCAATAAGTTTCTCCCTTTCTGCCCCTTGGGCTTCTAGCTTCCCAAAGGCTCTGACATGGCAGAGTTGGATAGCTGCGAATACCATAGGCTGTAAATGTATTTGGTCTCCAGGTCTTTTCCATCTTCCTGTCCCTGTAATCATCTCATAAGCCTCATCAGGGTTGGTGATACCTCTCTCCTCTATATACTGTTCTGCCTCTCTCTTTACAAGGGCAGTAAAAGTAACTGCTTGTCCTGGGGTGAGCACTGCACCAGCAACCTCTTGCCAATCATAAGGGGTCCAGGGCCATGCAGCAGTGGCATTTAGTTAATAAATGTTTCACATATGGCGAAGAGGGGGCCGTACTTGGCAACAGCTTCCTTGAGTTCTTTCAATACTTTAAAAGGAACTGGCTCATGACGGCGATTGCCACCCTGGCCATCATCAAAAACAGGACAAAGAGTTGGAGTAAATACCCCAGTCTTCCCAATCTACAATTTCCCCTTCTTCAGCAGCCGCTTTAAGACTGCGTGCTATGAGACTTTCTGGAGCAGGACCCCTAGAAGAGCCAAAGGTGAAACTGGCTCGGTGTTTCAGAGTCATAGCGGACAGAGAGGTGGAGACTTCTTCCTCGTCTGTCTCTGCCTGTGGGTGTGGCCTAAACACTTCCTCCTTTCTCAATGTTTACTGCGCCACAGTCCTGGGTCTTAATTTCTGCTGCGCCACAGCCCTGATTCTAACTTCCTCCATATTCTTCCTAGCTCCATATTTATTATGTTTCTTATAAGTTTCTCTAAGTTCTGCCCAAGGATAAATCGGAGGAGGATTATTACAACCCTCCTCCTCAGAAGATTCTCCTAATGATTCTCCCACTTGTGTGCCAATTGTTTCTCGCCCACAGGGACGAGGACCCCCCTGTAACATTGTATTTATGAGAGAATAAAAGGAGAAGTCCTGGTCAGTTAGGATTCCAGGGCATGACTCATCAAAAGAAGCCAACTGTTGCCCAACTGTCTCCCAGTTCTCTTTGGTAATCCCTGAATGTTCTAGCCAAGGGGAGAACCCCCACACCTTATCTACAAATTCACGGCACTGCTTAATATGTGGCTTAAATTGATGCCGCTTGCCTAATTTATATAACTGACAGGCTAGAACTGCCTTTTCTTCGGGTCTAATCAGGGGAAAACCCATTTCCTGCCCCATAACTTCGTCCCAGATTAATCTCAAGTTAATCTGAGGCTGTCCAGCTCTTCTCCCTGTTAAGGGAGGCCAGGCGGAAATTCCCTTGGTCCCTGTTCGGGGCGCCAGCTGCTCGGGGACCTATCCCGAGCCTTCGCCTGGATACATACCTTTCCCCGGTCTTCGGACATCACGGACCTGTCGGTCTTTGGACGCACGGACCCTCCTTTGGGGAAGGAGGGCAATAACTGGACAGAACACCCGGTTGTAGTCTAACAAGCGGGTCTTTATTGCTTACATAGCAGCGAAAAAAAGCTCTCCTCTTCCCCAGTCCCCTCCCTTCTCTAGTCTTCTGTTCCTCCCCCGAGGTCCTCCCTTGTTCCTCCCTCATGGGCGGAGCCACTCCTGTTACTGGGGCGTTCCCAGCACCCATGTGGGCGGGTTCACACCCCCAGGTGTCTCCTAACCCATAGGTGGCCAAGGTCCAGAACTGGGTCCAGAGCAGCATACCTTCTTTTCCACTGTTTCATCAGAATCTAAGGAAAAGACATCTTAGAGAAAATGAGATGTTTAGTTGGAATTTAAAGGAAACCAAGGAAGTGGAAATGAGGAAGCAGATCATCACAGGCATGGGGAAAAAACAAGAGGAAGTATCCAGGGGCAGTAAGAGATCCATCAGCCTCATTATCAATGATAGCAGAAAGTCAAAGCATCTGCCATGACAGTCAATGTTAATATAATTTGACAAGGATCATAACTATGTTCTTAAACTTGGTTGTTTCTTTTCTAAAAGTGAAATTTCCAAAAAAAAGGACATTCCTTATGTTGAATTGATTGACCCATTTTCTTCCACAAAATTCTTCTTATGACAATCAGAGTGCTTAGATTGGAGTTTCCTCACTTATTCATTTTTACAGTTGAAAGAAATGCTAATTATTGTCTTTTTCTCTTCTTCCAATAACCATTCATTTTACCCTATACCTATATCCTTTACTTATACCTATACCTATACCTATACCTATACTTATGCTTATACCTATACCTATACCCATACTTATACCTATACTTATACTTATACCTATACCTATACCTATACCTATACCTATAATTATACCTATACCTATACCTATACCTATAGGAACAAGCCTTCCTTGTTAGATCTAACAACTATCACAGGTAGGGCATTCTTGATTTCCAAATGCTCCCTGATTGTGAATCCATCTTTCTGATTTCATTGGTCTTTTTGTGAGTTTTCATAGAGTCAAAGGGTAGAATGAGGAAACAACAATCCTTTATGTTCCTAAACAGAATAAAAAATCATGTTCATACTCATTCAAATAAAAAAAGTTACAGTGCTGATTTTTCCAGTTTCCCCCATTTTCTCAATAAACAGTTCCCTCTTCTATTTTCTTGGTCTCATTTTATTCAACTTTTGAAATGAGAGAGTTGGATTACTGGATTACTAAAAGGCATTCTATCTTAAAATAGTGTGATCTTGCTAAAGATAAAGAAATTAAGGCCTAGAGAAGAGTATTTCTACTGCTATCTAGTAGCAGTCAAGACGAGAATGTATAGTAGTTCACAGTGGATAACAGAATGCATCCTGTACCTCATTTGAATACAGTTAAGTACACACACTACTTTGGTTTACAAGTTTAAGGACAGCCAATTCTAAGAACACTATTTTATTCATATTATCTAAAGTGTTTCAAATAACCTTTATAGAATTCATTGGATGTGATTTGGGTTCATTATTTTCATTCTCTTCTGGGCAATTGTTGAAAGCAAATCTGTTGCTGTATTCATTATTTTCAGCAGTATTTCTTTCTTGTGGATATTGTTTAATTGGAGTTTTGGATACAGAGAATAATAGCTTTCTTCTTCAGTTTAAGATGATTCCCATTTAATTCTTTTATTTGGGCTCTCAGCTTCATATATACAACCTGAAATAATGTGTTTGTGAGATCCTTATCATCTTTAGAGAACCTCAGATAGGACAAAGAATTACAGACTTATCTAGAGGATATTTCCTTGTCTTTTTAAAGTCCCAGAATAATCAATTATTTCTCTCTAAAGGAAAAAAGGAAATACTGAATACCGTTAGTTTCATAAAGGATGGCTTCCCTTTCAAAGAAGGTAATTGAATGAGTCAACTCCCAGTTTTTTTTGTTGTTTTACCTTTTTTTGTGAATGTTTTCAATTAAGAAAGATTTGGCTAAAGAGGAAATATCAAAACTAGAGATAAACAAACCATCAGACCTGCCTTTCAGGAATCAGAATGTAATCTGGGCTTTTCTAGGCCTAATTTGTACAAGGAGTTTAGGAACAGAAAATAATTTTCTTGCACAAAATGAGGGTTGTTTCCATATCTCATGTTCTCCTTTTTTAGTTCCCACAGCTCCTGATTTTCCAAGTTGATGAGAATTGCTATTTTCCCATAATTAAAAGTAGTGAAAAAAAATTTTTTTTTTTCAAAAAATAGTTGTCTTAGGAAGCTAAATTTAGAGAGTACCAAATTTGAAGGTCAGGAACAGCACTTAATTGATTAATGATGTTAGAAAAAACATAAATAGTTAGTCAAAATATAGAGCCATCAAGTGGAAAGCTATTGTGAGCTCCTCTTCCATAACACTGCTCATAGCCCTTAACCCTGATTTTAGTCTTTTTGGTTTATGGGTCTATTTACATATTATGGAAAGGTAATTAAAGTCTCTTGTCCATTCCACAATATTTAGCAATGCGTGTTCTCTAATTGTGATGTATGAAATGTCATTCTACTCCTCATGCCTATGAAAGTGAAAGTAATAACTAACTCAAAGCTGACATATGTCTTGGTGATGATTGCCACACAATATGAGCTATTGCAGAAGATAAATTACAGATGACTACATTTCAGATTGAGAGTGAATGAGGAAACAGCAAAGTTTCCAATGCCTCTTGCACATGTGCTTCCAGATGTTCCTAAAGATCACTAGAGATTCTGTCATCTGTTCATCTCTATACTTATGCAATCTTTCCATGTAAGAATCAAAAGAAAAAAAAACTATACAATTGGAGGTTTCTCTTGATTGCAAAAAAAATAAACTTTTTTTCAGGAATCTCTCTTTCTTCCTACATACATACATACATACATAAAATTCTGAGTGTATACCACCTCCCAGATATATACAGATACAACTAGACAGATGTTCTTCTAGATTTGGGAATGATAGTTGCCATGTGGTATGTACCTGAGCATGGACAGGTACATTGTGCATTGGTTAGGGAGCTAGCCCTGGAATAATAGTTCAAATTCAATCTCATATAATTACTAACTGTGTGATCCTGGGCAATTCACATAACCATTGTTATCTGTTTTTCTCCTCTATAAAATTATCTGGATAAGGAAATAACAAAACTTTCTGCCAAGAAACCACCTAATGGGTCATGAAGAATTGGACATAACTGAAATAACTGAACAAAAAATAAACACATATGCAGTATGAATTGAATGTTAATTGGTCCTAATTCATAAACCTAAACATGGATAATGTACTAATGATTTCTTTTTAGGGTAATTCATCTTCAACATATGTTCAACATTCTTAGCACCTTTATTTAGAACTAGTTGCCTTTTATCTGGGAGAAAACTTATGTTGGAGTTAGATCCCATAAGTAAACTAGAGGTGATATCCAATTAGCACCATTGAGAGATGGAGTTTATCTCAGAAAATAGTATATTTACTTTAGAAACAAATAATTATTCTGAGATTTTCCTTGACAATTCATCAACCAATAAATAAACATTTATTAAAGACCTACTATTGTTCTAAGTGTTGGAGATAGAAAAAGAGGCAAAAATCCCTGACCTTCAGGAATTTATAATCTAATGGGAGGGAGTTAAAATAGAGACAAATATTTAAAAAGGAGCCTATATACAGAATGAAAAGGAATTCATTAACAGAGGGACAGTTACTAGAATTAAGAAGGGTTGGGGACGTCTGGGATTTAAAAAAATAAAAGCACGAAAGGTCAGTAGATGGAATGGACAAGGAAGAATATTCCTGGTATGGGAGGAAAATAGAGAAAATTCTGGGAGTCTGAGATACAGAGTGTCTTGTTTGTAGAATAAACAAAAACAAATTTCCCTGGATCTAAGAGAACCTATAAGGGGGTAACATGTAAGAAAACTGGAAAGACAGGAGGGGGGCATTTATAAAGAGCTTTGAAAATCAAATAAATCATGTATTTTATCCTTAAGGCAAAAGAAAGTGATTGGGAATTTATTGAGCAGGGAGGGTTTTCCTTGGTTAAGGTAAGAAATTAAGGAAAATTACTGTAGAAGCTGACTGGATTTTATATTGGAATGGAGAAAAACTTCAGTCAGGCAGACCTAACAGCAAGCACCTTTTTTTTTCTTTTTACAAGGCAAAAAATGTCATGCTGGAAATTATAAGGGAAAACTGTCCAAATCCACTAGAACAAGAAAACAATATAACAAGTGAAAGAATCCATAGAACCCCTTTACATAGTATGGAAAGGTAATGACAATCTCTCTTCCATTCTACAACATTTAGAGACCCCAGGATAAAAACTCCAAGGACTGTAATAGCCAAATTCCACAAAACTCAAATAAAGGAGAGAATAATGCAAGCAACAAAAAGAAAACAATTCAAATACAAAGGAAGGACAATCACAGGACCTCACACAGGACCTATCAGCCTCAGTATAGAAGGATCAGAAGACCTGGAATAGCATGTATAGCTTCTGTGCTTCCTTTTCCAGTTGGTTATTTTTACTTTTAACAGAGTTGATTTCTTAGGTCAACTTTTCATAATTTTCCTGCATGAATTTCATTTCTTTTTTTTATCCATTTTTCTTCTTACTCTTTTCTTTGGTTTTTAAATTCTTTTGGGTTTTTTGTGTTTTTTGCAAGGCAATGGGATTGAGTGACTTGCCTAAGTTCATACAACTAGGTAATTATTAAATGTCTGAGGTCAAATTTGAACTCAGGTCCTCCTGACTCCAGGGCTGGTGCTCTACTGTGCCACCTAGCTGTCCCAAGCTCTTTCAATAATACTATTCATGAGATGATGATGGCCTGCACAAGAGAAGTTTCAGTGTCAGAGGAGAGAAAATGTTGTATTTAATAGATGTTGCAAAATTGAAATTAATAGACTTTGACAACTGATTGGAAATGGGAGGGTGAAAGATAGTGACGAGTACAGGATGATACCTAGATTGTGAATCTGAGAGATTGGGTGGAAGACATTGTCACCTACAGTAATAGAGTAGTTAAGTGGAGGGAGGATTCAGGAGGAAAATTAATTAATAATTTCAGGTATTTGGGGGTTTAAAATGTCTACTGGATATCAAAATATCTGAAAAGAAATTGGAGATGTCATATTAGAGGTTAGTAGAGAGTTTGGTGGCAGGATAGATAGCAATATTATAGCAATGATAATTAAATCCATGGGTACTAATGAGATCAGCAAATGAAGTAGCAGTACAGAGGAAGAAGAGAACAAGATGACTCACGATAGAAGCTTTAGGGTCACATTTAGTTAAAGCATTTCATCTGAAAGAGGATCCAAAAGAGGAAGAGATGCCATGTAGGAAAGAGTGGTATCTTAAAAACTTGAGAAAAGAATATCAAGAAAGAGAATCACTAAAAGTTTACAGAGATATCAAAGGGAATATGAATAGAGAAAAGGTCATCAGATCTGTTGACTAATAGATTATTAGGAACTTTGAAGAGAATAGTTTTGGTATCATGATAAATTCTGAAGTCAGATTTTAAGAGGTTAAGGAGATAGTAGGTAAAGGGAAAGGAGAGGAACTTACCACAGATAGATTTTTTAATGAGGTGTTTAGTTGGAGAAGAGCTATAGAATTATTATTAGCAACAGGGCAGCTAGGTGGCATAGTGGATAAAGCACCAGCCCTGTAGTCAGGAGTACCTGGGTTCAAATCTGGTCTCAGACACTTAATAATTACCTAGCTGTGTGGCCTTGGGCAAGCCACTTAATCCCATTTGCCTTACGAAAAACCTAAAAAAAAAAGAATTATTGTTAGCAGCAATGGAAAGATCAAGTGAGGGTTTTTCAGGATGAGGTCATAGGAATGTTCCAAGGCCAAAGAGAATGAACAACAATGAGGGAGAGAAAAAAAATAAATACTAGTGTGGGCATGACAGAAGTGATAATTTGTTCAAAGAAATAGGTTGGGATGGGATCACTTGAACAGCTAGAAGAGTTAGTTAATAAGAAGTGAGTCCACTTCACATGAGAGAGGGGTGAAGGAGGAGAGAGCGATAGTCACTTGAGTGATAGGAAATGAGGAAGGAGAAGAAAATGCTCATGACAAGTGGCCTCAATTTTGTTTTATAAAATAGGAGGCAAAATTCTCAGTTGAGAGACTATGTGAGAGAGTAAAAAACTCCTATTATCTTAAGCTATGGGGGTATGTGGTGTAGAGTGGAAATAGGGATAGGAAGGGAAAAAAATTACATAAGTTAATAAGGAAGAAAAGAAATACATCTTCTATCATGCAAATACACAAGGTTATAAGTATTTATGCTTCAAAGGGCACCATTAGTAGTCTTAACATGCAAATTAAAAGGATGAAAATAATCCATATTTGATGTAAAAGATCGTTATGCTCTAAAAGAAATAACTTAGAACAGGAGCTGCCCTTGCAGATTAAGTATGCATTAAATAACAGTAATTGCAACAATTATAATACTGGTTCAATCAATTACTTAACTTCACTTCTACAAATAGAAATGACAATCCCTAGGTGTGTGCTGGAAAAATATTTAACAACTAATTATCTTAAGGTATAGGGGGTGTGTATGGAATTAGAAATTGGAAGGAAAAAATTTGCAAAAATTAATATGGAAGAAAAGAAAGACATCTGGAATACAAATGAATAAGACTAAAAGTTAGCTATGCTTCAAAGCACACCATTAGTCCCCTTAACATGCAAAGCAAAAGGATGAAACTAATCCATATTTGAAATAAAAGTCCACTTCTACTTTAAAAGGAGGGTCTCAGAACAGGAACTACACTTGAAGATTAAGTATGCATTAAACAACAATAATCTACAACAATGATAATGCTGGTTCCATCAATTACTTTACTTCACTTCTACAAGTAGACGTGACAATACCTAGGTGTGTCCTGGAAAAATATTTAACAACTAGTTCTTGGGAAAAAAAAAAATATGTGAGGCACACTTTTATGTTTCATCTGCATTGTTAATATTTTTCTCCATCATTTTTATGTTTAGAAAATTAAACAAACAATAACTCAAGCCTTGAATTGTAGCATTTGATGATTTTAAGATGTAATTGTAACTGGAAATTTAGCAATTCGCTCTTGTGAAGAAGCAAGAACTATTTCCAGCACACAATTGTCTCTATCTGTATCTCACTGAACCATGAAGCTATCACAAAAAATTACCTAAGACACTGGGCTAATGAGATATTTCCAACTAGGATAATCAATTTTTAACATATCCAAAGTTATACTCCTCAGTTTGGGGTTGGTTTCCCTAACTCAGTTCAACTGATAGAATATTGTTCTATAGAATAGGTCTCTTTCTAGTAGTGTTATTTAATTCTTTGTATTCATCATGCCAGAACTTATATAGTATCTGACATTTAGTGGACCTTTAATAACTGCTGGTTTATTTGTTGAATGATTGATTTGTGCCAGGACTAGACTAATATTGCTTCCAAAATCCTCCATTTTTCTCCTCTTATCTATATTTCAATTAAAAGATTCCATATTTCTTTTAGTGTAGTCTCTAGATGTTGGGAAAAGAAAATGATAACCTGTCTCCAGAGCTTTGTCATTCCCTAATATCACTGTTACCATTGCTCTTTGAAGAAAGATTTTTTTTTTTTACCTAGTTTGGATTCCTCAGCTTTATTTAAAAGATGGACTACAGAAAATACTACAAAAGGTCATGGAGAGGTTACAGAGAGGTGGGAAAGGAGGCTATTTAAATAATAATGACCCCCTTCTAGAGAGTACCCTGGGTAATATACTTATTCCATTGTTGTGTTAAGAAGCATGGTGAAATTTAAGCAAAAATAAAGCTGCTAATAGATTTCAACATGCAGTAGCACACTTTCACCCTGTTTCAGGAAAAGACATTCCTGTTGAAATGCTAAGCCATTTCTTGAGTTTGTGGCATTTATAGTGCTCGTAAAGCTGTAGACCCATAAAATATCATAGAAGTTTTACAAAACCAGCCTCAAGGAGCAATTTAAAATCAGCTGCTTAAATGAAACTGCCTTAGCCTTCTTAAACCACGTGAGAGTCAAGGAGGAGGTTAAATGGAGGTTTACTTTCTTCCCGAACTCCCCAAATGCCATGACTCCATAAATCATTACTGCCTATTGGTTCTCTAGTTTTATTCTTCTATGTATCAGTCTTGGAGTTGAAATAATTTATATTGGGGAAATGCATTTAGGAAGGTTAATTTTTTACTTTCAACCTCTAAAGGGCAGTGTCTAGAATAGATGCTTTTTTAAATGAGTGAAAAGGGATTTTTGCTTTGCTGTCTCATAGATGGTAATGACAACTTTGCTCAGGATAGATCGGAAAGGTTATTACTTGTGGTGAAATATCAGGTTTGAATTAGGTATCTGATCCAACTTGAGGGAGTTTCTAGATTTTGTATATCACTTAAAATGTAAATTTACAGCAGCAGCAGCAATAGTAGAAAGTTAGAGATATTTATTAGAAAAATTGAAATCCATAATAGAAAATTAAATATTAGTATAAAATTTGATAAAGAAGCAAATAAGAAAAATTGCTGTCATGAATATTCTTCATGCTGACCCACCAATATTGCTGAATCAGCTCAATCCTGTTCACTATGCTATTCATAGTATTCAATCAACAAATAGCAATTCTTTAAAGGGAGTTTAGAAAATATTTATTGTATGTTTTATATGGTCAGGAAATTATTTATACACACACACACACACACACACACACATATCTTTCAAAATAATGTAAAATCAGTGTTAAGAGAAGATGACAAAGTTTTTCTAGAATCTCGTTGTTGGACCCTTCCTTACTACCTCACTCTCTGTGAAATGGATTACATTACAATTTCTCAGGAAATTTGTACTTCAAAGGAAAATTCCAGTTACTATAAAATGGTAAAATGATTCTTATTTTACATGAAATGGTCCTGATTTGGAACTTATTGTTGTGTGAGTCAGAATTGTGCTACAGTTGAAATGATATTTTTCAGATAAATGGGTGTTTGGTTGTTCAGGGAAGAAAAATATTGCTCTGGCATCTTATTTTTGAAATGATCAGATTAACATCATGCTGGAATACAAACCAGAAATGATATATCAGAGTGATTCCTATTTATTCAAAGGGAAATCAATAGAGAAATATTTTGCAACAATTTCATGGATATCTATTTTCTCAAAATTCATTTCCCACTATTCAATTTAGTTTATGAATTGGCACAGATGCAAATAGAAAACTGAACTTTTTAAAATAAAATAAGAAATTTCTCAAAACTTCAAAATATGAACATTTTAATGACATCATAAGAAAAAGATGAGGAGAGTTAAATTGGTGATGTTGGTCCATTTCTTTCATATATATATGTGTGTGTATGTGTGTGTGTGT
Source organism: Macrotis lagotis (assembly GCF_037893015.1). Lineage (NCBI taxonomy): Eukaryota > Metazoa > Chordata > Mammalia > Peramelemorphia > Peramelidae > Macrotis > Macrotis lagotis. Next base: position 77,490,127 of record NC_133665.1, read on the forward strand.
GTGTGTGTGTGTGTGTGTGTGTGTATAAACTATATTTATATATGTGAGGAAATTTCTAGAAATGCAGATTTTCATCTGTCCTAGGACTTACTGAGCTTACATGTACCCTGCAAGACTGAGTAATTTGTCCAAGGTGGCAGAGATAGTTTTTGAATATAGACCTTCCTTATTGCAAGGCAAGGCTACTATTCACTGTTCATATTGCCTATTTTCATTGTCATTATATATTTTATTATTATGAACTTTGCTCCAATAATTGTAGGATTTATAATTTCTGTGGTCCTCCCTTTACTTACATACCTCTCTGCAAACTTCATAATCACCAATTGATTAAACATTTATTATTACATTAGAATGTTTAAATCATCAAATGCATCAAACAACCAAAAACAATCCCTCCCTTCTAGGTCCAATTCATGCAAAAATGGACACAAAAATATAAACATGAAAAATGTGCTTAAGTTAAATAGGGAGTACATCATGCAAATTGCACGATGAATGAATTAAAAACTAGAATTGAGGTTGCCAGGACAAATATCAACCATCTCAGATAGGCAGACTATTCCATTTTGATGACAGAAAGTGAACAAGAATTAAAGATTCCCTCAATGAGAGTGAAAAATAGTGCAAAAGCTGACTTGAATTTTACAATTTAAAAAATAATAAGATCATGCTAACTGGTTTAAAAATTCCCTGCCAAATAGAGAGAGAAAAAATGGAAAATAGTGTCAGATTCCATATTGTAAGGCTCAAAGATCACCTAGAACATGACTGATGCCATGAAATAGACTCTAACTCCTTGGAAGAAATGTTATGGTAAACCTTACCAACAAAAATCCACATAATCAAAATTTTTGCCATTAGTTACATACAATTATGAAATTTCTAGTATAAGACTGAGTACTATAAATGTAACAGTTTCAATTTGTGAGACTGGAGAAGACTTTTGATTGCCTTTTGTACATCCAGCAAATCAAATCAGTCAATACTTGAAGAATTGAATTTAGACTGCTCTTTGGAAACACAAATGAAACTGATCTTAGAAATTTTGTCCATGTGATGAAAAGACAGGATTCATTGTAAAAGACTGATGATGGGAAAGACTGAATACAAAAGGAAAAGGGGATTTTTAGAGCAGGAGATATTGTCCTAGAAACAATAAAACATAATTTTGGCAGATCTTATGAGATAGATGATAGAAGTATCTGGCATGCCTTGATCCAAGATTCATAAATAGTCAGACATGGTTGAACAACTGAACATCAATATCCCCCACCTGCCTTGCTGCTGGCATTATTCTCAGACCTGTGAAATATTTGCTAAAATTTTCTCTGATTTCCAAAAGTAACTAATCTGCCCAATTAATTGACAATTCTGGTGTAGTTGAAAAAAAAGACTGAGTTTGGATTCAGAGGACTTGGATTTAGTTTCTGATTTTTTAATGTATCACTTGCATGATCTTAGGTAAATCATTTCAACTCTCTGTTTATGTTTTCTAATCAGTAAAAATGAAATAAAAAATGTACCAACTTACAGCATTGTTAAGAGGATAAAATAAAAAATTTCAATGTAATCCTTTGCAAATATTAAGGCATTGTATTATTATTTTGGTTATTTGAGGCAACATTTATTTTTGTGTTGTTGGTGTTATCACATAGAAAAGTGGTGCTATTGATATTTAGTATAATACTTTGAACTTATTTGGGGAGGGGGCACTATAGGGAAGAATAATAAAGAATACTTTGCAATCGTGTCAAGCTTTAATATTCATTGTTTTCTTTCATATAGTTCATAGTCTGGGGGGAGGAGGGAGGAAAGGAACAAAAAACTCCACCATTCCTTCCTAAAACAATTTTATCAACTTCCATATTTGTGGAATCATTAATACCATATCTATCACCTAAATATATATCTCCTCCATTTCTCTTTTTCAGATATATTATCTTCAAAATCACTCAATGATCATTTACCAAGTGCATCTTATATTCTGGACAATGTGCTGAGGATAAGGCAAAAATCCTGGCCTTGCTGTTGAGAAGCCTACATTCCAATGAATAAGACTGAATGTACCTGACTATTTACATACTGACTGACTGGTTACAACTGTGATAGAAGATATTCTAATAAGGAAGAAATTAGCAGTGTGTGGGGACTAGAAAAGAATTCGTAGAAGAAGTTAAATTTGAAACAATGAGAAAGAGATGATGAAGTAGTGCATTCTAAACCTGACAGACTGTCAGGTAAAATGAATATTATTGGAGATAGGGTGTTATATATGAATAGCATCCCTAAAATCACTCTTAGAATATGGAATATGAAGAGTGGAGTAAATTATAAGCAGGGTCAGATGGTGAAGGGCTCTAAATTCCAAAAAGAAAATATTGTATTTGATTCTGGAGCTTCAGAGTTACTGGAGTTAATTGATTAGAAGGGTATGATTCATATTAGAATTTTTCCATGAAAGTCTCTGTTTCTCAGCAGAAGGTGTTCTTTTCCACATCAAATTTTTCTAGGGGACTTTATTTGGACTTCCCCTTTGACCTAATCACATTACCTTATATTAATCATCCTCACAAGTGTTACATGCTCTCCACAGAATATTAATATCTGAAAGTCATTTTTGTTCAATTTTAAAAATCATTGTTTTCCTATGTCTAATACAATGCTTTGTATAGAGTAAGTACTATAATCATTTCCTAAAATTTGAATTGAAATTATGATAAAACTATGATATCTAAGTAATAAGAGATTATGTTCTGAGATAATGCATCTGAGCCAAGTTGAGGTACAGTTAGGTGAAAAATCTTACTTCTGAGACTGCTAGGTGGCATGTTAGTAAAGGATTAGATCTCATCAAGGAAACCTGAGTTCAAATTCAATCTCAGACACTTATTAACTGTGTGACTATTTGCAATTCACTTAATCTTTGTCTATCACAGTTTCCTTAACTGTAAAATTGGCATTATAATATCATTTACCTCAAAAAAAATGATCTGGTATTTTGAAAGTGTCTGTTCTAACATTAAACACATGATAAGTGCTTTAAAAGACTTTAGCTTTGACTTCTAAAATAATACATGTATTACAAATAAAATCTTTACAGAACTGTTGTGAATGGGAAAATGTGTTAATTATTAAAATGTCTATTGTCAGAGACAAGTTCAAAAAAATAAGAAACACATAATAAAATAATACAGAAATAATACATAAATACATAATAAAATGCATAAAAATGAGTTTTTATTCTTCTAAGTTATGTCAGTGGTACTGACACAACATACAACTGTTCTCATCTGAGAATTTTTTAGTCTCCTCAGTTTATTTAAAAAAATGAGAAATTTTTTTTTCCATTGTCCATCAGAAAAGCTAATTTGATTCTAAAGAAATTGGTTGAAGGATATCTGAGGATTAGTTGTACTGTGGAATAATTATTTATTACCTTCCTTGTAAAAAAAAATTGCCCTGATATATATACACATGACTGAAAAGGGAGTCTGAAAAATAGAAAGAATAATCAGTTAAAGAATTTCGGGGAAGATGGTACAGATGATGTCAAATAAGCAATTCAGCTCATTTTTTCTCTCATGAAAATGACTATTGCAGCTGAAACTTAATTGTATCTACCACTAAAGTTTCCAGAATGTTGATTAGTTTCATTAAGATTTCAATTTTTTTCTCAAATTAAATATCCTGAATTATTAATTTCTGTTTTCAATATAGAAATCTTCCTTTACCTTTCTTTGACTAAAAAATAAGCATTATATTAAATACTGAATTTAGCTTATGCTAAATTCTCAAATCCTGTGTGATAATTTTTGCCCAAATGTAAATTATTTTCAGATGAAAATTTACCCATTTACAGAGGAAGAATCTCCATAGACTAAATGGACTAGTTTACTATTGTCCTTCAGTGTCAAAGAGGAGTGATAGGTAGTATTACTGTTACTTTTTTATTATAGTGAGGTGTTTGCAGGGCAAGGCATGCTTCTCAGTTGCCTTTTCCAGAATCATTCTACTTCATGGCCTGATCTTATAGGAAACAGGACTATCTTGGCCTTTGAATTGGTTTCTCTTCTTCCCATATCGGTGTGGCACCTTGGTGTAGCATGAACAATAGGTGAGTCCCAGCTTGTGATTTCTGGTTACAAAATATCTTAAGCCAGTACATGCACATTTCTCTCTTGGAAGAATAAACATTAGAACAGGATTTCCTTTCAGATATTTCACCTTTAACTGCGCTATTACTAGAAAAAATATTTTGTTTTACTGGAAATTGTCTGGTTGGTTTTGGAAATAATGCTATTAGGTCCCTAGTTGGCATAGGTTATAGCTAGAACTACAATGGTTTTTGATAGTGTTTGAACCTCTGACCTCCATTCTTAACTAAAGAAAGCATTCTTGGCAAACACTTTTACTCTGATACACCTTAAAATAATAAAGTATGGCATAGTACAAATAAGCCTCGTTATCCACTTTATTCATGGCACCAATTCAAAAAATCAACAAAACAGAACCAGGATCCTATTCCATTATTCCTAGATTGGATATGAAGGAGAACTGGGTTTGAACCAGAGATATTTAGTTATCACTTAGACTCTGAAAATAACAAGGGAATATATCAGTAGATAATTTGAAGTGTCAGCTAAAAGAAATATGAATTTCTCTATTTGGAAAAATGTAAAATCTGGCTGATCAGGGCATTGATAAACTGGAAAATATTATAATCATTAAGAACTCTAGTCTTCTACTTTATTGAAGGAATGAAGAGTTTTCTCAAAAGAAGTTTATCTGGATATACATACCTCATTCAGAACAATGGTGGCAGATGGAATTGGGTGATCGATCTCAATTGCTGTGTAATTAGAATTAGGTCATTTACTCATGTGGATACTCAGTGTTTTTATCTGGAAAATAAGATCTTGAGATTAGAAGAACTCTAGGATCCCTAAGAGCTTCAAATCTTTTTATCCTAAAGGATGTTGGAAAACCATCAAAACAACAAATGTAGTTAGGTAGTCAGTACATAATTAAGCAACCAGATGGATGTTTGTCTAATAGGTTCACCTAACCAGGTCCCATTATGTAAATAAACATAGATATGAAACTTTATTTTTTTTCAGCCAGAGAAGCAGCTAGATGGTTCAGTGGATAGAACACTGACCATGGAGTCAGGAGGACCTGAGTTCAAATTTGGCTTTAGACACTTAATAATTACCTAACTATGTGACTTTGGGTAGGTCACTTAATCCCATTGCCTTGCAAGATAGAAAAAGAAAAGAAAAAAAATTACAAGCAAAATGAATTTAAACCTTTTGATCCCCATGTGTAAAATTCAAACTAGATGTTTAATAGCTCCAACTAGTGGCTCTGAAAATTAAATATGTTCTTGAGTTCATTCCTGGGCATTCAATATTTAGGCAATACCATTCAAAGATGAATTCATTATAAATCAAAATAAGCCATTGTAGCAATACTGAAATACAACAGACAGGTAACCATCTGTATCCTGAAAACGAAGACATGTATATTAAGCAGATTAGCTTTCAGGTGATTAAAATGTGTCCTACAATAAACAAAAGAAATAGTATTTGGTCCATATACAGAACAGAAAACACTTGTATCTAAATTGAAGCTCTCCTCAATCTGTTTAGTTCTCATTCAACAAGTTCTGTTGTTTTAGCATTAATTGTGATTTGTTAATCCAAGAAAGGAAAGCTACACTGTATCAATAGTTCCTCTCCAAAGAATCTGTTCTTTGAAGGGCAGAATGAGAGAGAACTGAAATTCAGCCCAAAATGAATAACTCAGATCTTGCCACATAGAATCTAATTTTCAACAAAAAAATTGTTTTTTGATTTATTTTTCTATATTTAAAGATGATAGTAATTTTTCTAATTTGTGTAATTAGAGAAAAATGTACTTTAAAAACCTCATTAATTTTTAAAAACAAGAGACATGAACAAAAACGGACTTTCAATTCATCAAGTTAAAGTTGGAGTCATTTAATAATATAAGAAGTTTTCTGTTCAAATGGGAATAGCTGTTTTACATTATACATTATTTTGAGCAAACTAATATGGTATTAATGGAACTTTACTTGTGTAATAGAGCTTTACTTTATCTCTTCTCTGGTGGCACTTTTATTTACCCTTCTTCCAAGAATGTTGATCATTGTAAAGTAAATGACAGTGAAACTAAGAACCTTTCATTTTTTTAAAATAGTTGTTTAATACACAGAGTGAACTGCTATTGGCCAATTTTAAATTGTGCCATTCTATAATAGGTCATGGAAACTTTCTAGCATATATTAATTACTTGATATTAAACAATAGGCATAGTTTCTTCCCCTCTTCTATTAATCTAAAACAACAGTGAAACATTAAATGGAAAATGCCTTGATCAGATTCCTTGAGTATCTGCTTGAATTTGTCTAAATTACCTTTTGGGTAATGGGGGGAGTAGGATAGATGGATGGGAAAGAAGGATAGAAGGCAGTCTACTTAAACTCTACTTAAAGATTCATCTATGTTGAAAGTGGAGTATGAGAAGGTAATTTAATCTGAGAAAAGAATGAGCATTACAGGATGCTAATAGTGCAGGAAACAGCACCACCTTGAACTCTTGAAGCCAAAGGGGAAAAGACCTGTTTGCCTCATTCAAATTGGATTTTACTAAGTCCCAATGAGGAGTAAAGTGGCCAGGCATATGAACAAATTGTTCTATCTTCATTTAATCCAATTGATACAAGAAGGTTGGGCAAAAATTATATTAACATAATATTTTTCATTTACAAATAAAATAATTATATTAATATGCATATGAATATATTTCAGAAAATAAAGACACTTTATTTAGTCTCAAGGGGATTAGAATGAAGAAAATCTCAAGTCGTCTGTGATTCTAAGGTTACAAACCAGTGACTACATCTCAGTATATACATATAAATATAAATATATGTACATATTTATATGTGTATGTATATACATGTATATGTATGAATATATATGTATATTCATATATACACTAAAAAGGTAATTATTTTAAGCTATGAATATTCTTTAGAGTTTTCCTGACATTTTAGTTGAAATTAATAAGACTGGTAGCCATTAGCTAAGGCAAAACTTATCTTTAACTTAATATGAAAACCTTCCTTTTAGATTGATATTTCAAGTTCTTCAAGCAATATCACTCAATCTAATCTAATATATTACTGTATACTGAGTCTGTATATCAATAATAATAATTTTGCAGATATGATCTTTTTTGTCCTAAAAGGTAACCAGGAAATTAGATTGAAATTCATTGTCTGTCTGTCTATCTGATCTATATATCTATCTATCTACCTATATGTACTTATATATGCATAATTATATATGTAAATATATATGTCTACAATGAAACAAGTCTCTTCTTACTCTTCCTTTGTCATAAAAGTCTATGTATACATATGGAGTACTGGAACATGATTCAGATCTGCATCATATAATCTGACTATTATCTAGACTCACTTTCTTAGCCATTCATTATCTATCCTTCATTCATTCATTTAAGTTCTTAAATGTGTTTTGATGAGATCAATTTTCCTTATTTCATTTTTATTCCTTTAATGTTCTGGTACAGCCAATACTAAAGGAAGACAAGATTTGTTGCTTAAAGTAAATATTAGAGAGATACAAGGTTAAAAAGGTTTTACAAAGTTGATTCTATGCTACACACAAAAAAATGCTTATAGGTCATTCTAACAATAGGTTTTCTGTTGAGACAAAGATTGTATGATTTATATAAACATATCTATTACCTAGGGATTTATATTTATTTAATCCAAATAACAGTTTTCACCTGGACACTTAGTCAAATTAATATTCAAGGCCTGTTGTCTTAGATGACCTGACTTAGTTCTATAATATTTTCTATCATAATTTATAAGTAAAATCACACAGACACACACAGACACACACACACACACACACACACACACACACACACATCCTTGAAAAACAAAGGAAAACAGAACAAAACAAAATCTTGTGTCTGGTACAGCATCTTTCCATCATCAAATGGCCAGTTTCAATAAAAACAACATTCAGCTGTCACACCACCAACATTTATCTTCCTTAATATAAAATCAATATCTCATTGTAAGTTAATTGTACTAGGCATTAGGAAATAAAAATGTCCTGTCTTTTTCCTACTAAGAGGGAAACAAAAGGATGTATAGGAATGAATGAATTGTAAGTAAACATTAATTGGATTATTAGCAATTAAAATATAATTGACAGGAATTATGCTAAAATGTTATTTTAATACTCATAAATGGAAGAATATTGATGCCTATTTTTTATGTTAGTGGTTATGTTGATTTTTTGACCTTTTAGTAATTACTTTTTCCTTTATTTTCATCAAATCCACTTTGACACATATTTCCTTACTCAAAATGAACTGATTATTTTCAAAATATGCTTAAAATTCCTTTTGAGAAAATATCTTCAATTCAAATTTTCTTTCACCATCTCAAACAGAAAAGAATGTATCAGATAAAGTAAATGTTCAATGGAAATAATTGGCACTGGGGGCAACTATGTGGTAAAGTAGATAGAGCACTGGCCATAGAATCAGGAAGACCTGAGTTCAAATGTGACCTCAGACACTTAATAAGTACCTAGCTGTTTGACCTTGGGCAAGTTACTTAACCCCATTACCTTACAAAAACAAAAAAGAAAATTAAATAAAAATGTTGGCATCCATAGTCTGAAAGTTTTCAAAGCATTTAATAAGTATTAGCTCTTTTGGACCAAATGATCCTTTGAAACAGGTATAAAATATTTTATTGCTACCATTTTATTATTATATAAAAGGAACCTCAGTTAGGTTCTAGAGGTTAAACATATATTTTAGAAAGAAAATTTAAATACTACATTCTTTTTAATTTTAATAATCTATTCCCTGAACCATGCAGTCTTTCTAAAACAACAGGAAAAGTTAAAGAGTAAAACTATAACACAAGGAAAATATATAAAAAAGAAGCAACAATAAAAACAACAGCAATAACAGCATCAGCATCAAAGTACAATGGCAATTAAAATTTAAAAGAAATGGCAACATTTAGGACAACAAATAACTAAGTCTCAGGAAATTTTCTTGCAATGATAATAAGAAATTTCAAAATGTTTTATAAAGCCAATAAACTAATTAAGAATGGGAATTCAGACAGAAAATAGAGCTATCAAAGAATAACTCTGAAAGTTGAAAAATATTTAAAACATTGAACACATTCTAAAAGAAACTGGAACTTTGAAACTAGACATATATAGACTCCAATCTAAAAAATAAAAAGAAATGCTTAACAAGAATATAATAGAATAACATCAAAAGGAAGAAAAATTTAATCTTGTTACACTGAAGACCTCAAATAGTAACAGAATCTAAAACATAATGGCCACTATCAAGATATAAAGAAATTTTTAAAAAAATTACAATACTATATGAAATTATGTCTGATCATCACACAGAAAATTAAAAACAAAGCACAAACCAAAAATTGATCAAAATTGTAAGATACCAGTAAGGAAAATTATAAAGTTTGACTCTCTTTGAAATGTAGTTAGATTTTCAACAATAGAAATATCTCAATAGCATTTGCAAGATCCTTCATTATAAAGGAAAAAACACTGAAATTTTGCAACATTTAGTGACCCTGAGAATTAATCAAAGAAAACAAAATTGTATTCTGAAAATGAAAGTGACCATACTTTATTAAAAATACTACCCTGTAAAGTTGTGCTCATATATAACTTTTTTAAAGATGAATTTTCTTTCTTTGCTTTTTTCCTTTATAGCATTATATTATTAATTAAACATTTTTAGCTTGCAATATTCATTTGCAACATTCTTTTTTTGTAAGATTTTGAGTTTCCAATTTTTCTCCTTTCCTTCATTTACTTTACTTTCCTTAAGGGAGCAATAATATGAAATAGGTAATACATGTAGAATCATATTAAGCATATTTTCACATTATTCAGGTTGGGAAAAAATTAGAACAAAAGGTAAAAGTAATGAGAAATAAAAAAAAGAATATAAAAATAATATAATTGCATCTACTTCAGACTCCTTCATTCTTTCATTGAATATGCTTAGCATTTTCCATCAGGAAACTTTTAGAATCTTATTGAATTATTGTGTTGCTGAGAAAAGCTAAGTTTAATTGTACAAAATCATACAATGTTCCTTTTACTATCCACTGAGCTTTCTCACTTCACTCAGCATCATATCATAAAAGCAGGTTATTTTTTCCCTGAAATTGTTTATTCACAATTTCTTACAGGCAAAAATCCATTATATACATATATCACAACTTATGCAGTCATTCTTCAAATGATGGACATTCTCTCAATTTCTAATTATTTGCTAATACAGAAAGAGTTGGTATAAATAATTTTATAAATGCAGGCACTTTCCCCTGTTTGATTAATTGTTTAGGATATAGATGAAATAGCAGTGTAACTGTATCACATAGAATGCATAGCTTTATAGAACTTTGGTCATCATTCCAAATTTTCTACTCCACCAAGAAAGCATTAGTATACCAGTTTTCCCACATCCCCTTCAACATTTATCCTTTTCTTCATCTGTCATATTACCAATCAGATAACTATGGAATGGAACTTCAGGGATGTTGCTAATCAATAGTGATTTAGAGCATTTTTTAATGGCTGTAGATAGCTTTAATTTGTTCATCTGAAACCTATGTGCTTATATTCTTTGACATTTTATCTATTGGGCAATAATTTATAGGCTTAAAAATTTGGTTCAGTCTCTATATATTTGAGAAATTAATCCATTATCAGAAACACTAACAAAAAATTATTTCTTAGTATCCTTTATTCCTTTTATTCTTGGTAGAATTGCTTTTGTTTGTGTAAAACCTTTTGTAATGTATTCTCATCAAAATTATCTATTTTGCACTTCATATGGTTCTCTGTCTTCTGTTGGATCATAAACTCCCTCTGTCTCTATAGCTCTGATATATGAAAAATTCTTTGCTCTACTTATTTTCTGCCTAAATTATGTAACCATTATGATAATTTATTGGTGTACGGTGCAAAATATTAATCTATGCCTATTTTCCATACTATTTTCCAGTCTTCCAAGCAGGTTATTTTCAAATAGTGAGTTCTTATCCCAGAATTTGGAGTCCGATTTTTTCAAATAGTAGATTACCACAATAATTTACTGCTATGTCTTGTGTACTATACATTAATCCATTACTTTTCTCCTTAGTCAACAGCAAAGAGTTTTGATGATTCTCACCTTATAATATAGTTTAGATCTGATATGGCTAGGTCACTCTATTTTGCAATTTTTAAATGATTCCCTTGATATTCTTGACCATTTTATGATAAATTTTTATTTTTATCTTTTCTTACCTCTGAGAAATGCTTTTTGGTGTGTTGACTGACTAATAATGCATTGAATAAGAAAATTAATTTAGGTAGAATTATCCATTTTACTATATTGTCTTGACCTACCCATTAGCAACTACATTTTTTTCAGTTATTTAGATCTGATATTATTTATGTGAAATGTGTTTTGTTGCTTTATGGGGGTTTATTTAATTACCTTCAGTTTTGTTAAAAGTGTTATTTGACACAAGTGATTTCTTAGTTGATTTTCTAGGATTCACTAAGGTTAACATCTTGTCAGATATAAAGAGTGATAATTTTGTTTGCTCTTGCTTATTCAAATTCCTGCAATTTTTTTTCTTATCAATAAATCTAACATTTCTAGCATAATTCTGAATAATAAAGGCTATCTTTCTTTTCACCTTTAATCTTATTGGGAATAGTTCTAGCTAATTCCCATTTTGTATAATGCTTACTGACATATTGAAATGGATAATATTTATCATGCTAACAAAAGCTCCATTTATTCCTACACTCACTACTGTTGTTATTTTTAAAATAGGCATGGATATTGTATTTTGCCAAAATATCTTTCAGCAACTTTTGAGATAATCATATGATCTTGCTTTTGAAAATAATGATATTTTCAATTAAGTTCATAGTTTTCATAATTCTGAACCATCTTTGCATTCCTGTTATAAACCACAACAGGTAATAATTTATTGTCCTGGTGAGAATTTCTTGCATTCTTTTTGTTAATATTTTATTTTTGTTATTCACATCAATATTCATTGGGTAAATTAGTCTATAGTTTTATTTCTCTGTTTTGGTTCTTCCTGGTATAGGAATAAGCACCATAATTGTGTGATAAAAGGAATACAATAGGACTTCTATTTTTTCCAAGTAGTTTCAAAAGTATTGGAATTAATTGCTAATTGTTGGGTAAAGACTTTAGCGATGACTTGGTCAATCTCTTTTTCCCCCTAAAATAGTTAAGTATTTTTTTAAATTAATGAAGGGCAATATAAATTTTCATAAATATTCATCCACTTCATTTAGATTATCTGATTTCTTATCATAGTGAAAGTATCTCTGAGTGATTGCTTTGATTTCCTCTCCATTGGTGCTGAATTTAATCTTTTCATTTTTATACTGGTAATTTAGGTTTTCTTTCTTTTTTATAACATATATATCATTTATATCATATAACCAAGTATTAACTATTTTGTTTTTTTCAAAAATGTATTTTTTATTTATGAGATCAATTGTTTCCTAACTTTCAATTTTCTTATTCTCTTTTGACTTTCAGAATTTCTAACTTTTTATTTCATTGGAGATTTTTTAATTTGTTCTTTTTTACAACTCTTTTAGTTTGGAGTCCAATTCATGTATCTCCTCCTTTTCAATTGTATTCATTTAAACATTCAGGAATATAAAATTTCTCATTAAAAATTCTTTATCCTGTAATTTTTGGTATGTTGTTTCAATACTGTTAAATCTAAATGAAAAGGAAATAAAATAATTAAATAGCTGCATTTTAGAAAAAAATGAACAATAAATCACTGAACTCACTAACAAAAAATTTTCAGAACCATAAGGATTTTTAAATGAATTCTATCCAACATTTAAAAAAATTAATTCCAATGCGAAATGAACTATTTGGAACCTAGGCAAATAAGGAGTCCATATCAATTATAAAACTGGCAGAAAGCATATGTTTATCTAAAAAGATGCTGAAAAAGCTTTTGACAAAATGCAGTGTCCATTCCCATTAAAATTAATAGCCAGTACAAGAATAAATGGAGATACTGCAAATGTTAGTTTTAGCAGAATAAGAAGAAAAAATAATGAATGAGAATAGAAAATGAGGAAATAAAACTATCAACTTTTCCATATGATATGATGTTATACTGAGAGAATCATTATGAAATGCAAAAATAGGTAATTTTGGCTATATTAAATTGAAAAGTTTTTGCACATACAGGAGCAATACAAACAAGATTAGAGGAAAACAGAAAACTGGGAAAAGTTTCATATAGCCAGTGTTTCTGATAAAAACCCTCCTTTCTAAAATATATAGAGAATTCAGTCTAATTTGTTAAAATTCAAGTTATCTCTCAATAGATAAGTGGTCAAAAGATATGAACAGGCAGTTTTCAGATGATGAATTTTGAATTCTCTCTAGTCATATGGATAAATGTTCTAGGTCACATTCATTAGAGAATTACAAACTAAACAACTTAGGGGTACTAACTTATAACTATCAGATTTGCTAATATAACAGAAAGTGAACTGATAAATTTTGGGTAGGATGTGATAAAACTGAGAAACTAATGCACATTTGGTGGAGATGTGTATTCATCCTACCTTTATGGAGAGCAAATTGCAACTATGCATAAAGGGAAATAAAAATGTGCATACCCTTTGATCCAGAAGAGATCAGAAAAAAATGGAAAAGAATCCACATCTATAAAAATAATTATATCAGCTCTTTTTGTTGTCACAAAGAATTAGAAATTGAGATGATGTCCATCATTTAGGGAATGACTGAACAAATTGTATTATATTCTTCAATGGAATGTTATTCTATAAGAAATCATAAGCAGGCAGATTTCACAAATACCTGAAATTGATTCTGAGTGATAAGAGTAGAACTAAAAGAATGTTGTACACATTAGCAACAACATTGTGTGATGATCAACAATGATGACAAAGCTCTTCTCAGCAATACAGTGATCAAAGTCAATTATAATAGACTTATAATGGAAAATTCCATTCACATTCAGAGAAAGAATTTTGAAGTCTTAATTCAGATAAAAGACTAACACTTTTCCTTTATTTATTTATTTGTATTTTTATCTTTTTGAATTCTTTGTTTTTCCTTTTTCTTTTGTATACTTTTCACTTTTCTTATGTTTATTTTTTCTCAACATCACTAATATGGAAATATGTTTAAAGTAATTACATATGCATTACCTTTATCAAACTACTTGCTATCTAGAGGAATGGGGAGGGACAGGCAGGAAGGTGACAAATTTGGAAAATCAAAATCTTAAAAATGAAAATAATCATTACATGCCACAGGAAAAATGAAATAATAGAATAAAAAGCTGTAAGGTAGTTTAAACAAATATTAATACAGAATATTTTAATTGCATACTGAACATTACAGTTTCTTTGTGTATTTAAATTAGTTGTTTTACTAGGTTGAAGAATTATAAGCTGACATTTACTTCATCTTTAAAAAGAGAACTTGAACTAGATAACCTCTGAGATACTTCCCAGATATAAATCTTTCATAAGAGGATCAGTTCAAAGAATGTTTTGTGTGTATTAATATATTGTCTGTTTTCCAGTTTTGTGTATTAAAAATATCTTCCATGCATCACACACACTAAACAAAATGGAGAACTTAGACATTTTTCTTGTCTTCACAAATAATAAAAAGTTACACCAAATAAGAATTATGCATTTAAGAAAAAAGCATTTAGAAAATTTACACCTTTGAGTAATAAATGGGAAGGGATAAGGTTTGAAAGACATTGTATAGTTAGAATTTCCTTTCAGTAGATTAAACAAAAACAAATGAAGAGGAAGAACAACTAAAGTCCTTCACTCATAAAAGAGGTAAATAGAAGAAAGAACACATTCAAGTCTCTTAATTTTAATTATGAATAAATTCAACAATCCAATAAAACAATATAAAGAAAGAATCTACAAATTTTACTTACAATATAACTTAAAAACAAAAAAACATACATAAACATAACATAAAAAGGGCATGAAATATTACTATATATCAAATAAGTCCCCCAAAGTAGAAGTTATAGCCATGATAACAGAACAATCAAAATTACAAAAAAATTATGAGGCAGATAAATAAATTTTAAAAAATTATATGATTTTAAAAAGAATCTTCATAAAAACATTCAGAATATCAAAGTCATTTGCTCCAAAACTGTGCAAATACAAAAGAGCAGAAATTTAATGTTCCTCTCTTGTTGGTAGATAAACATAACAATTCCTAAAGAAAGTAAAGCTAAAAAACTGAAGAATATTTTCATTTTCAAAGATAGATGTAATATAAAAGATATGCAAAATGAGGGACATTTGTACATGGGGAATTTCGCATTCCTTGAATCAATACTATGATATTTATTTCTCTATATATGTACTGTTCAGTCAATGAATAAGTGAGTACATATAAATATATGCATATATATAATTTTTAAATATTTAAAATTTTTAAATTAAAATATTTTATTTCTTTTACAAAAGGAGTTAAGGGGATAAATTTAATACTGCTTTTATTTCATAAACTATATGATAAAGAAGTCATAGAAAGGAAGTAGTTTTTCTCAAATTTTTGTAGTGATAGTAATCAGATCGATGAACACAATAGTGCCTTATGAAGCATCAATTTAATAATTTACCCAATAAAACTATTATGAAAAGAAGAAGTTGAAAAGAACTTTTTTATGTCAAAAACCCTCTGGAAAACTGCAGTAATAATCCCCACAATTATTCACCATATATTACATTGTAAAGTCCTGATCCAGATACTGAGTAGGCAAAGAGATAAGCGACACATCTGTATATCACAGAAATAGCACTTGATTGGTATGCAAATGTAATGGAAAGCAAAAGTGTGATAAATATAAAGACCATAACAAAAGGGGAACCCAAGGTAAAATGTGATTTTTCTATTTTTTTTGTTTTTTGTTCTCTCTTTACTTTTTCCTTCTATCATCTATAGTTTTCTTTAGATCATGAGTTAAACATTCTGAACTTTTTGTGATAAGAAAATGAGGTTCTCATCATTGAGAATGCAGATTCACAAATTCTATAAAACATTTAATGAACAGTTGGTTGCAATTCTATATAAACACTGTAGAAAAATAGGCAGAGAAGGAACTCTGCCTAACACTTTCTATGACACCATTATGGTGCTGTTACCTAAATCAGAGAGTGTTACAACAGAGAAAGAAAAATATAGACCTAACTCCCTGAAAAATATAGATGCAAAAATGTTCAATAAAATCTTAACAAAATGGTTACAACAACTTATCACTAGGATAATACATTATGACCAAATAGGATTTATCCCAAGAATGCAGGGTTGGTGCAATAGTAGGAAAACTGTTAGTATAATTAATTATATCAATACCAAACCTATCATAAATCATATGATTACATCAACAGATGCTTAAAAGCTTTTGGCAAAAAACAGTACCAATTCCTATTGAAAAGACTAGAGAGCTAGGTATAAATGGATTGTGCCTTTGAATAATAAGCAGTATTTTTCTGAAATCATCAAAAAGCCTTATATGCCACAAGGGTAGGGTTGAAGCATTCCCCCAATAATCAGGGTTGAAGCAATGATGCCCATTATCACCTCTACTATTCAATATTGTTTTAGAAATGTTGGTTGCAGCAATAAGAGAAGAATAAATTTTAGGAATTAGAATTGGGAAGAAAGAGACAAAACTCTCACTTTTTGCAGATGACATGATAGTATACATAGAGAATTCCAAAAGTGAAATAATAAAAAGCTAGATATAATTAGCAATTTTAGGAAATTTGTAGGATATAAAATAAACCCTCATAAATCCTCAACAAATCTATATATGCCTAGCAAGATGCAGGAGAAAGTACTAGAGAGAGAATTTCCATTCAAAGTAACTTCAAACAGTATAAAACACTTGGAAGTCTAACTACCAAGGCAGACTCAAAAACTTTGAAAAGATTGCAATGCACTACTCACACAAATGAAATCAGATTTAAATAACTGGGCAAATATCAACTGCTCAAGGATAGACTGAGTTAATATTATAAAAATGGCAATTCTGCCCAAATTAAACTACCAATCAAGATCCTAAAAAATTACTTTAATGAGGTAGAAAATAATGTAAGTAAATTCATATGATGAAATAAAAAGTTTAGAATTTCC
Source organism: Macrotis lagotis (assembly GCF_037893015.1). NCBI lineage: Eukaryota > Metazoa > Chordata > Mammalia > Peramelemorphia > Peramelidae > Macrotis > Macrotis lagotis. The sequence continues at coordinate 77,507,476 of NC_133665.1, forward strand.
AGAAATTTATTAGTTAAAAAGTGGGTGGCTTAGCCCTAGCAGATCTACAATTATATTATAAAACATCAGTCATCAAAAGTGTCTGGTATTGGCTAAGAAATAGAATCATGGATCAGTGGAATAGACTTGTTGCAAAAGAAATAGCTGGAGGGGCAGCTAGGTGGCATAGTGGATAAAGCACCAGCCCTGGAGTCAGGAGTACCTGGGTTCAAATCTGGTCTCAGACACTTAATAATTACCTAGCTGTGTGGCCTTGGGCAAGCCACTTAACACTGTTTGCCTTGCAAAAAATAAAAACCTAAAAAAAAAATCTGGAAATGATTATTGTAATCTGCTAGTTGATAAACCAAAAGAGTCTATGTATTGGGGTAAAAACTCCCTCTTTAATAAAAAACTGTTGAGGAAACTGGAAAATTTGGCAGAAACTTGGATTAGACCAGCACCTGACAACCTATACCAAGATTAGTTCAAAATTGATACATGGTTTAGACATAAAAAACATATTATAAGCAAATTAGGAGATCACGGAATCATTTCCTTATGATATCTATGGAAAGTGAAGCAGTTTATGACCAAGGAATAGATGGAACATCATTAAAACAAACTAGATCATTTTGATTACATAAAATTAAAAAGCTTTTGCACATACAAAACATCTGTAATCAAGATCAAAAGAAATTTAATAAATTGGGAAACAATTTTTATAACTAGTACTTCTGACAAAGGACTCATTTCTAAAATACACAAAGAACTGAATAAAATTAGAGAAAAAACCAAGCCATTCCCCTATTGACAAATGGTCAAAGGATATGCAAAAGCAATTTACAGATGAGGAAAACAAAGTAATGAATAGTCATATGAAAAATTGCTCTAAATTGCTAATTATTAGATTAATTAAAGCATCTCTGAGGTACAACATCACACTTTTCAGACTGGCCAATATGACCGGAACAGAAAATGTTCAGTGCTGGAAGGGATGTGGGAAATCTGGGACACTAATACATTGTTAATGGAGCTGTAAACTTATTCAACCTTTTCGAAGAGCAATTTGGTATTATACCCAAAGGCCATTAAAAATATCTATACCCTTTGATCCAGCAATACCACTATTGGGTGTATACCCTGAAGAGATTATGAAAAAGGGTATAAACCTCACTTGACAAAAATATTCATAGCATCTCTGTTTGTTGTGGCAAAGAATTGGAAATTGAGTCAATGTCCATCAGTAGGAAATGGCTTAATAAACAGTGGACTATGTATGGCATGGGACACTATTGTTCTATTAGAAACCAGGAATTAATGGGAATTCAGGGAAGCATGGAAGGATTTAAATGAACTGATGCTGAATGAGATGAATAGAACCACAAAAACATTGTACACCCTAACAGCAATGTGAGGGTAATGATCAACCTTAATGGACTTGCTCACTCTATCAGTGAAACAATCAGGCCCAATTTTGTGGTATCTGCGATGGAGAATAACACCTGTATCCAGAGAAAGAATTGTGGAGTTTGAACAAAGAATATAGACTATTACCTTTAATTTATAAAAAAAAAAGCATTATCCTATTTTGTCATTTTGCTATCTCTTATTCTTTACTTTTCTTCCTTAAGGATATGATTTCTCTCTCACCTCATTCTACTTAGATAAGTCTATAGCATGGAAACAATGTAAACAAAAACTAATAGATGACTTTTTGTGGAGGGAGGGGAGGTAAGTAAGATAAGGGGGAAAATTGCAAAATTCAAAATAAATAAAATCTGTTTTTAAATATAATTACACTAAAATTGCCCTGTGATCTTAGTACAGGGGGTAAATTGAAGGAATTCACCAATCACCTCCTGAAAGAGATCCCAAAATAAAAACTTCTAGGAATATTATAGCCAAATTCCCAAACTCTGAAGTCAAAGAGAAAATATCAAAAGCTGCCAGAAACATACAATTCAACTACTGTGGTTCCACAGTCAGGATTACACAGGATGTGGCAGCATCTATATTAAGGTGTCATAAGATTGTAATATGATATTCCACAAGGCAATAGATCTTGGCTTACAATGAAAATCCATTTCGCAACAATACTGAATATCCTCTCTCAGGGGAAAAGATGGATTTTCAATGGAACAGGGTACTTTCAAACTTTCCTATTGAAGCAAATATAGCTAAAAATATAGTTTGCTTTTCAAGTAAAGGACTCTGCTGAACCATAACAGAGATGAATGAGAAGGACTAACTATGAGGAACTTAATGATGCTGAATGATGTATTTCTTCATGTGAAGAAGATATTTGTAACTACTATAAATGTTCCTCATTTACAAGACCTGTTAGAAAGAGCATATAGAGACAGGGCTTAGGAAGGAGCTGAATATAATGGTATAATATAGTAATATAGTAAATAATATAGTAAAAAATGGAGTCAATGGGTGATAAAGGGAAGTACTGGGAGGAAGAGAAAGGAGAGGAAGAAGGAGCTAAGGTATTTCACATAAGAGCCAAGAAAAAGCTTTTTCAATGGAGTGGAAATGGGGAAGGCAAGGCAGAATGAGTGAGCTTTCATTTTCATCAGAATGGCTCAGAGAGGAAATAACATATACATCTAATGAGGTATAGAAATCTATCTTACCCTAGAGAAAAATGAGAAGAAATGGATGGGATAAGGGAGAACGGGGGAAATAGGTGATAGGATAGAGGAAGATTGTGGGAGAAGGTACCCAGATACAACGCACTTTTGGACAGGGACAGGATGAAAGGAGAGAGAATAAGGAAATAGAATAAATGAGAGTGAGGAGGAATAGAGTGGAGGGGAATATAGCCAGTAATAGCAGCTGTGGGAAAAAATATTGAAGCAACTTCTCTGGAGGACTTATGATAAAGAAGACAACTCACCCCAGAGACAGAATCACTGGAATCTGAACATATTCTGAAGTACTTTTTTCTCTCTCTCTCACTATTCTTGAGTTTGTTCATCTTCTTTGAGGGGGAGGGGGTTTATGTTTACTCTAATAACAAAATTATTGTGACAATATAAAATAAATAAACCAAAAACCAATAAAAATAAATAAAAATATAAAAGGGATGGTAGTCAGAAGCAAAACACTGGTGAGGAGAGATATGCTGAAAGTACAGAGAAAAGTACAAATGGAGGTAACATAGGATAGAGGGGAATAACAGAGTTAGTAATTATAACTGAATGTGAAGGGGATGCATTCTTAGATAAAAAGGAAGTGCACATCAGAATGGATTAAAAATCAGAATCATACATTTTGTTCTTTACAAGAAATACATCTGAAGCAGAGGTAAATACAGAATAAGTTTAACAGGCTGGAGAATATATTATATTTCAGCTGAATTGAAAAAAAACAGGGCTAGCAATTCTTATTTTAGATAGAGAGAAAAATACATTTCTTTAAAAAGAGATAAGGAAGAAAAAAAATCTTTCTAAATGATAGCATAACAAATACTAAATTCTAAACATATATGCACCAAGTAGAATAGCATCCATGTTCATAGAGGAGAAGCTACTTAATTTACAGGGAGACAAAGACAAAAAAAACTATGCTACTGAGGGACTTCAACTTTCATCTCATATTAAGTAAATCTAAAAATGAAGAAAGTTAGGGATGTGAATAGAATTTTCAAAAAGTTAGATCTGATAGACCTCTGGAGAAAATTGAATGAAGATAGAAAGAAATACAAATTTATATCAGTAGTACACTGCACCTACACAAAAATTGACCACATTTTAGGACATAAAAACTTCACAATCAAATGCAGAATGTCAGAAATATTTAGTGAAAACTTTTCAGATCATGATACAACAAAAGTCATGCGTAAAAATAATCATGGAATGTGATACTTTAAATAGAAACTAAATAATGTTATATATTAGAATAAGTGGATCAAACAAATCATAAAAAAGAATAATGTCATCCAAGAAAATGAAAATACTTAGACAATGTACCAAAACTTTTTAGGGAAAAGTTACATATCTTTAAATGCTTAAATGAATAACAAAAGAGAAAGAGGACATCAACTAATTTAGTTTGTAACTTCAAAAATTCTAAAAACAAATTGAAAATTCCTGATGAAGTACCAAGTTAGAATTTCTGAATATCAGAGAGAATAATATCAAAAATATGAAAATTATTGAAGCAATAAATAAAACTAACAGTTGGTTTCATGAAAGAAACCAATTAACCAAATAAACCTTTACATATTTGATTTAAAAATTGGAAGAAAATCACAAATCCAGTATCAAAAATAAAAGGAATAAATTCAACATCAATGAGGAAGAAATAAAATTAATTCTGAAAATTTTTGTCCCATTATATACCAATAAATATAACACTGTATGTAAAATAAAAGAATATGACATTAAATATAAATGAACAGATTAACATAAGAGGAAATAAAATACTTAACCCCATTTCAGAAAATGAAATTTAACAAGAAATCAATGGAATCCCTGAGAAGAAAATATCAAGGGATAGATGAATTAGCCATTGAATTCTACCAAACATTTAAAGAAAAATTGATTGAATTTTGATATAAATTAGGTGAAACATTAGATGGAAAAAGGAGTTCTGCCAAATGTAATTTCTGATTATAATAAAATGCTGAAGTGTAGATACAGAGAAAGAAAATTATAAGCCAATTTTTCTATTGGATATTGATGCAAAAGTTTTAAATAAATTATTAGCAAAAAGATTATTGCAAGGCATCGCTAGGATAATACACAATGATCAAAATTCATTTACATACAGATTACAGGGTTAGTTCAATTTTAGGAAAATTGTCAGTGTAGGAGACTTCAGGCCAAGAGGGCAGAGAGAAGTCAGGCACTGTTTTTAGCTCTCCTGTCTTTCCCACTGAACGAATAAGAAATAAGCCTCTTAACAGACTCTGGAATGATAGAACCCACAAAAGAACAGAGCAGAATATCTTCTGGCAATGTCTGTCACGGGAGGGACCATGGATGTGCTCAGGAGAGAGAGTAGAGACCAGCACATAGGCTTCAGGGTGAGGCAGGGGATTAATCTGAAAACTGTTGAGGTGGGAGTGAAAGTGTTTGTGCTGTGAGTAGTGGTAGACTGGGAGAGATCCAATAGGACTGTGTAGAACAATCTTTTGGCTAGCCTGTCTGGTCTGGATGATTGAATAATGATCCCTGGTGCTCCCAGAGGAGACCCCCACCCACCCCCTGGGAAATCCTGTGGGAGGGCTTGATGTGCACATAAAATCCAGAGGAAGTTTCTGGTATTCTTTGTTGGTTGGTCCACTTATTCCAGTAAGCAAGACCTCTAGAGTTCTCAATACCAAAGACCTTCAAAAAAAGCTCTTCCCCCAACACAAGACCCTAGGGAAAGCTAAGACTACAAAAAGCCCAACACAAAACAGTATCTTTTGAGATGAGGAAACTAACTCAGAAAAGGAAAGAAGGAAGCTTTAGAGGAGAATATGACTTGATATCCAGTACAGAAAGACTTCTAAGAAGAGATAAAGGAGTTTAAAATCAAATGGAAAAATTTGGAAAATAAATGCAATAGAAAATTACCATCTTGTAACAAAAAATGACAGAGGAAACAAATCCTGTAAAATATATTTGGACAAATACAAAAAGCAAATTCCATCAAAAACAAAGTTAAAAGGGGTACATGATTCAGACATAAAAGATAATAATAAAAGTCAGCTAGAAGAATAAGAAATAATTAATCTGTCAGATCTGAGAAAACATGAAAAGTTTATAACCAAACAAACCATAAAATGCAAAATGGTTAATTTTTATTTCATTAAATTAAAAAGATTTTGCATAATAAAAGTAAGGCAGCCAATATTAAATGGAATGCAGTGTCATTATAGCTAGTGCATCTTTTTTCCAAATTAATATTATATTTTATTTTTCCAATTACAAGTTACAAAAATTTTTCATCATTCATACACATGTGTATGCACATTTTTAAGTTGCATAATTTCCTTCCATTCTCCTTCCCTCAGGAGTGTACAGTCAGGTGAATATTGTATATACACATTTGTGTTTAACATTTTTATGGATAACTCATATTCTCTATGAAGAATTCAGATTAAACAAAAGAAAGAAATCCATGAGATCAGAAATAAATCCATAAGAGAAATGTTTTAAAAGTATATACCCTGAAGAGATCATGAAAAAAGGGTAAAAACATGACTTGTACAAAAATATTCACAGTAACTCTGTGATAGCAAAGAATTGGAAATCAAGTGAATGTCCATCAAATAGGGAAAGACTTGAACAAATTGTGGTATATGTACATTATGGAACACTATTGTTCTGTTAGAAACCAGGAGGGATTGAATTTCAGAGAAGCCTGGAAAGACTTACATGAATTGATGCTGAGTGAGTGAGATGAGCAGAACCAGAACTTCGTACAACATAACAGCAACATGAGGTTGTTGATCAATCTCAATGGATTTGCTCATTTCATCAGTGCAGCAATCATGAAAAAATTTAGGGTATCTACAATGGAGAATACCATCTGTATCCAAAGAAAGAACTGAGGAGTTTAAACAAAGACTAATGACTTTTACCTTTAATTTTAAAAAAGCTATCTTTGTTATGTAATTTTGCTATCTCTTACATATTATTTTTTCCTTAAGGATATTATTTTTCAATACATTCAATTTTGATCAATGTATAGCATGGGAGCAATGAAAAGCCTATTAGACTCCCTTGTGGGGAGGAAGTAAGCAAGATTAGGGAAAAATTATAAAACTAAAAAAATTAAATATTAAAAAAGTGAATGCGGTGTTCATTTAGATTCTGTAGGATTTGTATTGTTTTTATATTGTTTTGTTTTATTTTTTCCCCTCTGTATGGGGATTGCATTATCCATAGTAGGTCTCTTAGTGTTGTCCTAGCTCTCTGAAGTGCTGAGAGGAACTGCATCTCTCAAGGTTGATCAACTCACAATGTTGTTAATGTGTACAATGTTCTCTTGATTCTGCTCCCTTTCCTCAACATCAGTTCCTGTAATTCATTCCATATTTTCCTAGAGTCAGACAATTCATGGTTCCTTATACAACAATAATAGGCCATTACATTCATATATCATCTCTTGTTCAGTCAACCACCAATTGATGGGCAACCCTTCAATTTCCAATTCTTTGCCATGACAAAAAGAGCTGCAATGTAGGACTTTTCCCATTTTTTTATGATTTCTTTGTATATAGGCCTAGCATTGGTATTTCCATTTGGGCATAGTTTATTGCACTTTGGGCATAGTTCTATATTGCTCTCTGGAATCATTGAATCAGTTCACAACTCTATCAATAATTAATTAATGTCCCAATCCTCCCATAACTTCACCAACACTGATCATTTTCCCTTTTTCTCATCTTAGTCAATCTGACAGGTGTGAGGTGGAAACTCATTGTTGGTATTTATTTGGTATTTCTCTAATCAGTAGTGTTTTTGCATATGATTATATAAAACTTTAATTCTTTCATTTGAAAAGTGTCTTCATATCCTTTGACAATTTATCAATGGGGGAATGAATTGCAATCTTATAAATCTGATGCAATTCTCCATATATTTTGGGTGTCCTAATTTTTAAAGCATTGGTTTTATATGTGCAAAATCCTTTTTTAATTTAATATATTCATTCATTCATTTTACAATTTATAGTATATTATATTTATTGCTTAATCATACATTTCTCCCCTTTTGAAAAATCTGACAGAATATTACTTGGTTTGTTAATTTGTTTATGTTGTTGCCCTTTCTATGTAAACACTATACCCATTTTGACCTTATTTTGGTATAGGGTTTGAGAAGTGAATCTATGCCTAGTTTTCGCCATACAATTTTCTAGATTTCTCAACATTTTTCATTTTTTTAAATTTTTGTATGAGTGATTTTTTTATACATTACTAAAATATTGTTGTTTAAGAGTAAACATAATACCCACTACCCCTCAAAAATATAGACCCTCATGAGAAATAAAGTAAAATAAAGAGAAAAAAATGTGCTTCAATCTATGTTCTGACACAACCAGTTCTATCTTGGGTGGATCACATTCTTTATGACAAGTCCATCACAAAAGCTACTTCCATATTTTTCCACCATTGTCGTTGTTGATTGCAACTCGCTCCATCCGTACCTCCGCATGACCATATACTGTATTTTCTCTCTCCCTTCACTCTGTCCCTCTTCTAAAATGTGTTGTAGGGTAGCTGAATAGTGCAGTAGACTTACCACCCTCCCTGGGGCCAAGAGGCCCTGAGCCCACATACCACCCCTGAGACCCAGCAAACTCATGGCCCCATGGTCCTGCACAGGCCACCCAATCCTAACCCCTTGCAAGAAGTAAACAAAGGAAATGTGCTATATCTGATTATTCTCTCCTAGGATCTTCCCTCTCCTCCATCACCCACACCTTCCCCCTTCCCCCTTTTCCTTTCTCTCCTTTTTACTCTAGATGTCTTTACTGCATTGATTATATATGCTGTTTCCTCTCTGAGCCACCTCTGATGAGAGTGAAGGTTCCCTCATTCCCCCTTGTCTTCCCCTTTCCATATCATTGCAATCACTCATTGCAATAAGAAATATACATTTTATATGAAATACATAAGCCTATCCCACCTCTCCTTTCTCTTACTCCCAGTATATTTCCCTTTTAGCCATTGACTCCATTTTTATAATATATATCTTCAAATTCACTTCTTTCCTAAGCTTCATCTATATTAGGTCTTTCTACCTGCTCTATTAAATGAGAGGTTTCATACAAGTGTTATCAGTATCATTTTTCTATGCAGAAATACATGTAGTTCATCATCACTAAGTCTCTCATATTTTACCCTTCTCCTCTACTCTCTATGCTTCACCTGAGTCCTATATTTGAAGGTCAGACCTTCTGTTCAGCTCTGGTTGTTTCAACAGGAGCAACTGAAATTCCCCTGGTTCATCGAAAGTCCATTTTTCCCCTGAAAGAGGATGTTCAGTTTTTCTGGGTAGTTGATTTTCGGTTGCATTCCAAGCTCTTTTGCCTTCTGGAATATTATATTCCAAGCACTATGAGCCCTTAATATAGTTGCTGCTAAGTCCTATGTCATCCTGACTGCAACTCAATGATATTTGAATTGTGTCCTTCTGGCTGCTTGTAATATTTTCTCTTTGACTTGGGAGTTCTGGAACTTTGCTATAATATTCCTGGGGTTGCTTTTTTTGGATCTCTTTCCAGGGGAAATTAGTGAATTCTCTGAATTTCTATGTTGCCCTCTGCTTCTAGGCTATTTGGGCCATTTTCCTGTAGGAATTCTTTAAAAATGAGATCAAAGCTCATTACATGATCATGACTTTCAGGTATTGCAGTAATTTTAAAATTATCTTTCCCATATTTGTTTTCCAGATCAGTTTTTTTTTCAATGAAATATTCCACATTTTCTTCTAGTTTTTCATTCTTTTGGTGTTGAGGTATTGTGTCTTGACTTCCTTTACCTTACTTCTTCTTTTACTTCTTCCTTGACAGCTTCCTTTACCTCCATTCTATATCTGAGGGATTTATTTTCCTCAGAGAGCTTTGTTATTTCCTTTTCCATCTGGCCAATTCTGCTGTTTAAAGCATTTTTCTCTGTAATAACTTTTTGAACTGCTTTATTCATTTGACCTAAACTTATTTTTAACATGTTATTTTCCTCATCATTTATTGGATCTCCTTGACTAAGCTGTTGACTTCTTTTTCATGTTTTTCCTGCATCTCTCTCATTTCTTTTCCCAATTTTCTTCTATCTCCCTTACTTGATTTTTAAAATCTTTTTTGAACTCTGTCGTAGTCTGAGCCCAATTTCCATTTTTCTTGGGGTCTTTAGATGTAGGAGCATATGTTTCCTCATATTCAGATTGAGTATTTTGATCCCTCTTGGGATCATAGACAAAGAATTTCTCAATAGTGTTCCTCTTTTTAACTGTTTACTCATTTCTCCAGCCTGGGCCTGGTTTGGGGGTGCTTCCTGTACTTTTGAGTGTTATTGGGACACCCTCCCACAAGGATCTCAGTGTATGAAGCTCCAGCTACCCTCCTGGTCTATGAATGACCACAAGTGCTGAGGTTGGGGGACACTGTTGTGTGTGGGGCCTAGTAGTCAATTAGTATCTGAATGTGGTCAGACCCCCAGAATCCTGTTCCAGGTACAAAGGACAATCATCAGAAGTCTCCCCTACCTTTGGTGGGCTGAGCACCCAGGGCTTAGTTGCCTGGAGGCTCCTGCTTGCTGGCTCCAGGTCTCCTTCTGGTTCCTGAATCTGGGCTTCCTGGGCTTCCACCACTGGGCTGACCTTGCTGACTGCTGCAACCTCCCTGAGCACCTGGGCTTCATGTGTTCACTCTGGCAGAGGTCCCCCCTGCTGGTCCTCTAAATTGTGTCCGGTAATAGGTCAGGAAAATGCCCCCTACTTCCTTGAGCCCTGACTCCCAAGTGCCCTGTTGCAATCTCCAGGAGGCAGAAGTTTCTTCACTCTGGTGGGTTGCCAATCTAATTCCATGGAGTGGAGCCTTTCCACTATTTTCCAGGTTACCTTGGTCTAGAGAGTTGCCTCACTGGATCTTTCTTTGGGTTCTATCTCTCAAAAAATTAGTTAGAGTCATAATTTTAATATTTTTGAAATATTATAGAGGGAACACCTAGGAGAGAGTCTTCTCTTGTCACCATCTTGACTCTGCCCCAACAATTTTCTTTCAAATAGTGAGCCTGTATCCCACAGGTTTTCAGGTTTCTCAAATACTGGATTACTGAAGTCATTTACTACTCTTTCTTTCAAACCTATCTTAACCACTTATTCATCACTGTATTTCTTAACAAGTTGGTTTCTTTGTTGAGATGTTCAATTTTGTTGAGTGTTTCCCTAATTTTCCTAATACAATCTCTACCTATCTGGTTTAAATTCTACCTGATCACAGTGTATTATCCTGGCAATAACTTGCTTTAATGACTTTGCTAAAATTTTATTTAAGATTTTTCCATTGGGGCAACTAGGGGATGCAGTAGGTAAAGCTACAGTCCTGGAGTCAGGAGGACCTGAGTCCAATTTAAGACACTTAATAATCAACTAGCAGTGTGACCTTGGGCAAGTCACTTAACCCCACTGCCTTGCAAAAAGCAAAAAAAAAATTTTCGCATCAATGTTCAATAGGAAGATTGGTCTATCATTTTCTTTGTTTTGGTTCTTCTTTGTTTTGGTATCAGCAGGATATTGGTGTCAGAAAAGTTATTTAGTAGAATTCCTTATTGTCCTATATTTTAAATAGGTTACGTAGAATTGGAAATAAATCTTACTTAAGTGTTGAATAAAATTCACTATTAAAATCATCTAGACCTGGAGACTATTTCTTAAGGAGTTTATTGATGATATCTTCAATTTATTTTTCTAAAGAAGGGTTATTTAAGTATTTTAATTCCTCTTTTGTGAATCTGAGTAGTTTTTTTCATTCAGGTTATCAAATTTACTGGCATTTAGTTAAACAAAGTAACTCTGAATTATCTTTTAATTTACTAATCATTGGCAGTTAATTCATCCTTTTCATTTGTGATACAATTAATTTGGTTTTCTTCTTTTTTTAATCATATTAACCAAAGTTATCTATTATCTATACTATTACATTTTTCATAAAATCAACTCAGTTTTATTTATTAGATCAATGAGTTTCTTGCTTTCAATTTCATTAATCTCTCTCTTGATTTTTCAGAATTTCTGATTTTACATTTAAATGGGGATCTTTAATTTGTTCTTTTTTTAGTTGCATACCATTCACTCTTTCCATATTTTATTCATATAATCATTTAGAAATATTAAATTTCCCCTATGAATTGCTTTGACTGCATCCCATAAATAATTATATGGTGTCTCATTGTTATCATTTTCTTGGATGAAATGATGATTTCTATTTCTTGTTGTTTGATCCAATCATTTTTAAAAATTAAGCTATTTAGTTTCTAAATAATTTTTGGTTTATCTTTCCATGACCCTTTGTTATATATAATCTTTATTGTATTATAAACTGGAAAGTATGCATTTAGTATATCTGCCTGTCTGCATTTGATTGTATGGTTTTTATGCCCTAATAGATGATCAATTTTATTATATATGTCATTTATTGTAGAGAAGATGGTATTTTCTTTTCTATCTCTGTTGTTTTCTGCAAAGGTTTATCATATCTAAGTTATATATGATTTTATTTTCCTTCTTGATGTCTTGTCTATTTTGTGATTAGATTTATCTAATTCTGAGAGAGGGAGGTTGAGGTCTTCCATTATTAAAGATTTTCTGTCAATATTGCTTTGTAATTCTCTTAGCTTTTCTTCTAAGAATTTGGATGTTATACCACTAGGTGCATAATAATGATATAGCTTCATTGCTTTTGGTGCCTTTAAAGAAGATACAGTTTTCATCCTTTTGCCTTTTAATGAGATCCATATTTGATTTTTCTTTGTCTGAGATAAGCATTGCTTCTTCTAATTTTGTTACTGTGGATGAATTGTAATTTATTTTGCTCCAGTCTTATACTTGTGTGTATCTTTCTGCTTCAGTTATAGTTCTTGTAAATAACATATTGTAGGATTCTGGTTTTTACTCCATTTGTTTATCCACCTCCATTTTATGTGAGAGTTTTTTCCCATTCACACTTACAGTTAAGATTATTAATTCTATATTTCCCTCCATGCTATTTCACCATTTATATTTTTCTCTTTCTTTCTTCTTTTTCCTCCTCACCAAGGTTCTACCTTACTTCTTTAACTTTTCTTTTAAACTCTTACTTTCAGTTTATTTTCACTTATTCCTTTGCCTTCCCTTTTTCCCCCTCCCTTTTTCCCTCCCCCGTTCTCCCCCTACCCCCCCACCCCTGCATAAATTTTTAAGTCCAAGCAGGAAATGCATCTTATTGCCACTCTGGGCCAAAACTATTGAATAGGATTTATTCAAGATTCTCACCCTCCCTTCTTTCCCTCTACTAAAATAAGTCTATGAGTCTTGCCTAGCCTTCTTTTTATGTTTTTATTATTTTAACCTTTTCTTGTAATTACATCACCTCTTATTTGGCCTGATTAAAGTATTATCAATCAAAAAAAACTATCAAAGTACCAGTATTGAAAAATTGTTTGATTGTTTGATAAGCTAAAAGTATTATCAAAGTACAATAAAAGATTGACTGACTGATTGATTGATAAGCATCATTGTCTCAATCAATAAGTGGCCTCCCCTCTTCTGTCCCACTTCTCAAGAATCATGAATCACATCAAATTATAATCTCTTTATACCTTACCTCTCTTTCAAGTAGCCTCTGTGGACATACAGTCCTTGTGAGCCATAGCATCATGCAAAGCCAGATCATTTCATGAAATATTTGTATATGAAACAAGCATACTCTCTCCCACCCTCCCCCCTCTTATATCCCCAAATACATTCCTTAAACCCTTGTTAATAAAAGTATGGATTAAAATGAGATCACTTCTTAATCTCTTTATGTCCAACCCTTTTAAATACATTTCTCACTCTCTGCTCCTGATACCACAAACCTGTAAATATCTTATTAAGAAAGGTCAGTTCTGATTTAATTAACTATTAAATCTGTAAGTGCTGTAAGTACTGGAAATTCTGAAAGTTTCTCATAAGAACTTTGCAATATTTTCTACTTTATTTGAGAATTCTGGAATTTGGATATGGTAGTCCTTGAAGTTTGTATCCTAGGGTCTCTTTCTGGAAGAGTTCTGTGTATTCTTTCAATGACTGTTTTGTCTTTTTGTTCTAATGTATTGGACAATTTTCCCCTCAACGATTTCCTAAAACATAATTTCCTGGTTTTTTTTTTTCTATCTAGGCTTCCTGGTAGTCCAATTATTCTTAAATTATGTCTCCAGATTCTTTGCTGTTCCTAAAAGTAATTTATGTTTTATTCCATTTTTTCAGCCTTTTTAGTTGTTTTTTGATGGAATCTTTAATTTCATAGATTCATTGACTTCTTAGTCCAAATTCTGATTTTTAGGGTTTTTATTTTCATGAGATAACTTTTGTGTTTCTTTTCCACTTGGTTCATTTTACTTTTTGCCAAGTTGCAGTCCCTTTCCAGTAGATTGATTTGAGTATTATATGAAATATAATCTGTGTTCTATTTGTTAGATCTGAGTTTTAGATGAGTTGCATTTTTTAAAGTTGGCTAATTTTATTTTTTTTAAGAGTAACATTATTTTGCCAGTTGATTGTTTTCACTTTTAAAAAGTTGTTTCTTTGGTCAATTTTTCATAATTTTCTTGCATGATTCTAATTTCTTTTCTAAAAAAGTTTTCGTCTCTCTTTTTTCATTTTCAAATTCATTTTAAGCTCTTCTATGATCTTTTGAATTTGAGTCCAATTCATAGACTCCTTTGCACCTTCCCCTGTCTTATGATAAAGTGTCATTGTCATCTTTATTCCCTTAGTTGCTCCGCATAGTTAGTCCTCTTTTAGCTTTTTTGATCATTTTGAATCTTTGAACTCTGGTGCAGGATAACAGGGAATTTAGATCCAAACTTTTTAAGCTGGATCTAGAGTCTGATCCCTGACTTATCATTGACCAAGATGTTGCTGATGCAGCCCAAGCATCATGTTTGCAGAGATTTATTTCTTCCTTATGTACATGTTCTGTCTATGCAGTTGTTTGTTCACAAACCCGTTCTGTCTCTTGCCCTAGTGTTTAAAGTTTCAGAATTTGTTTGGGGTTGTGATTCTCCCTTCTGACTAGGTATCTAGATTCCAGAACCCATCTTGTTGTTAAGTTTTCAGAACCTGTATTGTGCTGTGACTAAAAGTCTCCTGCTGGCTTTCCAGTCTCCTACCTAGCTGAACTTTACTTCCCCTTTTCTCTCAAAGAGATAGACCATCCCTGAAAATCCTCCATGATGTCTACAATTGAAAACCTGCTTGTGTCTTGTCTTTTTTTTGTGGGATTTGTAACTTTAATATCTATGTAGAGGCTTCATTTAATGTCGTGTGGGGAAAACATCCAGGAGCATGATAAAGTTCTATGCTAGTGCTTCTGATAAAGGAGAACCAAGTCAAATTTGTAAAAACCCAAGTTATTCTTCAACTGATGAAAGGTTGAAGGATATGTACGGGTGTTTGTCAGAGAAAGAAATGAAAGTTATTTACAGTTATATGAAATAGCTTGAAATCATTGCTGATTATAAAAAATGCAAATTAAAGCTATTCTGAGTTACCTCCTAGCTATCAGATTGATAAAATGACTAGAAAGGAAAATTATCAGTGGTGAAGAGAATATGGCAAGTCTTGTACACTAATGATTGTTAGCGTTGTGAACTGATCTAATCATTTTGGAGAGCAATTTGGAGTTATACTTAAAGGGCAATAAAACTGTACATACCCTTCATCCAAAACTGCTCCTACAAAGTAGATACCCAAAGACACCATAAAAAAGTTGGAAAGATCCATATGTACAAAATATTTTATCAGCTCTTTTTGCAAGGGCAAAGAATTTGAAATTGAAGGGATACCATCAATTGGGCAATGACTAAACAGATAGTGGTATATGATTGTGGTAGAAGACTATTATTTTATAGGAAATCATGAATGAATGAACCAGAAAATCCTTGAAAGACTTACATGAACTAAAACTGCAGAAAGTGAGTATATTTCATAAAATATTGTACACATTAAGAGTAATATTGCATGATCATCCTCTATGATGGAATTGGCTCTTATCACTAGTGCAATGGGCAAAGACAGTTCTAAATGTTTTGCGATGGAAAATAGCATTCACATTTCCAATGGATTCCAAATGCAAGCAAGCTTTCTATTTTCAATTTTAAAAATGTGTTTTCTGCCTTAATTTTTTCCCCTCTCACATTTTTCCATTTTTGTTCTCATTCTTCTTTTAAGAACATGACTAATAAGGAAATGAGTTTAAGAAAACTATGCATGTATAGCCTATAACAGATTATTCACTATCAAGAGGTGGAGGAGAGAAGGGAGGAAGGGAGAAAAGGAGGGAGAGAAATGCAACTCAAAACCTTAACAAAATGAATGTTGAAAACTATCTTTGCATGTAGTTGGAAAAATAATAATTAAAATTGAAAAAATACCTTAATTCATTCCTAATGTTCATTTCTACTTAAATTTCACTTCCAATATCTCTCACTTCCTTTGACCCCCCCCTTTCATCCACTGAATTGTGAAATCATGCGAAATAATTTCCATATTATCCACTTTTCAAAAAGCAAGAAAAAATGATATGGCAAAATTATGCTTCAATATTCATTCAGAAATTTCCACTTCTTAATATGAAAGTTGGTAGAAACCTTGCATATTGAGTCTACTGGAAATGCACTAAATAGATATTTTAATAAGAATAAAAAAGTTTCACATTTGAGCATCAATAAAACCTTACTATTACTATACATAATGATTTACACTTGACTTTGCTGCCTCAGTTTATATAGATCTTGTCATTTTGGCCAAGATGGTGGAGAGAAGCCAGGCCCTGTGCTAAGGTATCCTGATCTTCCCTCATATATAGTATGAAAGAAACCTCTTAATAGAAAGCTGATTGACAAAACCCAGAAAGAGAAGCTAGGAGAAGAACACCTACCTCAAGCTCTGTCTCCTGGGATCCTGGGTGTTCTGGGCCAAGAGAACAGACAGCCAGTGGAGGTGGGGTGAGAGCCAGAGTAGTCTAACATCTTTCTTGGAGGCATCCATTGTGGGAACTGCTCCAAGAAACAACTAGAGTGTAGGGGCATTGCAGTGGGACTGATGGTCTGAGGCTTACTAGAAAGGGATCAAGGATGAGTTCCAGGCTTTAGCACCCTTACTGGCTGGGCGGAGTTATTAAACGCAGTGATCAAGGCCTCTAGCACCCCCTACTGACCAGCTGGAGATATTACTCTCAGTGAGCAAAGCCTCTATTACCCCCGATGGTTGGCCCATGTGGAGTTACAAAACCTAGTGAATAAAGCCTCTAGGGATCCCAACACCAAAGCTCTGTGAACCAGCCTCTCCCCAAATATAGGATCTTATGAAAATCAAGAAAGGCCAGTAGAAGGGGGTCATAGAAAAATTCCTAGAAGGAAAAGTCCCTAACTTAGGGATATGTAGAACCTCTGAGGAGGACAGAAAGTCTTCCTTTATGAAATTAGAAAGGAGTTTAAAAATCAGAAAATTTGAGAAAACAAACCTAAGAGAAGATTAACACCTTGCAACAAGAAAACAAATCCTTGGAAAATACAATTGGCCAAATGCAAAAAGAAAATAATTCTCTCAAAATATCAATTGGTCAAATGGAAAACTCTTACAAAAAGAGAATTAATCAATTGGGAAAAGAGTTTCAAGAGCTAAATGAGGAAAATTCTTCTAAAAAAAAAAGGAGACTTCTGGCCAAGATGGCTGAGATAAGATAGGCACTGTGTTAAGTATTCCTGGTTCCCCTCAAAAATAACATGAAAGAAACTTCGTAACAGAAATTTGATCAACAAGTTGTCTCAGGGAACCATAGGTGAACCAGCAACCGAGAGCAGAGAGTTAGCTAAGGGACAGCAGTGGACTGAAGTCAGAGGACTGGTGTTGGCTGTAACGACTTTGGTGAGTTATGGGTCTGAGAGTTAACTTTAGCCTCAGGAATTTTTGGCAGGGGGGAGCAGGAGGTGTGGGGTGGGAGAGGAACTCAGATGAGCTCCTGTCATAGGGAGAGTAAGTTCCAGCACAGGGTTACTGAGTGCCCCTGAAAATTAAGCAACTGGGCAAAGGACTTCAGCTCCATATTTTTGGTGGCAACATTCTTCCCTGAATGAAGGGCCACCCCTACTCCCCATGCCCTCAGGCTCAAGTGTGGGCAACATAATTCATTTAGCTGAAAGGGAGATTAACTCCCTCCTCCAAGGCCCAGCCCATTGTTCAAGGACAATTCATACCCTGCTGCCTCTCCTCCCTCCCTCCTTACTCACTCTAGGATTAGAGAGAGGGCTTCAAACATCCCAGAGAAAGCAACCAGCCCTTCTGACTGGTCGGAACTTTGAATTGCTAAGTCATGAGAACAAAGCCTCTAACATATTCAAAAGCAAACCTCTGAGAGTAAGAACTCCCCCAACATTAGATTCTAGGAAAATGAAGAAAGGCCAGTGGAAGGGGGGGCCCATGGATAAATTGTGAGGAAAAAAAACAGATTCTAACACAGAGAGGTCTAGCACTTCTGATGATAATATGAATTTATCTCCAGTCCAGAAGGACTTCCTGGAAGAAATCAGGAAGGAGTTTAAAAATCAATTGGAAAATCTGGGAAGAGAAACTGAAAAGAAAATTAACACATTGCAAGAGAAAATTAATATCTCACAACAAGAAAGCAAATCCATGGAAAATACAATTGGACAAATACAAAAATAAAATAATTCTCTCCAAATTACACTTGGGCAAGTAGAAAACTCCTTCAAAAATAGAATTGACCATTTGGAAAAAGAGTTTCAAAAAGTAAATGAAGAAAATTCTTCTCTAAAAAAGGAATGGAATTTGAGGAAACAAATGACGTCATGAGACAACAAGATTCCATTATCAAAAGATCAAAAAAAATAGAACAAAATGTAAAATACCTCATGAGCAAAACTACTGACCTTGTGAGTAGATTGAGAAGGGATAAACTGGGAATTATAGGTCTTTCTGAAAACACTGAAGGAAAAAAATCCTGGACTTAATATTCCAGGATTTAGTGATGGGAAAACTACCCTAATATCATGGAACCAGAGCCCAAAATAGTTATTGAAAGAATACATCAATCCCCTCCAGAAAGAGATCTTAAAATGGAAACAGCAAGGAATGTTGTGATGAAATACTAGAACTATCAGATAAGAGACAATTCTGCAAGCAACAAGAAAGAAACAATATAAATATCAAGGAGCCATGGGAAGGCTTATGCAGGACCTGGCTACATCAACATTAAGGGATCAAAGGGCTTGGAATGAGATATTTAAAAGAGCAAAGGAGCTTGGAATGAAGCCAAGAATCCACTATCCAGCAAAGCTGAGCCTTCTTTTCCTGGGGAAAAGATAGACATTTAAGGAAATGGGAGACTTCCATCATTTCCTGATGAAAAGAAAATAGCTAAATAGGAAATTTGGACACCAAAAAGGAGGTTCAAGAGACACATGAAAAGTTTAAAAAAATAAATAAAAGCATAAAGAAAATGAAATTGTTATTCAATAAGATGAAATTGGCTATATTTGCAACTGGGAGAAAGATTCTCATAACTCTTGAGAACTGAAGCTATATTAGAATAAACTTAGAAGTGATGAACACTCATGATTTAACCATAAGAATGTTATCCAATAAGATGAAGCTGGCCATATCCATATCTGGGAGAGAAGTTATAATAATTCATGAGAATTGTAACTATTAGAGAGAATATCCTTAGCCAGAAGTGATGGACACACATGACTTTTCTGTGACTCAAATAGAATGATTTAAAAATGATACTTCCTTAAAAAGGGGATCAATAAGGAGATGAGAGGATGAGAGAGTTTGAATGGGGTAAATCTCATTATGTGAAGAGGTACAAAAGACCTATTGTAATTGAGGGGAAGAAAAGAGGAGGTGAGAACTACCTGAAAGTTATTATCATTAGAATTGGACTAAAGTCAACTTACACTCACTCAGTTAAGCTAAGAAACTTAAGTTTCAAGTAGTAAAAGGGGAAAATGGGAGGGGGAGGGGAAGGGGAGGGGGGAGAAAAAAGGGGAGCTAACAGAAGGAAGAGAAAGAAGAAGGGGGAAAAGGGAAAAGAAAGGGTTGGTGGTTGATATAGGAGGGCAAACAGATGGAAAGTGGTGGTATTCAGAAATAAAATACTCGGAAATATGGATAAGGTGAAAAAAAAAGAGGGACAATGCAAAAAGTCGGAAGATAGAATGGAAAGCAATAAAGACTTTGCAATTAAGCTTTGAATTGAATGTAATAAAGTCTCCCCTAAAAGATAAGTGAATAGCAGAGTAGATTAAAAACCAGAATCCAAAAATATGCTGCTTACAAGAAACTCATTTGAAGCAGACAGATACATATAGAGTAAAGGTAAATATTGGAGCAAATTATACTTTGCTTCAACTGAAATGAAAAAAAAGCAGGGGTATCAATCCTTATCTCAGTCAAACCAGCAGCTAAAATAGATAATATTAAAAGAGACAAGCAAAGAAACTAAATTCTCCTAAAAGGTACCATAGACAATAAAGTATTTTCAATACTAAATATTTATGCACCCAATGAGACAGCATCCATATTCTTAGAGGAGAAGTTGAAAGAACTTCAAGAATACATAGACAGCAAAATTCTACTTAAAATAGAGAAAGAACAAATTAAAGACTACCAGTTAAATATAAAATTATAAATTCTTAAAATTAAAGAGAAATTAATAAAATCAAAAGCAAGAAAACTATTGAAATAATAAATAAAAGAAAAAGCTGGTTTTATGAAAACACCAATGAGCTTGATAAACTTCTGGTAAATTTGATTAAAAAAGAAAGAAGAAAACCAAATTGAGAAAGCTGAACTCACCACCAATGAGGAGGACATTAATGTAATAATTTGGGAATTATTTTTCCCAGTTCTATGCCAATAAATTTGATAATTTAAATGAAATGGATGAATGTTAACAAAAATATAAGTTGCCCAGTTTAAATGATGAGGATACTAAAAACCTAAATAACCCTATCTCAGAAAAAGAAATTCAACAAGCCATTATTGAAATCCCTAAGACAAAATCCCCAGGGCCAGTTGGATTCACAAGTGAATTCTACCAAACATTTAAGGAGCAACTGCTTCCAATTATATATAAACTCTTTGGAATAATAAATGAATACATAACTCTACTTAACTCTTTCTATGACACTAATATGGTGCTGATACCTAAACCAGGAAGAGCTAAAACAGAGAAAGAAAATTGTAGACCATCTACTTGTGAATGTTAGATACAATAGACTTAAATACAATCTTTGCAAAATGACTACAACAATTTATTACTAAGATATGACCACCTATGATTCATCCCAAGAGTGTAGGGTTGGTTCAGTATTAGGAAAATTATTAGTATAATTAATTATATTAATATAAATTCATCAGAAATCATATGATTATATCAAAAGATGCTGCAAAAACTTTTGACAAAATACAGCACACTTTCCCATTAAAAAGACTAGAGACTGTAGGAATAAATGGATTGGTCCTTAAAATAATAAGCAGTATCTATCTGAAACCATCAATAAGCATTATATGCAATGGGGATAGGTTAGGAGCATTCCCAATAAGATCAGGTGTGAAGTAAGTATGTCCATTATCACCACTACTATAAAATATCGTATTTGAAATGTTGACTTCAGTATTAAGAGAAGAAAAAGAAATTGAAGGAATTAGAATAGGGAATGAAACTGTCACTATATGTAGATAACATGATGGTATACCTAGAGAATCCCCAAAGTAATCTAAAAAACTACTAGTAACAATTAGTAACTTTAGCAAAGACCCAGTATATAAAATATACTCTCATAAATCCTCTACATTTCTATATATGACTATAAGATACAGCAGAAAGATCAGTAAAGAGAAATCCTATCCAAAATGTCTTCAGAAAATATAAAATATCTGGGAGTCTACCTGCCAATGCAGACTCAAAAACTTTTTGAAAACAATTAGAAATCACTTCTCATACAAATAAAATCAGATTTTAATAACTGGGAAAATAGCAACTATTCACAGAAAGGCCGAGGAAATATAACAAAAATGACACTTCTACCAAAATTACTTGTTTAGTGACCTAACAAACAAAATTCTAAAACATTACTTTAATGAGTTAGAAAAAATTGAAAAGTAAATTCATATGAAAAAATATAAAGTCAAGAATCTCTAGGGATTTAATGTGCAAAAGATGGTGGTTTAGCCCTAGTAGATATAAAATTATATTATAAAGCATCAGTCATCAAAACTGTCTAGTATTGGTTAAGAAATAGAATGGTGGATCAGTGGAATAGACTAGGTTCAATAACAGGAATGGATTATAATAATCTGCTGTTTGATGAACCCAAAGATTCCATCTTTTGTGTTAAATACTCTCTCTTTGATAAAAACTGTTGGGAAAATTGGAAGTTAGGATGGCAGAAACTTTGATTACAACAACACCTCACAAACTATAACAAAGTAAGATCAAAATGGATACAGGATCTAGACATAAAAAACAGTATTATAAGCAAGCTAGGAGATCAAGGAATAATTTACCTATCAGATATATGGGAAGGGAACCTGTTTATGACCAAGAAAAAGATGGAGAACATCTTTAAAAATAAACTAACAGTTTTGATTATATTTAATTCAAAAGTTTTTGCACAGACAAAATCACTAGATCCAAGACAAAAAGAAATGTAGCAAATTGAGAAACAATTTTTACAATTAGTACTTCTGACAAAGGACTCATTACTAAAATATATGGAGAAATGATTCAAATTAAAAAAAAACAAGACAAGCCATTCCCTAATTGGCAAATTGTCAAATGATATGCAAAGGCAATTTACAGATGAGGAAATCAATGCAATCCATAGTCATATGAAAAATTGCTTTAAATCACTAATTATTAGAGAAAAGCAAATTAAAGTATCTCTGAGATACTACCTCACACCTCTCACACTGGCCAATATGACCAGAAAGGAGAATGATCAGTGTTGGAATGCATGTGGGAAACCTGGGGCACTACTTACATTGTTGATGGAACTGTGAATTGATCCAAACTTTCTGGATAGCAATTTGGAATTATGCTCAAAAAGCAACAAAAATGTGCTTACCCTTTGATCATCAATACCACTACTGAGTCTATACCCTGAAGATATTATGAAAAAGGGAAAAACAGCACTTGTACAAAACTATTCATAGCAGCTCTGTTTATGTTGGCAAAGAATTGGAAATTGATTGAATGCCCACCAATTGCAGAATGGTTTAATAACCTCTGGTATATGTGTGTGATGGAACCCTATTTTTCTATTAGAAACCAGAAGACATTGGAATTCAGGGCAGCCTGGAAGGATTTTCATGAACTAATGGTGAGCTAGATGAGCAGGACCAGAACATTGTACACCCTAATAACAACATGCAAGTGATGATCAACTTTTATGAAATTGCTCATACCAACAGGGTTGCAATCAGACACAATTTGTGGGTATCTGGCTACAGAGAATGTCATCTGTAATCTGAGAAAGAGTTGTGGAGTTTGAACAAAAATCAAAGACCATTACCTTTAATTATTAAAAAAATGTTACCTTGTTATGTAATTCTGCTATAATTCACACTTTATGTTTCTTCTTTAAAGTTATGCTTTCTCTCTCATCACATTCAACTTCGATCAATGTATACCATGGAAACAATGTAAAGAATAACAAACTGCCTTCTGTGGGGGGGTGGGGGAGGGAAGCAAGATTAGGGGGAAAATGGTTAAATTCAAAATAAATAAAATCTTTCCATTATAGATCTTGCGATTTTTTTCTGAAAACAACACTTTTTTCTTTCACTCAATGTAATAGTACTATATCAAAATCATATGCCACAATTTTTCCTCCATTCCCCCATTCTCCAGAATTTTGACACAATTTACTATTCCACCAAATGGTCCTTGGTGTTACTTTTGTTTCATTCCCTCCTGCATTTGTCATTTTTGATAGGTGTGAGGTAGTATAAAAGTTGTATTAATTAGCCCTTTTCAAATCAGTAGTGATTTACAACATTTTGTAACACTGAGGATTTGATTCTTCATCTGACTAGTGTCTTTTACTGCCTTTGGCCATGTATCAGTTGGGGATTGACTTATTTTTATAAATTTGACTCAGTTCCATATATTTGATGAAACAAGACCTTTAGCAGGAAAAATCAATACTTCATAAATTGTTATATTTCTTTATTGTCTATGGCACCTTTAGTAAATGCAGGTTCCTTGATATTTCCTTCTAATTAGACTTATTTTTGTCTTTGTTTTTATTGAAATTATGAATTACTACTTTAGCCTTTTTTAATTCAGCTGAACTACATAAAATCCTACTACAATTCTAATTTTCCTTCTATATTTGTTTCTACTTCAAGTGTATCTTTTAAGCAAAAAAATAATTTGATGAAGTTTTTAATCCATTCTGCTATTTATTTGTTTTATGGGTGAACTCAACCACTTCATATTTATAGTTATGATTGCTAATTGCTTTTCCCTACAACCTATTTTGTTTGATTTCTTCTTTCTCTTCTGTACTTCCTCAAAAATCTATTTTTTCTAAGTACTGTCTCCCTAAAGTTGTCCTCACATTTCTGTTGCTATTTTTGCTATTTCTTTTTCTTTATTATAAATATTTCATTTGCTTTCTAATTATATACAATAGCAGTTTTTACCTATCATTTTTTGCAAAGTTTTGAATTTTACAATCTTTCTCCCAACCTTACTTCCCTCCCCACCACTTTCCCCACAGAAGAGAATCTGGTAGTCTTTACATTGCTTCCATGTTAAGCATTTATCAAAATTGAATGTATTGAGAGAAAAATCACATCTTTAAGGAAAAAATAAAAGTGATATCAAAATAACATAATACGTAAGACAACTTTTTAAAAATTGAATGTAATAGTCTTTGGGCTTGTTTAAACTCCTCAATTCTTTGGATACAGATGGTATCCTCCATCACAGATTCCCTAAAATTATCCCTGATTCTTCCACTGATGAAATGAGCAAGTCCATTATGGTTGATCATCAATTCCATGTTGCTGTTATAGTGTACAATGTTCTTCTGTTTCTGCTTATCTCACTTATGGTGAGTTCATGCAGTTATTTCCAGACTTCTATGCATTCCCATCCCTCCTGGTTTTTAATAAAATGATACTATTCTATAACATATATATATATATATATATGTATATGTGTATATATATATATAAAACACAATTTGTTCAGTCATTCCCCAAATACTGGACATTCACTCAAGTTACAATACTTTTGCCACCATTGCTGGATCAAAGGAAATGAACATTTCTATTGCCCTTTGGGCATAATTCCAAATTACTCTCTAAAAATGTTGGATCAGTTCACAGTTCCATGAACAATGTATTAGTGTCCCAGATTTCCCACATGCCTCACAATATTGATCATTGTAATTTTTTGGAAGTTTGATTGGTAAAGCACTAATAAGTAGTTTGATTTAGGGAGTATTATCATTTTTATTATATTAGCTCGGCCTATCAATGAACAGTTGATATTTGCCCAGTTATTTAAATCTGATTCTATTTGTGTAAGAAGTGTTTTATAGTTTTTTTCATAGAGTTTCTGAATTTGATTTAGCAGGTAGACTCCCAAGTATTTTATATCATCCGAGGTTAATTTGAATGGGATTTATCTTTCTTTCTCTTAATGCTGTATCTTGTTTATAATATATAGAAATGCTGAGGATTTATGAAGGTTTATTTTATATCCTGCAACTTTCCTAAAGTTGCCAATTGTTTCTAGTTGTTTTTAGATGATTTTTTAGGCCTCTCTAGGTATAACATGTCATCTGTGAAGAGTGAGAGTTTTCTTTCTTCCTTCCCAATTCCAATTCATTCAGTTTTTTGTTTTTCTCTTATTGCTCAAGCTAACATTAAAAAAAAACAATATTCTTTAGTAGTGGTGATAATGGGCATCTTTTTTTTTCACCCCTGATCTTATTGGAATTCTCTGGTTTATCCTCATTGCATATAATGTTTGTTGATGGTTTCAGACAGATAATGTGAACCTGATTTTTCTGAACTGCTGAGAATAGTTGTGTCCAGAGTCAATCAACTCATAATTTTGCAATTAATTTGCACAATGTTCTCCTCATTCTTCACACTTCACTCAGCATGAATTTATGAAAGTCTTTTCTGAAGTCAGGATACTCATGATTTCTTACAAAATAATAATACTCCAAAACATTCATGCAGGGTAGCTTATTTAGCCATTTCCCAATTGATGAGTATACCCTCAATTTCCAGTTCTTTATTTCTACAAAAAGAGCTGCTGTAAATAAATTTCCATCTGTGTATCTTTTCCCCTTTTGTTAGGATCTCCATTGTCTTTTGGACATAGTTCCAAATTGCTCTCCAGAAAGTTTGAATCAGCTCACAACTCCAAGAGTGCATTAGCATCCCAATTTTCCCCTATCCTCTCCAATATTGATCATTTTCCTTTGTTGTCATTTTAGCCAATCTGATACGTATGAGATAGTATCTCAAAGTTGTTTCAATTTGCATTTCTCTAATTAGTAATGATTTGAGATTTTTAATATAGCTATAAATATTTCTAAAGTATTTATCTGACAAGTGTCTGTTCACATCATTTGATCATTTATCAATTGAAGAATAACTTGTGTTTTTACAAATTTGATTCATTACTCTGCATATTTTAGAAATAAATCCTTTATCAGATACATTTGCTGGGAAAAATATTTCCTATCGTTATGCATTCCTTATAATGATTACATGGGTTTTATTTTTTGAAATTATTTGACATTATTCATTTTATATTTGAAATTATTCATTTTATTATTTATTGTGTTTTCTATCTTTTCTTTAGTAATAAACTTCTATTCATTGCATAGATTTGACAGACTATTCCTTTTCCTCTTAATTGGCTTGTGTTATCACCTTCATGTCTAAATCTTGTGTCTATTTTAACTCATTTTGATCTAGGTGGTGAAGGGTATGTTCATAGAAGACTAGTATCTCTGATGTGGGGGTTACTGAATCATTTTCAGAACTAATTCCCACAGCTGATTTCCATCTGATCCATCTAACTCTTTATTTTTTGGCTCCAAGAAGTTGTAGCATGCCAGCCATGTTTCATCAGGCAGGTTAATCCAATTTCAGTATAACTGAGAGAGTCTCAAACTTAATGGTGAGTTGACAGACACATCTACTCCAAGCATGAGAAGTCTTTCTTTGGTGGAATAGGTGGATGAGAATACTTCATTCCAAAGGTCATGAAGGTAACTTAAGCAGGTTCTATGGAGTACTTAGAGTTTCATTAAACATCAAAGCCATCAAGGTCATTCACTGCAGCTAGAGTCATCCCCAGTTAACTTGACTCTGTGATGACTGGATCATTAAAACTTTGGAAGAGTAAGTGAGGTCAATAACTTCTTGCAACTCTGACTCACTTAATTCCAATTTATGCATCATTTGAAAGACATCACCCATACCACTTTAATATTCCTATCTCAATGACCTTTTGTGACAATGAAGAGACAACTCAGTAGGTAAGGATAAACTAGGAGCTGTAGGCACAACCCTTTACACAGTCAGATCAGGTAATTTCCCCCACTGAAAGCAGAAGTGTGAGGAAGAGGATTAGAAAATGTACCTAAAAATTGTCTACTTACCCAGCCCAGGTCTGATTATTGTAGCAGGTGGGAACCCAACCCTGTGGTTGATTCACAAAAACATTCACAAAAACTTTTTCAAAGTAGTTTCCACTCTCTATCAGAGTTTGGAATGTGTGTACACTCATGAACAACACAAGATCCCATAGATGTGAAAGGTAAATAGGTCTTGTTGCAAGAGAATTCAGCAGATATCAAATCTAAATATTAAGCCCTAAATAAAAAAAGATTGGAAAATAAATGCCAATTTACTGAAGTTGGAGCTGGATATACATTTTTCTAGAGTGATCACAGTGAAGAGGAGCATCATGAAGCTAGGGTAGGTTTTCAGATGAAAACTTATCTAGTCTGGCACAGCAATGTGGTGCAGTGGATAGAACACTGGCCCTAGAGTCAAGAGGACCTGAGTTCAAATTTTAACTCAAACAATTACTGCTTACTTAGCAGTGTGACCTGGGGAGAGTCACTTAACACCACTGTCTTGCAAAAATAAAAAAAAAAGAAACAACTAATCTAGTCAATAAGCTTGAATGCCTCCTAAAAAGGAGTGAAGGCATGCTCATGACAATGAGATTATCACATTTGAGAGAACAATGTGCCACTATAATCAGTGACTCCCACCATGACTAAATCTGATGCACTTAAAAAATGTTTTTTTATGAAGATTTGGATACTCTCATCATCAATATACCAAAAGAGGACAAGAATATAATTTTGGATGACTTTAATGCTAGAGTATATTCAGACTACCAAATATGACAGGGAGTCCTGGAGAGGAATGGAGTTAGAAACAACAAAATAATGGTCATATACTACTGAAGACTTATGCATTTCATGACTTTCTCATTACAAACACTGTCTTCCATTTATCAAAATGCAATAAAACTTCTGGATGAACCCTCAAAGCAAACATTGGCATCTAATAGACTGTGATTGTATACGGAGAAGAGACACAGAGAATGTGAGAGTGATGATGGCAATATGTATTTCAGAGTGATGGACTAGCAATATGTATTTCAGAGTGCTGGACTGGTCACAGAATCATTGTCTTCAAGTTAAAAATTCACATTCAGTCAAAGTGACAACCCCAAGGCAAAATGACTACCAGAATATTTAATGTCAAGAGATTAGTATGCCTCTATGAAAGGGAAGAGTTTGTTGCTTACTGGGAGGGAAAAGAGTCAACCCACAGTCTTAGGGAGCAGTAAAAGAGTGGAGAATTTTCAGAAAATAAGTGTGCAACACTGCATTTGCTCATCCCGGTCAGAACATTAGTATACATCAATACCAGCTTGATGAAATACAGAAACTACTAAATGAAAAATGAGAACTTCACAGGGTTTATACAAAGGATAATTCAGTCATTTCTATGTTACCCTGTAGGCTATTAATGGGTCAAAGACTTGTTGTGCATCTCAACAACTCAGTGATGATGGAACCACTTTTATTAATATAAGGGACATGATCCTAGAGAGATGGGTTGAACAATTCCTTAATGTTCTTAATAGACCATCAAAAATGTAAGGAGAAGCCACTGACTAATTCACATTGAAGTCAATCTATCCCTAGGTGAAGTTCCAACTGAAGAAGGGGGTTTGAATGCGTTTATGCTCTATTTAAGTAGCAAAGCACCTGACCCCTTTTCTATTCCAGCCGAGATCTACAAGGTGTGGGGTCCACACCTTGTCCAGAAGTTGACTGAAATTTTCCAGTTTATCCTCTAAGAATTCAAGGATGCCTCAATCTATATAAAGGTAAAAGGAATAGATTGATCTATGACAATCACAAGTGTTTTTCTTTTTTGTCATTGCTGATAAGATTATTGTCAGAGTCCTTCTCAATAGGTTGATCCTTCACTGGAAGAAGGTAAACTCCCTGAAAGCCGGTATACTTAAGAAATGGATGAAGAACATCCATCTGATGTTTCCTGCCTGAAAACTCCAGGAAAAATGCCAGGAGCAGAAAAGAGGTCAGTAAACAAAATTTGTATAGCTGCCCAACACTTTGATACTGTCTGTCATGAAGGTTCATGGAAAATTATGTCATAATTTGATTGCTGGAGAAGTCCACAAATATTGTGTGTCAATGTCATAATTACAGGTTTTCCCAGGATTTGGATAGTGTACTATATCTTGAGATTTCCCAGTCACCAATGGAAGGAGATAAGGTTGTGTCCTTGTTCCCATGAGTTTTAGCAGGATATTTTCAACCACATTATCAAATGCCTTCATTAAGGATGAGCACAGCATATAGCAAATTCTTCAATTTGAAAAGAACTGGTGTGGAAGGAGTATTGGTGCATGGTATTCGGTTTGCAGATGACTGGGCAATCAGTGCAGCATCTGAAACTGAGATACAGAAAAGTACGAATCAATTCTAGCCTGTGATAATTTTGCCCTAACAAGTAAGACAAAGAAAACATCAGCCAGTTCCATACCATCTATATTTGAAGCCATCTGTTAGACGTTTTGAGTACTGTGACCTTTGTCAAATGAGGTTGACACACACATTACCAGAGCTGGCTCAGTATTTAGGAGCCTCTGAAAGAAAGTAGGAAATAGAATTGGGAAGGAAGAGACAAAACTCTCACTCTTTGCAGATGACATGATGATATATCTAGAGCATTCCAAAAAATCATATTGCATTATTATCTGAGAAAGATGTGTTCACTATTTCTGCCTTTCTTCATTTAATCATTAAGGTTTTGTGCCTTAGTATATGGTCAATTTTTGTGTAAGTGCCATATACTAGAGAAAACAAAGTATATTCCTTTCTATCCCTATTCATATTCCTCCAGAGATCTATCATATCTATGTTTTCTAACAATCTATTTATCTCCTTAACTTCCTTCTTGTTTATTTTATGGTTAAATTTCTCTAATTCAATGAGTGGGATGTTGAGGTCTCCCACTAGTAGAGTTTTGCTGTCTATGTCTTTCTGTAGCTCTTTCAGCTTCTCCTCTAAGAATTTGGATGCTGTCCCATTTGGTACATAATTATTTAGTTCTGAGATTACTTTATTGTCTATAGTACCTTTTAGGGGGATATACTTTCCTTCCTTATCTCTTCTAATGCTATCTATTTTTGCAGGTGCTTTGAGATAATGATTGCTACCCCTGCTTTTTTCACTTCAGCTGACACAAAATATATTTTGCTCCAACTTTTTACTTTTACTCTTTTACTTTACTCTTTTACTCCCCTGCCCAGCTAGTTGTTCTCCAGGCCTGCTCTGAAACTCTATTCTGGAACTCACCCTCCCATAGCTCCTCTCCCCACAGTCAAAGACTCAGCAGCTAAAGTTGGATTTTGTACCCATCACTCACAGAAGTCTGTGGCTTAAGCTGGCCAGTGGCTTTCCCCAGCTGCAGTCCCCACACCAATCCTCTGCTCTCATCTCCTGGTTCACCCTTGCTTCCCTGAGACAGACTTTCTTGGTAGGTGTTCTTCTCCTAACTTCTTTTTCTAGGTTTTGTTGATCGAATTTCTGTTAAGAGGTTTCTTTCACGTTATTTTTGAGGGAGGGAGAGAGGAGCACTTAACACAGTGATTGTCTTCTCTCTGTCATCTTGGATGGAAGTAATTTCTTTATTTTTTTTTAATATCAGACTAAGTAAATGCTTTTCTATTTTACTGTTTTTTCATAAAATGTAACTTAATTTTGCTAATTCAAAGTATTTCTATCTTTTAATTTTACTAATTTTTTCTTTGATTTTTCAGAATTTCTAATTTAGTATTTAATTGGGTAATTATAAATTTGTTTTATCTGTTTTTCAGTTGTTTGTTCAATTCATTAACCTCTGCTTTCTCTAGTTCATATGTTACCATTTAGAGATATAAAATTTTCCCTAATAATTGCTTTGATGCATCTCACAAACTGTGGTATGTTTTGTGTCATTATTTTCATTTTCTTGATAACATTTTTGTTATTTATATGATTTGTTTGATTCACTCATTCTTTAATATTAGATCATTTAATTTCCAATTAATTTTTTAGCTTATCTTTCCATGATCCTTTTTTTGCATGTAATTTTTATTACATCATGATCTTCATAGGATTTATTTTTATATTTCTTCTTTTTTATATTTGATTTTGAGGTACATGTGATCTAATAGTCAATTTTTTTGTAGGTGCCATGTACCAAAAATAAAGAAGGTATATTCCTTTCTATGCACTATTTTTTCTCCAGAGGTCTACCATATCTAACTTTTCTAAAATTCTGTTCATCCCCTTAACTTCTTTATTGTTAATGGCAAGATTTTCAAATTCTGAGAGAGGGAGTTTGAGGCTTCCCACTTAATAGTGTTTTGCTATCTATTTTTTCCTTTAACTCCTTTAGCTTCTTCTCAAAGAATCTAGATAAAATACCACATTGTGCACATATATTTGATAATAGTATTACTTCCTAGTCTAAGAAGTAATTTCCTTCCTCATTCCTTTTAATTTGAACAATTATTGCTTCTACTTTGTCTAAGATAAAGGTTGCTACCCCTGCTTTTTTTCTTCATCTGAAGAATAATATATTCTGCTCCAGCATTTTATCTTTACCCTATGTGTATCTTTCTACTTCAAATGTGATCCTTGTAAACAACATATTGTAGGATTCTGATTTTTCAATCCACTCTGCTCTCTCCTTCTGTTTATGGAAGAGATAATCTCAATCACATTCACAGTTATAATTGCTACCTCTAATTTCCACCATTTTCTCTTTCCCATATTTGTACTTTTATCTCTCCTTTCTCTTTATTCCTCCTCACCAATATTTTGATTTCAACTTTTGCCTCTTTCAATCTATACTCCCTTTATCATCCTTCTTCTTTTTTTCCTTTCCCCTTTTGCTGACTTTTAAAAAACTTTCATTTTTCCTCTTCCTTTTATAACTTTTTTTCCTTTCCCGTTTCCTTCCCTATTTTCTTATAGGGTGGGGAAACACTTCTAAATTCAGTTGGAAAAGTATGTTATTCCCTCTTTAAGCTAACTCTATTGAGAATAAGATTTATTCTGTACCCACACCCACCCTTTTCCCTCTAATATATCAGATGTGCTGTGCCTCTTCATATGTTGCTATTTATTTATGCATTTGTACTGTTATACCTCAACTTTTTCTTCCAGTATAATCCCTTTTTTTTACATTTTCTGACTGTTTTATAGCTGTCTTGTAGGGATTCCAAATATCAAAGTATACTCTTTGAGAAGTACAATTCTCAAGAGTTACATATATATATATATACATATATATATATATATATATATATATATATCCTTACAACATAATCAATTTATACTCACACCCTTTTTTCATGTACAGTGCTTCTAACTTTCCCAGTATGAATATAATCCTCAAGAGCTAAAGGTTTGATAGCATCACAGTCAATTTCTACTCACACTTTCTTGTGTAAGTATATCCTTTCAGATGTCCTTTGAGAAATGCCATTTTCAAAAGTGCAATACTTGTCTTCCCATTAGAGATGTAGATAATTTAGTCTTATTGACTAGCACTTTTCTCTTTCCATTTTCCTTTTCCCCTAGCTTTTGAGCCTTGTATTTGAATATTAAACTTTTGGTTCAAATCTGATCCTTCTATTAGATATGATTCAAAGGCTTTTATTTTGTTGAAAGTTCATCTTTTTCCTATGAAAGTATATGCAGAATCTTCTAAGTTAATGGATTGATTCTTGGTTCCAAATCAAGCTCCTTTGACTCCATGAACATCATAGAGTTCCCCAAGCCTCTAATGTTGAAGCTGATAAGTCTTGCATAATACTAACTGTGACTTTCTGGTATTTAAATTATTTCATTTTGACTGTTTATAGTATTTTCTCCTTTAATGAGAATCTGAATTTTGGCTACAATATTCTTTGGAGTTTTCAGTTGCAATCTCTTTATGGAAGTAATTGTTGTGTCTCTTTATTTTAGAATATTAGGTTAATTTTCCAAAATAAATTCCTCTAATAGATTATGCAGATCTTTTTTCTGATCTTCATTTTCATGTAGACCAATAATTCATAAATTATCACTTATGGATCTCTTTTCCAAGAAAAACTTAAACCTTCAAATTCAACTCCTTCCTGTGCATCACCTATATATGTTAATTCCAACTGACCAAATAAATGAGATGGTTCATATGCTTTATCAGCAAAAATTTCCCATGTTGAAAGCAAGGAATACAGGAATACAAGTAGTTCAGAAACATCAAGTCTTTCATGATATGAACTTTCCATTCACCCTCTCTATGCTCCACCTGAGTTCTCGATTTGAAGATAAAGCTTTCTGTTCAGCACTGTTCATTTCATCAGGAAATTTTGAAAGTCATCTATTTCACAGAAGGACAATCTGTTCCCCCGAAAGAATATGTTTTAGTTTTTCTAGTTATTTAATTCTTGGTTGTAATCCAAGCTCTTTTGCCTTCCATGCTATCCCAAGCACATTGAGCCTCCAATGTAGAACCTGCTAAATCTTGAATTATCCTGACTGTAGCTCCACAATATTTGAATTGGTTCTTTCTGGATACTTATAATATTTTCCCCTTGACATAGGAGTTCTGATATTTGACCATAATATTCCTAGGAGTTTTCATTGGGATATCTTTGAGGAACTGATAGGTGGATTCTTTCAATTTCTATTTTACCCTCAGCGAAGGGAAAGAGATACATAAGAGACAATTTTGATAAAGTATTCATCAGATTCTGAAGAGTTGTTTTTTGTTTTCTTTGTGTTTTGCATTATTTGTTTTTCTTCCTCTGGTTGGGGTAAATGGTCCATAACTTGTCAAATACAGTTTGTCCTAGTTTTATGGACTGCTAAGAGTAGCTGCTTCCATCAAGGTTGTTCATCTCATAAAGCCGATGTATACATTGTTCTCTTGGCTCTAGTCCTTTTGCTTAGCCTTAGATCCTATAAGTCATTCTGTTATTCTCTAGTCCAATCATTTACTTTTTCTTTTAATTATTTTAGGATTTTTTTAGGTTTTTTTTTTTTTTTTGCAAGGCAAATGTGGTAAAGTGGCTTGCCCAAGGCCACACAGCTAGGTAATTATTAAGTGTCTGAGGCTGTATTTGAACCCAGGTACTCCTGACTCCAGGACCGGTGTTCTATCCCACTGCACCACCTAACTGCTCCCTATATTCTGTTTCTCATAGAACAAGAATATTCCATAATATTTATGTACCATAACTTGTTAGCCCTTCCAAAATTGAAGGGCATCCACTCAGTTTCCAATTCTTTGGTATTAAAGAAAGAGTTATTATTAATATTTTGGAATATGTAGGACTGTTCCCACTTCTATTACAATTTCTTCTAGGTACAGACCTAGAATTGGAATTGCTGGGTCAAAGGGTATGAACAGTTTTATTACTCTTTAGACAATAGTTCCAGATTTCTCTCTAGAAAGGTTGTATCTGTTCACAAATCCGCCAGCAATGCATCAATGTCCCAATTATCCCACATGCTCTCCAACATTGATCATCTTCCTTTTTTCTCATCTGGTCTAATCTAATAGATGTGAGATGATACATTATTGATGTTTTAATTAGCATTTTTCTAATCAATATTAATTTGGAGCATTTTTCATATGTATATATATATATATATTTTTTTTTTAATTTCTTCATTTGAAACTTGTCTGTTCATATCCTTTGACCATTTATCAATTTGGGAATGACTTGTCATCTTATAAATTTGATGCAATTCTCTGTATATTTTAGAAATGAGTCCTTTATCAGAACTCCTGGCTGTGAAGATTGTTTGCTAGCTTTCTTATTTTCTTTTAATTTTGGCAGCTTTGATTTTATTAGTGCAAAATCATTTTAATTTAATATAGTCCAAATCATTTATTTTGCAGTTTATATTGTACTCTAATTCTTGTTTGGTCATAGATAGAGTACTTCTTGGTCTATTAATTTATGTATGGTATGCCTCTTTATATCTAAATCCTGTACCCTTTCTGTCCTTATTTTGGTATAGGGTGTGAGACATGGATGTATGCCAAGTTTTTGCCATGCTATGTCCCAGTTTATTCCAATAATTTTTGTCAAATAATGAGTACTTATCCCAGAGGCTGATATCTGGGTTTGTCATATAGTAGATTATTGTAGTCATTTACTGCATTTTCTTTCGAACCTATTCTAATCTACTGATCCATTATTCTATTTCTTAAATAGTACCAGGCAGTTTTGATGACTGCAGCTTTATAGTATTGTTTGAAATCTAGTAGAGTTAGGCCATCTTTTTTATATTTTTTTCATCAGTTCCATTGCTATTATTGCCCTTTTGGTGCTCCAGATGAATTGTATTATAGTGTTTTCTAGCTTGGTAAACTAGCTTGGTAGTTTGATTGATATGGCACTGAATAAATAATTTAATTTGGGTGGAATTATCATTTTAATATATTACTTCTACCTATCCATGATCATTTGACATTTTTCCAATTATTTAGATCTGAATTTATTTGGGTGAGCAGAGCTTTATATAATCGTTTTCAGATAGTTTCTGGGTTTGTCTTGGGGGGTAGAACCCAAAGTATCTAATGTTGTCTATAGTGAATTTAAATAGAATTTCACTTCCTATCTCTTGTTCTTGGGCTTTGTTGTTCATATATAGAAATGCCGATGATGCATGTGGGTTTATATCCTGCTGAATTTGTTGTATTTATATTTGCTGAATTTGTTAATTGTTTCAAGGAGTTTTAAGATGATTTTCTTGGATTCTCTAGATATATCATCACATTGTTTGCAACAAATGAAAGTTTTGCTTCCTCATTGACAATTATGATTCAGTTTTTCTTCTTATTGCTACTGCTAACATTTCAGATATTATATTGAATACTAATAGTGAGAATTTATTGGAAATGCTCTGAGTTTATTTCCATTAAATAAAATATTTATTGATGTTTTAGATAGATGCTACTTATTATTTGAAGGAAAATCCCATTTATTCCTAAACTTTCTAGTTTTTTTAACAGAAATGGGTGTTGTATTTTATCAAAGACTTTTTTTAGCATCTCTTGAGATAATCATGCAATTTCTATTGGTTTTACTATTGATTTGCTTAACTATGTTGAGTGTATTCTTAATATTGAGACTGATTTTTGTGTTTACTTTGTCTGAGATAAAGATTGCTTCCCCAGATTTATTTTACTTCTAGTACAGCAATATATATTTTGCTCAAACTTTTAACATTTAGGCTGTGTATATATTTCTGCTTCAGATGTGCTTTTGTAAACAACACATTGTAGGATTCTGGTTTTTAATCCATTCTGATGCAAGCTTCCATTTTATGGGACAATTCATCCCATCCACATTCAAAGTGATAATTGCTAACTCTTTATTGCCCTCCATGCTATCTTTATACATTT
Organism: Macrotis lagotis; assembly: GCF_037893015.1. NCBI lineage: Eukaryota > Metazoa > Chordata > Mammalia > Peramelemorphia > Peramelidae > Macrotis > Macrotis lagotis. The sequence continues at coordinate 77,544,219 of NC_133665.1, forward strand.
ATACTTAAATCTTTCCTTTTCTCTTATTCTTCCTCACCAAAATTTTACTACTTTTCCCCTTTGACTTTTCTTCTGAAACTTTAAAATTTAGTATATTTTCACTTATATCTTCCTTTCCCTCTTATGAGTCCCTTCTTCCCTATCTTTCCCTTTCCCTTTCCCAGTCTCCCCCCCCCCATCACTGTAGATTAAGTTAAATTTTAAAACACAAGTGGGGATGTATTTTATTCCCTCACTGGGCTAAATCTATTGAATAAAATTTACTCAGCATTCACATTTTCCCTTCTTTCCCTCTAACATTATAAATATTTTTACCTCTTCCCTTGGTTCTCAATTAATCAGGTATCATCAATCATAGTTTGATTATTTGATTGCTTGATAAACTCCTAGTTCTATTAAGATATAATCAATGATTGTTTGCTTGACTGCTTGATAAGCAACTTTTCCTCCAAATGCATCAAATTAGAATTATAATCATTTTTTATCTTTCCCCCTTTCTCAAGTATCTTTAAATACATATAATCTTCCCCTCAAGTCAAAGTATCATCCAAAACCATATCATTTCTTGAATGATTTATGCCCCTCCCCCTCAAGCCTATTTTCTTTCCCCCTTCCCCACCCAAACTACTTAACCTCTTGTTAAGTGAAGCAAGGGCTATTGTCTCCCCCACTTTAACCCCCTCCTCCCCAACCAGGGTACTCTCCCTTTGTTAAGTGAAGTATTAGTTAATTCAAACTCTGATCTAATTAACTGAAAGAATCTTGAAGCTCTCTAACTACTGGGAGGATCTGGAGCTCTCACTTGAGAACATTGCAAATGATTCTAAGAAACAAAGATTGTGTCTCAGGTCCCTGCAATTTATGATGCTTAGAAGACTCTAAGTACTGGGAGGTGCTAGAGGTCTCACTTGAGAACTTTACAAATGATTGTAATACAGACACTGCCTCAGGTACTCACAATTTATGATACTTTCATTAGACAAGGTGCTTAGCACCTTGAGATTAAAATGAGTCAAAGTATAATGAAATGCTTAAAGTTAACACTCATGCTTTTCTTCAGGGCTTTTTGTCTCATGCATAGTGATGTGATCTTGGACCTCTACATTGGAGAGATATGATCCAATTATACCCACATTCTTAAGATTCATTCTCTTCTATTATATTCTTCCCTCCAATTATCCTTACAGAAGTAAAGTTCTCAAGCATTAGAAGAATTATATCTTCCCTTTCAGGGTTGTATACAATTTGATAGTCAAACAACATTTGTTTAAAAGTTTTGTTTTTCAATTGTCTTTTACTTTTTTTAGGCAAGTCTTCAGTTGCATATTCGGCAACTGAATTCTCTGTTTAGTTCTGGTCTTTGTGTCAGGAAATTCTGGAATTCCTCTATTTTATTGAACATCCATCTTTTCCCCCTGATAGTATATGCTGAATTTTGCAGGGTAGAACATTCTGGGTGGTAATTTTAGTTCCTTCGCTCTCCAAAATATATTTTTCCCCAGTTCTTCTGACCCTTCAATGTGCAGGCTGATAGGGCCTGTGTTATTCTGATTGCATTCCCTTTATATTTGAATTGTTTTCTTTTTTTGCTGTTTGCAGTATTCTCTTTTTTATTTGAGGGTTCTGAGATTTGACTATTATAGCCATTAGAGTTTTTATCCTGGGGTCTCTTTCTGGAGTGTTATTGTGGATTCTTTCAATGGATATACTGTTATTGTGTTCTAGTAGATTTGGGCAGTTTCCCTTATAAATTCTTTCATCATTTTTTTCAGGTTCTTTTGTTGGTCCAGGCTTTCTTGTAGTCTGATGGTTCTTAGGTTGTTGTTCTTGAATCTATTGTCCAGGTCATTTATTTTCCCTACAAGGTAATTTAAATTTTCTTCATTTTTTTTCAGGCTTTTTACTTTGCTGGAATCTTGTCATCTTGTAGATTCATTGATTTCTAATTGATCAATCCTAATTTTTAGGATTTCATTTTCTTCAATTAACTTCTGTGTTTCCTTTTCCAGTTAGCTATTTTTACTTTGACTGGAGTTAATTTTGTTGATCACCTTTTCACAAATTTCCTGCATGACTTACATTTTTTTTTCCATTTTTCTTCTTCCTCTCTTCTTGGTTTTTATATTCCTTTTTAAGTTCTTCAGTTTGCTTTTGTATTTGAGTCCAATTTATAGACTGTTTGATACTTCCGCTGTGAATGATTTTTCACTGCTTTCTTCTTCAGGCATGGCATCTTGATGTCATCTTTGTCTTTAGTTTTCTATTGTGAGTGCTACTTTAGCTTTTTTTTGTTCATCTTTGCTGTTTTAGTTCTGCTCCTGGGGTATATGGAATATACATCCAAGCATTTATTTTGCTGTGATTGGGGTCTGGTTCTGGGCTTGTTGTTGGCCAAGATGTTGCCTTTGCAGTCTAGGCCTTGCCTTTGCAGAAGTGGTTTGTTTGTTTCTGTGTTTTTTTCCTCATTTATGTCCAAAGCATTATTCCCTACCCAGTCTTGTCTTTTATCCTGGTGCTTTCAAGGTTCAGACTTTGTTTAGGTTTGGAATCCTCCTTGCTGTCTTGCTTACTAGATACTGGGACCTTTGTTATTATTATGCTGTTGGAATCTGGATTGCACTGTGGCTGAAAGCCTCCTTCTGGCCTTCCCCTCTCCTGCCTCCTGGACTTTATTTCCCTCTCTCCCCACAAAGAAACAGATCTTCACAGAAGATCCTCCACACTATCTCCAGTTGAAAAGTTCTTTGAATATTCTCTTTTTTGTGGTGGGATCTGTGGTGTGAATGTCAGATTAGAGACTTCATTTATCCTTTGTAGGGACATTCTCTGGGAGCATGCTAATTTGTTCCTCCATCTTGGCTCCCCTTTTCTTATCTTACTGCTATAGTTAACATTTCTGGTACAATATTCAAGAACAAATTTAATAATGGATATCCTGACTTGACTTTAACTTTTTTAAGGACTCTTGGGTATGACAAGTTATGCCATTCTTTATTCAAATGTATTTTCTCTTCACTACTTATTTTCTAGCTTTTTACTCTATGAATAGGTAATTCAACAAATCTATGATCCAATCAATGAGGGCCCTCTTTTCCAAGCAGCTTATTGAGAAGGACCATTAACATTTGACACTGTGTAAATCTCCAGTAAAATTTCAATAGGTGGTTCAATCAAATGTTTAGTATTTTTTCCATTTCTCTTTATTGAATGAAGACCAGTAGAGTACATGAGTTGTATGTGCGTATTCTCCTGCTCTAATTTCATGCCCAGCATACCTTCTTTTCCACTGTTTCATCAGAATCTAAGGAAAAGACATCTTAGAGAAAATGAGATGTTTAGTTGGAATTTAAAGGAAACCAAGGAAGTAGAAATGAGGAAGCAGATCATCACAGGCATGGGGAAAAAACAAGAGGAAGTATCCAGGGGCAGTAAGAGATCCATCAGCCTCATTATCAATGATAGCAGAAAGTCAAAGCATCTGCCATGACAGTCAATGTTAATATAATTTGACAAGGATCATAACTATGTTCTTAAACTTGGTTGTTTCTTTTCTAAAAGTGAAATTTCCAAAAAAAAGGACATTCCTTATGTTGAATTGATTGACCCATTTTCTTCCACAAAATTCTTCTTATGACAATCAGAGTGCTTAGATTGGAGTTTCCTCACTTATTTATTTTTACAGTTGAAAGAAATGCTAATTATTGTCTTTTTCTCTTCTTCCAATAACAATTCATTTTACCCTATACCTATATCCTTTACTTATACCTATACCTATACCTATACCTATACTTATACCTATACTTGTACTTATACTTATACCTATACCTATACCTATACCTATAATTATACCTATACCTATACCTATACCTATAGGAACAAGCCTTCCTTGTTAGATCTAACAACTATCACAGGTAGGGCATTCTTGATTTCCAAATGCTCCCTGATTGTGAATCCATCTTTCTGATTTCATTGGTCTTTTTGTGAGTTTTCATAGAGTCAAAGGGTAGAATGAGGAAACAACAATCCTTTATGTTCCTAAACAGAATAAAAAATCATGTTCATACTCATTCAAATAAAAAAAATTACAGTGATGATTTTTCCAGTTTCCCCCATTTTCTCAATAAATAGTTCCCTCTTCTATTTTCTTGGTTTCATTTTATTCAACTTTGAAATGAGAGAGTTGGATTACTGGATTACTAAAAGGCATTCTATCTTAAAATTGTGTGATCTTGCTAAAGATAAAGAAATTAAGGCCTAGAGAAGAGTATATCTACTGCTATCTAGTAGCAGTCAAGACGAGAATGTATAGTAGTTCACAGTGGATAACAGAATGCATCCTGTACCTCATTTGAATACAGTTAAGTACACACACTACTTTGGTTTACAAGTTTAAGGACAGCCAATTCTAAGAACACTATTTTATTCATATTATCTAAAGTGTTTCAAATAACCTTTATAGAATTCATTGGATGTGATTTGGGTTCATTATTTTCATTCTCTTCTGGGCAATTGTTGAAAGCAAATCTGTTGCTGTATTCATTATTTTCAGCAGTATTTCTTTCTTGTGGATATTGTTTAATTGGAGTTTTGGATACAGAGAATAATGGCTTTCTTCTTCAGTTTAAGATGATTCCCATTTAATTCTTTTATTTGGGCTCTCAGCTTCATATATACAACCTGAAATAATGTGTTTGTGAGATCCTTATCATCTTTAGAGAACCTCAGTTAGGACAAAGAATTACAGACTTATCTAGAGGATATTTCCTTGTCTTTTTAAAGTCCCAGAATAATCAATTATTTCTCTCTAAAGGAAAAATGGAAATACTGAATACCGTTAGTTTCATCAAGGATGGCTTCCCTCTCAAAGAAGGTAATTGAATGAGTCAACTCCCAGTTTTTTTTGTTGTTTTACCTTTTTTTGTGAATGTTTTCAATTAAGAAAGATTTGGCTAAAGAGGAAATATCAAAACTAGAGATAAACAAACCATCAGACCTGCCTTTCAGGAATCAGAATGTAATCTGGGCTTTTCTAGGCCTAATTTGTATAAGGAGTTTAGGAACAGAAAATAATTTTCTTGCACAAAATGAGGGTTGTTTCCATATCTCATGTTCTCCTTTTTTAGTTCCCACAGCTCCTGATTTTCCAAGTTGATGAGAATTGCTATTTTCCCATAATTAAAAGTAGTGAAAAAAATTTATTTTTTTTCAAAAAATAGTTGTCTTAGGAAGCTAAAATTAGAGAGTACCAAATTTGAAGGTCAGGAACAGCACTTAATTGATTAATGATGTTAGAAAAAACATAAATAGTTAGTCAAAATATAGAGCCATCAAATAGAAAGCTATTGTGAGCTCCTCTTCCATAACACTGCTCATAGCCCTTAACCCTGATTTTAGTCTTTTTGGTTTATGGGTCTATTTACATACTATGGAAAGGTAATTAAAGTCTCTTGTCCATTCCACAATATTTAGCAATGCATGTTCTCTAATTGTGATGTATGAAATGTCATTCTACTCCTCATGCCTATGAAAGTGAAAGTAATAACTAACTCAAAGCTGACATATGTCTTGGTGATGATTGCCACACAATATGAGCTATTGCAGAAGATAAATTACAGATGACTACATTTCAGATTGAGAGTGAATGAGGAAACAGCAAAGTTTCCAATGCCTCTTGCACATGTGCTTCCAGATGTTCCTAAAGATCACTAGAGATTCTATCATCTGTTCATCTCTATACTTATGCAATCTTTCCATGTAAGAATCAAAAGAAAAAAACTATACAATTGGAGGTTTCTCTTGATTGCAAAAAAAATAAACTTTTTTTCAGGAATCTCTCTTTCTTCCTACATACATACATACATACATAAAATTCTGAGTGTATACCACCTCCCAGATATATACAGATACAACTAGACAGATGTTCTTCTAGATTTGGGAATGATAGTTGCCATGTGGTATATACCTGAGCATGGACAGGTACATTGTGCATTGGTTAGGGAGCTAGCCCTGGAATAATAGTTCAAATTCAATCTCATATAATTACTAACTGTGTGATCCTGGGCAATTCACATAACCACTGTTATCTGTTTTTCTCCTCTATAAAATTATCTGGATAAGGAAATAACAAAACTTTCTGCCAAGAAACCACCTAATGGGTCATGAAGAATTGGACATAACTGAAATAACTGAACAAAAAATAAACACATATGCAGTATGAATTGAATGTTAATTGGTCCTAATTCATAAACCTAAACATGGATAACGTACTAATGATTTCTTTTTAGGGTAATTCATCTTCAACATATGTTCAACATTCTTAGCACCTTTATTTAGAACTAGTTGCCTTTTATCTGGGAGAAAACTTATGTTGGAGTTAGATCCCATAAGTAAACTAGAGGTGATATCCAATTAGCACCATTGAGAGATGGAGTTTATCTCAGAAAATAGTATATTTACTTTAGAAACAAATAATTATTCTGAGATTTTCCTTGACAATTCATCAACCAATAAATAAACATTTATTAAAGACCTACTATTGTTCTAAGTGTTGGAGATAGAAAAAGAGGCAAAAATCCCTGACCTTCAGGAATTTATAATCTAATGGGAGGGAGTTAAAATAGAGACAAATATTTAAAAAGGAGCCTATATACAGAATGAAAAGGAATTCATTAACAGAGGGACAGTACTAGAATTAAGAAGGGTTGGGGACGTCTGGGATTTAAAAAAATAAAAGCACGAAAGGTCAGTAGATGGAATGGACAAGGAAGAATATTCCTGGTATGGGAGGAAAATAGAGAAAATTCTGGGAGTCTGAGATACAGAGTGTCTTGTTTGTAGAATAAACAAAAACAAATTTCCCTGGATCTAAGAGAACCTATAAGGGGGTAACATGTAAGAAAACTGGAAAGACAGGAGGGGGCCATGTTATAAAGAGCTTTGAAAATCAAATAAATCATGTATTTTATCCTTAAGGCAAAAGAAAGTGATTGGGAATTTATTGAGCAGGGAGGGTTTTCCTTGGTTAAGGTAAGAAATTAAGGAAAATTACTGTAGAAGCTGACTGGATTTTATATTGGAATGGAGAAAAACTTCAGGCAGGCAGACCTAACAGCAAGCACCTTTTTTTTTTCTTTTTACAAGGCAAAAAATGTCATGCTGGAAATTATAAGGGAAAACTGTCCAAATCCACTAGAACAAGAAAACAATATAACAAGTGAAAGAATCCACAGAACCCCTTTACATAGTATGGAAAGGTAATGACAATCTCTTTTCCATTCTACAACATTTAGAGACCCCAGGATAAAAACTCCAAGGACTGTAATAGCCAAATTCCACAAAACTCAAATAAAGGAGAGAATAATGCAAGCAACAAAAAGAAAACAATTCAAATACAAAGGAAGGACAATCACAGGACCTCACACAGGACCTATCAGCCTCAGTATAGAAGGATCAGAAGACCTGGAATAGCATGTATAGCTTCTGTGCTTCCTTTTCCAGTTGGTTATTTTTACTTTTAACAGAGTTGATTTCTTAGGTCAACTTTTCATAATTTTCCTGCATGAATTTCATTTCTTTTTTTTATCCATTTTTCTTCTTACTCTTTTCTTTGGTTTTTAAATTCTTTTGGGTTTTTTGTGTTTTTTGCAAGGCAATGGGATTGAGTGACTTGCCTAAGTTCATACAACTAGGTAATTATTAAATGTCTGAGGTCAAATTTGAACTCAGGTCCTCCTGACTCCAGGGCTGGTGCTCTACTGTGCCACCTAGCTGTCCCAAGCTCTTTCAATAAGACTATTCATGAGATGATGATGGCCTGCACAAGAGAAGTTTCAGTGTCAGAGGAGAGAAAATGTTGTATTTAATAGATGTTGCAAAATTGAAATTAATAGACTTTGACAACCGATTGGAAATGGGAGGTGAAAGATAGTGACGAGTACAGGATGATACCTAGATTGTGAATCTGAGAGATTGGGTGGAAGACATTGTCACCTACAGTAATAGAGTAGTTAAGTGGAGGGAGGATTCAGGAGGAAAATTAATTAATAATTTCAGGTATTTGGGGTTTAAAATGTCTACTGGATATCAAAATATCTGAAAAGAAATTGGAGATGTCATATTAGAGGTTAGTAGAGAGTTTGTGGCAGGATAGATAGCAATATTATAGCAATGATAATTAAATCCATGGGTACTAATGAGATCAGCAAATGAAGTAGCAGTACAGAGGAAGAAGAGAACAAGATGACTCACGATAGAAGCTTTAGGGTCACATTTAGTTAAAGCATTTCATCTGAAAGAGGATCCAAAAGAGGAAGAGATGCCATGTAGGAAAGAGTGGTATCTTAAAAACTTGAGAAAAGAATATCAAGAAAGAGAATCACTAAAAGTTTACAGAGATATCAAAGGGAATATGAATAGAGAAAAGGCCATCAGATCTGTTGACTAATAGATTATTAGGAACTTTGAAGAGAATAGTTTTGGTATCATGATAAATTCTGAAGTCAGATTTTAAGAGGTTAAGGAGATAGTAGGTAAAGGGAAAGGACAGGAACTTACCACAGATAGATTTTTTAATGAGGTGTTTAGTTGGAGAAGAGCTATAGAATTATTATTAGCAGCAGGGCAGCTAGGTGGCATAGTGGATAAAGCACCAGCCCTGTAGTCAGGAGTACCTGGGTTCAAATCTGGTCTCAGACACTTAATAATTACCTAGCTGTGTGGCCTTGGGCAAGCCACTTAATCCCATTTGCCTTAGGAAAAACCTAAAAAAAAGAATTATTGTTAGCAGCAATGGAAAGATCAAGTGAGGGTTTTTCAGGATGAGGTCATAGGAATGTTCCAAGGCCAAAGAGAATGAACAATAATGAGGGAGAGAAAAAAAATAAATACTAGTGTGGGCATGACAGAAGTGATAATTTGTTCAAAGAAATAGGTTGGGATGGGATCACTTGAACAGCTAGAAGAGTTAGTTAATAAGAAGTGAGTCCACTTCACATGAGAGAGGGGTGAAGGAGGAGAGAGCGATAGTCACTTGAGTGATAGGAAATGAGGAAGGAGAAGAAAATGCTCATGACAAGTGGCCTCAATTTTGTTTTATAAAATAGGAGGCAAAATTCTCAGTTGAGAGACTATGTGAGAGAGTAAAAAACTCCTATTATCTTAAGCTATGGGGGTATGTGGTGTAGAGTGGAAATAGGGATAGGAAGGGAAAAAAATTACATAAGTTAATAAGGAAGAAAAGAAATACATCTTCTATCATGCAAATACACAAGGTTATAAGTATTTATGCTTCAAAGGGCACCATTAGTAGTCTTAACATGCAAATTAAAAGGATGAAAATAATCCATATTTGATGTAAAAGATCGTTATGCTCTAAAAGAAATAACTTAGAACAGGAGCTGCCCTTGCAGATTAAGTATGCATTAAATAACAGTAATTGCAACAATTATAATACTGGTTCAATCAATTACTTAACTTCACTTCTACAAATAGAAATGACAATCCCTAGGTGTGTGCTGGAAAAATATTTAACAACTAATTATCTTAAGGTATAGGGGGTGTGTATGGAATTAGAAATTGGAAGGAAAAATTTGCAAAAATTAATATGGAAGAAAAGAAAGACATCTGGAATACAAATGAATAAGACTAAAAGTTAGCTATGCTTCAAAGCACACCATTAGTCCCCTTAACATGCAAAGCAAAAGGATGAAACTAATCCATATTTGAAATAAAAGTCACTTCTACTTTAAAAGGAGGGTCTCAGAACAGGAACTACACTTGAAGATTAAGTATGCATTAAACAACAATAATTACAACAATGATAATGCTGGTTCCATCAATTACTTTACTTCACTTCTACAAGTAGACGTGACAATACCTAGGTGTGTCCTGGAAAAATATTTAACAACTAGTTCTTGGGAAAAAAAAAATATGTGAGGCACACTTTTATGTTTCATCTGCATTGTTAATATTTTCTCCATCATTTTTATGTTTAGAAAATTAACAAATAACTCAAGCCTTGAATTGTAGCATTTGATGATTTTAAGATGTAATTGTAACTGGAAATTTAGCAATTCGCTCTTGTGAAGAAGCAAGAACTATTTCCAGCACACAATTGTCTCTATCTGTATCTCACTGAACCATGAAGCTATCACAAAAAATTACCTAAGACACTGGCTAATGAGATATTTCCAACTAGGATAATCAATTTTTAACATATCCAAAGTTATACTCCTCAGTTTGGGGTTGGTTTCCCTAACTCAGTTCAACTGATAGAATATTGTTCTATAGAATAGGTCTCTTTCTAGTAGTGTTATTTAATTCTTTGTATTCATCATGCCAGAACTTATATAGTATCTGACATTTAGTGGACCTTTAATAACTGCTGGTTTATTTGTTGAATGATTGATTTGTGCCAGGACTAGACTAATATTGCTTCCAAAATCCTCCATTTTTCTCCTCTTATCTATATTTCAATTAAAAGATTCCATATTTCTTTTAGTGTAGTCTCTAGATGTTGGGAAAAGAAAATGATAACCTGTCTCCAGAGCTTTGTCATTCCCTAATATCACTGTTACCATTGCTCTTTGAAGAAAGATTTTTTTTTTTACCTAGTTTGGATTCCTCAGCTTTATTTAAAAGATGGACTACAGAAAATACTACAAAAGGTCATGGAGAGGTTACAGAGAGGTGGGAAAGGAGGCTATTTAAATAATAATGACCCCCTTCTAGAGAGTACCCTGGGTAATATACTTATTCCATTGTTGTGTTAAGAAGCATGGTGAAATTTAAGCAAAAATAAAGCTGCTAATAGATTTCAACATGCAGTAGCACACTTTCACCCTGTTTCAGGAAAAGACATTCCTGTTGAAATGCTAAGCCATTTCTTGAGTTTGTGGCATTTATAGTGCTCGTAAAGCTGTAGACCCATAAAATATCATAGAAGTTTTACAAAACCAGCCTCAAGGAGCAATTTAAAATCAGCTGCTTAAATGAAACTGCCTTAGCCTTCTTAAACCACGTGAGAGTCAAGGAGGAGGTTAAATGGAGGTTTACTTTCTTCCCGAACTCCCCAAATGCCATGACTCCATAAATCATTACTGCCTATTGGTTCTCTAGTTTTATTCTTCTATGTATCAGTCTTGGAGTTGAAATAATTTATATTGGGGAAATGCATTTAGGAAGGTTAATTTTTTACTTTCAACCTCTAAAGGGCAGTGTCTAGAATAGATGCTTTTTTAAATGAGTGAAAAGGGATTTTTGCTTTGCTGTCTCATAGATGGTAATGACAACTTTGCTCAGGATAGATCGGAAAGGTTATTACTTGTGGTGAAATATCAGGTTTGAATTAGGTATCTGATCCAACTTGAGGGAGTTTCTAGATTTTGTATATCACTTAAAATGTAAATTTACAGCAGCAGCAGCAATAGTAGAAAGTTAGAGATATTTATTAGAAAAATTGAAATCCATAATAGAAAATTAAATATTAGTATAAAATTTGATAAAGAAGCAAATAAGAAAAATTGCTGTCATGAATATTCTTCATGCTGACCCACCAATATTGCTGAATCAGCTCAATCCTGTTCACTATGCTATTCATAGTATTCAATCAACAAATAGCAATTCTTTAAAGGGAGTTTAGAAAATATTTATTGTATGTTTTATATGGTCAGGAAATTATTTATACACACACACACACACACACACACACATATCTTTCAAAATAATGTAAAATCAGTGTTAAGAGAAGATGACAAAGTTTTTCTAGAATCTCGTTGTTGGACCCTTCCTTACTACCTCACTCTCTGTGAAATGGATTACATTACAATTTCTCAGGAAATTTGTACTTCAAAGGAAAATTCCAGTTACTATAAAATGGTAAAATGATTCTTATTTTACATGAAATGGTCCTGATTTGGAACTTATTGTTGTGTGAGTCAGAATTGTGCTACAGTTGAAATGATATTTTTCAGATAAATGGGTGTTTGGTTGTTCAGGGAAGAAAAATATTGCTCTGGCATCTTATTTTTGAAATGATCAGATTAACATCATGCTGGAATACAAACCAGAAATGATATATCAGAGTGATTCCTATTTATTCAAAGGGAAATCAATAGAGAAATATTTTGCAACAATTTCATGGATATCTATTTTCTCAAAATTCATTTCCCACTATTCAATTTAGTTTATGAATTGGCACAGATGCAAATAGAAAACTGAACTTTTTAAAATAAAATAAGAAATTTCTCAAAACTTCAAAATATGAACATTTTAATGACATCATAAGAAAAAGATGAGGAAAGTTAAATTGGTGATGTTGGTCCATTTCTTTCATATATATGTGTGTGTGTGTGTGTGTGTGTGTGTGTGTGTGTATAAACTATATTTATATATGTGAGGAAATTTCTAGAAATGCAGATTTTCATCTGTCCTAGGACTTACTGAGCTTACATGTACCCTGCAAGACAGTAATTTGTCCAAGGTGGCAGAGATAGTTTTTGAATATAGACCTTCCTTATTGCAAGGCAAGGCTACTATTCACTGTTCATATTGCCTATTTTCATTGTCATTATATATTTTATTATTATGAACTTTGCTCCAATAATTGTAGGATTTATAATTTCTGTGGTCCTCCCTTTACTTACATACCTCTCTGCAAACTTCATAATCACCAATTGATTAAACATTTATTATTACATTAGAATGTTTAAATCATCAAATGCATCAAACAACCAAAAACAATCCCTCCCTTCTAGGTCCAATTCATGCAAAAATGGACACAAAAATATAAACATGAAAAATGTGCTTAAGTTAAATAGGGAGTACATCATGCAAATTGCACGATGAATGAATTAAAAACTAGAATTGAGGTTGCCAGGACAAATATCAACCATCTCAGATAGGCAGACTATTCCATTTTGATGACAGAAAGTGAACAAGAATTAAAGATTCCCTCAATGAGAGTGAAAAATAGTGCAAAAGCTGACTTGAATTTTACAATTTAAAAAATAATAAGATCATGCTAACTGGTTTAAAAATTCCCTGCCAAATAGAGAGAGAAAAAATGGAAAATAGTGTCAGATTCCATATTGTAAGGCTCAAAGATCACCTAGAACATGACTGATGCCATGAAATAGACTCTAACTCCTTGGAAGAAATGTTATGGTAAACCTTACCAACAAAAATCCACATAATCAAAATTTTTGCCATTAGTTACATACAATTATGAAATTTCTAGTATAAGACTGAGTACTATAAATGTAACAGTTTCAATTTGTGAGACTGGAGAAGACTTTTGATTGCCTTTTGTACATCCAGCAAATCAAATCAGTCAATACTTGAAGAATTGAATTTAGACTGCTCTTTGGAAACACAAATGAAACTGATCTTAGAAATTTTGTCCATGTGATGAAAAGACAGGATTCATTGTAAAAGACTGATGATGGGAAAGACTGAATACAAAAGGAAAAGGGGATTTTTAGAGCAGGAGATATTGTCCTAGAAACAATAAAGCATAATTTTGGCAGATCTTATGAGATAGATGATAGAAGTATCTGGCATGCCTTGATCCAAGATTCATAAATAGTCAGACATGGTTGAACAACTGAACATCAATATCCCCCACCTGCCTTGCTGCTGGCATTATTCTCAGACCTGTGAAATATTTGCTAAAATTTTCTCTGATTTCCAAAAGTAACTAATCTGCCCAATTAATTGACAATTCTGGTGTAGTTGAAAAAAAGACTGAGTTTGGATTCAGAGGACTTGGATTTAGTTTCTGATTTTTTAATGTATCACTTGCATGATCTTAGGTAAATCATTTCAACTCTCTGTTTATGTTTTCTAATCAGTAAAAATGAAATAAAAAATGTACCAACTTACAGCATTGTTAAGAGGATAAAATAAAAAATTTCAATGTAATCCTTTGCAAATATTAAGGCATTGTATTATTATTTTGGTTATTTGAGGCAACATTTATTTTTGTGTTGTTGGTGTTATCACATAGAAAAGTGGTGCTATTGATATTTAGTATAATACTTTGAACTTATTTGGGGAGGGGGCACTATAGGGAAGAATAATAAAGAATACTTTGCAATCGTGTCAAGCTTTAATATTCATTGTTTTCTTTCATATAGTTCATAGTCTGGGGGGAGGAGGGAGGAAAGGAACAAAAAACTCCACCATTCCTTCCTAAAACAATTTTATCAACTTCCATATTTGTGGAATCATTAATACCATATCTATCACCTAAATATATATCTCCTCCATTTCTCTTTTTCAGATATATTATCTTCAAAATCACTCAATGATCATTTACCAAGTGCATCTTATATTCTGGACAATGTGCTGAGGATAAGGCAAAAATCCTGGCCTTGCTGTTGAGAAGCCTACATTCCAATGAATAAGACTGAATGTACCTGACTATTTACATACTGACTGACTGGTTACAACTGTGATAGAAGATATTCTAATAAGGAAGAAATTAGCAGTGTGTGGGGACTAGAAAAGAATTCGTAGAAGAAGTTAAATTTGAAACAATGAGAAAGAGATGATGAAGTAGTGCATTCTAAACCTGACAGACTGTCAGGTAAAATGAATATTATTGGAGATAGGGTGTTATATATGAATAGCATCCCTAAAATCACTCTTAGAATATGGAATATGAAGAGTGGAGTAAATTATAAGCAGGGTCAGATGGTGAAGGGCTCTAAATTCCAAAAAGAAAATATTGTATTTGATTCTGGAGCTTCAGAGTTACTGGAGTTAATTGATTAGAAGGGTATGATTCATATTAGAATTTTTCCATGAAAGTCTCTGTTTCTCAGCAGAAGGTGTTCTTTTCCACATCAAATTTTTCTAGGGGACTTTATTTGGACTTCCCCTTTGACCTAATCACATTACCTTATATTAATCATCCTCACAAGTGTTACATGCTCTCCACAGAATATTAATATCTGAAAGTCATTTTTGTTCAATTTTAAAAATCATTGTTTTCCTATGTCTAATACAATGCTTTGTATAGAGTAAGTACTATAATCATTTCCTAAAATTTGAATTGATATTATGATAAAACTATGATATCTAAGTAATAAGAGATTATGTTCTGAGATAATGCATCTGAGCCAAGTTGAGGTACAGTTAGGTGAAAAATCTTACTTCTGAGACTGCTAGGTGGCATGTTAGTAAAGGATTAGATCTCATCAAGGAAACCTGAGTTCAAATTCAATCTCAGACACTTATTAACTGTGTGACTATTTGCAATTCACTTAATCTTTGTCTATCACAGTTTCCTTAACTGTAAAATTGGCATTATAATATCATTTACCTCAAAAAAAATGATCTGGTATTTTGAAAGTGTCTGTTCTAACATTAAACACATGATAAGTGCTTTAAAAGACTTTAGCTTTGACTTCTAAAATAATACATGTATTACAAATAAAATCTTTACAGAACTGTTGTGAATGGGAAAATGTGTTAATTATTAAAATGTCTATTGTCAGAGACAAGTTCAAAAAAATAAGAAACACATAATAAAATAATACAGAAATAATACATAAATACATAATAAAATGCATAAAATGAGTTTTTATTCTTCTAAGTTATGTCAGTGGTACTGACACAACATACAACTGTTCTCATCTGAGAATTTTTTAGTCTCCTCAGTTTATTTAAAAAATGAGAAATTTTTTTTTCCATTGTCCATCAGAAAAGCTAATTTGATTCTAAAGAAATTGTTGAAGGATATCTGAGGATTAGTTGTACTGTGGAATAATTATTTATTACCTTCCTTGTAAAAAAAATTGCCCTGATATATATACACATGACTGAAAAGGGAGTCTGAAAAATAGAAAGAATAATCAGTTAAAGAATTTCGGGGAAGATGGTACAGATGATGTCAAATAAGCAATTCAGCTCATTTTTTCTCTCATGAAAATGACTATTGCAGCTGAAACTTAATTGTATCTACCACTAAAGTTTCCAGAATGTTGATTAGTTTCATTAAGATTTCAATTTTTTTCTCAAATTAAATATCCTGAATTATTAATTTCTGTTTTCAATATAGAAATCTTCCTTTACCTTTCTTTGACTAAAAAATAAGCATTATATTAAATACTGAATTTAGCTTATGCTAAATTCTCAAATCCTGTGTGATAATTTTTGCCCAAATGTAAATTATTTTCAGATGAAAATTTACCCATTTACAGAGGAAGAATCTCCATAGACTAAATGGACTAGTTTACTATTGTCCTTCAGTGTCAAAGAGGAGTGATAGGTAGTATTACTGTTACTTTTTTATTATAGTGAGGTGTTTGCAGGGCAAGGCATGCTTCTCAGTTGCCTTTTCCAGAATCATTCTACTTCATGGCCTGATCTTATAGGAAACAGGACTATCTTGGCCTTTGAATTGGTTTCTCTTCTTCCCATATCGGTGTGGCACCTTGGTGTAGCATGAACAATAGGTGAGTCCCAGCTTGTGATTTCTGGTTACAAAATATCTTAAGCCAGTACATGCACATTTCTCTCTTGGAAGAATAAACATTAGAACAGGATTTCCTTTCAGATATTTCACCTTTAACTGCGCTATTACTAGAAAAAATATTTTGTTTTACTGGAAATTGTCTGGTTGGTTTTGGAAATAATGCTATTAGGTCCCTAGTTGGCATAGGTTATAGCTAGAACTACAATGGTTTTTGATAGTGTTTGAACCTCTGACCTCCATTCTTAACTAAAGAAAGCATTCTTGGCAAACACTTTTACTCTGATACACCTTAAAATAATAAAGTATGGCATAGTACAAATAAGCCTCGTTATCCACTTTATTCATGGCACCAATTCAAAAAATCAACAAAACAGAACCAGGATCCTATTCCATTATTCCTAGATTGGATATGAAGGAGAACTGGGTTTGAACCAGAGATATTTAGTTATCACTTAGACTCTGAAAATAACAAGGGAATATATCAGTAGATAATTTGAAGTGTCAGCTAAAAGAAATATGAATTTCTCTATTTGGAAAAATGTAAAATCTGGCTGATCAGGGCATTGATAAACTGGAAAATATTATAATCATTAAGAACTCTAGTCTTCTACTTTATTGAAGGAATGAAGAGTTTTCTCAAAAGAAGTTTATCTGGATATACATACCTCATTCAGAACAATGGTGGCAGATGGAATTGGGTGATCGATCTCAATTGCTGTGTAATTAGAATTAGGTCATTTACTCATGTGGATACTCAGTGTTTTTATCTGGAAAATAAGATCTTGAGATTAGAAGAACTCTAGGATCCCTAAGAGCTTCAAATCTTTTATCCTAAAGGATGTTGGAAAACCATCAAAACAACAAATGTAGTTAGGTAGTCAGTACATAATTAAGCAACCAGATGGATGTTTGTCTAATAGGTTCACCTAACCAGGTCCCATTATGTAAATAAACATAGATATGAAACTTTATTTTTTTTCAGCCAGAGAAGCAGCTAGATGGTTCAGTGGATAGAACACTGACCATGGAGTCAGGAGGACCTGAGTTCAAATTTGGCTTTAGACACTTAATAATTACCTAACTATGTGACTTTGGGTAGGTCACTTAATCCCATTGCCTTGCAAGATAGAAAAAGAAAAGAAAAAAATTACAAGCAAAATGAATTTAAACCTTTTGATCCCCATGTGTAAAATTCAAACTAGATGTTTAATAGCTCCAACTAGTGGCTCTGAAAATTAAATATGTTCTTGAGTTCATTCCTGGGCATTCAATATTTAGGCAATACCATTCAAAGATGAATTCATTATAAATCAAAATAAGCCATTGTAGCAATACTGAAATACAACAGACAGGTAACCATCTGTATCCTGAAAACGAAGACATGTATATTAAGCAGATTAGCTTTCAGGTGATTAAAATGTGTCCTACAATAAACAAAAGAAATAGTATTTGTCCATATACAGAACAGAAAACACTTGTATCTAAATTGAAGCTCTCCTCAATCTGTTTAGTTCTCATTCAACAAGTTCTGTTGTTTTAGCATTAATTGTGATTTGTTAATCCAAGAAAGGAAAGCTACACTGTATCAATAGTTCCTCTCCAAAGAATCTGTTCTTTGAAGGGCAGAATGAGAGAGAACTGAAATTCAGCCCAAAATGAATAACTCAGATCTTGCCACATAGAATCTAATTTTCAACAAAAAATTGTTTTTTGATTTATTTTTCTATATTTAAAGATGATAGTAATTTTTCTAATTTGTGTAATTAGAGAAAAATGTACTTTAAAAACCTCATTAATTTTTAAAAACAAGAGACATGAACAAAAACGGACTTTCAATTCATCAAGTTAAAGTTGGAGTCATTTAATAATATAAGAAGTTTTCTGTTCAAATGGGAATAGCTGTTTTACATTATACATTATTTTGAGCAAACTAATATGGTATTAATGGAACTTTACTTGTGTAATAGAGCTTTACTTTATCTCTTCTCTGGTGGCACTTTTATTTACCCTTCTTCCAAGAATGTTGATCATTGTAAAGTAAATGACAGTGAAACTAAGAACCTTTCATTTTTTTAAAATAGTTGTTTAATACACAGAGTGAACTGCTATTGGCCAATTTTAAATTGTGCCATTCTATAATAGGTCATGGAAACTTTCTAGCATATATTAATTACTTGATATTAAACAATAGGCATAGTTTCTTCCCCTCTTCTATTAATCTAAAACAACAGTGAAACATTAAATGGAAAATGCCTTGATCAGATTCCTTGAGTATCTGCTTGAATTTGTCTAAATTACCTTTTGGGTAATGGGGGGAGTAGGATAGATGGATGGGAAAGAAGGATAGAAGGCAGTCTACTTAAACTCTACTTAAAGATTCATCTATGTTGAAAGTGGAGTATGAGAAGGTAATTTAATCTGAGAAAAGAATGAGCATTACAGGATGCTAATAGTGCAGGAAACAGCACCACCTTGAACTCTTGAAGCCAAAGGGGAAAAGACCTGTTTGCCTCATTCAAATTGGATTTTACTAAGTCCCAATGAGGAGTAAAGTGGCCAGGCATATGAACAAATTGTTCTATCTTCATTTAATCCAATTGATACAAGAAGTTGGGCAAAAATTATATTAACATTAATATTTTCATTTACAAATAAAATAATTATATTAATATGCATATGAATATATTTCAGAAAATAAAGACACTTTATTTAGTCTCAAGGGGATTAGAATGAAGAAAATCTCAAGTCGTCTGTGATTCTAAGGTTACAAACCAGTGACTACATCTCAGTATATACATATAAATATAAATATATGTACATATTTATATGTGTATGTATATACATGTATATGTATGAATATATATGTATATTCATATATACACTAAAAAGGTAATTATTTTAAGCTATGAATATTCTTTAGAGTTTTCCTGACATTTTAGTTGAAATTAATAAGACTGGTAGCCATTAGCTAAGGCAAAACTTATCTTTAACTTAATATGAAAACCTTCCTTTTAGATTGATATTTCAAGTTCTTCAAGCAATATCACTCAATCTAATCTAATATATTACTGTATACTGAGTCTGTATATCAATAATAATAATTTGCAGATATGATCTTTTTTGTCCTAAAAGGTAACCAGGAAATTAGATTGAAATTACAAACATTAGTTCATTAGTTTTTGCTTCTTGGTTATGTTTTTTTTAACCAGTAGACTTCAAGTAATTTGAGTTCAGAGTAAGTAAATAAAAGTGGAAAATAAATGCTAATGATGATACAATTACAAAATGAATTTCTAATTTTTTGTCTCCAAGAAATCTATTATCAATATGTAAATATACTCCATGACCATAGAAAGGTATTATGAAATGTTTAAGATAAAGTAATATAGCATTAAAAAATAACATGGACTTGGATTTTATGCAATTCATTTAGTTTTACTGGATCACAATTCCTGAAGAACAAAGGGGTTGAAACAGATGTTTTCTAGGTTTGCTACTCCATGTAATAGAAAGAACAGTAGATTTAGGTCAAAGAACTTCATGTTAAGTCAAGGTTTTCCTACTTTTTCACCTTTGTGGACTTGTATATGATGCTTTCCTGTATCTGGCTTGGTTTTCTTTCCTATAAATTAAGGAGATGGAAGTTCAATGAAATAATATCTAAAGTCATTTTTTCATATCTATAAAGCTATGATACTTTCATTTTGAGGGCAGGACCCATAGACTTTGCATATAGAATCAATTTTTTTTGTAAATGGACTAATTGTTCATATCATGCATGTTATAACTCAAATCATTTGTTGAATTAATGTATAATGTCAATATTGGTATGAAAAAGGTCTCTTTTTATGACTGTCTTTTGTTGTTGAAAAATTATTTTGCTTGCAACGTCTTCATGCCATTTAAGAGAATAAGACATGTACAAGAGAGATCCCTTTTCCTTCCAGAAGAAAGAATTGGGTGGCCTAAGTTACTTCTGCTGACTGTTACCTTAATCTATGTTGAGGTTCTACAGAATATAGGATTTTTAACAACTTAGCTCTATTTTACTTTATTCCTCTGCTTGGAATTTGATGGACCTGCTAGTCTCCTCAAAAGTTTAATGGTATTCATGGAAAAGTAGACTGCACTTTTTAAAGCTAATGAGATGTCAGCTTCCTGAGTGACTCATTTTCTTTTTTGTGCCTCAATACTTTATTCTCTTTCTACAGATACAACAGGCTAACCAAAATATGATGTACCATTTTCAAGAAATCTGAGAACTTAACCC
The DNA here is from genome assembly GCF_037893015.1 of Macrotis lagotis. Taxonomy (NCBI): domain Eukaryota; kingdom Metazoa; phylum Chordata; class Mammalia; order Peramelemorphia; family Peramelidae; genus Macrotis; species Macrotis lagotis. Next base: position 77,564,966 of record NC_133665.1, read on the forward strand.
ACTTGCTGAAAGTCAGAACTGAGCTCTTTCATTAGCAATTTCTACAATTGGTATATGTTTTTTGCCTATTTAGAATTTATATAAGTAGAAGAGGAAATATTTATAATTGCATCCTTCAAAGGAACTTCAAACTTTTAAGTCATAATGTCTGGCTCATTTTAAGTAGTGTCATCTCTCTCTCTCTCTCTCTCTCTCTCTCTCTCTCTCTCTGTCTGTGTGTGTGTGTTTGTGTGTGTGTGTGTCTGTGTGTGTCTGTGTGTGTCTGTGTGTGTCTGTGTATGAGTGTGAGTGAAGGAGACAGAGAAAGAAAGAAAGACAATGAGAAAAAGAAAGAGAGAAAGAGAAAGAATGAGAATGAGAAAGTGAAATAGGCAGAGACAAACAGACAGGAAAACAATTAACATTGACTAGATTTAACTAGAAGCTGAAAGAATACTTTGAGCTGAATAAAAGTATAGATCAGAAAAAGCCAACCATTCTTAAGTCATTGAAGTTTTTTTGAGTAAAAGTTATTTCATCTGTAAAATCGGGCTTATTTTTTTTTTACTTTTAACACAAGAATGTTGTGAGACTCAAATGAAATAATGAATGTAGGAAGTAATTGTCACAACTATTTTTTTCTGATAAAGAGCTCATTTTAAAAATTATTTTGATAAGAATTATTTTATAAGCTTATAATTCATTCTCTAATTGATAAATGGTCAAAAGATATGAACAGGGAGTTTTCAGAAAAAATATTTAATCTATTTATAGTCAAATGAAAAAATGAATAGAGAAATAGAGAAATGCAAATTAAGACAGCTTGAATAAGATAAAAAAGTAAAATGATCAATATTAAGATGGTGCTGGAAATTTGAGACATTAATGCACTAGCAGTGGAGTTGTGAATTGATTCAACCAACCTGGAGAGCAATTTAGAACTACTCCCATAAGGCAATAAAACTGTGAATACCCTGTGATCCAGCAATGCTACTACTAAGACTATATCCCCAAAACACCATGAAAAACTGGAAAAATCCTATATGTTCAAAAATATTTAGAGCAGATCTTTTTGATCAACTATGCTGAATGAAAATCTCAGCATTTCAAATATCAAGACAATCCTGAAAAAACTGGTATGAAAAATGTACATTCAGAAAAAAACTTGTGGAGTTTGAATGTAGAGCAAAGCACACTATATTCATATTTTTAAACTCTTCCTGCTTTTCCCCTTAGTTCTAATATCTTTTTAACAATATGACTTATATGGAAATATATTATACATTATTGCACATGTGTAACTTTTACTAGATTGTTGGTTTCCAAGGGGAAGGGGGAGGGAAGGGAATCTGGTAGAAAAATATATTACTTATAAATTTGAAAATGGATGAATGTTGAAATTTATCTATGCATGCAATTGTAAAATAAAGTAAAATTTCATCCTCCCCCCAATAAATAATGAATTAACGGACTCTATATCCAAATTAGTTGTCAATATAGACGTACTGATAACAAAGTATGACTCTATCGATAGGGAAAGTTGACAGTTATGGAAGAACTGCCATAGGCATATGCCCAAAACAGTTCCACCTCTATGAGGTCATGTTAGGACAGCACACCTGATTGGACAGCACACAAATTCAAATCATGTGCTTTTCATGGCATCACATCCATGTTGTCATGGTCTTCTATGAGAATCAAGAACAAACATCATCATCATCATCATCATATTCCACTGAATAATGCTTCAAATAAATAGGATTGTAAGGAAACCAATTATTAAAAGACAGTTATCAAAGTATCTTAAACTTCAAAATTAATGACCTCTAGATAGAACTTTTGATTTATTTGGAAGTGGGGACATAAATAAAAGGCTGAATATCAAGAAATGCCCAACAGTTTCAGAACTAGATGATAATGTGTTTTATATGTGTTTTAATTATGGTATCTATGCAGATTGCAACCTCTCCAGACATTTTGATCCCTTGTGATTCCTGTGAATTTTTTTTGCCTTCAGTAAATCTCCTATAAAGGATTCATGCAACCCATTAAAAATCTTCTTCTGATACTTTTAATATATCTAAGGTAATGTTAAATCTCTTGACTTGGACAGATCATGCTTGTGATTCTCTCATGGATGTCATTGTTGGTCACAAGTCACAGTAGTTTACTACACATTTCCCAAAGTCCTTTGATTCACAAATAACTTCATTTCATTGGAGATAATCTTGTTACTTGATTTAAAATGATTTAGTTTCACTGGAAATATTGTTGATAAAGAGATCAATCCTTTTAGTAGTTGGTGAATATTTGTACAATAAACTATTCCAGCAGAATATTTAAGTAAAATTTGGAATTGCTTGTGTCCTATGACCTTTCAAAGAACTAATATGAGCAGATGGGTAGGACATGATTTTATCTTCATATCACTGCATATTTTTGCTTATCATTTTAAAATAATATTTTATTTATTTATTTTTTCCATCTACTTGCAGTAGTGGTTTTCAAAAATCTTTTTTGCAAGATTTTGAGTTTCACATTTTTCTCCTTACCTTCTTCCCTTCCCCTTTCCCAATAAAAGAAATACACTTTAGGTTCTACATGTATAATTATGATAACATAGATCTATATTAATTATGTTGTGAAAGAAGAATCAAATCAAAATATGGAAAAATAACATTAGAGAGAAAATAAAAAAATACATAACACAACTTCTAAAACAATGAAGATAGTAAACTCCATAGTTCTTTCTCTGGATATGAATGCTTGTTTGTTTGTCTTTTTTCCATCACAAGATAGATGGAAATTAGAATTGTCTTTTATTATTATAATGTGAAAATGAACAAGTCTATCATAGCTGATCATCACCTAACATTGCTATTAGTGTATACAATGTTCTTCTGTTTCTTCTTTACTTCATGCAGCATAACTACATACAAGTCTTTCCAGGCTTTTCTGAAGTCCCATCCCTCATTTCGTATAAAGCAATAATGTTCCATCACATTCATATACTACAATTTTTCAGCCATTTTCCAAATGATGGACATCCCATCAATTTCCAAATCTACACTACAATTGCTATTATATTTTTGTACATGTGATTTTTGCCTTTTTTGTGATCACTTTCGGATACAGACTTAGTAGTGGTAACATAGCAATGTGTTTCAAAGGACAACAATCTAACACAGAACCTTTTACAGAAAACTTTGTTCAATTTTTTTCAGTTATCTCAAACTCTTCATGAACAATTTGTGACTTTCTTTGCCAATATATTGGAGTAGTTTGCCATTTCCTTCTCTAGCTCATTTAACAGATTAGGAGCTAAGGCAAACAACATATTCAAGGTCACACAGCTACTAACTATCAGAAAAAATGACTCTTCCTGACTTCCACTTAAATTTTATCCACTGGGCCACCTAGCAGTCCCATAAAAATATTTAGTATAGATTAATTTGCTGCCATGTAGCAATCCTGAAGAATTAGAAGATGCCAGAAAGGTGAAAAGAAAATCATTAGGAAATGTCTAGTGTGCAGAGACCATGAATATCAAATTTCTTCAACAATTGTATATCACAGTCAATTCGAAAATCTAATTCTGGCTACCTAGCATATATTTTAATCTATTTCCTAACTTCCAGATTTCCTGAATCCTAGCAATCCTAAGAAATCAACATGCTATTTATTATGAGTCATGGCTGGTCTCCATAACTTCAATCCAATACAATAAAGATTTATTGAGCATCTATATTACATCAGCCACAGTGCTAAATTTTAGGGATATAATTAATAAAAAGAAAGACAATCCCCACACCAAATGAGATTATAATATTAAGGAGAAGATAACATACAAAAAGAGGAAGGAAAGGTGGGTTGAAAGGGATTGACATCAGAAAGGATTTGCACAGCAGAGCCAAGATGTCAGAAGACAGGTAGCAAATGAGCTTAAATGTTCCAAAATTTTTCTCTAAACATTTTATTTAAACAAAGATTTTATTTATTTTGAGTTAGGATTTCCCCCTTCTTGCTTCACCCCTCAACCCCCACAGAAGTCAATCTGTTAGTGTTTACATTGGTTCCATGTTATACATTGATTTCAGTGAATGTGATGACAGAGTAATCATATCCTTAAGGAAGAAATAAAATGTATGAGATAGTAAAAACACATTATAATATAATTTTTTTCTGATTTGATGGTAATAGACTTTGGTCTTTGTTCAAAGTCCATAATTCTTTTTCTAGACACAGATGGTATTCTCTATTGCAGATAACTCAAAATTGTCACTGGTTGTTGCACTGAAGGGATGAGCAATTTCATCAGGGTGGATTATCACCCCCACATTACTGTTAGGGTGTATAAAGGTTTTCTGGTTCTGCTTATGTCACTCAGCATCAGTTCATGCAAATCCTTCCAGGCTAAGATGAATTCCCATCCTTCCTGGTTTCTAACACAACAATAGTGTTCCATGACATACATATACCACAGTTTGTTAAGCCATTCCCTAATTGAAGGACATTCACTTAATTTCCAATTTTTTGCCATCACAAACAGGGCTGCTATAAATATTTTTGTACAAGCAATATTTTTGCCCTTTTTTATCATCTCTTCAGGATATAGACTCAGTAGTGGTATTGTTGGATCAAAGGGTATGCACATTTTTGTTGCCCTTTGCGTGTAATCCCAAATTCTTCTGCAGAAAGGTTGGATGAGTTCACAGCTGCACCAACAATGTATTGGTGGCCTGGATTTCCCACATCCCTTCCAACATCCTTTCTGCTAATATTGCCCAGTCTGAGCAGTGTGAGGTGGTATTTTAGAGATGCTGTCATTTGCATTTCTCTAATAAGTAATGATTTCAAACAATGTTTCACTATGACTATGGATTGCTTTGATTTCCTCAGCTGTAAATTGCCTTTGCATATACTTTGACCATTTATCAATTGGGGAATGGCTTGTTTTTTTTCGAAAATTTGACTCAGTTCTCTGTATATTTTAGAAATGAGTCCTTTCTCAGAAATACTGGTTGTAAAACTTGTTTCACAATTTACCACATTTCTTTTGATCTTGGTTATAGTGGTCATGTCTATGCAAAAGCTTTTTAACTTAATGTAGTCCAAATTATCTAATTTGCTTTGAAGGATGTTCTCTACCTCTTCCTTGGTCATAAATTGTTTCCCTTTCCATAGATCTGACAGGTTAAACTACTCCTTGACTTTCTAGTTGGCTTATAATATTGTTTTTTTATGTCTAAATCCTGTATCTATTTGGATCTTATCCTGGTATACAGTGAGAGGTGCTGGTCTAATCTAAGTTTCTTCCATACTAACTTTCAATTTTCCCAACAGTTTTTATCAAAGAGAGAGTTTCGATCCCAATAGCTGGGTTTATCAAGGAGCAGATTACTATAATCATTTCCTGCTGTTGCACCTAGTCTATTCCATTGATCAATGACTTTATTTCTTAGCCAAAACCAGACAGTTTTGAGGCCAATGCTTTGTAATATAATTTTATAACTGGTAAGGCTATGTCACCTTCTTTTGTACTTTTTTTCATCAAATCCCTAGAAATTCTTGACTTATTATTTCTCCATATAAATTTACCTACAACTATTTCTAACTCATTAAAGTAATTTTTTGGAATTTTGATTGGTAGGATGCTAAACAAGTAGTTTAGCTTTGGTAGAATTGCCCTTTTTATTGTATTAGCTCCACCTATCTATGAGCAACTGATGCTTGCTCAGTTATTTAAATCTGATTTTATATGCGTGAGAAGAGGTTTTAATTGTTTGCAAAAAGTTCTTGAGTCTTCCTTAGCAGGTAGACTCTCAGGTATTTTATTTTGTCTAAGGTTACTTTGAATAGGTTTTCTCTTTCTAGTTATTACTGCTGCATCTTGCTAGTCATATATAGAAATGTTGAGGAATTATGAGGGTTTATTTTATATCCTGCTAATTTGCTAAATTTGTTAATTATTTCCAGTAATTTTTAGATGACTTTTTGGAATTCTCTAGGTATACCATCATGTTATCTGCAAAGAGTCCGAGTTTTATCCCCTCCTTACCTATTCTAACTCCTTCAATTTCTTTTTCTTCTCTTATTACTAAGGCTAACATTTCTAAAACGATATTGAATAGTTGTGGTGATAATAGGCTTCCTTGTTTCACCCCTGATCTTCTGGGGAATGCTTCTAGCCTATCTCCATTGTATATTATGCTTGTTGATGGTTTCAGATAGTTATTGCTTATTATTCTAAGGAAGAAATGATTTATTCCTACACTCTCTCTAGTGTTTTTAGTAGGAATGGGTGTTGTATCTTTACAAGAGATTTTTCAGCATCTATTGATATGATTATATGATTTCTGATAGGTATATTATTGATAGAATTAAATATACTAACAATTTTCCTAATATTGAACCAGCCCTGCATTCCTGGGATAAATTGTACTTGATCATAATGTATTATCCTAGTGATAACTTGTTGCAATCATTTTGCTAAGATTTTATTTAAGATTTTTGCATTTATATTCATCAGGGTCATAGGTCTATAATTGTCTTTCTCTATTTTACCTCTTCCTGGTTTAAGTATCAGCACCATATTGGTGTCATAAAAAGAGGCAGAGATCCGTTTTCACATTATATTTCCAAAGAGTTTATATAGAACTGGAATCAATTCTTCCTTAAATTTTAGACAGAATTCACTTGTGAATCTATCTGGCCCTGGATATTTTTTTCTTGGGGAGTTCAATAATGGGTTGTTGTATTTCCTTTTCTGAGATAGGGTTGTTTAGGTTTTTAATTTCCTCTTCATTTAATCTGGGCAACTTATATTTTTGTAAATATTCATCCATTTCACTTAGATTGTCAAATTTATTGGCATAGATTTGGGCAAAATAATTCCAAATTATTACTTTAATTTCTTCCTCGTTGGTGGTGAGATCACTGCTTTCATTTATGATACTAACAATTTGCTTTTCTCCTTTCTTTTTTTAATCAGATTGACCAGAGGTCTATCGATTTTATTGTTTTTTTCATAAAACCAGCTCTTAGGTTTTTTATTTATTAGTTCAATAGTTTACCTGTGTTTGATTTTTTTAATATCTCTTTTAATTTTTAGAATTTTTAATTTGGTATTTAATTGGGGATTTGTTAATTTTCTGTCCCACTGGGTGCACACATATTTAGAATTGAAATTACTTTATTGTCTATGATACCTTTTAGGACGATATAGTTTCCGTCCTTATATCTTTTAACACTATCTATTTTTGCAGCTGCTTTGTCTGAGATAAGGATTGTTAACCCTGCTTTTTCACTACAGCTGAAGCAAAATATATTTTTCTCCAACCTTTTGCCTTTACTCTATATGTATCTATCTGCTTCAAATGAGTTTTGTAAGCAGCATGTTGTAGGATTCTGGTTTTTAATCCACTCTGCTATTCGCTTATGTTTTCAGGGAGAGTTCATCCCATTTACATTCAAAGTTATAATTACTTACTCCTTATTGGCCTCCATGCTATCTTCCTTCTGTTTGTATTTTTCCCCTTTTTTCCCCTTTTACCATATTCCCCATTGTTTTGTTTCTGAATACCACCACCTTCAGTATATTTACCCTCTTAAATCGACCCCCTTCTTCTTTTTCCCTTTCCCTTTTTTCTTTCTTCCCTTCATTCTGTTAGTTCCCCTTTTTCACTCCCTCCCCATTCCCCCCTTTTCCCCTTTTAATGCTTGAAAGATATGTTTCTTAACTTTATTAAGTGTGTCTAAGTTAACTTCTAGCTAAATCTGATGAGATGAAGATTAAGGTGGTTCTTACCTCCTCCCTTCCTCCCGTCAATTACAATAGGTCTTTTTTACCTCTTGATGGAATGAAATTTACCCCATTCCATCTCCCTCCAACCTCCCTTCTCCTTTCTGCTCTTGTTTACTGGTTCACTCACAGTCCCCTGAGACATACTTTCTTGGTACATGATCTTCTCCTAGTTTCTCTTTCTGGGTTTTGTTGATCAAATTTCTATTAAGAGGTTTCTTCAATGTTATATATGAGGGGAGAGAGAGTGTCTATCACAGCGTCTCTTTTCTCTCCTCCATCTTGACCAGAAGTTGTCTAAATAATTTTTAAATAGCTCCTCAAAACAAATTTTAAGTGACAGAGCCAACAAAAGGTCACTGTGAGACATTTTCCAACCAAAGGCAACTTAGAAAGTCAGTAGGAGAAATCTGTGACACCTCTTTGGGAGTCAGTCCTGAGTGAAGCAGTAGCATTAGTACTGGAACCTGAAAGCACTAGAGTAGCAATAGCTTCAGGAACTCTATGACAAGAGAAACTAAAGTAATCATTACTGAAGGAGAACAGTGGCCCTGAATATGGTTTATGGGACAAGATGAGTGCTAATGCTTGGTGCTTCAAGGAAACAGGGAGTCTTCCTAGATAATGACAGAAGACAGAGCTGAGGAGCAGTGACAATACCTATCCCTTCATTATACCATCTTGAAAGCCCCCAAAACTTGCAGACCTTCAGGACTAGCTATGAAAATAGCAGGAAAAGAACAATCAAAGCAAAACAAAACCAACAAACAACAACAACAACAACAAAAACAATAACAAAGTCTTCCAAACTCCAGATGAGCAGAACTGAACTTTAACATAATATTCAAATTTTAAAAATGTCTTAAAAATGAGTAATTAACAATAAAGGAACTTGATCATAAAATATCTACTACATTGGCAGGTATGTCCAAGAAAAAGAAATAGAGGATAATTTGAAAACAGTATATTAACAAAGCATCAAAGAAAAATGATAATTGGATCTAAGTTAGAAAAGCTTTCTTAGAAAAGTTCATAAATGAAAAGATTCATAGAGGAAAAGTTGGAGTAAATGAGACAGACACAAGAAAGTTGTGAAAATAGAATTAATAGCTTGGTAAAAGAGGACAAAAAGTATTGAAGAAAATGATATCTTAATAACAATAAACAACAACCTTAAGAAACAAAATAGATTGACAAAAATTCGCTGAAGAAAAGAACTGCTGTAAAAACAGAATTCAGCAAATTCGAAAAGAGGCACAAATTTGCACTGAAGAAAATAATTCCTTAAAAATTAGAATTTGACAATATAGCTGAGGCATCTGCTGAGTATGCTTTTTGCTCTTGAGTCTCTCTCCCCAGTCTACATTTACCAACCTCAGGTCCCATCTCCCTGCCTGCACTTTCATACTTGCAATGGTTGTTGAAGTCAGCCTTCTAAGGATCACAGAGTAAAAACATTGAACATCAAGATTTTCAGTGTCACCTCCAATTGGGACTTGATACAGAAGATAACCGATCATCTAGGCCTGGCACTGTGCAAGATAGTGACTAAGAAATTAATTAACCCAGAGACACATGAGCAAATTGATAAAAGCATTCAAGGAGATGTCTACTTTGTGCAAAGTGATTGTGGTGACATCAATTATAATCTATTGGAGCTTCTCATGATGAATGACCACAAAATTGCCTCAGAAAGTGAAGTGACTGCTATCATCTCTTGCCAGCCTGATGCTTGGCAGAAAAAAAAACAAAGGACAAGGAGCACACTCCAATGTAAACTGAGTCCAGAGCTCAATAAAGTTTGTGAAAAATATGCTATCTGTTGCAGGAGTAGATCATATACTCACCATGAATCTTCATGGCTCTCAGATTCAAGGGATTTTTCATATCTCAGAGGATTACTTATATGCTGAATCAGCTGTCCTGAAGTGGATAAGGGAGAATATTGCCAACTAGAAGACCTGCTGTATTGTATACCCTTATGTGGTGGAGATAAAAGGATATGTTCTTTTGCAAGCCACCAAATATTGACTTTGTTCTTATTCACAAAGAATATAAGAAGGTCATTGAATCTGACTGCACGGTACTAGTTAGATATATCTAGGACAGAGTACCCATTCTAATTGATGACATGACTAATACTTTTAATATTATATGTCATATTTCAGATAAAGTCCTTTCAGCTGGAATCAATAAGGTTTACGCCATTCTTACTCTAGGAATTTTTTCAGCTGAGCATTTCTCAAATTAACCATGCCTGCTTTGACGCAATTGTTGTCTCAAACACCATACCTTAGGAAGACAAGATGAAGCATTTTCCCAAAATATAGCTGAAAGGCAGTTCCACAATCCTGGCTGATGCCATTTGGAAAATTCAAAATGCAAGTTGGTTCCTATTTGTTTAGTCATGTTCTTTTAGATTTATTGCTATTTTCAACCTTGGAAGAGTTTCTTTGCTATATCAGTCATTATTTGTAATATTGCAGAAGTGCAGTAGAAAGCACTGGTTATGCATCTTGCTCTCCATAATTTTTGCTCCCATCCAGTTTCCAGGACCTCCACTTTCTTTTATTAATCTAACCAATTCTTTCAGTTTTCCCTCTAAATCTGGAGAGAAGCCTGGCGTGGAAGTGCACGTAAGAGGAGAAGGAGACAGGAAAAAGGGGTAGGTCAATGCATCCCTATGGATGCAAGCTTCAGTAATTCTAGTTGGTTGGTTTTGTGGTTAAAATAAAAAATATGCAAAGGTTAAATAAAAACTAATTTAAAAAATTAGATTTTTGCAGCCAGAAACCACTGAGACATCAAGAAAAAATAAATCAAAATCAAAAGAGAAAATGGCGAATAAAATATGAAAAATTCATCAGAAAAAAAGCAAGCTAACTAGAATAAAAATTGAAAAGAGATAATTCAAGCATTCTGGCCCTACCTGAAAATGATGATCAGGAAAAGAGCACAGACATCATATTTCAGGAAACTATCAAGGAAAACTTTTTATTTTTTATTTTTTTAGATTAAAGATTTTATTTATTTTTAGTTATACAATTTTCCCCCTAATCTTACTTCCCTCCCCCCACACCCCACAGAAGTCAATTTGTCAGTCTTTACATTGTTTCCATGCTATACATTGATCCAAATTGAGTGTGATGAGAGAGAAATGATATCCTTAAGGAAGAAACATTAAGTATAAGAGATAGCAAGATCAGACAAAAAGATATCAGTTTTTGTTTTCTTAATGTAAGGTAATACTCCTTAGTCTTTGTTCAAACTCCACAGTTGTTTCTCTGGATAAAGATAGTTTTGTCCATTGCAGAGAGCCCCAAATTGTCTCTGATTGTTGCAATGATGGAATGAGTGAGTCCATCAAGGTGGATCATCACCCCCAAGTTGCTGTTAGGGTGTACAGTGTTTTTCTGGTTCTGCTCATCTCACTCAGCATCAGTTCAAGCAAATCCCTCCAGGCTTCCCTGAATTCTCATCCCTCCTTCTTTCTAATAGAATAATAGTGTTCCATGACATACATATACCACAGTTTGCTAAGCCATTACCCAAATGAGGGACATTTACTTGATTTCCAATTTTTGCCAAAACAAACAGGGCTGCTATGAATATTTTTGTACAAGAGATGCTGTTATCCTTTTTCATCATCTCTTCAGGGCATATACCTAGTAGTGGTATTGTTGGATCAAAGGGTATATACATTTTTTGTTTCCCTTTGGACATAGTTCCAAATTTCTCTCCAGACAGGGTAGATGGATTCACGCCTCCACCAACAATGTAATAGTGTCCCAGATTTCCCACAACCCTTCCAACAATGATCATTATCCTTTCTGGTCATATTGGCCAGTCTAAAAGGTGTGCGGTGGATATCTCAGAGAATCTTTAATTTTCATTTCTCTAATAAATAATGATTTAGAGCAATTTTCATATGACTATGGATTGCTTTGATCTCCTCATCTGTAAATTGCCTTTGCATATGGTTTGACCATTTGTAAATTGGGGAATGGCTTTTTTAAAAATAGGAGTCAGTTCTCTATGTATTTTACAAATGAGTCTTTTTTACAGAAATATTAGTTATAATTATTGTTTCCCAGTTTACTACATTTCTTTTGATCTTGGTTATAGTGGTTTTGTCTGTGCAAAAGTTTTTAATTAAATGTAATTGAAATCATCTAATTTGTTTTTAGTGTTGTTCTCCATCTATTCCTTAGTCATAAACTGCTCCCCTTTCCACAGATCTCACAGGCAAACTAGTCCTTGATCTTCTAATTTGCCTATAGTACTGGTTTTATGTCTAAATCCTGTATCCATTTGGATCTTATCTTGGTATAGAGTGGGAGGTGTTGCTATTCTAAGTTTCTTCCATACTAACTTCCAGTTTTACCAGCAGATTTTATCAAAGAGAGGTTTTTATTGCAATAGCTGGACTCTTTGGGTTTAAAAAACAACATATTACTATAATCATTTCCTGCTCTTGCACCTGGTCTATTCCACTGGTCCACCACTCTATTTCTTAGCCAATACAAGACAGTTTTGATGACTGATGCTTTATAATATAAGTTTAGATCAGGTAGGGATAAGTCCCCTCCTTTTGTACTTTTTTCCTTGAATCCCTGGAAATTCCTGACTTTTTATTACTCCATATGAATTTACTTACAACTTTTTCTAACCCATTAAAGTAATTTTTTGGAATTTTGATTGTTATAGTACTAAACAGGTAGTTTAGTTTTCTTAGAATTGTCATTTTTATTATATTAGCTCTAACTATCTATGAGCAGTTGATTTTTGTCCAGCTATTTAAATCTGATTTAATTTGTGTGAGAAGTGTTTTGTAATTGTTTTCAAAACATTTTTGAGTCTGCCTTGGCAAATAGACTCCCAGGTATTTGATATTGTCTGAGGTTACTTGGAATGGGATTTCTCTTTATCGCTCTTCCTGCTGTATCTTGTTAGTCATATATAGAAAAGTTGATGATTTATGAGGGTTTATTTTTTTATCCTGCAGCTTAGCTAAAATTGCCAATTGATTCCAATAGTTTTTTGGATGATTTCTTGGCATTCTCTAAATGTACCATCAAGTCATCTGCAAAGAGTGAAACTTTTGCTTCTTCCTTCCCAATTCTAATTCCTTCAGTTTCTTTTTCTTCTCTTATTGCTGAAGCTAACATTTCTAATATGAAATTGAATAGTAGTGGTGATAGTGGGCATCCTTGTTTCACCCCTGATCTTATTGGGAATGCCTCTAGCCTCTCCCCATTGAATATAATGCTTGTTGATGTTTTCAGATAGATACTGCTTTTTATTCTAAGGACCAAACCATTTATTCCTACACTCTCTAGTCTTTTTAGTAGGAACAGGTGCTATATTTTGTCAAAAGCTTTTTCAGCATCTATTGATATGACCACATAATTTCTGATAGATTTTTTGTTGATATAATTGATTATACTAACAGTTTAAGGAAAACTTTTTAATATCTTAAATCCAGAGAATAAAATGGAAATTAAAAGAATACAACAATTATCACATGAAAATTATTCCAAAATGTAAAATTCCAACAATACTGTAGTCATATTTTGCACCTCTGAGATCCAGATTTTTCAGGTAGCCATAAAGAAACAAGTCAAATATCATGGAACGACTGATTAAGATGACATAATATGTAGAAGCTTGTACACTGAGTAATCTGAAGGCTTGGGAATATGATATTACAAAGGCAAAGGTTCTACTGCAATCAAGAATTATCTATTCAACAAAGCTGAATTTTAACATTGAAAGAGGGTTGTTTTTTTTTTTAATGAAATAGAGGACTTACAAGCATTCATCATGAGAAGTCCAGACCTAATAAAAAATAAATTGACATTCAAACCTAACACTAAAGAAAAGCATAAATAGGTAAAATGAAAGCCATAAGAAACTGCATAGTGTTAAATATTTACATTCCTATATGAGATGTTTTTACAGAAACAAAACAGACTCTTGAGAAAGGGCAAAATAAACAAAAAAGCAATAAAGAAGAAGCAAAATATAATAGATTAGAGGAGAATGAACAGTAATCATAACAATGTGAATGAGAAAAATCGTTCAAAAAACGGAAGTGCATAGCAAACTTGATTAATAATCAGAATTAAATAATATTTTGCTAATACAAAACATACTTGAAACAGAAAGACACAGAGGAAGTTAAAAAGAGTTCAAGCAAAATCTATTATGTTTCAGGTGATTTTTTTTAAATGACAGAGGTAGCAATCATAATTCAAACAAAAGATAAACAAAATATACAGTAGTAATTGAAATAGATAATCAGGATAACTATATTTTGCTAAAATACAGATAGATAGCTCATCTATAAAATGAGCTAGAGAAAGAATTTATCGGTCACTACATTATCATTGCCAGGAAAACCTCAAAATTAGTCATGCAGAGTCAGACATGTTTGTAAAACAATGACAAAATCATAGACAATAAAATACTATCAAAAATTTATGAGTGTCTCTGATGAAGTCTTCATTCATGAAATATCTTTGGAATGGAGTCAAATTTATAAAAATAGGAGACATTCTTCAATTAATGGGTTGTGAAATAATATGAACGGGTAGTTTTTTGAAATAATAAATCTATTAATAATTATATGAATAAAATGCTCCAAATTACTTATTAATTAGGGAATAGATCATTGATTAGAGAATTTAGAATTAAAGAACTCTGAAGTACCATCTTACAACTAACAGAAATGACAACTGCTAAAAAAATGAGGAAAAATTGGAACAGACACAAAGTATTGGTAAAGATGTGAACTATTCCAACCATTCTGGAAAACATTTTGCAACTTTGCCCAAAGAGTTATGAAACTCATCCTACCTGTAAACTCAAGAATGCCACTTCCAAAAAAAAATCAAAGAGAAAGATAAAGGATCTATTTTTCATTTTAAAAATATACAATAACTATTTCTGGTGGCAAAGAATTGGAAATTGAGGGTATTCTCATCAATTGAGGAACAACTGAACAAATTGTGGTATTTGATTGTGATGGAGTACAATTGGGCTATAAAAAAAGACAAGCAAATTTAACAGAAAAAGTGGCAAAGCCTCTTTGAACCGAAGCAAAGTGAATTGAGAAGAATTATCAATTTACAGTGAGAGGACTGATGAACTTTGAATACAGTTTGAAGCATAATGTTCTCTATTTTTTGTGATGTAGTTAATATAGAAATGCTCTGCATGATTTCACATGTATAAAATAATTGATATAATTATGATTTCTTTCTAAGTGAGGGAATAGGGGTGGCAGAAAGAGTTTTGAACTGAATTTTAAAATAGATGTACTTTTATTAAAAAAAGAAAGGTTTTCAGTCTGAATAAAAAATGACTAAAATTTTTAAAAATATGAACTTTAAACATTAAGACTACTGAAATAAAGTGGTCAGTGGATCACTTCTAAGGATTCAATCTAGCAGATCCACACTATCAGATATAAATTATAAGAATAAATTAAAAGGCCAGCTAGATGGTACTGTGGATAGCAAACCATTCCTGGAGTCAGAAGGACCTGAGTTCACTTCCACCCTCAGTCTCTTGATGCTTACTAACTGTGTGTGACATAGGGCAAGTCACTTAGCCCCATTGCCTCACAAAAAAAGTAATAAATTGAAGACAATACATGTTATTCAACATTTTGTTTGAGTAAATATATAATAATATTTATTCATTTTCAATATATTTAGTTGCAGACATTTCCCATTGAATTAGTTTTTGACTTTTTTTTTAAGTTTTTGCAAGGCAAATGGGGTTAAATGGCTTGCCCAAGGCCACACAGTTAGGTAATTATTAAGTGTCTGAGCCCAGATTTAAACTCAGGTAATCCTGACTCCAGAGCCGGTGGTCTATCCACTGCGCCATCTAGCTGTCCCAAGGTTTTGACTTCTTAAAGAAGTATTGGGGGCAGGTAGGTGGTGCAATGGATCTGGCCTTGTAGTCAGGAAAACCTGAGTTCATATCAGGTCTCAGTCACTTAATAATTACCTAGCTGTGTGACCTGATCAAATCACTTAATCCCATTGTCTTGCAAAAACAACAAAAATGTATGTCATGAGCCATCCTTTGAGAATACTTTGCAGGATGCCCATATCCTTTTCCTCCCCTATTAACTCCTCTAATATCATTTTATCTCCTTCTGACTTTTGATCTATCATTTCTGATGAAAAATTTCATTAATTTCTCTTTCTGAAACATTATTGTAGAAAATGGATGCTGTATTTTAGGAATGAGGTGACTGAAATTTAAGAAAGAAATAGTTTATTTTTCAGATATCAACAAAAATATCTTGAACATCTTGAGTGAAAGATGAAGCAATATTTATGATAGCATTTTTGCAGATTTGTAGGTATAAAAGAAAAACTTGAATTGCATCCAAAGAAATATATACCTTAATGGAATATGATACAGTCTAATTTCACAAGTGCATGGTATAGTGTTTGGAAAGAATTAATGGATATTTTATTATGATTTTCATAAACATATATGACAAATTTAATTCTTCCAGTTTTAAAGCAAACATTGAACTTTATTTCATAGTTTGAATCTCTATATATAATTTTCTATTTTTTCTTCATATGCCATAAAAATAATATGATATTCAATCAAGCCAATTTTAATGTGCACATTTTCCTTTTTTAGTGGGTAACTAATACATGTTTATTTAGGAAAATACTAAAAATGGCACACTTTTTGATGAAATTATGCATCAAGATTCACCATAATCTTTTTCATTTGAGATTAAAGAAATTCATACTTCTCTTTGCAGTCATCATGATCAATAAATAACACCTCTAGTGACATGTATAGAAAAGATATTTGAAATATTTTCACTGGGGAAGGAATTATGATCAGAAAACTTGTTTCATATCTGCTCATCTTTTGATCCATGTTGTCAGTTGCCTTCCAAGTAATAGAGAAAAAAGCTTGCTAATTCTGTTTCCTTAATACTACTACTTCAATTGAAGTTCCTCTTTAGTTAAATATAATGGTTAAGTCATTAACAGTTTTGTTTATTCAAGTTTGTACCTGTTATGTCTACAGACTAAGCTTCTATTATTGGATCTAACATAGGAAACTTTTATTCTGTCATTAAATATGCAATATTGCATTCAAAAGTAGTATCATATATTTACAAGCTGCTTGAACTTGTTGTATTCAGACAACATAAAACTTCTCTGAAACACAATTTCCTCATCTGTATAACAACAATAATAAGGGAACCTACTTCATAAAAATATTGTGAAGACCAGATGAGCACATATATATTTATATATATATATATATTTAAAATTTCATAAATATCAGTTTTTGATATTTTTGATGATTACAAAAATAGTTAATATTTAATCCAAATATGAAACTTTTTTATTTCCATTTCAGAGATAAGGCTTAATACCAGCATTCTCTTAGTTGAGGTATGTGGTTAGAACAAAATGAACCATTTAAAGTCACTAAAGAAGGAAATCTAGGAAGGAAACTGTGACTCTTAGAGTCTCTAGACATGAACACCCCCCCACACTTTATGTCAATACATATTTAGCAAGGCATATAATTACCATGTCTCAATGGTTTCAAATATATGTGGATGGGGAATTTTTATGCTTTTTTATTGAAAGGAAAGTGCAGCAGGGAAAAAGTGCCCAGTCAAATCTTGGGGGAAAGTTTTGTCTCCTTTTAAGGAAAATTAAAATCTGTCACAAGAGAGGAAAAGGAGTTAGGGCCCTAATTTATTTTTCAGAGAATAAGGGAAAGCATGGATCAGAGATGAAGGAACTAACAAGGGAGAAGGTCTTTTGCAAATGATGACCCTGGAGCTACTTGAATGAACCCAGGAAAGCTTTGAGGCAGAGGTATATAGGAAGATTATTCTGGTCGGTGGAATAAAGGGTGTGAAGGTGTAGAATTTGAACAGAAAGGGAAACATTTTACAACTGGTGAAATTAAGGTAGAAAGAAGTTAAATGAGTTTTCCATGGTCACAGTTATCTAATATCTGAGCTGTGATTTGTACTCAGATCTTGCTGACTCCAGGCTCAGCTCTTTATCCACTCTCCCACTTAATGGTCTAGAATCAAATGAGGCTTAGAATGCCAAGCAGATTAATTTGACCATTACTCAAAAGAGTATAGTCATTTGCTCACATCTTCAAATTTTCCATAGTATTTTCAGTCAAAATCTAGGAGTTCCACCCCCACCCAGCTTGACATTACATAGACATCAAAGCCTGTCATACTGACCCAATTTACCCTGCACACCATTCATATGGGCCAATTCATCTCTTTTTTTCATTTTTATGACTTTGTTCTCCTCCAAATGCATAACTCATCAATGTTATATAATCAGCAGCCCACTTACACTCACTATAATTCTCCATTTTGCTGACACAAAGCAGGTAGGGATTTGATATATATTGAATGAATGACTTGGGTTTTTCTGTAGAGATTTTCTTGTTCAGGCCAACTATTTTAAAGTGGTTGTTGATTTCCTTTGAAATGTACTGATAGATTCTAGAACATAATCAGAACAATGCCATCTGAAAATAAAACTACCAGGATCTTTTATATTTGTATTCTGCTGGGAATTTTCTGTAACTAAGATGAACAACTTTAGTGAGTATCACCAAGCATATATTCAGTACCTTCTATATGCCAAAACTATGCTAAATACTGGGGTTTGGGAGGATGGAAAAATGTCTGACAGAGAGCACAATAGAGAATCACAGGAGAATGAAATGATTTGAGAAATGAAATGATGATTGTCCTCAGAAACCATCCCGGAAGAATTGTCTGTTCTCCCCACTTCAATCAGCAGGAAAGAGGTGCCAGGGTCAGAAAGCATCAACAATGTGCAAGGTCAAGGTAACTTTTTGAAACTTTTGTATGAAGAAATTCCAGAGTTACATTTCTGGCTCATAAATATTTTATGCATCACTTGATATCATCGAAGAAGATCATTGAGCAAATTTCAGTTCTGAGACCGATTAAAGATTAGGATTGTTGATATCATTAAGGAAACGATCTGATTTCATCACTTTCACTACTATTTTCAGGATTTTCCTAGAAAAAACCCATCTATTTTCCTGTCTCTCCTGGAATTTGATCTCAAATGGGAATTAGTAGGAGAGTAATGATGATATTGTAAAACCTTAAATTCCATGGGCAAAATCATGCCACCTTTTAAATCTTAGATGCTTGTGTCAGCTGTGATACTATAGAAAATACAAATGTTATGTATTGGGATCAAAAGTTATTAGCTTTCTGACATTATAAAGCCCCATCCACCCAGATCTGTAACATAGTTTCTAATATTTATACTCCCTTATTCAAAGATTTTTGCCTTCTTAAACGAGGAGGCAGAACTGTAGAGAAAGAGTTTTAACAAAAGTCTATGTCTTATATACATATAACTTATTAATGATCCAAGGAAGGATGGTAGTTAAAATAAAAAGTCACTGCAATTTTAAGCAATTTTACATTACATAATTAAAACATATCATTTGTTTACTCACACTGGTATAAATATTTTGTCAAAAGTTGTCTAGGGCAGCTAGGTGGCACAGTGGATAAAGCACCGGTCCTGGAGTCAGGAAAACCTGGGTTCAAATCCGGTCTCAGACACTTAATAATTGCCAAACTGTGTGGCCTTGGGCAAGCCACTTAACCCCATTTGCCTTGCAAAAAACCTAAAAAAAAGTTGTCTAATGAGGCATAGAACATAAGTTTTTTTCAATCAGCTTACATTTGTATAACATCTTATATTTGTTTTTACCCCATTTTACCTATCAAATATGAGATGTGTATATTTAGTAATTATTAAATACCAATAAACTTAGAAAGAAACTTAGAGTCTTAAAAATAAATGAAAATACTAGGATTAAAATCTAGGTCATCTGGGTCTAAATCCGCTGTTGTTTCCATTTTGCTAGAGCATTCACCAAAAATAAAATACTGTTGTGTTCATAGAAAGCAAGTGAAAAAAGTTATACAGTTTTATTTTGCCTGATCTGTGTTTATAATCTCATTTTTTTGCTTCTTTATACTCGTCTATGAAATAAAATGAGTCAAACTAGTAATTACATTTAAAAAACTCTGCCTTGGAGCCACACATGTTTTTCTTTAATTCTCTGTTCATAGCAATAAAAGTCTTAGAGTTTATTTGGTCCCCAATCCCTTAAGAAATGCTTCATATTTTAGGAAATGTACATGGTTATTTTTATTCTTCATTTAGAACCACAAAACAAAATTTTTATCACATTGTGAAATCTTGAAAATGCTTCTGGAAATTTTAAGACATTCCTTAAGGTATTCAAATATTGATTCCCCAAAACCAACAGCCCCAAATCCAATTGCCAAAAGCCCTTCTCAATGACTAGATATATTGGCAAAGAGCAGGACTAGGACAAACCCTCCTATATGGTAGTTAAATGTTTAATGCAGCAGAATGGTTGATGTAATAGACTTAGACTCCCTGTACTCATATGACAGAAATTTTCTTCTGCCTTTATTGAGAAGTGTTTGTTAAATAGAATTACATAGATATTTCCTATCTCAACATTTCATTCCTTCTCTTACCACCTAAATAGGTATCAGGGTGATAGCTTCTCTTTAGTCCTCTTAGATGTGGACAGGAATATTGTCATATTTAGAGACAGTAGTTCTCTCCAAATAATAAGTACTATTTAGTTAAGATAAAGTTTAAATACAAGTAGTGCCCTCTTTCATCAAAGACACTGAAATACTGGAGTGTGTGCAGAGATGTCTGAAGAAAGATAGAGTATTGACAACAATTCCATATGACCAATTGAAGGAACTGATAATTCTTAGTTTGGAAAGGAAAAAAAAACACCTTAAAAGGGATATGAAGAGCTAGCTGTTCCAAAGTATTCAAAGTGCATCCATGTGGAAAACGGATGGCATTTGTTCTGTTTAGCCACAGAAGATAGAACTGGAAGTCATGTGCAAAAGTGACAGATAAGGGGAGGGGGAGAGATTGAGAGAGAGAAAGAGAGAGAGTTGAAAATCTAAACAATTAGAGATTGAAATGGGTGAATTATTGGATTTCCTTTCCATAAAAGTATTTATGAGGAGGTTGGTTAATATATGCTTCAGAAGAAATTAATGTAGTACACTACTTGCTTAGATTTCCTCTATGATCCTTCAAACTGTAATTTTTATTCCATTGATTATAGAAGAGTATATATATATGTATATATATATATGTATATATATGCATGTATATATACAGATATATACATACAGATATATATACATACACATACAGATATATATATCTGTATGTGTGTATGAAGAAAAGAGACCAAAATTCTGACATCTTTAGGTAAGCTAGGTTGCACAGTGGAAAGAGCACTGGCCCTGAAGTCAAGAGGACCCAAGTTCAAATTGAACCTCATACATTTGACACATAGTAACTGTGTGACCTTGGGCAAGTCACTTAACCCTGATTGGCATAACCTGGGCAATCTATAGTCAAATTGATTCATATCTGGCCACTGGACCCAGATGGCTCTGGAGGAGAAAGTGAGGCTTTTGACATTGCTTGCATAGCACCCCCTCATTCAAATATGATTAACATACTTACCATAGCATCACTTGATGTCATGGTCTTCCTGGAGAACAAAGAACAAGTTCATTCCCAAGGAATGAGTTAGTGACACTCTTACTTCCCTTCTCCCTCATGATTTGTTGGACTGGGTCCTTATTTGATTTTGAAATCAACACTGATATCAAATGCTTTCATTGTAGATTTTGTTTGTAATTCCTATCTATTTTGAGGGCATGACCTAATGAAAAAAGAACTGATCTCAGAGGCAGAAATATATGGGTCCATGTCTCACTTCCAATACACAGCTGCCATATGAACTTGGTCAAGTCACTTAAACAGTTACTCTCTAAGCAGTTCTCTAAACTATTAAGTTGAAGGGTGGGGGGAAGATAATAACCTGTATTGTTTGAGGGAATCTCTTGATGCTGGACTAATAGGTAGAATATCTAGTTTTTTTCATCCCATCTACATTATGAGAAGCCCTAAAAGAAGACAATATTCAAAAGAATATTGTATGTATCAACAACAGCATTGGGTGATGATCAACTATGATGGACATGTTAATTTCAACAGTATATAATTAAAGACAATTTAAAAAAAACTTGTGATGGAAAATATAATCCATATCCAGAAAAACAACAATAGAATTTACATGCAGAACAAAGCTTCTAGTTACAATTTTTAGAAGTTGTCTTATTATTTTGTCTTTTTTCTAACTTTTTTATTTATATTTGATTCTTCTTTCACATGATTAATATAGATCTAGGTACAACGTAGTTATACATGTATAGCCTATATTAGATTGCTTTCATATTAGGGGCAGGGAGAGGAAGAAAAATGTAAAACTCAAAATCTTGCAAAAATATTTGATAAAAACCACCATTGCATGTAGTTTGAAAAATAAATAAATAAAATATTTAAATATAATTTTTAATTTAAAACAAGGAGGAGCAGCTAGGTGGCACAGTGGATAGAGCACCAGCCCTGGAGTCAGGAGTACCTGAGTTCAAATCCGGTCTCACACACTTAATAATTACTTAGCTCTGTGGCCTTGGCCAAGCCACCACTTAACCCCATTTGCCTTGCAAAAAAAAAAAAATAATAAAAAGGAAACAAAGAAATCTAAGGAACCTGCCTATAGCCTTTCTCCTGTTCAGCTGGGGGCATAAAATCTCCAGCCCTAGAAAATTTTGACTTCACAGATTTGGTGGGTTATCTGTATGAATCATTATGTCCTAATGTTCTCCTGATCTCATTTCCAAATAGGGATAAGGGGATGCATTTCTAAATTAAGTTATGTGTGCCATTGTAGTTGGGGTGCATATATTTGTGTTAGAACAAAGTAAACTTTCTATTAAATGATCAATGTCTTGTCTTTTTTCATCTTTACACTAAATCTAAATTAAGAAGATACTGTTATAAGATTCATGCTTCTGACACCAGGGTTTCCTAAACCAATGAAAGCGTGGATTCACTCCATATCTTTATCGTCTTTTTCCCCTAGCTCGATTTTAACTTCACTACAAAATTATTTTACACTTTACAATTCATCTAAACTGAGCTTTAAACTGGTAATCAAACAGGACCAAATGCTCTCTATTTCTTTGCCTTTCAAATATTGTGTCCTCTGAGCCTGGCTTATCCATAGGTTTTGTCTAAATGCAGTGATGAATATAAGATAATTTTTTTGTTGCTTGAAGTTAGAGAAGAATGAAACTATTACTTCACTCAATCATGAATATATTTCAAGATTGCTTTATTCTTTAAACATTTATTAAGGGATCAATGTGCATAGTTCATTTTGATAGATAATTGTATCTTACAAAGATAGAAAGAAACAAAATTTATAAGATGCAAAGTCCCTGATCTCAAGATTTGAGCAGTCTCTTTAGTTCCAAGCTATTTTAATTAGGATCCATTGAACCTCAAGATGTTTATATATAGATTTCAGAGGAACTGAGAATAAAAAAATATTAATTTCTATCAACCATTGACTTCCTTTGTGTCTATGTATTTTACTATTGGCTTCTCAAAGCATTATTCTGAGATGTTCATAAACTACAATAGGCCAAAAAATAATCCATGACACACTAAAAAATAAAAAACCCCTGATTTTGTTGCATAAACATTATTTAAGTGCAAGGCTGAATCAGGATAAAAAAAATGAAAGAGATGTATAACATGGTTTCTGTTTTTTCTCTGGGTAATTATGCTAATGATTCAGATAATTTGCATTTTATTGTACTTTAAAGTTTGCAAAGTCCTTTTTTCAAAGCTTTATGGGATCCATAATGTAATGTCATTGATAGAACAATGAATGATGTCTTTTTTCTTGTAAGAAGGAAAAATTATCAAACAAAGGTATTAGACTTGCTTTATTATGCTAAGGTTTCACAATTTCAAGGGTCTGCTTATATTCTCAGTCCCTTCAGAGGCTAACTCCTCCAGACCAATTTCGATTGTTTCAGGAGTTATGTATCTGTATTAGAATCACTTTCTAAATAGACAAGAAAAGGTCAAATCTTTTATTAAAAAAACATTATTACCTGCAGCAATTTATTAATTTCTTAAGCCTTACAGTCATATTCTACAGCAATGGAATAACTAAATTCACCTAAGAAATCATGGGTCCTTAGAGTAGTGAATATTGGTCAATTGCATAAAATACTGACTAGATGATAAAGACTAAAAAGTAACTGCAAAAGATTCTTTTCTTTCCCACTGTTCTCCTTGACTTTTATATCAGTCATATAACAGAAGAGATCATAGAAAGTCAATGTGGTAGAAAGCACTGAAATTGTCCAATCTAACTGCTTTGCTGAATAATAATTTAGGAAAGAATTTGCTGCAAAATATGTTAAATGTTCACTTTCTGATTCATTTGACACTATGATCAGAAGTAAGAAAAAGGAATAGGGTAAAAATATGACAAACAATATGTTCTTTCACTTTCTTCACGCAAAAGCTTTCTATATTCGAAAACTACAGATGAAAACATGTTCACCTATCAGAGTTATTTCTTCAACTAGCTCTTATTAAGTACCTTCTAAAATTTTCAGTACTATAATCAGAAATACAAGATGTGTAATTATTGAAGACTTTGAAAATTTGCCAAATGGGCAAGTGGTGACTTAGGTCTAGTGTCAGAAAGATCTGAATTCTTTTTTTTAAATTTAAATTTTAAAATTTATTTTCATCCATATGCATATGTGTATTTTTAAGTTACAAAATTTCCTTCCACTCTACCTTCCTACCCATCTTCTCTCAGAAGAAAACAGTCAGGTTAGCATTGAAAATTTTTATTTTGATAAACATCTTTACAGATTTGTATTTATTTGTATTTATTTAGGATTAAGGGAAAGAGATATACATGAGATAATTTTTAATAAATTGTTCATCAGATTTTGAAGGGTTGGGTTTGTGTGTGTATGTGGATGTTTTTGTGTGTGTGTGTGTGTGTGTGTGTGTGTGTGTGTGTGTGTGTTTTGTTTTTCTTCCTCTGGATGGGGATAACATAGTCCATTGCCAGTCTGATATAATTTTCCTAGCTCTCTGAACTGCTGAGAGGAACTGATTCCATCAAGGTTGTTCATTTCACAATGTTGTTGCTGATGTGTACAGAATTATCTTGTTTCTTCTCCTTTCACTTAGCATCAGATCCTATAAATTGTTACAGGCTTCTCTAGAGTCTGACCATTCATGGTTTTGTGTAGAACAATAGTCTTCCATAATATTCTTGTTCTGTAACTTGTTTAGCCATTTCCCAATTGATAGACATCCCTTCAATTTCCAATTCTTTGTCAGTTATTTAAAAATAGTTGCTATGAATATTTTAGAATATGTAGGCCTTTTCCTTTATTTTTATAATTTCTTCTGGATATAGACAGAATTGGAATTTCTAGGGCAAAGGGTATGAACAATTTTATTGCTTTTTGGCCATAGTTCCATATTTGAAAACTGTCTGTTCATATCCTTTGACCATTTATCATTTGGGGAATGACTTGTGACCTTATACATTTGATGAAATTCTCTTTATATTTAAGAAATGAGACCTTTATATGAGCTCCTAGTTGTGAAGATTGTTTCCCAACTTTCTTTCCTTCTCATTTTGGCAGCATTTATTTTATTAGTGCAAAACCTTTTTAATTTAATATAGTCAAAATCAGTCATTTTGCAATTTTGCAGTTTATAATGTACTCTAATTCTTGTTTGGTCATAATTTTATCCCCTTTCCATAGATCTGATAGAGTATTACTTGGTTTAGTAATTTATCTATGGTATCGCTCTTTATGTCTAAATCCTGTTCCCATTTTGATCTTATTTTTGTAAAAGGTGAAGATCTGAATTCAAAATTGCCCTCAAGGGGCATCTATGTGATTCAGTGGATAAGCACCAGCCCTGGAGTCAATAGGACCTGAGTTCAAAACTGACCTCAGATGCTTCCTATCTGACACTAAGCAAGTAATTTCAGTTCTTTTTGCTTGTTTCTTCACATATAAAATGAGAATAATAATATCAGTGACCTCCCAAGATTGTGCTTAGCATAATGGTTAATATCATATAAATGCTAGCTATAATAATAATAATTATTATTATTATAGTCATGAATGTGTCTGAAGCTTCTGTAATTCAAATAATCCATTATGTATTTAAAGATCCAAAAAGATAATGAGTTTTGAAGCACAGAATCTGAGAGAGAGAGAGAGAGAGAGAGAGAGAGAGAGATACTTAGAGTTGTAAGCCACTTTTGTTTGAACTTGAAGGAAAAACAACCTATTGAAACAGCTCAGTAGGTTTCTGGATTTCTCTAGTGGAAATTTTCTGTTTTGTTCGTATATTGTTTTTGTTCCTCATGGCTAGTTGAACATTCTGTCACCTGAGCACTTCTAGAATTAGATAATTTTTTCATTGCAGAACCAGGAGGATATTGTACATTAATAAAAGCAACACTGTATAATAAGATTAGCTCTTTTCAGCAATACAGTGATCAATGTAAATTCTGAAAGATTTGTGATGGAAAATGTCATCCACATCCAGATAAAAAACTTTGCAGTCTGAATGCAATTCAAAGTACACTATTTTCACTTTTTTAATTTATTTCCTATTTTATTTCTTGTGGATTTTCCTTTTTATTCTGCTTCTTCTTTCACAACATGAGTAATATAGAAATATATTTAGCAAGATTTTGTGTGCATAATTTCTATCATATTCTTTGCTGTCATGGGATGGAGGGAGAAAATTTGAAACTTACAATTTTGCAAAACATAATTTGATGATGACTTTCCCCAAGTCACATAGCTAGTATCTCAATTTAGATTTGAACTCAGGTCCTCTTAAATCCAGGACCAGTGCTCTATGAACTGTGTCATCTAACTGTCCCTAAGAGAATGTTGTTCTTAAAGAGAGGGACTTTTGATGAAGTGAATAGTTTATGATCATAGAAAGAACTTCATAATTTTCCAAATGTAGCCTAGTCTACTCTAGTTCTCCCACTCAATTTTAGCACTTCATTCATATGTTGTTTGTTAAACATATAAACTAATTCAATGGTCTGTTTATTAAGCATACTTTATCACCTAGATGTTATAAATTTTAATTCATGTTGTTTTTTCCATTGTGGATAGTATATATATATATATATATATATATATATATATATATATATATATATATATGACTGTATATTCCCTAAAGGATTCTTTTCATATTATCACAACCAAGACCCCTCAGCTGCTAATTGTATCCTTAATAAGGTTAACTTTTGTCTTTTTTAAATTTATCTTGAATGTATCAATTTATGAATAGTATGTATTTGGAAGGCAAGCACTTTAGAAGGCCAATTTTTTGAGTTAAGGGACTAATATTTTTTCCTGTTCTAGATTGCAGTAAATCCTTAATAAATGATTTTTGATATATTTGTAGTTTTTGGGTTTCAATTTAAATTCAGTGAGATTTAATATTTATAATTAAAATATCAGTCAAATAAATACTATCTTTTGCTTCAAATATTATGTTTTATTTATTTTTTATGATGAATGTCTTCTTAAGCTACACACTTAATAGATTCACATGTCATACTCAGAGCTACAAAGATTAACTTGTGTTCATAAAGGTACCAGACAATTTTTAATTGTAGAAGCATACTCTTTACACACTTCTATATGTTTAGTTGATCCAGAATCCAGAATCTCTCTTTTTTTCTTTTTCTTTCTTTTTTTTAGGTTTTGCAAGGCAATGGGGTTAAGTGGCTTGCCTAAGGCCACACAGCTAGGTCATTATTGAGTGTCTGAGGCTGGATTTGAACTCAGGTACTCCTGACTCCAGGGCTGGTGCTCTATCCACTGCACCACCTAGTTGCTCCAATCCAGAATCTCAATGGCATTGTCATTACTTATAATAGTAAGATAGTCAGTAAATAAGAATTTATTAAGCATTTACAATTTTTCATACAATGTTCTAGAGAAAGAAAAACAAAAATGTTGTTGCATGATTTCAAGGAGCTAATGTTATAATTTAGGTGACCTCAGGTAATAATTATGTCCATATAAGTTATATATGAAGTAAATTGAAGACGTTTTCAGGAGGTTGAGGATGGAGAGGATTAAGGACTGGAAACCTCTTGCACAAAGGAAAATTTGAGTTGAGATTTTCAAGTTCAGATTTCATATTTGATCAACTTCTGTGACTCCTGACCACATTATTTTATGAGTCCTGCACAAGGGGATAATTTAACATTCTGGAGGTTTTTCTCAATTTAAAAAAATCTATATTAATCAAAAACTGTACAGTGTGGGTGAGTATTTTTCTTTTTGATTTATTCTTATCCCTAATTTGCCATATCTCTTTTCACTGTTATACAGAATCTAAATGCTATTGTTTAGTCTATTTCTGCTTGAATGTCCCACTGGCAATTTATTATAGCCTCTTTACACTGAAATTCACCCATTCCCCAGAATTATTTTCTTTTTTTTAAATTTATTTTTATTAATGATATTATTTGAGTTTTATAATTTTCTCCCCAATCTTGCTTCTCTCCCCGCACCACCCCACAGAAAGCACTTTGTCAGTCTTTACTTTGTTTCCATGTTGTATCTTGATCCAAATTGGGTGTGATGAGAGAGAAATCATATCCTTAAAGAAGAGAAGAGAAGTGTAAGAGTAACAAGATCAGACAATAAGATATCTGTTTTTTTCTCCCCTAAATTAAAGGGAATAGACCTTGAACTTTGTAAAATCATTTGCACTCTTGATTCTTTGAACAATGTAATGTATAAGTATCCAGTAAACATCATTTTAAGAAATGGTATTAAAAGATACATTTTTTTTGTTTCTGAAAGAAAATGGAAATCATTTAAAGAACACCTTTCTTCCAATTCAATTTTATCTCCAGCTTATTGTCCATGTACAACAACTGTCCAAGATTTATCTTATAGTCTAAGAAAGAAGTTTAGTGCATTAAGAGTTTAAATGACTTGTCCTGACTCACAAAGTTAACAAACATCTGAGGCCCTATTTGAACCCATACCTTTCTGATTTGCAGCGCAGCAAATTTATAAAATACATCATATGATTCTAATGATATAACCCTAATAGGTTACTGAACACAAGAAAATTGTGAGAATAATTATTAAAGGAAAGATAATTTCCTTTTTTTTCCTTTTCTTTTTCTTTTAGTTTTTCTTTTCAAGGCAAATGGGGTTAGTGGCTTGCCCAAGGCCATACAGGTAGATAATTATTAAGTGTCTGGGGCGGGATTTGAAATCAGGTACTCCTCACTCCAGGGCTGGTGCTCTATCCACTGCGCCACCTAGCTGCCCTGAAATATAAATTTTCTTAAAAGAAACTAATTAGATGAAAAGTATTCCTCCCACTTCTTCAAGAGAACATTTTAAAAGAAAGCATTAGAAACAGTTATTGAAATTGCTTTTGATGAAAAATACAAAAGTAAATCTCAACTTAAAATAGGTTATAGTCAAAATTATTTTTTAAGAATAATTTTACTATTACTGTTTCTTTGTATTAGAAAATAAATTTGCATTTCATTTTCAAACTGTTGATGTTATTTACTTATGAGTACATATCCATTTTGATTATTATAAAAAATATGTGGAACTATTTTTTTATTTTATGGAGTACAATTCTAGTCCTAATACAAATAAACATTTTTTTTTAAATTGCATTTCTCTACTGCTTAGAGCATTTGATAGTCTCTGAGAGAGTCCAGAGATTTTTACCACTAAAAGCTGTACCAATCTCCAAATTAGTAAATTGTATGTTGAGATTAATGGGAGCAATTACACTTCCATTTTGGGACAAATATGCAATATCTTTGATTGTCTGCATTACAGCAATGACTAATAAATAAAATCTCAAACCCACAATGTAATAAACAACTGATATTGCCAACCAGAAAATATGTTTGGGTCAATTGGAAAAATGGATACCATATTATTAACCTGACATTTTAACCTTGATCATTTTTGTTTTACTCAGAGAGGTCAAGTGTGAATCTTCAAATCACATTTGCAAAGACAACAACAAATAAGTAACATATATGAAATAGAATGAAATATATATGTGAAATATATAAAGAATATCATAACCTTCCATTTTTATTTTATCCTCACAATTTACATGATAGAGGAACATGTTACATATGGTCTCTCAAATTATATGCTTAGAGTGATAAGATAAAATCTTAAAACCAGTGCCATATCAGAAATCAAGCTAAAACTTTCATAGAAAAGCATATTCAGAACACAGATCCCTTCAATGTCAGAACAGTAAAAATTATATCCACAAAGTGAGATTATCAGAATCAGGAAACTTAGAGTCTGTCTAACCAAGTGCATACCTGGAAAAAAAAATTCCTCTACTGTACATGTGCAGTAGTAAATTTTGGTTGACTTTACATGATTAACAATCAAAGCAAAAGTCTAAGTTCTGAGATAGTCAAATGTTCTTTATTTAGAATTATTAGGATGAATTCCTTTTTAACGTAAAAAATTTCTGTTACTTCCATCTATTCCTCAATCAATCAGCACTTGTTAAGTGACTGCTATTGGAGACACTACTCCCAGTTCTCCACTTTACTTTATTTACTCTTATCTTTGGGAACACATAGAACATATCTCATCCCTATTCCAAATCAGACATCTGAGTAAAGTATACATTTGGTTCCTTATAGCCTCTTCCTTATGTGTTAGCTTATTAAAGAAAAGAAGCAAAGTCATATTGAATGTCCCATTTATGAATTTTTATCTGGGAAATTTTGCTTTGAGAACCTCTGACAATAAAACAGTGCCCCTTTTTCAAGACACAGAGGATCATTTGGATTTTCTTCTCTGGCAATGGATTAATCCAAACCATCAATCTTTGCAAAAATGAGTTACCTTAAATAAACTTGTTAATATCTTTATTAATTATCCATGTTCATTGAATTTTCTTGACTCTAATGACTCTTCAGAGAAAAAGGAATAATACAGTTCAACTTCCTAGTCTCTGATATTTCACTGTTTCCCTAAATATTCTGACATAAACCATAACTGCTTAACATTTTACTGGCATTTTGTTCCTTTTTCATTCAATTCAATACATATCCACTAGGAGCTTACAATGCTAAAGTTCTAGTTATTGGAGGATGAATGACAACATTTTTTAAAAAGCATAAAAATTTTTAAATGAAAAAATTTTTTAAATAAATATGGTTTACTCTAGATAAAATATGATTTTTAGGGAAATATAAGGATAAGATATACACACATACACATATGTGTAATATACAATGTATATAGTATCTCTTTAATAATTAAAAATAATGGAGAGGGGGAGAGAGAGACAGAGAGAAAGGCAGAAAGAGGATGTTTAAGAATACCTAGTACAGGCATGTCCAAACTACAGCCTACAGGCCACATGCAGCTTTCAAAGAGTTCATTCATTCAGCCTGCATTGTGTAACTGGAAAAGGAAAGAAGAGGTGAATGAAGGACCAGTGTTGTAAGATCACAAACCAGGTTAATCCTTAACAAGCATTGCTCAAACATTTTTTAAATAAGTAACACAATATAGACTCACAGACCACCAAGGATATTTTGTTTTATCCTTTTTTAATGTGTTTTTTTTGCAAGGCAGTGGGGTTAAGTGACTTGCCCAAGATCACACAGCTAGGTAATTATTATGTGTCAGAAATCAGATTTGAACACAGGTCCTCTTGACTGCAGGCCTGGTTCTCTATCCATTTTGCCAGTTAACTGCCCTGTTTTCTATTTTTTTTAAAGATATGCATATAGGAATTAAAAATTTATTTTAAAATGTTAATAAGATGTATAGTAATTGCAACAGGAAGTTTTAACATATGCATCATTAATTATTATTATGTCACAGGACTTTGAGAACAAACTTTAATATTTTCAAAAGTACTAATGGCATTTGCTACCCTAGTCTCAGCAACCTAAGGCCTGCAAACTTGCAAACATAATGTATAGAATTGCTACCAAATATGAAACTTAAACAAAAACTTATGAAAATATCTTTTGAACAGTTATAAGGTATAACTGTCTAAAGAAAAAACTGATGTTTCATGAACAAGTCCTGCTTATGGTGTCTCTTTTGAAGTATAGGCATATGTGTGACTAAGTTTTTGCCAGTATGAAGCAGGCATAAAGTAAAAATGCAACAAAACTTTCAGTAAAGAATCTTGAAAATACTCTTTGCATCATTATAACTCAATCAAAGTAGATATACATACACAGATACCAAAAGGGATGCTCAGTATTCACATTGAAAATGGTATGCTCATATATTTGTTTAAAAATTAAATGTTTTATTATATATTCATTATATTTAGTATATACTCTTTTATTTTATTATATTTTATTACATTATTGCATTTTATTTTAATTCTTGGCAAAATATATTACATTGTAGTCATAAATAAATAATAAATTCTATATGCACTCCTTTGACATATTTTCTTTGTGCTATGTGACCCAGAAGAGTTAAAAGGCTGGACACCATCTTCTAGGGCATCAGGAAAAGGTCACATGGAAAGTAAAAAGGGTGATATTCTTAACAGGAATGAAGAGATACTAGAAAATAGAAATGAGGAGAGAATATATTTCAGATTTGCAAATACAAAAAGAAAGAATTCAAGCTCTTACATTCAAATTTAAATAATGACTTCACAATTACAAAATGAAGATAGGACCAAAGAACAGCTTGTTCAAAAATAGATAAAGAAATAGAGATATATGGTTCTTAGTAAACTATATGCTCACTATGAGCCAACTGTATTATCAGGAAATCAAAAAAATTCAGAAAATTATATTGGAGCAAATAAAAAAGTCATTATTTCCAGGAAGAAGAAAGGTGATAATCATTATAATCTTGACTGGTTAGACCTTATCAAGCACATTGTTTTCACTTCTGGTTTCTACATTCCAGAAAGATCATTGATAATATATGTAATATTAAAAGGAGGATATCCAGTATGATGAAATTCCCTGAATTTATGCTAAAATGATAATTCATTGAATATTAAATTTGATGTAATAAGATAGGGTTGATGGTAGGGAAAAGCTAAGAAGCTCTGGGAGCTTTTTCCCAAGCAACTTTAATAGAAACCTCTAAACAGACTCTAAAGTGACAGAACCAACTTAAAAAGAAAAGGGTGAAACAAATTCTCAATTCAATATATCATTAATGAATATTAATAAAAGTCTGTATGATGTGGGGTACAATGTCTATATAATCCAGGATAGGCAAGAGATCTGGAAAACCAAATGAAAACTCTAAGTCACTGCAAAGCCCAGGATGAGGCTGAGCATTCAGTAGAGCAGTAGACCCTAGTGACTTTCCCAACCTCAGTTCAGAAAACAGTTTGAACTTCAAGAATATAGGCGCATTGCTGGCAGGACTGGGTTAGGTTACACCAAAAGCAAGGAATAAACTGCTAGCACCTGAAAGAAGTAAGGGACTAGACCCCTCCCACCCCCCAGTCCCAGCAAAAAAAAAAAAAAATTACTGTGCACCCTTTGCCCCAGGAAAAGAACTTAAATATCAAAATGACCAAAAAACAAAAAAAAGCAAAAACCATAGACAGCTACTATTCTGATAGAGAGGATAAAAATGCCCTCTCAGAAGAGGAAGGCAATGACAAAATGCCTACGTATGGAGCCTCAACGGGATTTTTGAATTGGTCTCAAATCCAGAAAGACTTCTTGGAAGAGATTTCAAAGGATTTTAAAAATCAAAGAGAAAAAGAAGAAAAATAGAGAAAAGAAATGAGTCACACAAGAGAATTATGAAGATTTGACAGGAGGAAACAATACCTTTAAAAGAAAAATTGGCTAAATATAAAAAGAAATCAACTCATTTAAAAATAAAATAATCATCAAGTGGAAAAGGAATGTACTCATCAAAAAGTAAAATGAACCCATTGGCAAAGGCATGTCATTCACGAGAAGTAAAATTAACCTACTGGAAAAGTAAACACAAACTCTAATTGAAGGGAAAATAAAACATAAAAATTAGAATTGGAGGCTTTTGACTCCATGAGACATCAAAAATACTGAAAATATTGCATCTCAGAACTTTTCACAGGTCACGTTGCCTTCTTTTTTTTATTTTCTGATGCCCTATTAATCACCAAACACATCTTCTTATGTATTCCTTTTTCCCTATTGTCTGACAGTTAGTACTCATAATCACTCTGGTCTTACCTTTATTTCTTCATTTTAAAATGTACTTTGCCTCCTATCTACAATTATCTATGTTTTTCCCAAATCTCAAAAGCAACTACAGTAAACTAGCATCCCGTGTGGTTACTTTTTCTTAAAGTATAAAAAAATTCAATCAGATCTGATTGCCTTGATAATTACTTTCTAGCTTTAAGACTAGATGCAAATGACCAACTAGTCATGTGCAGTGATTTTTTTCAGTTATTTTTGGAATAATAGACATCATTCTTTAAGTAATAAATACACTCAAGTCACAGCAAAGCATAAAGACTGTGTACTAGAATATGGGAAGATTGTGATTTGGATGTTTTAGGAGGAATATTTAAAATGAAAAGGAGAAAGGAAAAGGAAGGGAATAAGGGAATAAGAATTTATATAACATTTTCTATGTTCCAGAAATTACTCTAAGTGATTCATTAATTTTGTATTCTTTGGTGGATGATATCAACTGTCACAATGATGAAATATTATAGTAATCACTTCTGGTCAAGATGGTGGAGAGAAGACAGGCATTGTGATAGGTGCTCTCTCTTTCCCCTCAGAAATAACATGGGAGAAACCTCTTAACAGAAATTCCATCTAAAAAACCCAGAAAGAGAAGCTAGGAGAACACCTACCAAGAAAGTCTGTCCCAAGGAACCATGGGTGAATCAGGAGAAGAGAGCAGAGGACCAGTGGCAGATGGCAGAAACCAGAGGGTCAGCCTCAGGACATAGAGAATTTGGTGAGTGGAGGGTGCGAGATCCAAGTTTAGTTGCTGAAATTTTGGCCAGGGAGAGAAGAGCTACGGGAGGGTGAGTAACAGCATAGAGTCTCAGAGCATACCTGAAGAACAACCAGCTGAGCCAGGGACCTGACCTCCATGCTTTCAGCAGAGCCCTTTGCCCAGAACAAACAATAAATAACACCCCCCACCCAGGCTGGCAGAGCTCACTCAAAAGAAAGAGATTAATTCCTTCCCGCAGGTCCCAGCCCAGTATTCAAGGTCAGCTCAAACCCTACTGCTGAGGACCTCACCCCAGAGAAGGCAACCAGCACACCCTACTGGCTGGCCCTTGGAATTACTAAGCCAAGTGAACAAAGCCTCTATGATCCTCAAAGGCAAAGCTCTGAGAGCCAGCTTCCCACCCCCAAAACAAGATGAAAAAGACCAGAGAAAAGGGGGGCCCATGGAGAAATACTTAGAAAAGACAGATCCTGACCCAGAAAGATCTAGCACTGCTGAGGAGAATATGAATTGGTCTCCACTCCAGAAAGACTGCTTTGAAGAAATCAGGAAGGAGTTTAAAATTCAATTGGAAAAATTGGGAAAAGAAACTCAAGAGAAAATTAACATCATACAAGAAGAAAACAAATCCTTGGAAAATACATTCGGACAAATACAGAATGAGAATAACTCTCAGATTTTCAATTGGGGAAATGCAAAAAAGAAAATGATGCTCTCAAATTCTCAATTGGGAAAATGCAAAAGGGAAATGATTCTCTCAAATCCTCAACTGAGCAAATGAAAAAAGGAAATGATTCTCTTAAAACTACATTTGGGCAAATAGAAAAGTCCTTCAAAAATAGAATGGACCAACCAGAAAAGGAGTTGCAAAAGATAAATGAAGATAATCTTCTCTGAAAAAAAAAAAGAACTGAATCAGTGGAAACTAATGACCACATGAGAAAACAAGATTGTGTTAAACAAAACCAAAAGATCAAAAAAATTGAAAAAAATGTAAAATACTTCATCAGCAAAGCAACTTACCTCAAGAATAGATCAAAACTGGAAAATCTGAAAATTATTGGTCTTCCTGAAAACATTGAAGACAAAAATAAGCTTGGATTTAATATTACAGGATTTAGTGATGGAAAATTGCCCTGATATCATGGAACCAGAGGGCAAAGTAGTTATTGAAAGAATAGAACAATCTCCTCAGGAAAGTGATTCTAAAATGAAAACACAAAGGAATGTTGTGTCCAAATTCCAGGACTATCAGATAAAAGAAAATTTCCTAAAAGTAGCCAGAAAGAAACAATTTAAATACCATGGAGCCACAGTAAAGATTATGCAGGACCTGTTCACATCAACATTAAGTGTTTGCAGGGCCTGGAATGAGATATTCTGAAGAGCAAGGGAGCTTGGACTGCAGTCAAGAATCCACTACCTGGCAAAGCCTTCTCTTCCAGGGAAAAAGATGGACATTTAATGGAATGGGATACTTGCAAGATTTCATGGTGAAAAGACCATAGCTAAGTAGAAAATTTGAACATCAAACAAGAGGCTTAAAAGGCACGTTAAAAGGTTAAAAAAAGAGAAAAAAACTGCTATATAATAAGATGCAACTGCCTATATACCACTTGGGAGAAAGAGTCTCATAACTCTTGAGAATTGTAACTCTATTAGAGAGAATATACATAGCCAGAAATGATGGACACTCATAACTTTTCTGTGACTCAGATAGAATTATTTAAAAAACAATGCCTCCTTAAAAAGCAGGACAGTAAAGAGAAGCGAAGATGGACAGAGACTGAATGAGATAAATCTCATTACATCAAGAAGTACAAAACACCTATTGCAATTAAGGGGAGGTAGGGAGGCCGTGAGAACCACCTGTATCTCCATCTCATCAGACTTAGCTTAAAGTTAACTTAGACACATATAATCAAGTTAAGAACCTTATCTTACCTTTCAAGCATTGAAAGGGGAGAAGAGGATGGGGATGGGGAGGGGGAGAAAAAAGGAGAACTAACAGAAGGATGGGAAGAAGGTGAAATGGGAAAGGGGAAAAAAGGAGAGGGGGTCCAATTGAAGAGAGTAAATATACTGAATGTGGCAATATTCAGAAACAAAACTCTGGGGAATTTGGATAAAGGGGAAAGGGGGAGAAAATGCAAACAGAAGGAAGATAGCATGTATGGAAATAAAGAGTTAGTAATTATAAATTTGAATGTGAATGGGATGAGCTCTCTCTTACAACATAAATGGATAGCAGAGCAAAACAAAAACCAGAATCCTACAATATGCTTCTTACAAGAAACTCACTTGAAGAAGAGAGATAAATATAGAGTAAAGGTAAAAGGTTGGAGCAAAATATATTTGCTTCAGCTGAAGTGAAAAAATCAGGGGTAGCATTCCTTATCTCAGACAAAGCAGATGCAAAAATAGATAGCTTTTAGGGGTGGCTAGGTGGCACAGTGAATAGGGCACCGGCTCTGGAGTCAGGAGTACCTGATTTCAAATCTGGCCACAGACACTTCATAATTACCTAGCTGTGTGGCCTTGGGCAAGGCACTTAACCCCTTTGCCTTGCAAAAACCTAAAAAAATAAAAATAGATAGTTTTTAAAGATATAAGGAAGGAAACTATATCCTCTTAAAAGATACCATAAACAATAAAGTAATTTCAATACTAAATATGTATGCACCCAATGGGACAGCATCCAAATACTTAAAGAAGAAGGTGAAAGAACTATAGAGAGACATAGACAACAAAACTCTACTAGTGGGAGACCACAAACTCCCACTGTCAGATTTAGATAAATCAAATCATAAAATAAACAAGAAAGAAGTTAATGAGGTAAATAGATTGTTAGAAAACCTAGATATGATAGACCTATGGAGGAAATTGAATGAGGAGTGAAAGGAGTATACTTTTTTTTCTGTAGTACATGGAACTTCCACAAAAATTGACCATATACTAGGACATAAAACCTTAATACCAATGAAGAAGAAATTAAAGTAATAATTTGGGATTATTTTGCCCAACTCTATGCCAATAAATTTGACAATCTAAGCAAAATGAATGAATAGTTACAAAAATATAAGTGGCCCAGATTAAATGAAGTGGAAAATAAAAACCTAAATAATCCTATCTCAGAGTTAGATATTCAACAAGACATTATTTAACTCACTAAGAAAAATCTCCAGGGCCATACGGATTCAGAAGTGAATTCTTTCAAACATTTATGGAAAATTGGTTCCAATTCTCTACAAACTCTTTGAAAAAATAGGTGAAGATGGAACTCTGCCTAACACTTTCTATGACACCAATATGGTGCTGATATTTAAAACAGGAAGAGTGTAAACAGAGAAAGAAAATTATAGACATATCTCCCTGATGAACAGAGATGCAAAATCATTAAATAATCTTAAACAAAATCTTAGTACAATGATTGCAACAAGGTATCACTGGGATAATAATTATGATCAAGGAGGAATCATCCCAGGAATGCAAGGTTGGTTCAACAGTAGAAAAACTGGTAATATAATTAATTATATCAATAACATACCTATCAGAATACATATGACCATATCAATAGATGCTAAAAAAGCTTTTGACAAAATACAGCGGCCATTCCTATTAAAAACATTATAGAGTGTAGGAATAAATACTTTTTTTCCTTACAATAATAAGCAGTATCTATCTGAAACTATCAACAAGCATTATATGTGGTGTTGGCTAGGTGGCGCAGTGGATAGTGCACCAGCCCTGGAGTCAGGTGTACCTGAGTTCAAATTTGGCCTCAGATACTTAATAATTGTCTAGTGGTGTGGCCTTGGGTAAGCCACTTAACCCCATTGTCTTGCAAAAACTAAAAAAAAAAAAAAACAAAAGCAAAAACAAAAAAAAAACAAGCATTATATGCAACAGGGCTAGGCTTGAGGCATTCCTAATAAAATTAGGGGTGAAACAGGGATGCCTATTATCATCACTATTATTCAATATCATATTAGAAATGTCTCATATACAGAAATGTCTCATATTAAAAAATGTCTCAGCAATAAGAGAAGAAAAATAAATTGAAGTAATTAGAATAGGGAAAGTGGAGAGAAAACTTTCACTCTTTGCAGATGATATGATGGTATAACTAGAGAATCCCAAAAGTTTTCTAAAAAACTACTAGAAATAATTAGCAACTTTAGGAAAGTAGCAGGATATAACATAATCCCTCTTAAATCCTCAACATTTCTATATATGACTAACAAGATACAGCAGAAAGAACTAGAGAGAGAAATCCCATTAAAAGTAACCTCAGACAAAATAAATAAAGTTGGATTCAGGCTGAGCTCAAAAAGGACTTTGAAAATCAAGGAAAGGAGATAGAAGAAAAACTGGGAAAAGAAATGAGAGAAATGCAGGAAAATCATGAAAATGAAGCCAGCTGCTTAGTCAAGGAGATAAAAAAATGCTGAAGAAAACATGTTAAAAACCAGTTTAGATCAAATGGATATGACAGTTCAAAACATTATGGAGGGGTAGAATGCTTTAAAAAGCAGAATTGACCAGATGGAAAAGGAGATAGGAAAGCTCCCTGAGGATAACAAATCCTTCAGATGTAGAATGGACCTAGTGAAAGCTGATGACTTTGTAAGAAATCAAGACACAATAGTACAACACCAAAGAATCAAAAATTAGAAGAAAATGTGAAATATCTCATTGAAAAAAAAAGCAATTGATGGGGAAAACAGATTCAGGAAATATAATGAAAAATTATTGGGGTACCTGAAAGTCATGATCCTGAAAAGAACCTTGACCTCATTTTTAAAGAATTTCTACAGGAAATTTACCCTGATATCCTAGAAGCAGAGGGCAAAAATAGAAATTGTGAGAATCCACCAATCTCCAATTGAAGGATTTCCAAAGAGAAAACAGCCCCCAGGAATATTATAGCCAAGTTCCAGAACTCCCAAGTCAAAGAGGAAATATTACAAGCAGTGATAAGGACACAATTTAAATATGGTGGAGCTGCAGTCAGGATCACACAGGACTTAGCAGCAACTACATTAAGGGCTAGTAGGGCTTGGAATATAATATTTCAGAAAGCAAAAGAGCTTGGAATGCAACCATGAATTAACCCCCCAGCAAAACTTAACATTGTCTTCCAAGGTAAAAGATGGACTTTCAATGTAACAGGGGAATTTCAAATGCTCCTCTTAAAATGACCAGAGCTGAAACAGAAAGTTTGACCTTCAAGTACAGCACTCAAGTAAAGCATAGAGAGGGAGGATGAGAAATATAAATTATGAGGGACTTAATGATGATGACTACATGTACTCCTGCATAGAAAAATGATACTCATTTGAACCTTCTCATTTAATAGAGTAGGTAGAAGGAGCTTTTATAGATGAGGCACTAGAGAGAGAGCTGAATTTGAAGATATGGTAAAAATGGAGTCAATGGGTGAAAGGGAAATGTACTGGGAGTAAGTGAATGGAGAGGTAGAGTAGGCTAAGATATTTCATATAAAAGATATTTCATGTAGCTTTTGCAAAGGTATGGAAGGAGGGAAGGCAAGGGGGAATGAGGGAGGTTTCATTCTCATCAGAAATGACTCAGATTGGAAACAGCATACACACTCAATAGGGTATAGACACTTTGAAGAAAAAGGAGACAAGGAGGATGGGGGAGGGGAGGGGGTATGTGGGTGATAGAGGAGAGGGAAGATCATGAGGGAAGATAGCTATAACACATTTTATTTTTTACTTTTTGCAAGGTCCTGGTTTTGGGTGGTCTGCCCGGGACCAAGGGGTGGGTGGTTGCTGGGGTGAGATATGGGCTTGGGGTCTCTTGACTGCAGTGCCATTGCTCTGCCCACGACTCCACTTGGCTGCGCCACAGTACATTTTTGAAAAAGAACAGAGTAAAAGGAGAAAGAGAAAATATAATTGCTGGTTGTAGGGAGGAATGGATGAAGGGAATTACAATCAGCAACAACTGTGGAAAAATATGGAAGTAATTACTATGATGAACTTATGATAAACAAAGAGATCCACCAAAGACAGAGCTGATGATATCAGAACAGACTGAAACACATTATTTTTCTTTCTTTTACTTTATTTTGCATGAGGCTTTATATTTTTGTGGGAGAGGGGTATTATGTTTACTCTTAAGTAAGAATAATTCAGTAATGTGTAAATAAATTAAAAAAAAATAAAAAATGTGGAGAAAAAAGAAACATAGTCTATTTATACTTGATCCCTTAATTTGTAATCTGAAGGTCATCTTAATCTTTTAAATGTGTATTAATTAATTACTGGGACAATTTTTCTATTTCCTTGTCTTCCTCTTCTTCAAAATCTCAATCACCTCAAATGGAGTATTGTATTTCATATTTTTCCCAATAAAGTTTTCATTCTTCTAGCTAAATATACCATCATACCATTCCCACCCCCCAAATTGACACAGTAATGTTACTTAATGATATTGAAATCAAGAAGTAACTATTATGTGCTATGTAGCAATGAAACAATCATGCAGTAATGCAAACAGTTCTGAATTTGGAGCCTGACAATAAAAAATACCTTTTATTTCATATCAATGTGATCTTAGAGGAGTCTCAAGATGGGCTTGTTTTACACATCTATAATATATGGGATATCAACTAAAGATCCTCTGAGGTTCTGTACCAATAATCCAATTCTCCTATGATACCTTGCAGCAACTGATCATTGTACTCCAAATGATATTCCATTGTATCTCAAAACAATGTAAAAAACATTCTAATAACTTTTGTCTTTTGTATTTCTAAAGAATATTATAAATGACTAAAGAATATATATTTTGTAGTTGCTTTCTCTTTTTTAAAAAATTTCTAAACAATATTTTATTTTTCCAAGGATATGTTATGAAGATTTTTTCAATATTCATCCATATGCATATGTATATTTTGAATTACATAATTTTCTTTCATCCTCCCTTCCCACATCCTTCCCCTCAGCAGAGAAAAGTTAGGTGCATATTGCACATACAGATAAGTGTTAAATGTGCTTGCAGATTTGTCATTTTCAGTATGAGGAATTAGGAATAAGGGAAAGAAGTACATAAGAGAAATTTTTTAAAAAGTGATTGTAATAACCATCAGATTCTCAAGGAGGATTTTGTTTTGTTTGTTTTGTTTGTTTTCCCTCTGGACAGGGATAGCATTGTTCAGAGCCAATCTAATAGGACTGTTCTTGCTTAATGATGTTAAGAGGAGCTGTATCCCTCAAAGATGATCAATTTATAATGCTGTTATTAATGTGTAGAATGTTCTCTTGGTTTTGCTCCCTTCACTCAACATCAGATCCTGTAATTCACTCCATACTTCCCTGAAGTCCAACCATTTATGGTTTCTTATAGAACAACTTCATTCCATAAAATTCTTATATCACACCTTGTTCAGTCAATCCCCAATTAATGGGCATCCCCTCAATTTCTAATTCGTTGCCATTACAAAAAAGAGCAGCCATGAATATTATGGAACATGTTGGACTTTTCCCATTTTTCTGATTTTTTTACTGGATATAGGCCTAGCATTGGTATTGCTAGGTCCAAAGGTATGATAAGTTGTATTGCTCATTGTGTATAATTCCATATTGATCTCCAGAAAGGCTGGATCAGTTCACAACTCCACCAGTAATGCATTGAAGTCCTAATTCTCCCACAATCTCTCCAACATTGATCATTTTCCATTTTTGTTATCTTAGCAAATCTGATAGGTGTGAGGTGATACCTAATAGTTGTTTTAATTTGGATTTCTCTAATCAATAATGATTTGAAGCATTTTTTCATATGATTATATAAACCTTTAATTTCT
This sequence comes from Macrotis lagotis, assembly GCF_037893015.1. Lineage (NCBI taxonomy): Eukaryota > Metazoa > Chordata > Mammalia > Peramelemorphia > Peramelidae > Macrotis > Macrotis lagotis. The sequence continues at coordinate 77,607,638 of NC_133665.1, forward strand.
TCATTTGAAAACTGTCTGTTCATATCCTTTGGTCATTTGTCAATTGGAGAACAAGTTGTAATCTTAGGCATTTGATGTAATTCTCTATATATTTTAGAGATTAGACCTTTATCACAACTCCTACCTATGAGGATTATTTCCCAGATTTCTATTTTCCTCCTTATTTTGGCAGCCTTGATATTACAAGTGCAAAAACTTTTTAATTGAATATCGTCAAAAGCATTCATTTTGCAGTTTACAATGTATTCTATTTCTTGCTTAGTCACAAATGTTTCCTCTTTCCATAGATCTGACCGATAGAGTATTTCTTGCTTTATCAATTCATCTATGATATCATACTTAATATGTAAATCCTGTATATGTTTTGATCTTATTTTAGTATAGGTTGTGAGATGTAGGTCTATGTCTAGTTTTGCCTTACTGTTTTCCAGTTTTTTCAACAATTTTGTCAAATACTGAATTCCTATGCCAGAGGTAATGTCTTTGAGTTTATCAAACAGTAAATTACTGAAGCCAGTTCCTACTGTTTCTTTTGAATTTATCCTAATCAACTGATTCATTACTCTATTACTTTGCCAGTGCCAGGCAGTTTTGTTGACTATCACTGTATACTATAGTTTAAGATTTGGTAGAGTTAGACCACTTTTATTTACATTTATTTTCATCAGTTCCCATGATATTCTGGATCTTTGTTTACTCCAGATGAATTCTGTTATTATCATCTAACTTGGTAAAATACTAATTTGGTAGTTTGATTGGTATGACACAAAATAATTTAATTTGGGTAGAATTGTCATTTTTGTTATATTAGCTTGACCTAACCATGAGAACAATTGACATCTTTTCAATTACTTAGATCTAAATTTATTTGGGTGAGAAGCGCTTTATAATTGTGTTCATACATTTTCTGCAATTGCCTTGGAAGGTAGATTCCCAAGAATTTAATATTTTCCATTTTAAAAGGAATTTCTCTTTCTATTTTTTGTCCTTGGGCTTTTTTTATCATGTTATCATAACTGCTGATTTTTTACGTGGGTTTGTTTTATATCCTGTTACATTGCTGAATTTGCTGATTGTTTCAAGGAGCTTTTTAAATTTTTTCAGGTTTTCTAAGTATACCATCATATCATCTGCCAAAGTGAAAGCCTTGCTTCCTCATTGCCAATTCATCCCATAACTTTCAAAACTTCTTAATTAATCAAGGAATTTTTCATTAGCTATAAACCCTGGGATTGATTGCTTCATTCATTAATTTCTATTCTTAGTTCATAATTCTCTTTTTTTAGGTTTCTGCAAGACAAATGAGGTTAAGTGGCTTGCCCAAGGCCACACAGCTAGGTAATTATTAAGTGCCTTAGGCTGGATTTCAACTCAGGTACTCCTGACTCTAGGCCCAGTTCTCTATCCATTGCACCACGTAGCCACCCCTTTAGCTCATAATTCTAATTGATTGCTACTTGACAAGTATAAAGCATCTTTCCACTTATTTTAAGTGAGTTACAGGTAATGGTTTGATTCATTACTCCTATTAAAACACAATTAAAATTGTAAAATAGATGTGCATACTTTGAAAACAGATGTTTGGTATCTCATAGATTTTTTTTTTAATTTTCAGTTCTACAAATAAAGAAGGGAAAAAAACCTGAATTCAATTATGATATCTTACATGCAAATATAGATAGAATGTAGGTAAATTCATGGAACTATAAATATAATTATAGAAAACTGAAAAAGCCAGAATCACTTCCCTCACATCCTAAGTATTAAGAAAAAGGAAGCATTGAATTCCAGAATTCCCAAAGAGTATTACTTACAAAACAGAAGATAACAAAGTCTATATAGCTTATTCATTACATTTTCATCTGCCTCAAGATATATACATGACACTATTCCAACTACTTCAAACAATGCATTTTGAAAACTTAACCATTAACCCTACTCTTAAACCTGCTGCCCTGACTGTTTATCTTTCTTTTTCCACGTTTCAAATTTCATTGTTATCTTTGACTTCTTTCTCACTCACCTCTTATGTTCAATTGGTTAATAAGTACACCTCTCCATTTATTTCCAACCCATTGGACATAGTCTCCTAAATTCATAGAATTAATGCTGCTTCTCTCTTCTCCCTTGTCTTCTCCCTTCATATCATTGAAAAAATATTCTTCCTAATTTATTTTTCAGGTCATGTAATTTCTTTTGTTTAGGTTTTTGCAAGGCAAATGGGGTTAAATGGCTTGCCCAAGGCCACACAGCTAGGTAATTGAACTCAAGTACTCCTGACTCCAGGGCTGGTGTTCTATCCACTGCACACCTAGCCACCCCCATGTACTTTCTTTTACCCAAAATTCTTGAGTGACTCACTATACACTAGTACATAAATTTTTACCTAACATTTCAGATGCCATTTCATTTTTGTATCTTTACAGTATTATACCATACATTGCGTACCCAATTATCAAAACAACTGCCTGTTTCCCAGAAATCCCATGTATGTTTATTACCTTTTTTACCCACAGTGTTCATTATGTCTAAAATAATTTTCCATTGTTGTCTTCTCCTGTTAAATTTCTATAATACAATGAAAGTTCAACTGGAGTATTTCCTCAGTGATAGTGCTGGTCTTCATAAGATAAAGATCATCACCCCAACAGAAGAAACAGGTGTTTCATTTTGTAATTCTTTGATGGAAATTATATGCATCTTACTTTTCTTATAAATTTATAGGCACATATTGTCTTATATTTTCTCCCAAGCTTCCTAAGAACATTAGAATTGTATCCAAATTGTGGCTACCCCAGGACACAAAGTAGCTACTTAATAAATGTTTGCTGGTTTGAACTGAATTGAGAGAAAAATTGAATTGAGAGTTTTTAATTAATATTTTCTATGCATATTTTTTGAAGGTAAACCCCTAATGAATGAGATCTAGGATTATGTAACCCATAAAATAAGTTTTTAGATGTATAGTGACATCCATTCAAAGGAAAATTTGAAAAGTTATTAGAGGTATTTTTGTATGCAGCAGGTATTCTCAAAATGAACAAATAAATCTTGTAATGGACAAATATATATTCAGGGACTAATAAGTTTTTAAGTTTGGGAGTATATTCTATAAGCATTTCATTGTTAACATTCATGTCACAAACATTGACTCCAGAGAGTTAATGCAGTATATTTCTAATTAGAAACTTTTTCTTAGGAATGATTCATAATTTTGAAACTGACATATAGCATTTTAGTGCACTGACCTTTCAGGAGAGGTATATGCTTGATTAGAATACATTTGAACTTCCTTTCCCTTTGGATGACAGGGTTGTAAATGGCAAAAGCTGTGAAATAGCCACAAAGCCATTGTAGACTTCGGAAAGGTCAAAGTGGAGTAGCCCATCTATTTAGCTGCCATAATATATGAAGCATTTAACTTAGGATAGGGCAATTTCATGACAAAGAACATAAAACAAAAAAAACAATGAATGGCATTTCATTAATCTCTTTTTATAGCCTAGATTAACAGGGGAAAAGGTTATTTTTGGCACGCATTGTCACGCAAACAAATCTACTAACATCTCAGAAACACAAAGAAACAGGACACAGGGAAACACAGATACACACACATCCACATCCACACAGAGGAATACTTTGATATATTGAAATATTCATGATGATTTTGCCAAATTTTGTGCTCCTGCAGTGATTGATTTAGGTTGTGATGCTATTAAATCCTTCTTTGATAGTTTGCACCATTCACTGTCCCCTCAAAAATAAATAAATAAAAATTTTAAAATTGCTCTACTATAGGGAATGAGCCAGGTATCAATCATGAACTATGTTTTGGTTTGTTTTTCCTTAATCTCTGTTGGAATGGAGGGCCATATTTGGCAAATTGGGGGTGGGGAATGTGTTGTGTCCTTGGGATATGATGGGAAGGTCAAGAAAAAATATTTTCATTAAAAATTTTTACTATATGCAAAGATATTGTGCTATAGTCTAAAGATATAAAAATATCCTCCTCCTCCAACAACCTCCAAGCAATAAATAACTATTCTTGTTTCAAGGAATTTATATTTTACTGGAAAAGTATCATGCATAGCTAGAGAAGTAAATATTACAAATGTGAGGCTGGCTCTTGCAGAAAAATGACTTTCATAGGAGTTAACTATTAAACTGAGTTTTAAAGGAAGAATTATTACTAAGAAATGAATTTAAGAAATAAGTGAATACCAGGCATTAATGCCAGACAAGCAGAGTCATTGGGTGGGAGCTAGAATGTGCTATATGAAGAATATCAGTTAGTTCAGTTTAATTGGGAGATAAAGGAAGTAAGGAGGAACAGTGAGAATAAATCCTGTAAAGTCAAATTGGACCATGATTGTAAAAATGCCAAATCAAGAAAGTACTATTTCATTCTCCTGGCATTAGAGAATCATTGTTTTTGTTGGGGTGGGCTACATAAATTTTGTATATATAAATTAATATAATATTTATGTATGTGTGCATATTTCATGATATAAATACATGCATGTGTACATATATGTTCATATGAACACATTCAACCTACATTGTTTCATATTTCATTAACATACACAGATGCACACTGAATACTAATGAGATGGCAACTATTTATTGCTGCTGTTATAAAATGTTATAAAAGATAAAATTCTCACTTCATCATTTAAATATCTTTCAATCATGTCCATGTATTCTTTACATATTTATTTCTAACTCATCCTCCTCACATCTTCTATCTTCTAGCTTAACTGTACCATTTGCTATTTGGCATAAAGAATAATTCATTCTTCATTCCAATGATTCCTGCTCAAATATGTTGGTGTTTTTATAAGTGCACACATGCACACATGTTTATGTCTGTGTATATCTGTATGAAAAAAAGGCAGTAGGGTATAACTGATAGGAATCTGACATCTAAATAAGATAAACACAGTTGTGCAAGCTCCAATTTTTATTTTTTAAATTTTTCATTATTTCCAAATACATGCAAAGATAGTTTTTAACATTCATCTTTATCAAGCTTCTGAGTTCCATAAGTTCCTACCACAGTTCCATACCTCTATTTTCCCCATGGCAGTGAACAATCTGATATAGATTGCAAATATACACTCATGTTAAACATATTTCCATATTAGTCATGATGTGAAAGAGGAATAAGAACCAAGGGAGGGGGTGTCGAAGAAAACATGAGTAAGGAAAAAAACCATGAAAATTTAGAAAGAGAATGCAGCAGGTTTTGCTCTGCATTGAGAATCCACAGCTTTTTTTCCTCTGGATATGGATGACATCTTCCTTTATAGGTCTCTCAGAAATGTCTTTGACTAGTAAATATTGAGAGTAGCTGTGTCCAATATAGTTGATTATCTCACATTTTTTGCTTTTAATGTCTACAATATTTTCCCTGATTCTGCTCATTTCACTCAACATCAGTTCATGTAAATCATTAAATTTTTCTGGATCCTAGACATTCATGGTTTATTATAGGACAATAATACTCCATTACATTCATATGCCATAGCTTGTTCAGTCATTCACCAGTTGAATTTTTCTTCATTTTTCAATTCTTTAGCATTACAAAAACAGCTGCTATACATATATTTGTTCATGTGTTTTTCCCCCTTTCTATGATCTCTTTGGGGTGTAGACCTAGTGGTGCTATTGCTGAATCATAGAACATACACATTTTTATTGCCCATTGGGTATAGTTCCAAATGGCTCTTCATTATGGTTGGATTAGTTCACAAATTCCACTAGTGTGCCAGTTTTCCTATATCCTTTTCAATATTTATCACTTTTATTTTTTTGTCATTTAAGTCAATTTGAAAGGTGAGGTTGTACCACAGAATTGTTTTAATTTGCATTTCTTCAAGCAATAATTGACTCATTTTTTCATATAAATATAGATGTTTTTTTTTCTTCATCGTAAAACAGTCTGTTCATATCCTTTGGCTATTTATCAATTAAAAAATTGTATTCATATTCATTTGACTCAGTCCTCTAGACATTTTGGAAAGGAGTCCATTATCCAAAACACTAGATGAGAAAATTGTTTCGTTCTCTGCATTCCTACTAATCCTGATGACAAAAGCTTTTTAGTTGAATGTACTCACAATTACCCATTTTGCAATTTACAATGTTCTTTATCTCTTCATTGGTCATAAACTCCAGCTTTCTCTAAAGATCTAACAGATAAACTATCCCTTCTCCTAATTGACTTATGGTATCTCCTTTTATATCTAAAATAGGTAGTCATGCTGACCTTATCTTGATGTAAATTGTGAGTTGTTGTTCTATGACTAGTTTCAGTCATACTATTTTCTATTTTTAACAAGTAGCTTTTGTCACACTTCTTATCCCAGATGTTTCGATGTTTCAGCTTATTAAACAGTAGGTAACTTTGGTCATTTACCATGTTTGTTTTGTTCCTAATCTATTCCACTGATCCTCTTCTCTAATTCTTAGCCAGTACCAGATAATTTTTAATGACTGCCACTTTATAATATAGTTTAAGATCTGCTAATACTTGGCTACCTTCCTTTCCAGTATTTTTTTCATTAATTCTCTTTATACTCTTAAAGTTTTGAATCTCCAGATGAATTTTGTTACTATGTTCTCTGGCTCTACAAAATAATTTTTGATCATTTGTTTAGCATGGCACTGAAAATAAATTAATTTGGGTAGAATTATCATCATGTTAACTTGGTTTAACCATGAACAATTGACATTTTACCAATTGCTTAGCTCTGGATTTATTTTGAGAGTTAGATTCACAAGAATTTTATGTCATCTACAATTTCTTTAAATGGAATTTCTCTATCTCATGATGTTGGACTTTTTTGGTAACATATAGAAACATTGGTTATTATATATCCTGTTATCTTGCTACAGGTTTTCATTTTTTCAAGTAGTTTTAGCTATATACCATTATATCATTTGCAAAGAGTGAGAATTTTCTTTCCTTATGTTTATTGTAATTCCTTCAAATTCTTTGTCTTTTCTTCTTGATAAAGGCAATTCTAATGCAATATGGAATAATATTGGCAATAATGAGTGTCCATGTTTCACACCTGATCATTTTGAGAATGCTTCTAACATATCCCCATTACATATATAAAGCTTGTTGATAGTTTTAGATAGGTGCTACATATCATTTTATTAAAAATTCATTTATTCCTCTGTTCTTAAATATTTTTTAATAGGAAACAGGTATTTTCTTTCTTCAAAAGCTTTTTGAATATTTCTTGATATAATTATGTTTTCTATCAGTTTTCATATGGAAATGGGCACTTATGTTTATTGCTTTCTTGTTACTAAACAATCCCAATATACCTGGTATAGATTCTACTTGATCAGTGTATTATAGTAATGAGAAGTTGCTGCAATCACTTTGCTAATGTTTTATTTAAAAATTTAGTAGCAATATTCAAAAAGGAAATTGTCTATAATTTTCATTCTCTGCTTTGACTCTTCTTCATTTAAGTATTAGCACAATACTGGTGTCACAAACTTAATTTGGTAGATGGCCAAACAACAATGAGAGTACATTATAAAATGCAAATTGAATGATTTTTACTATATTAAATTTAAAAACATTTTTACACTAATAAAATCAGTGCTGCCAAAATTGGAAGAAAAAAGCTGAGAAACAATCTTCACAACCAGGAGTTCTAATAAAATTCTCATTTCTAAAATATATGGAGAATTGCCTCAAATTTATAAGGTCATAAGACATTCCCCAATTGATAAATAGACAAAGGATATGAGTAAACAGTTTTCTAAAAAAAAAATTAAAGCTATATATAATCATATGAAAAAATGTTCCAAATCATTATTGATTAGAGAAATGCAAATTAAAACAGCAATGAATAACATTTCACCCCTATCAGACTGGCCAAGATGAGAAAAAGGGAAAATTATCAATGTTGGAGAAATTGTGAGATGATTGGGGCATTGCTGGTGGATTTGTAAACTGATCTAACCAATTTGGAGAGTAATGTGGAACTATGCTCAAAGAGCAATAAAATTTTCATACACTTTCACCAAACATTTCTGCTTCTAGTTCTATATGTTCCAAAGCATATATTCTAGGTCCTACATGTTCCAAAATATTTGTAGCAACTCTTTCTTTTAGGGTCAAAGAATTGGAAATTGAGGACATGCCCATCAATTGGGGAATGGCTAAACAAGTTCTGGTACTTGAATACTATGGAATATGGAATATTATTGTTCTATAAGAAAACAAATGTTTGGACTCTAGAGAAGCATGGAGTGACTTATGGTATCTGTTGCTGAGTGAAGGTAGCCAAACCAAAAGAACAAGAAGCACATTAACAACATTGTGAGATGGTCAACCTCAATAGAATCAGCTACTTTAAACAGTTCAGAGAGCTAGGACAACCTAATTAGACCTGCTATCCAAAGGAAGAAAAATAAAACAAAACAAAAAAAAAGAAATAAATAAAAAAAGGAAAACGAATCTTTCAGAATCTGATGAACATTTCCCTTAATACTAATTGCTCTTATTGAAAATGACTAATATGCAAACATGTTCATCCAAAATATATACTAAAATACTAACCAAACTGTTTGCCACTGAAGGGAGTGGAGTGGGATGAGTGGAAGGAGGGAAATTTGCATATAGATGAAAATACATGAATAAATACTTTTTTAAAAAAAGAATAAAAACAATAATTTTGCAGAACTTCAGTATCTACTTTTTTCAAATAGTTTAAATAGAATTAGAATGAATTTTTCTTTAAATATTTAGTAGAATTCACTAGTGACCATCTGACTCTAGAAATTTTTCTTAGGGAGGTCATCAATGGAGTTTTTCAATTTCATTTTTTTCTGACATTGAGGTATTTAAGTATTTAATTTTCTGTTCCATTAATCTGAGCAATTTATATTATTGTAAATATTTATCCATTTCACATAGATTATTACCTTTTTGGACATGTAGTTGGCCAACATATCTCTAAATTATTGCTGAAATTTTTCCTCATTAGTGGTAAACTCACCCTTTGCATTTTTGATTCTTGCATTTTGGTCTGTGTTATTTTCTCAAAACAATTACCCAATGGTTTATACATTTCATTTTTTTATAAAACTAACTTCTAGTGTGATTTTTTAATTCAATAGATTTTTTATTTCAATTTAAAATGTTTTCCTTTGACTTTCCAAATTATAACTTTACTATTTATTTGGGGATTTTTAATTCATTCTTTTTCTAGCTTTTTAGCTGCATAGCCAATACATTGATCTCCTTTTTTCATTATTTTATTCATATAAGCATTTAGAGATAGAAAACTTCCCCTAATAACTGCTTTGGTTGCATCCCATATGTTTTCATATGATGTTTCATTCTTGTCATTGTATTGGATGAAATTGATGATTATTCCCATGATTTGTTGTTTCATCATCATTACAATTTCAATGTTCTTTAAAATTAGACTATTTAATTTCCAATAATTTTTGCTTCATTTTTAATTGGCCCCTTAATACATGTTTTTAATTTGTGTCATTATCTGAAAAGGATACATTTAATATATTTGCCTTTCTGCATTACATTTTGAAATTTTGTGCATAAATATATGTCTGTGTAGATGCAAAGTACCAGTGAGAAAAAAAGATATATTCTTTTCTATCTTTATAATTTTCTCCTCTATCATAAATAAGTTTTCTGTAAGTTTCTAAGGTTGTATTCACTTTCTTAACTTCCTTCTTATTTATTTTGTAGTGTGCTTTATCTAATTCTGAGAGAGGGAGTTTGAAATGCCCCACTAATATATGTCTTCCTACAATTCATATAGCTTCTCCTCTAAGAAATTAAATGCTGTACTATGTAATGTGTATCTATTTAATATTGATATTACTTTTTTACCTATGCTAACTTTTAGGAAGATGTAGTTTGGGGTCTATCTGAGAACAAGGTTTTTATTCCCTCTTTTTTTTTTATTTTAGCTGAAGTGTGAAATACTCTCACTACCTTTTAGCTTTACCCTATGTGTTTCTATGCTGCAAAGGGTTTTCTTGTAAATAACATATTGTAAAAAACAGAAAAACAACATTATAGCATTATGACTTTTAATCTTCTCTGCTATCCACTTTCATTTTAAGGAAGAGTTCATCCCATTTTCATTCCATTATGATTAGTAACCCTGTATTTCCCTCCATGCTTTATTCCCCTATTTGAAATTTTCTCTGTTTTCCACTTCTCCCTCATCACTACTCTTTCATTTCTGATGGTCACTCACTCAATCAAACCTCCCTTCTATTAGTCCTTTTCATTTTCTTCTAGTTTTCCCTTTTAATTTTCACCTCCTTTTTTCACTCCCTTCTGTCATCCCTCTTTTCCTCTTTTTTCCCCTTTCCCCTCCTATTTTCCTATAAGTTAAGATAAATTTTAAACTCATTTAGTAATACATGTTATTACCTCTTTGAGCCAAATCTGATGAGAGTAAAATTTACTCAATATTCACACTCTCTATTCTTTCCCTCTATTATAATAGGCTTTTTGTGCCTCTTCAACTGGAATTATTATTATTCCTCTGATCCCTCCATCTTCACCCAGTATAATCCTTTTTCCAGGTCTTATTTGTTTTATTATTGCCATTTAACAAAACCCTCTGAGTATACATATTTTAACTGTCTTAATATAAATGGAATTCTCAAATTGACATCATAGTCAATTTTTAATGATTTCCTCTGAGCACACTTTTTCCAATTGTATTACTTGAAATATAGTTCTCAAGGCTTATAAATATCAACACAGCATAATAATTTTATACTTGACCCTCTGTCTAAGTATGCTCTTCTAAATTCTAAGTGACATAAATTCTCAAATTATAATCATTGTAACTATTTTAAAAGTATTATTTTCTTCAGTCATTTTTTTATAATTCACTTGATTGATTCTCAATTCTTTTATCAATTTTTCTTCTTCCTGTCTGCTTTAATTTTTAAAATCTTTTTGTTTGTGTAAAGAGTTTAGTATTATAGACTAACAATTTTTTCTTTAGATTTAACCTTTTTATTCATCTCTTGAAAACCAAATTTTATGCACAGGACTGGTCTTTTTATAATTTAAGTTTGAAAGATTTTCTACTATTTTGAAAATCTATCATTTCCCCTGAAAGAATATGCTTAATTTTGCAGGGTAGTAGATTCTTGATTTTAATCTAAGCTCATTTGCCCCTTGGAATATCATATTTCAAGCCCTCTCATTATTTAATAATGAAGCTGACAAATTTTGTGTAATCCTGATTATGCCTCCTTTGTATTTAAATTGGTTCTCTTTGACTGTTAGCAATATTTACTCCTTTAGCTTATAATTATGAAATTTGCCTACAATATTCTTTGGAGTTTTTATTTTGTGGTGATTTTCTGGGATTTATTGAGGGATTCTTTCACAAACTATTTTATTCTTCTCATTCAATGATATTAGGGAAGTTTTCCTTGATAATTTCATAAAAATATTGTCCACGATGTTTTCTAACATGACTTTCAAGTAGATGAATAATTCATAAATTATCTCTTCTGAATCTCTTTTCTGGGTCAATTGTTTTTCCTAAGAGTTACTTTAAAATATCTCTATTTTTTCCTTTCTTGTTTTTGTTTGATAGAATCTTGATCTCTCATAGAGACATTAGTTGCCACCTGTCTATTTCTAATTTTTAGGTTTTATTTTCTTCAATTGCATTTGTGCTTCTTTTTTAAAGTTGTAATTTTTACTTTTAAAGTAATTGTTTTATTTTTCCATTTAGTCAGATTTACTTTTAAAATTTTTGCATTCTTTAGTGATTTTTTCATTATTCTCCAACATGATTCTCATTTTTTCTTCCTCTTCACTTTGGTTTTTAAAATTCTTTTTGAACTCTTTTAGGAAGTCCTTTTGGATTTGCAACTAATTCATAAACTACTTTGAGGCTTCACCTGTAGGTATTTTGTCACTGCTTTCCTCTTCCAAGATGGCATTTTTATCTTCCCTATCAATATTGTAGTTTTCAAATATTTTATTAATGTAAAAAATTATTTGTACAAAATGAGAATAAAAAAATAAAGTAAATAAATAAATAAATAAATGTAAGCACACAGAGAAAAAAAATTGTAGTTTTCTTTGTTTAGCTCTTGCTTTTTCTTTTTTGTGCATTTTAAAAGTTGAGCTCTGCTCCAGGATCATAGAACTTGAAGTATCAAACATTTTATGCTGCTCTGTGCTCTGGCATCTCAGGTATACATTTAGCTCCCTTTGTTGTTAGCCTGACCAAGTCCTCCTGCTGCACCAGCATTCCTAGACTAGAGCTTTGCCTTCAGACCTGGGGTTGAGACCCTCACAGCATGCTGACCTGATCTGCAACCCAGATGTTCTAGACAGTGAGCTGTGTTGTAACTAAGAGCCTCTTGCTGGTGTTGTAGCTCTCCCACCTATGCTGGCCTGGACTGCTCCCTTTTTATCTATATGAAACAGAACTTTCTTTAAGTTCCTTCAAGCTATCTTGAGCTGAAAAATTGTTTCATTCTGTGTGTGTGTGTGTGTGTGTGTGTGTGTTCTGTCACTTTAGCATCTCTTTGAGCTTCATTTAAAGTTGTTCTGGATAAAACTCCAGAAAGTTCCTAGCTTCTTGCCACCATCTTGGCTATGCCCAGGAAGTCCTCCAAGCCTTTTTGTACCAAAACAGATGTGAGACTGGGAACAATAGAGTTTTAGGGCGTAGCCAGTGACTACACAGGACTCAGAGCAACCGAAATTGTGCTGCCTCAAACAAAGGGAGAGTGGAGTTTATAAAGGATAAAATCACAGATGAGAAGGGGTTTGATGGTATAAGTGGGAGTTACAGAAGCAGGAAATACAGCAAAGGTTGGTTACTCAACATCTGGTGACACAAAGATCTATGATATATCTTGTGACCTTAGCGCCCGTTATTTTAAGACATGTTTTCCTGTCAGGTTGTTCCCTAGGCTTAGAGGCAGATAGTGCAAGACCCCCATGAATTTATATTTTCATAGTCAAGAAGCTTCTAGGAACACAGAAGTTTCAAGAACTCCCTTCTGCCAGGTTTGCATTGGGTTTATACAAAGTTCAGCACTTCACCTCACAACTAACAATGTTTTTATGACCCAGGAAACATTTTTAACATTTTAGTCATTCCTCCATGAAATTCTGAGAGTATGTGTTTCAGAATAAGCATGATTACATAATTTTGTATCCTATTTTGACTTATGAGCTTTATGGAATAATTGCACACCACTGTGGTCTGTCAGTGAAGTTCCTCCAGTTGTTAGTTGTTCCATCTCACAGGAGAAAATCCCCTAACTAAAGTTCTCTCTGATTCACCTAATGGATTACTTTTCTGCTCTGTTGAATTTGAAGCTTCCTGAAGTGACAATTCCCCTAAACCATTGCCTGGAAATGATGATTAAAGAATTGCTGCCTCTGCAAAACAATGGAGTTGACAAATTACTGAATTTAAATGACAAAAGAAAATGGGAGAATGATATAAATGTAAGGGCATTCTAGTTTCACTTCTTAGAATGAGATTGATCCCTTAGATTTAAGTATACCATATAATGGATTAGGAATGTCTTTCTCTAAGGCTGTACTATGGGTTTAAACCTTAATTTCTTTCTTAGAAATTGGTGACAGGGAACCCAATTCCATTTAGCTAATTAGCATCAATTAACTTATTATAAATGAATTTCTGCCTTATTTATATAACTAGACTAATTTCCAAAAAATCTCTGGGGACAAGGTTCTCCTTTGGAATCTGGAGAATTTGGCTCATGCTTAATGTATTTTCTACATAGTAGTTGCTCCACCAAGTTAGTCTGTCAATAAACATTTATTAATTATTCACTATGTGCCCCTCACTATGGTAAAGGTTGGGGATACAAATATGAAAAAGAAAAACAGTCTTTGTCCTCAAGGAGCTTCCAGTCTAATGGAAGAGAACAACAAACAACTTGAAGCTGAAAAGTGTCTACAGAATTTTTACATATGACCTACAAAATACATGTCACAATTACATGGCAACATTTTGTGTCTAGTCTTTAATTCCTGAGCTGAGGAGCCCCTCACCTAGTCTATAAAGAGCAGAAGCCTAGATGTTTTAATCTAAAGACTCCAAATTTATCTTTTACACATTCAAAGCTACTTATTATCTGAATGGAGGGAGAATGAATCTGAAATTGGCAAAACAAATTAATTTTAATTTATTTCAATAAATTTATATGAAACCAAGATTAAAAGGAAAACAGAAAGTTGTGGAAAATTTTAAGATAAAGTTTATCTGATAAAAGTCTAATTTTTTAAATATATAAATATATAAATTTAATCTTGGTTTCATTGCTTTTTTTATTTAAAGCTGGCAATAAAACAACCTTGCTTGTTTGATTTCATAAACATTCTTTGTTGTTAAAAAACCATCATATAATTCCAATTCCAATTCTAGGACTATATCCATAAGAAAATGTAAAAAATGGAAAAAGTCTTACATTTTCTTAATTATTTATAGCTGCCCTTTAGGTAGTGGCAAATAATTGTAAAGTGAGGGATGCCCATCAATTGGGAAATGGCTAAACAAGGAATGGTACCTGAATACTATGGAATATTATTGTTCTATAGGAAACAATAAGTGGTCGGAGCCTAGAGAAGCATGGAATGACTAATGGGATCTGATGCTAAGTGAAGGGAGTAGAGCCAAGAGAACAATTTACATATCAACTTTATGAGATGAATATCATTGATGGAAGCAGCCCCTCTTGGCAGTCCAGAGAGCTAAGACAACTGTATTTGACAGATTATGGAATATATTATCCCCAAGCAGACAGAAAAACAAGACAAAAAAAAAACTCATAAAAACACCCCTACCAAATCTGATGAACACTTTATAAAAATTATCTCATATATTTCCTTCCTTTACTCTAATTCCTCATGCCAAAAAATACTAATTTGTAAATATATGTAACAAAGTATGTATATAAAATACTAACCTGACTCTACTCAACTGAAATGAGGGGTGTGGGAAGTGAGGATAGAGGGAAAATTTGTATCTTGGAAGTATACATGTAAAAATAGATGAAAATAAGTAAAAATAAAAAAAAAAACTACCTTGTACTACATAACTAAGATTAGTGAGTAAAAGCTTGAGAGAAATAGGTTCAGCCAGCAGTTGGTAAATTTTACTCATAATTATTTTTCTTCCTCAATGGGAATGGTTAACCAAAGAAATAGTGAGCTTCTGGTGAAGCTATGTCATTAAACAGAAGTTGAATATTTATTAACTTTGAATTGTGTTAGGCATTGCTGTTTCATGGAGATTAGATCATGTGCACAGATGACACAGTGGCTATAGCACTGGCCTTGGAGTCAGGAGTACATGAGTTTGAATTTGTTCTCAGATCATGGATACTTACTCCTTATGTGACCTTGGGCTAGTCACTTAACCCTGATTGCCTCTCCTTCAGGGCATCTATAGTCACACTGATTTTTATCTGGCCACTGGATCCATATCATTCTTGAAGAGAAAGTGAGGTTTGTGACTTAGCACAACACCCCTCACTCAAATCCAATTCATTTGTTTATCAAGGCATCATCTCTCTGGTGTCATGGTCTTCTTTCAAAACAAAGGACAAATTTATCATTATTCATGTGCTTTCTAACCTTAAGATTCTAAATAGGCAAATACAATCTGTCATTTCTTTCTTTTTTCCTCTATATAAATTCTGAATAAAGCATTGCTGAATTCCCTCTTTCATGCTCCTAATCCTTTCTAACATTGGTGTGACGATTTTTTTCTTCTTTAGAATATTTTCTTTACTGAAAATCTCATATATAATATATACCATCTCAAATGCTATATGTTTAATATGTCATTTACATTTCCTAAGATTTCATGGGTTATATTCCTGTTGTCTCTGTCTTTTGAATTCCTTAAAGTATATTTTACTGGTTTTGTTTTGTACATATATGTGTGTGTCTGTGTCTGTGTGTGTCTGTGTGAGTTTTACTCAAGTGTCAGATTGTATTCAACAATGATCTCTAGGTGGAAATATTTCTCTTAAATCAAAGCATTCATTTTCAAAAGTGAATATGGATAAATGATCTTTTTTTTAAAGTTTCTTGGGGCTTCATTTAATGGGAACCAAATATCACAACCAAATAGAAGCTCTAATAGGAGCACTCAAAGTAATTGAAGTTATCATGACATGAAATATGTTGGGAGAAGATTCTTAGATTCTTAACACTTCTGGAAAATGAAATAAAAATTGATAATTTCATTGATGGAGTCTTTCTAAACTTCAAAACACTATAAAGACACTGACTAGTAAATCTATACAACATTCAGCAGGGGGTACATAAAGTAGGACTATTGTTCCCAAGTTAAAAATGAGAAAAATGAGGAAACAGGGGAAAAAATTCCATAAAAACATGCATTGGACCACAAAGTAATAGAGTAACTGAGGTCACCTGAGCCTGGTTTCAAGAACCAGGGGCATTTTTAACTTCATTTTTTTTTATTGTTTCCTCTGTGCAAAATCCAAACATTCAATCTGTTCAGCTGTAAACAATAATATAGCTAAAGCAACTGCCTCTGGTAATGTTTAGAGGGAATGTAGGAAAGGGAGGTAGGACTGGCTGGATTACTTCAGAGTTTAGGGTGAGGAATCTGTGCTGAAATTTCTTCACTTTCAAAACTATTGCTGTCTCCATTTGAGGGGAATGAAAGGACAGAAATACATTGTCTCTTCTCATTTTTTTGAAGTCAGCATATTATATAAGCTCGGACTCAGCAGAATCTTACTATATTATATAGAGCAAGAAGTATTGGAAGATTTATTCTCCTTAGAGATATGGCTGAATTTTCAAACATTTTAGAGAAACTAGGATAGAAAATTACCATAATCTGGTCACTCACTTGGGAAGTGCAATAAGCAAGGGACCTAGATTTGAGGTTGAATTGTGGGAACATCATGACAGTAAGAATCCCAGTGTGATACCAAAAATAACTTCTATTGAATAGGAATAAATTCATGTTTCCAGCAACTGAGTGAAGTCCCTAGAGAAACTCTGAGTGAGGGTAACAAGGGTCCTCTAACCTTTATTTATGTGTCATGAACACCTTTGGAAGGCAACAGAACTCTTAATAGAATAATGCTTTAAATGTATTAAAAATCCTAGAGTCATAAAAGAAATCTATTTTATTTAAATATAATTATAAAATATTAAAAATATAATTTCTCAAAATCTAAATAAATAATGGCTGCTGAAGGGTAATCTGCTATCACTGGCTAGATTTAACTAGAGATTTCACATGAACCTGACAAGGATAATTTCTTTTATAATTGGCCATTTGGTATGTAATTTAAGAAGCACATAGGTCTCTAAGTCATCAAGAAGGTTAAGACAGTAGTTGTCAAGTTATCTTGTTGATCATTACTGGAGGAGTGGATATTGATTACTGTAGCTGAAATTGAGGTAGAATACTTTATTCAACTTTTCTGTCTGAAATTTTTCTGTGTTTAAACAAGAAAGTTAAAGATTGAGAGGACATAGATGGATTTATGCTCTTTTACTATAATTTGACTGATGTCATCTGACACTATCTATGTGACACTGGGAAATGGATGAATAAAAGTAAAACTGATAATATTTAGGGAAATGGTAAAGAATCTATATGTTCTAAAATGCTTATAACAGCTCTTTTTGTGGTGCTAACAATTGGAAATTTCAGAGATGCTCATCAATTTTGCTTGAACAAGTTGTGGTATATGATTATGAAGGAATGATGAGCTACAAGAAATTACGAACTCAATGATCTTAGAAAAACATGGAAAAAGTTTCATTGACATAATGAAATGTGTAATGAGTGGAATTAAGAAAATATTATAGACAATAGCAGCAATATTGCTTTAAGAATGACAGTGAATAAGTTATTCTGACTATTATAAATAACCATATTAACTATAGAGGACTTATGAAGAAATATTCTGTCTTCAGCCATAGGAACAAAACTGACAAAAACAAGTATTTGTAGAATACACACATATATAATATATATTATATATATATATGTGTGTGTGTGTACAAATTTGCATATATATAAATGTAAGAATATAGATGCATATGTCTGTTTGTTTGTGTATGTGTAATAGTAGCCATTTCAAAGTCAGGGAAGGGAAGGAAAGGAAATAATTATAAGAAAATTTTATTGTATATTTGAAAGGAAAAGTAAGTTTTATATTGTAGATTTGCAGTTTTCTTGTACTATGTTAGGGAAATGCTTGTTGTATACTATAAATTAAAAATAAAAACCCCAATATCTCAGAAGTGCAATAAAGTACAATAAAATTGAAAAAGAAAAAAAATGAATGGATGAATGAATGAGAAGTAAGGCATTGAGTCAAAAAGCATTTATGAAGCAAGTAAAATGTGCCAAGCATTATGCTACATGCTGTGGAGAAAAACTGAAAAATTGAGATTGTTTCTGAAATCAAGGGCAATATCATATAAATGCAAGTTTAGCTTTTTGGTAGATAGAAAAGTCCAGCATCCCAAAGGGTAAAGCAATAATACAAACCCTTTTAAATGGTCCATCTATAAGTCAAATGATAATCACAAAGATCTGGAAGGATGGAAATTGTCATTGAGAGAAATTAATTCATTATTCTCATTTCATTCTCAAACAATCAATATGGGACCTGAATTTGTTTTACAAGGAAGAGCTTCCTTATCTCCCAGATATTTCAGTTTCATTCTGAGATGTTTAAGCCTAGAGGAAAGGTCAAAGACACAGTTGGACTTTTCTCTTTGTGCCTCAGTTTTGTCATCTTTAAAATAATGAATTTAGACTAGAAATTCTCTGGAATTGCTTTTGTTTCCTTCTTTCATAAAACCTATGAATACCATAGCTTTCTGAAGCAGGAAAGTATAGAAAGGAAATTTCAAGAAAGGATTAAGAGATGAGAGCCAGAATATGTGTGTTTTTTTTACCATTTTAGGTAAACTAAGACTAACTGTGAAGTAGTTGAAATTTTTGTGAATGAACTGAGATAAGATATAATTCAAAGGCAAAGAATCATTACTTGCTGGTTAATTTACTCATATTGAACCTTCCCATTCTTACCTAGATTCGTCCTCTCATACAGATATTTACTACCATAAAAAAAGATAATACTACCTTTCAAAGGCAGAATAATCACCCATAGTTTGTGTACCATTAGCACAGCTTTTATGAACCCCAGATGAGCATGATAGCAAAATGGGAGATTAGAATGGAATACTTATCAACCTAAAAATCCCTTTCTCAGTTAATATTTTAAAATGGCAGTTCTAAAATTAGGGGTTTACTAGATTATTATATTTATTACATTACCTCCACACCAATCAACTATTTACCTGCTTTATAGTTTTTAGCCTCTATTTTGCTAGAATGTTTACTAATCTTTCCCTAAAATATTAATCTTACCCAGGGAACTAAGTGATAAACTTTTTTGTCATTGCATTTAAAAATTTTATATTGACATCTCTTTGTTTCACATCATCTTCATTTCTAAATTCAATTTCTTCCTCTCCCTTATTATATTTTGTAAAAAATAATAAGAAATACAAAAGTAATAGGGGAACAGTTCAGAGAAACAAATTGACTTTTCAACAAAGTCATATAGTTTATGTACTGTTCCACAAATATAGCTCTCCATCTGGTCAAATAAGAAGAGATGGATTTTCTCTATATATGTGAAAAATCAATTTGAGAAGCTTAATTAATTAGGATTCATAGGATAAATAAATCCATATCTTACCAATGTTCCTATAAAATCCACTTCTCTTGCTTCAATATAATGTGGAAATTTCTTGGTTTATTTATGTGATGTTAACTTCCATTATTTTGAGGGTCTCTTCTATATCTTCTAAGTGTATTGTGACATTAACAAATACTTATTGATTGACTTATTCAGTATCATCCTAAAAAAACAAGACAGTCTCACTAATTTGACTATTGGTGCCAAAGTGATAAATCGTTTTGCTCACAAAAATCAGTCCAATAATATATCAAAGGATCATTAGGTAATAATATCATGGATTTATAGCAGAAATAGAAATTAGAATTGAGTTGGTGAATTGAGTTCCTTCATTTTATAGGTGAGAAAAGGGAGACTAGTAGAGGTTAAGTGATTTGCGTAAGATCACATACTCAATTAGCATCTGAGTTATCAGCCTTACTACCAAAGCAAAGTACTATCCCCTAATGCAAACATCAATCATTTCATCCAAAAATGACTTACTATATTTCTTTGATGTGTCAGGTACCAAGCTAAGTGTTAGAAGTGAAATGAAATTTTATTTTTATTAAAAATGCTTTGTTCAAGAATATGCACCGTATCAGAGAAGACAAAAGTATAGATACAAAAAGAGAGAGAGAGAGACAGAAAAAAAAATAATCTATCTATATATATATAGATAGATATCTATAAATATAGATATATTTCTCTCTCTCTCTCTCTCTCTCTCTCTCTCTCTATATATATATATATATATATATATATATATATATATGTCCATGTATCTACATTTTGTATATATATATATACAAAATGTAGCTACATAAATTATACTTACAGGCTAATGCATACATCTATGTGCATATATTTACATATGAATATTGTACATATGTGTGTGTTTGTATTTTTATATGCAAGCACAAAATAAATAGAAGATAAAATTTGAGGTAATGTGGATTACCAGAAATTAGGAGCATCAAGGAAGATTTTGTATTCATAAGGACATCTCATATGCCATGAAATAGTTTCTGTTAGAGGTTGAAGATTGGTTATCAGTTTATGAATTGCTATTTTTTTTAAAGATTTTCTTTTACATCTCTATTCGATTGGTTGTTCCTTGAAATAATGTTTTACTTTGGTTCTCCATTTCATTATGAATTTTAGCTATGAAATCACCTTTCCCCTCATCCTTCTTTGCTAATTAAGCCATACAGTAAACTTATGGGAGTGACTTTTGTTTATCAATGATAATGGCAGCAGAACACAGGTACTGGTAAGTCTCAACAGACTAATATATGAGCCTGATAGCATTTTATATATCTATCAACTAACAATTAAATTTGATTTTTCATTTTTTGCAGTTTTCATCCAACACATTACCTATCATGAAGAAATATAATAATTCCTAAGGCTATACTTCATTATTGCCTATAACAGCATGTTAGAGTATATTTGGGAAATGCTTGAGATTTCAAATGGCAGGGGACAGATTTTTAAAAAACAATTGTATAAGAGTCAAACTCAGGTGCCTATTTATCTTATCATTTCTAGAAGAAGAAAAGATTTGGCTTGAGCTATAGATAGACTTGTAAATCATTTTTAATCAGTTGACCCAATTTTCTTTGGAAGTTAAATTTTGCATCAGCCTGACCCACATTTCGTAATGTCACTGTGTCCTGCCTACTGACTCTTTCCATTTGGAAACCTTCATTGTGAGGAAGTTAAAAGAACAGAAACATCTCTTTGAAGCAATATCTTCCACTACAAAAAAAAAAAATTCCAAGAATACTAAATGAAGTAGCTATAGAGAAGAGTGGAATACATTTCTCATTAGTCCTGTTGTTTCTTTCTCATTAAAGCCTACCCCATAGATATAGGAATCAGCACTTTAACTCTGTGTGTGTGACCAGTTGATAAATTATCCATAGCATTGCAGGTTTGAAACAAAGACTATCTAACATACTTGATACTTTTAATTTCAATTCACATATAACCCATAGAACCATAAATGCTATTTTAAAAACACTTTCAGTTGGCCCAGAAATGACACAAAAGGCTAACTGTGAATTGGCAGAGCCATAACTAGGCTGGAGCAGTTGAGACCTTACCCTCACACATTATCATTAACATTGAAGATAGAAGTTAAGAGAACACTACAGTTATTTCTCATAGTCCTCTAATGGAACATAATTTTATGACAACAGCCAAGGGAATGACAAGCCATAGCAGAATGTGAAGGCACAAATTAATGGGCTGGAGGTTTTTAGGAGAAAATGATAAAGGAATAAGCTGATCCTTTATCCCCATCCTTACTGGAAGTTCAGTACAACTAGTCTCTTTTACAGCATGGCATATTGTAAACTTTAATATGTACATGGTATTTATGTTTTTGGCTACAACTCTTCATGCACAGCTCTTCAAAGACTGAAAAATCTGATGGAACAAAGGGATTTTCCTCCATAATGCTTCAGTCCAAAAGTTAGGTACATAATGTCAAATATCACTAGTTTCTATTTTTAACTCAGTGGATTCATCTAAATCTTTGCTAAACTTATTTGAGTTTTTCTATTCATCCTTTTACCCCTACTTGACAGTAATGAATCCTTTACATATTCTTAATGAAACAAAATAGCATTGGGTTTTATTCAGCCTGGCAATATCTCTTTGGAAGTCAAAGGATGTTTGTTAATTCTGGGATAGTAGATTTCAGGGAACATTTTGACTGGCACTCTATCTGGACCCATCATGATTTTATGAACTTTGATAGTATTCTTTCACCTTTCATTTTTCATACTGGAAAACCTTAATTGATTTAGTTTATCTTCAAATAGCTTGTCCTCTTTAACAAACAATAAATTAAATTTCCTGGTATGCTCAAAGAAGAATATAAGACAGATGTGTTCTTTTTATTTGTTAGAAACATGGCTCAACAGTTAAAAGATCATATAAAAAAGGATCTCAGGATCATAAAGAAAGAGTCAGAAGGGACTCCTGATGTAATCTAGCCCAACCTTTCATATTGTAGAAGGTCAAATGGGGTCATTCCTAAAAGTCCAAAAATGCAAAGACCACTTAGAATAGTTATCCCTTTATAACAGTTGCATAGAAGCAATTGAGCTTAGAATCTAGAGAAAAAAGCATAATAAGATAGAGAGCTTGTATATGAATTCATTCCTCCAACTATCACTATATCCTCCTTATCCCTGTTTTCTATTCTTCCCTGGTCTACTTTCAGTTGCCCTATTGTCTCTGCCAGCTCCAACTGAATTGACAATTTATTTGGCACCACTTTGTCGCAGATGATTTTTTTGTACTTGTCCTACATACCTAAATCACTTGTAAAAAAAAATCAGCCTGTATTTTCTGTTATAGAGTATCCAGAACCAGAAAATGGGATCTATAGTTAATGAAAGGGCAGCAAGATAGCACAATGAAAAAAAGCTCTAGACGTAGAATTGGAAGACCTGAGTTCAAATCTTAGCTCAGAAATTTATTGTGTCTGGGCAAGTCACAGAACTCTGTTTCCTTCAGTTTTCTCATCTATATAAGAAGCTGAGGAAAGAAATAACAAACCACTGGAGTATCCTGGCCAATGAAAACTCACATTAGGTATCAAAGTATCTGATAAGAGTGAAACAAATGAACAACAGCAAAAATCAAGAAAGAAACTTGGGGAAAATATCTATTGAAAAGAATTTCTTCTTATTGGCCTTGAAGATGGAAAGAACTTTGTGCTCCCCTAATCTCGCTCTCTTTTAAAAAGGAGGGATCTGAATTCCAGAAAGTTTAGTTGGTTTGTCCAAAGTCATAGCCCAAAAAGGGTCAGAGAGCTGGGATTTGAACTCATTGAGATGAGACATCTAAAATATCTTGGAGAATGAGTTTGAGTTATGATATTGACTTTACACTTGATTGAATCATTTATAGGCAATTCATTTTCCCTTATTGTGTCTCAATGCTTTCCATCAAATTATATCATTCTATGACAGGAAGGGGAACAAGTATTGATCAGTTTTTTGATCCTAACATTCAGGATTGTAAACCCTAGATTTTTACTGATGGGTAAGCATAAAACTTTTGAAATTATTTGTCATGAAATCATTTAGATCTAGTAAAGGAATATTATTTTTAAATTTTGAGTTGCTCTGTCCTACCCAAGCTAAACATACAGCAACACTCATAGCCTAATACCAAAACTCAATAGTATTTTTTTATTACCTGCTCCAGTTTCTTTTTCCTTAGGTAATCTGGTAGTCCCACCTAGATGCTCACTAAATTGGTACCAGACTTGTATTAGAAAATTTCTTTGGTTTTTAATTTTACTTCAGTTTAGATGTCCTGAATTTAAGAGATCCACTGGCCTCAGGCCCCTCAGCTGACAGGCTTATACCACCATGTCTAATACTACTTCTATTTTAACATTTAGTCATGGCTATTGTGTTGATAACATATGAAATTACAAAGAATGCTTCACAGCTCTGATTCTAAAAATCGTGGATCTCATTATAAAAATGGACAATTATTTTTATATGATGATGATGATGATAACTATAGACTAGAATTTGAATTTTTGCTTTCAAGGCAAGGAAGCTTGAATTCAAGTCTTCTTTCTGTTACATACCAATTGTGTTTTCATAGAAGAGTGAGTCACTTGACCTCTAACTGATCAAAACAACTTTTAAATGTTGTAAATTATAAGCAACTTTTATGCTTCATTTGGAGATTATGTATACAGTGAGATTTCCCTACACTAATTAAATTACTGGCAAGTCCCCATCAAGGAAAGAGCAACCACTAGGAAGTAAATTGGAAAAATATACTGTCATTTGTAAGGGCTATTAGAGATAAACTATCTCATCCAAGCACTCTATCTATGTCTCTGTGAGGAATAAAATAAGGGTCTATTTGAGCTGATTTTTTCCCCAAGAAGACTATCTTATTTTTCCATCTATACAATGTGGCTGACTTCTGACAACAATTAAGAGTAATAACACCTCTTACCCTCTGAAGATTGCAAAATGGTTAGAGAGTACAACTTAGAGAGTCCATGATTTCAGAAAATAGAGTGCAAATGAACCATGACAGAAAGGAATTTGAAAAGAGAGTTTCAAATCTAGTATAGGAAATAATGTTTGCCTTTCAGCAGCTCTACCTTGTCTGATCATGAATTATACAGTCCTGAACTCAAAGTGCCATGGACCCTGACCTTCAAAGCACTTGAGAGCAATTTCCATTAAAAGATGAATTGCTGAAAAAACACAGTTTCCCTTTAGCCCATTAGAAACAAGCAAGAATCATCCTGTCAGGAGTTTAGATTGCTGTATCTTTTCCCAGTTTTTTTTTTTTTGGCTTAGACAATATCTTTGTATAGACTAAGTAAGAAAATCTATGTTTAATTTTTTGAAGTGCTTCCCATTTACTCTAGGATAGAAATTCTGTCAAATATTTCTGAGAACATGTGTCTGTAAATTCTTTCACATGACTCTTGGGTCACTGAGAAACTGTTAATATTTAGTGAACTTTAAACAATTAGCTCTTTCCTTTGGGTTTTAAAACACATTTTCCACATCCTTACCACAGTGTATGGGGAGAATATTTTTTCAGTGGAATCACATTCTTATAACCTTCTTCATTCAAGTCTCCCTGGGCACTTTGCAATCATTAAAAGTTATAATTAGTAGTCAAGAACATTCAACTCCTAAAAGAATCATTTTTATGCTAATACCTTTTTTAAGTGACAATGACTGCCAAAGTAGAAATAATACCAACACAGTTTTAAATGATCACAACTAATTTTTATTCCCCTTGGTACTGATCATTGACAATGGGAAACTGATAATTGTTGAATTAAAAAACATCATAACAAATAGATTTGTGGGGTAAACTACAATGACACAAATATATTTAAATACTTCAAAATGCAGAATTTCAGAACACCTCTCATGTTTTCCTAAATGATTTAAGTTGTTCATATAGCTGGGGAGAGGTACTTGTTTTCAGGAATGAAGATAGTAGGTTTTGCCCCAACTGGCTGCTGTGTTTTTTTGAACCCTGATAGGCTAATCCTAACACAACAAATTGTTATTTGTCTATTGTGTCTCCATCATATTCTTTTCAGTTTGGCAAAACATGACAAAACTTAAATATGTTGGCAGCATTTGATAACCCAAAGGTTATATTGACATAATGATGACATATCAAAGGAGTACTTCTGTGGAGTAGAAAGCGGCAGGTATTTTACTGAAATTCTTCAGCATGTTACTAGGTTAAAATTGTGCTCTTCTCTGTCTGTCTCTCTATCTTTGTCTCTGCATTTTTTTCTCTTTTTTCTTTCTGTTCATCTGTCTCTGTTTCTTTCTGTCTCTGAATTTCTGTCTTTGGTTATCTGTCCTTGTTTCTGTCTCTCTTTGTCTCTCTACCTCAGTCTTTCTCTATGTTTCTCTGTCTCTGTTTCTCTCATTGTATTTCTCTATTTATACCTCTGTCTGTCTCTCTCCATTGTCCACATTTTGGATTATAAATTAAATACAAATGTGTTTCCTTTCTTCATAGACTTATACTCCAAATGTTGCATTGCCCAGTAAATCAATAAGGCTACTATGTTCCATGCAAAAAGAGCCTTTGATGTTGAGGATATAAAAACAAAAGTAAAATAGTCCTTAATGTTAGGAAGATTATGACAGCTTGCACAAGATATATCTCAAGAAACAGCATAATGATAAAAATACAATAGGTCTATGTGAGTAAAATGCATAAGTGTTTGGCAAAATGAATAAGTTAGGCAAAAACCCAAACTAAAATCAAGGCAACTGAATTTGGAACGTACATTAGCTGTAACCTATTTCACTTGTGCTTTTCAAAGCTATGTCTTGAGTCACACAGAGGATGAAATGATTCAGCCCAATGCCAAACAGAAGGTCCATGGCAATTCAGCCATCTTTTCTAGGCACAGCATAAGCATATTGAGAAACCGGTATATCATTCATGAAGATGGCAAGAACCAAAGTATAACTCAACACAATATCTTGATCTGATTCAGCACAATACCACAGAAGAACAGTGCATTGACACTAGAGATGAAAAGCCATATTGTTGGCACTGATTCAGCAACCAAAATATTTTAACTTGAATAAGTAATTTTAGTAGGATCAACACAATGAATTTTGAGGGAGCATTCCATTTAATTTTTTTGTTTGTTTTTTTAAAGGAAAGGTGCAATACTATTTGAAGAGATTTGATTATACTTTGAAAATTGAACTTGGCAAGTTAATTCTTTATTTAGCACTCTCCAATTTGTCTAAACTATACCATTTAAATATATATGGATAGACACTTTTATTTTCCCCTGATTGAGAATGTTAAAAATTTTTCTAATAATTCACTTGCAATTTTTGCCTGAATCTGTGTTATAAAATTCATCTGAGTAACATTTGGCTTATTTATTACCTTATCTATCTATTTATTTCTGTATGGATTTATATATTTGATAATTTAGCTATTCATTTTTTGTCAGTTTAAGGTTAACCCTGGCCATCAACTATCTCATCCAGTTTTTTTTTCCCAAAAATGGATTAGTGGCAAGTAGAAGGGAAACCATTATTTTACCATTTTTTATAAGAATGAACAGAAATAACAAATTTTGCAATTAGCTTTCACATTTGATATAATTAATACATTTTTAATTCTATAAAATTACACTTAATTTTTTGTTGTTGTTTAGTTATGTTCCACTCTTTGTGACCCCTTTTGAGGTTTTCTTGACAAGACACCATAGCTGTTTACCAGCAACAGAACCCACAAAATGACAGATATCAATCCAAGATATTGTGAAGGCACCTCAGGTAATGTATGTCTCATTTGAGTAAAAGGGGGAGCACAGGTCAGTTGGGGAAGAGGGAAGTCAGAGGGATTCTCAGCCATAGAACTGATCTCAGCAGGCTAGCAGTGAGGCTCCAGGCCCAGTCCAGAAGGCATATTGTGAGCCCCAGTAGCAGATGCAATAGGTGGGAATGGGTCAGGCTATCCTTATAAAGGGAGCAAGCTGTTAGCACATAAGATTAAACT
This sequence comes from Macrotis lagotis, assembly GCF_037893015.1. Taxonomy (NCBI): domain Eukaryota; kingdom Metazoa; phylum Chordata; class Mammalia; order Peramelemorphia; family Peramelidae; genus Macrotis; species Macrotis lagotis. The sequence goes on from NC_133665.1 coordinate 77,635,487, forward strand.
GCAGAAAGGAAGTGACTAGGCAGTTGGTTCCAAGCACAAAAGGTAGGGACTGTACCCCCTGTGCCTCAGGAGAGAACTCAACATTTGAAATGAGCAAAAATAAATAACCCTAAGCACACAAAGCTTTATGGCAACAGGGAAAATAAAAAATTCATCTCAGAACAGGAAACTGGTGAAAAAATTCTTACATATTAAGTGTCAAAGGGGATTATGAATTGTTCCCAAGTCCAAAAAAGTACCATTGAAAGAACTCAAAAATGATTTTTAAAATGAAATAAAAGAGGTAGAAGAAAAATTGGGAAAATAAATGAGTCATAAAGGAGAATTTTGAAAAATTGAAAAAGTACAAAAATAAACTGAAGGAAACAATGTCTATGAAAATGGAATTGGCTGAATGTAAAAGGAGAAAAACATGCTTAGTGAAGAAAATAAAAGTTTAAAAATTTTGAGACAGGTGATAATTAATGATTCTATAATGAACAAAAGCAAAAGGCCAAAAGAATAGAAGAAAACATAGAGTACTTCATAGGGAAAATGACTGACATGGTAAATAGATCCAATATAGATAATTTAAAAATTATTGATCTATATGAAAGTCATGATTAAATAAAGGTCCAGGACAATATCTTTCAGGAATTTATTAAGGAAAACTGCCCTAATTTACTAGAACAAGAGTGTAAGAGAGTGCTCAAAAGAATCCATCCAAATCTCCAGAAATATATGCCAAAATAACAACTCCAAGTAATATCATAGCCAAATTTCAGAATTAACAGCTTGAGCAAATGATGATCAAACTATGTAAGAAAAAATTCTCCATAGCCAGATGGATATACAATTCTTCAAAATATTTAAAGAATAATTAATTCCAATCTTTATGAACTCTTTGTAAAAATAGGTGAAGGAATTCTGTCAAATGTCTTTTATGACATCAATATGGTGATGATACTTAAACCAGGAAGGGCCAAGATAGACAAAGAAAATTATAGACCAATCTCTCTAATGAATGTTGCTATAAAAATTTTAAATAAAATATTAAAAAGATCATAGAAAGTATTAACTAGAATAATAAACTTTAATCAGATAGAAATTATTTGCAGGTATGGTTCAATGTAGTTTTTTTAATATTTTATTTACTTATTTTTTCCCTCTACATGGATTCAACAATTATTTTTGCAAAGCTTTTAGTTTCACATTTTTCTCCCCTCCTCCTCTCTCTGGGTCCTTCCCCAAAAGAAAATAATGTAGACTATATATGCAAAATCCTGCTAAACATAGACCATATCAATCATGATAGGAAAGAAGAATCAGATCAAAAAGGAAAAAACATTAGGGAGAAAAACACATAAGACAACTTTTTTAAGGTTTTTGCAAGGTAAATGGAGTTAAGTGGCTTGCCCAAGGTCACACAGCTAGGTAATTATTAAGTGTGTGAGGCTGGATTTGAACTCCAGTACTCCTGACTCCAGGGCCGGTGCTCTATCCACTGTACCACCTAGCAGCTCAAGACAACTTTTAAAAACTGAAAATAGCAAACATTGGTCTGCATTTAATCTCCATAGCTCCTTTTCTAGATATGGATGGCTTGTTCCACCACAAGTCTTTATCGCCCAGTGTTTTTATTTTTGTGCATAATATTCATCTTGTTCTGTTCATTTCACTCAGTATCCATTTATGAATACCCTGCTATTCTCAAGTCCCATTTCTCACTATATCTTATTGAACATTAGTGTTGGGTTGATTCAATGTTAGGAAAACTATCAGCATATTTGTACATATAAGTGACAAATATATCAGAAATCATAATAATCCCAATAGATGCTGAAAAAGTTTTTGACAAAATGCAGTACCAGTTTCTATTAAAACCTTAGAGTGTTTTTCTTATAATTATAATTATAATTATTATCCACCTAGAATTCCATCAGCAAGTATTACAATGAGGACAAGCAAGTGATATTCCCAATTAGATCAGTGATGAAACAAGGATGCTTTGTTGTCACCATATTACTCAGTATTGTATTAGAAACAAAATCATTAGCAATAAGAAAAGGAAAAGAAATGAAGGAATGAGAACAGGGTAACATAAAAATTCTAGAAAATCAATTTAAAAATGAATTGAAGCAATGAACAATTTAGTAAATGTGCAGGATATATAAGAGATACACCTAAATCACCAGCATTATTTTATCAACTGAACTCAAGAAGAGATAAAAAGAAAAATTCCTCCTAAAGTAACTGTAGACAAAATAAAATTTCTGGAAGACTATCTCTCAAGACAAATCCAGATTTGAGCAACTAAAAAAACCAAATTGAGACCTAAACAACTGGAAAAATGGCAATTGCTCTTGGGTAGGCAGAGCTAATATAAAAAAAAATTTCAATTCTATTTAAATTTAATTACTTATTCAATGCTCTACCAATCAAACTACCAAAAATATATATTAAATAAAAAATAGTAACAAAATTCATCAGGAGAAAAAGAAAGGCAAGACTATCAAGGGAATTAATGAAAAAATTACAAGGGAAGGAGTTCTAGACATACCAGATGTATAACTACATTTTAAAGCAGCATTCATCAAAATATTTAATGATGGCTAAGAAATAGAAGAGTGAATTAGTAAAATAAATTAGGTAAAAATGTAACAATAGCAAAGGACTATAGTAATCTACTGTTTGACAAACTCAATAAATTCTGTATAGATTAAGTATTCATTATTTGACAAAAAACCTGGGAAAACTGGAAAAGTGTATGGCAGAAACTATGGCTAGTTCAACATCTCACATCCCATAACAAGATAAAGTCAAAATGGGTAAATGATTTAGATATCAAAAATGACATTGTAAGCCAAGTAGGAGAATGTGTAGTAGTTTATCTATGCAAAAGGGAAGAGTTTACAACACAACAAGAGATATAGACCATTATAAAAAGTAAAATTAATAATTTTGATTAGATTAAATTTAAAAAGTTATGTAGAAATAATAACATGCAGCCAATGTTAGAATGAATGCAGAAAACTGGAAGACACATTTTCCATTCAGTTTTATTCTGATAAAGGACTCATTTAAAATATAGAGAGACCTGAGTCAAATTTATAAGATTACAAATCATTTCCCATAATAAATGATCAAATCAGCTTGCAAATGAAGGAATTAATACTATCCATAGTCATATATAAATGCTCCAAATCATCATTGATTCGAGAAATGAAAATTCAAATAACTCTGTGGTACCACATCACAACTATGAGCTTGATTAAAAAGGAAAAAAAAGGAAAATGATCAGTGTTGAAGGGAATGTAGGAAAATTGGGACACTAATTGGTGCAGCTGTGAATTGATCCAACTAATCTGAAGAGCAATTTGTATCTATGTGCAAAGGTCAATAAAACTGTGAATATCCTTTGCTCCAGCAATATCAATACTAGATCTATATCCTAAAGAGATCATAAAACAAGGAAAAGTTTTACATATTCAAAAATATTAACAACAGTTTTTCTTGTAGTTTAAAAGAATTGAGGAGATGCCCATCAATCGGGAATGAATGAGTAAATTGTGGTACATGAATGTGATGGTTGTTCTGTAAGTAAACATGAGTTAATGTCCATCAGTTGGGGAATAGTTGCACAAATTGTGGTTCATGTATGTTATAGAACACTATTGTTCTAATAGAAAATAGGAAGGATGTGAATTTAGAGAAGAAACCTGGAAAGACTTGCAAGAAATGATGCTGAGTGAATTTAGCAGAACCAGGGGAACATTGCATACATTGACAGTAACATTATGTGATGAACATCTATGATGGACTTATCTCCTCTCAGTCATTCAGTGGTTAAGAAGAATTCTCAAATATAGATGAAAACTATAAAGTTTGATTAATTAAAGATAATATTTTTACCTTTTAATTTTTTTTTCTTTTATTCTCATGGAGAGTCATTTTATTCTGTGGAGCTGAAAGCAGGCCAGGTAGCAGATGCAAAATGGTGTAAGGAACTAAGAATTCCATTTCTGAATTCTATAAAGGATGATATTTGGAGCAGCCTATTATTTTCCTCCAATCAGAGGGGAGAAGAAATTGAGGAAGATGGTATCAAAAAAGCTTGAGCTGTAGTATCATGATGATGAGTTGAGAAGTCATGAGTTTTATCTTGGGAGGGGCATTATGATCTGTGGAGATGAAAATAGGATTTGAACCTCACCATTGCCCTGACTAATTTACAGAAGGACGTCCAATTTTATGACATTAGTAACTTGAGAATAGTACTTGTTTTTATTTTTTCACTTTCATCCCAGGCACTTAGCAGGTTCTGGCATGTAGAAGATAAAGGAAGGTTGATTGCTATAATCAAGTGATAAACTTCATGTGAAAAGAAGCATATTGAGGAGTCAAAGTCAGTCCACTCTAACATTCATGATAGTGTCTAGGGGATGCTTAAACTTTAAAAACAATTCTGTACTCTGGGCAAATTCCTTTAATAGTGTTAAAACCTGATGGGTCCTTATGTCTTACAGGCCAATGTAGCCATTGCTAAAGAGTTCCATTTGTTGAACTTGGTAGAAATATTGCTTTGAAAAATAAAATTATTTCCTAGAAATCCTTCTGTGAGAATCAATTCCCTTATAGCATTTTTCTGGGTCTGCTGCTGCTGTAGTGGTAATCCATTCTTACTTCACCTGCTATTAAGCAACAAGTGTTTTCCTTTTTGCAATGATTGCAAAACCACCTGAACTTTGTATTTAATTTTATTTCATGCTGATTGTTCTTTCCAAAAGTGTCAAATAACAGTCCAGAAAAAAAAAATGTCAGTCTTATGTTTCATATACTATTAGTTGAGTCTTAAGGTGGTGCAATACCTAAAGTACCATTATCACTTATTTAATGTTCTTACTCTTTTTTAACCACAGCAGCACCAGGGAATCAATATTTGGATTGCCACTTTCATTTTATTTCTTGAAATTATTACTCCCCTAATTTTATTGGTTTTTGAATTTTACAATTTTTCCCAATCTTGCTTCTCTCCCTTCTACCCCCACAGAAAGCAGTCTGATATTGTTTACATTGTTTCCATGTTATACATTAATCAAAACTGAATGTGTGAGAGAAATCAGATCCTTGAGAAAAAATAAATGCTAAGAGATAATAAAATTAAAAATACATAATAAGACACTTTTTTTAAAAAAAAATTAAAGGTAATTGTCTTTATTCTTTGTTTAAACTCCACAATACTTACTTTGAATACATATGGTATTCTTCATTGCAGATAACCTAAAATTGTCCCTGATTGTTGCACTGATAAAATGAGCAAGTCCACTGAGGTTGATTATCCCTCCATGTTGCTGTTAGGATGTACAATGTTTTTCTGCTTCTGTTCATCATGCTCAGGATCAGTTAATGCAAATAGTTCCAGGCTTCTCTGAATTCCCATCCATAATATCTTCTAATAGAATAATAGTGTTCTATAACATACAGGCACCACAGTTTGTTCAGCCATTTCCCAGCTGATAGACATTGACTCAAGTTCCAATTCTTTGCCGCTACAAACAGGGCTTATATGGATATTTTTGTTCAAGTGATATTTTGTACAAGTGATATATTTTTTCCTGACCTCTTCAAGGTATATAGAACCAGTAGTGGTAATACTGGATCAAAGGAAATGGAAATTTTTATTGTACTTTGAGCTTAATTCCAAATTGTCTACCAGAAAGGTTGTATGAGTTCACAGCTCCATCAACAATCCAAGATTTCCCACATCCCTTCCAACATTGATCATTGCCCATTCTGGTCATATTGGTCAGTCTGAGAAGTGTGAGGTGGCATCTCAGAGATGCTTTAATTTGTATTTCTTTAATCAGTAATGAGTTACAGCAATTTTTCAGATGACTGTGGGTCCCTTTGATTTCCTTATCAATAAACTGACTCTGCATATCCTTTGACCATTTTTCAATTAAGGAATCAATTATTTTTTTTATTTGACTCAGTTCTCTATGTATTTGAGAAATGTGTGCTTTGTCAGAAATACTAGTTGTCAAAATTGTTTGCAAATTTATTTCATTTCTTTTGATCTTATTTACAGTAATTTTGGTTCTGTGAAAGCCTTTTTAATTCAATGTAATCAAAATTATCAAATTTGTTTTTAATGATATTCTCCATCTCTTCCTTGATCATAAACTGCTTCCCTTTCCAGACATCTGACAGATAAACTGCTCCTTGACTTTCTATTTTGTTTATAATATTTGTATTTATCCTGTATCCTGTATCTTGAATCAATTTTGAGCTTATCTTGGTACAAGGTTGTGAGATGTTGGTCTAATCTATACTAACTTCCAATTTTCCCCTGCAGGTTTTTATCAAAGAGAGAGGTTATATACCAATAGCTGGACTCTTTGGATTTATCAAACAGAAATTACAATAATTAATTCCTGCTATTGCATCTAGTCTATTCCACTGATCTATCAGTATATTTCTTAGCCAGTACAAGACAGTTTTGATGATTGATGCTTTATAATATAATTTTAGATATGGTAAGGCTAAGCCATTTCTACTGAAAATTTTTTTCATTGAATTCCTGGATATTCTTAACATTTTATTTCTCCATAAGAATTTACTAACAACTTTTTCTAACTCAGTAAAGTGATTTTTTTTTTGTAATTTTGATTGGTAGAGCACTAAACAAGTAGTTTACTGTGTGTGAATTATCATTTTTATTATGTTAGCTAGCACTATCCATGAACATTTATTTTTTTCCCAGTTATTTAAATCTGATTTTATTTGTGTGAGAAGTGTTTTGTAATTGTTTTCAAAAAGTTTTTGAGTCTGCCTTGGCAGAAAGACTCAGGCATTTTATATTGTTTGAGGTTACTTTGAACAGGATTTCTCTGTCTAGCTCATTGTACTCTATCTTGCTAGTCATATATAGAAATGTTGAGGATTTATGTGAGTTTATTTTATATCCTATGACTTTGCTAAAGTTGTTAGCTATTTCCAGTAGTTTTTAAGATGATCTTTTGGGGATTCTCTAGGTATCCGATCATGCCATCTAGAAAGAGTGAGAGTTTTTGTCTCTTCCTTCCCATTTCTAATTCCTTCAATTTCTTTTCCTCTCTTATTGCTGAAGCTAACATTCCTAATATATTATTGAATAGTAGTGGCAATAAGAGGCATCCTTGTTTCACCCTTGATGTTACCGGGAATTCCTCTAGCCTATCCCCATTGCATATAATGCTTGTTGTTGGTTTCAGATAGCTACTGCTTATTATTCTAAGGAACAATCCATTTATTTCTACACTCTCTAGTCTTTTTAGTAGTAATGGGTGCTATATTTTGTCAAAAGCTTTTTCAGCATCTATTGATATAATCATATGATTTCTGATGTGTTTGGTATTGATATAATTAATTATACTATTATCCTAGTGATAACTTGTTGTAATCATTTTAATATGATTTTATTTAAGATTTTTCACATCTATATTTATTAGGGTGATAGATCTAGAATTTTTTCTCTGTTTTAACTCTTTCTGGTTTAAGTATCAGCACCATATTGGTGTCATAGAAGGAATTAGATAGAGCTCTGTCTTCAACTATTTTTCCAAAGATTTTATATAGAATTGGAACCAATTGTTCCTTAAATGTTTAATAGCATTCACATGTGAATCCATCTGGCCCTGGAGATTTTTTCAGAGGGAGCTCAATAAGGGTTTGTGGAATTTCTTTTTCTGAGATAAGGTTGTTTAGGTATTAAATTTCCTCTTCATTTAACCGGGGCAGCTTATATATTGGTAAATATTTGTTCATTTCACTTGGATTGTCAAATTTATTGGCATAGAGTTGGGCAAAATAATTTGAATTACTACTTTAATTTCCTCCTCATTTGTGGTAATCTTTTTCATTGATGATAATAGCAATTTGGTTTTCCTCTTTCTTTTTTATAATCAAATTGACTAGAGGTTTATCAATTCTATCGTTTTCTCCATAATACCAACTCTTGGTTTTATTTATTAATTCAATAATATTTTACTTTTGATTTAATTAATTTCTCCTTTAATTTTTAGAATTTCTAATTTGGATTTAATTGGGGGTTTTTAATTTGCTATTTCTCTAATTTTTTACTTTCATAATTAGTTCATTGATTTCCTCTTTCTATTTTTTATTCATATAAACATTTAGAGATATAATATATCCCCTGATAGTCACCTTGAGTCAGTCTCATAGGTTTTAATATGCTGTTTCATTATTGTCATTATCTAGGATGAAATAAATAATTCTTTCTATAATTTGTTGCTTGATTCACTCATATGAGGTTATTTAGTTTCCAATTAGTTCTGGGTCTATATCTCCTTGAAACAATATTGCATATGATTTTTATTGCATTATGATGTGAGAAATATGTATTCATATTGCCTTTCCACAATTGATCATTAGGTTTTATGCCCTAATACATTGTCAATTTTTGTGTAAGTGCAGTGTACTGGAGGAAAAAATGTATATTCCCTTCTATCCCTACTCAATTTCCTCTGTAAGTGTATCATATCTAGGTTTTCTAACAACCTACTTACCTCCTTAACTTCCTTCCCGATTAGATTTATATAAATCTGTGAGTGGGAGGTTGAGGTCTCCCACTAGTAGATTTTTGCTGTCTATGTCTTCCTATAACTCTTTCAAATTCTCCTCTAAGAACCTGGATGCTGTTCCATTGGGTGCATACATATTTAGTATTGAAATTTCTTTATTGTCTATCGTACCTTTTAGGAGGATACAGTTTCCTTCCTTACCTCTGTTTGGTGTTGGAATCCCTAGAAGCTTTACTCACTGAGTGTAATATCTCCAGTTGACCAGTAGGGTGTTCTGGTTGTTTTTTTCTGGAGTGTCTGTGACCTTGACTGAGATGCTCTCACTGGGCCTGGAGGAAGTGGTTGAAGCTGTTGAATACTTTTATCTTTGACCAATGCTGGGATATACCCTGGGGTAAGATAATCATTCTTCCTATTCACAGCTGAGATGGTTGTGATTCTCAAACCTAAGCCTGAAGTGGAAGGTGGGCTATAATTGTGTTTGTTCTGGGAAAAGGCTTAAGTTGAAATAGAGGTACATACTCAAAGTTCCTTGTGACCAGAGGGACCCAGGCATCCTTCTCTGAAGTCTTCTCACACTGAAATTCTCTCTCCAGCCCTGCCTGCACGCTCCAGAGGGTCAGCATCACAACCACTGTCTCTGTTCCCTTGTTGATAGACCAGGCTCTAGCTCCACCACTGATGAAGCCAGTTCTGTTCCCAGGCCCTCAGGATCCCAGGCTCCAGCCCCACAGCTAATCAGGTTAATGCAAAGCTGATCCAGGCTCCCAGGCTCTCACCCAGTCCCATGCTTCCCTCAGAGTCTGCTCCCTGCACCTGTACTCACCCCCCCCCCCCCGCATCTCAGAAGGTAGATGTTATTCTCCTGTCTTTTCTTTCTGGGGTTTTACATTAAATTTCTGTTAAGAGACTAGTTTGTGCCTGTCTTCTCTCTGCCATCCTGCCCCATAGACCTTAATTGGAGTATTTAATTCATTCTCTCTGAGGCACAGAAAATTCATGAATATCAATCTCTTCTATCAAAGTTTATTCTCTCTAATAGAGTTTCAGTTTTCAAGAGTTATGATATTCTTTCTCCCAGGTGGGGATATAACCAGTTTCATCTTATTGGATAGCAATATTTTTTCCCCTTTCTCCTTTCTTTTTTAACCTCTTCATATGTCTCTTGAGACTCCTGTTTGATGTCCAAATTTTCTATGTAGCTCTGGTCTTTTCATCATAAAAAGTTGGAAGTCTCCCCTTTTGTTAAATGTCCATCTTTTCTCCTGGCAGAGAAGGCTCAGCTTTGCTGGAAAGTGGATTCTTGGCTTCATTCCAATCTCCCTTGCTCTTCAGAACATCTCATTCCAGGCCCTTCAATTCCTTAATGTTGATGTAACCAGCTCCTCCATAATCCTTACTGTGGCTCCTTGGTATCTAAATTATTTCTTTCTGACTGCTTGCAGGATTTTCTTTTATCTAATAGTTTTGGAATTTGGCTACAACATTCTTTGGTGTTTTTACTTTAGGATCTCTTTCCGGAGGCGATCGATGCGTTCTTTCAATAAATATTTTGCCCTCTGGTTCTATGATATCAGGGCAGTTTTCCATTACTAAATCATGTAACATTAAGTGCAGGTTTCTTTCTCTTTACTATTTTCAGGAATACCTATAATTCTCATATGTCCTTTCTCAATCTATTCTCAAGGTCAGTGATTTTCCTGATGAGGTATTTTACGTTTTTTTCTATTTTATTTTTTGATTTTTGGTTTTATTTATCAGCCTCTTGCTGTCTCATGAAATCATTAGTTTCCGCAGACTCCATCCTTTCTTTGTAGAGAACAAATTTATTCATTTACCTTTTGCAACTTCTTTTCCAGTTGGTCAATTCTATTTATGAAAGAATTTTACATTTGACCAATTGAGGATTTGAGATAATTAATTTCTTTTTGCATTTGTGCAATTGTAGTTTCCAAGGATTTGTTTTCTTGTTGCAACGTGTTAATTTTCTCTCCCAAATTTTCCAAATGATTTTTAAACTCCTTCCTGATTTCTTCTAGGAAGACTTTCTGTGCTGGAGACCAAATAATATTCTCCTCAGAGGTTCTAGGTCTCTCTGAGGGTCTTTTCCTTCTAGGACTTTTTCTATGGATCCTTCCTTCTGCTGGCCTTTCATCACTTTCATAAAACCTTGTGTTGTGGGGAGTAATGGGTTCACAGAGGATTGGTGTTGTGATACCTGGAGGCTTTCCTGACTGGGTTTAATAATTCCAACTGGGCCAGCAAGTAGACTGTGGTCCCTTTTTCTAAAGTGTTTATGACCTTGGTTTGAGACCCTCTCCCTTGGCCCGAAGTGGGTGGCTGAAGCTGCTGAATACTTTTATCTTTGAACAATGGTGGACTTTGCCCTAGGGCAAGGTAATTAGTCTCCTTATTCATAGCTGAGCTATGTTGCTCACATCTGAACCTGGGGCAGAGGTAGGCTGCAATTTTGTTTGCTCTGGGAAGAGACTTCAGCTATAATGAAGGTTTGGACTCTGAATTCCTCCACAGCAGAGAAGCCTAGGGATAGATGTCTGTACCTCTCCTGCACTGGCATTCACCCACCAATACTGTCAGTAAGCTCCAGACTCTCAATGCCACAGCCAATGCCTCTGCTCCCCACTTGACTCACACATTTGCAGCTGATCAGACTGGTCCAGCTCTCAGGTTCTCACCCCACTGCTGGTCAAGCTAGTCAAGCTCTTAGGCTCTAATCCAGTCCTATGTTCCTGGCAGAGTCTGTTTTCTGTTCTCAGTTCACTCATGATCCCGGAAGACAAATCTTGACATAGATGTTCTTTTCCTAGCATTTCTTTCTGGGAATTTTTGATTGGAATTCTGTTAAGAGTTTTATTTCATATTATCTATGAGGGAAGATCAGGAGACTTTAACCCAGTGCCTGTCTTTTCCCCATCATGTTGGCCTAATTTGGTGTTTTTAAATTGTTCCATCTGTAATGTTTTTAGTTGCTTGCTTATTTTCTTAATTTCCTCTTTCTCTAATTTATTCATTTAAGATATATTAAGATATAATATGTCCCCTGACAACTGCCTTGTCATCATCTAGGATAAAATCATTAATTTTTTTTTAGGTTTTTGCAAGCAAATGGGATTAAGTAGCTTGCCCAAGGCCACACAGCTAGGTAATTATTAAGTGTCTGAGACTGGATTTGAACCCAGGTACTCCTGATTCCAGGGCCAGTGCTTTATTCACTATGCTACATAGCCAACACAATTATTCATTAATTCTTTCTATAATTTGTTGTTTGATCAATTCATTCTTCAAAATGAGGTTATTTAGCTTTCAATTAGTTTTAAGTCTATCTCTCTTGGGCTCATTATTCCATGTGATTTTTATTGCATTATTACCTAAGAAGAATGTATTCACTATTTCTGCCTTTCTGCATTTGATTATTGGGTTTCCATGTATTCCAGGAAAAAAAATGTATTCTTTTCTATCCCCATTAAACTTTCTCCAAAGGACTATCATGTATAGGTTTTCCAATATTCAATTTATCTCCTTAAATTCCTTCTTATTAGATTTTTCTAAATTTGAGAGAGTGAGGTTGAGGTCTCCCACCAGTAGAGTTTTGCTGTTTATGTCCTCCTGTAACTCATGTAACTTCTCCTCTAAGAATTTGGATGATATACCACTTGGAGCATACATATTTAGTATTGAAATTGGGGGAAGCCAAGATGTTGACAAGAAGGGATCAAGTCTTAGGTGCTCTCTGATAAAACATGAAACTAAGGACTCTAACTAAACTTTTGAGAGACAGAACCCACAAAGGGAGCCAGTGAGGCAGTTCTCTTACTCAAGGTAACCTGGAAAAGAGCAGAAAGGCTCTGCTCCCTGGGGTCAGAGGGGCAGCACACCAGAGGGGTGGCCCGCCAGAGCAAAAGAACTTCAGCCTCCCAGAGGCAGCCCCAGAGCACTGGGAGTCACAGCTCACAGCAGTGGGTGAGTCTCCTGAGCTGCACCCCTGGGAACACCGTGCACAAAGTGGGGGAACAGCGGGGGACCTCTGCCACAGCGAGTACATGGAACACAGCCCTCAGGGCACATAGCTAGGAGCTTGGTCTTTCCACAGCCCTAATCCAGGAAACAGAAGCAGGCTGATCAGGTAAGCAGGAGCCTCCAGGGCATGAGCCCATTGAGCTGAGGAAGGGGAGTGAAGAGACACTGCAGAGCTCTGTCCTCTGCCTCTGGAACAGGACTTTGGGGTATTGACCACATTCAGATCCTGATCATAGTCTAGGCCCTCCCCCCATAGAGCAGCAGGGCCCCCTCACCTGAGCCCCATGGCAGAGGGGGGCACTTATGGTCATTCACAGACCAGGAGGGAGGACAGAGCCTCAAACACTGAGACCCTTGTGGGAGTGTCCCAAAAACTCAGGAAGCACCCAAAACCAGGCTCAGGCTGGGAAAATGAGCAAGCAGAGACATAAGAGGAAGACCATTGAGAAATATTTTGCTCATGAGCTGAAGAAGGATCAAAATACTCAGTCTGAAGATGAGGAGGTACAAGCTCCTGCATCTAAAGACTCCAAGTAAAACAGAAATTGGGTTCAGGCTATGACAGAGCTCAAAAAAGACTTTGAAAATAAAATGAAGGAGTTGGAAGAGAAACTGGGAAAAGAAAGGAGAGAGATGCAGGGAAAAACATGAAAATGAAGTCAGCAGCTTAGTCAAGGAAATCCAAAAAAATGCTGAAGAAAATAGCATGCTAAAATCCAGCTTAGGTCAAGTTGATAAAACAATTCAAAAAGTTATGGAGGAGAAGAATGCCTTAAAAAGCAAAATTGGCCAGATGGAAAAAGAGATAAGAAAACTCTCTGAGGAGAACAAATCCTTCAGACAAAGAATAGAATTCAGGGAGATTGATGAATTTGCCAGAAATCAGGAATCAATACTTCAAAACCAAAAAAAATGAAAAATTAGAAGAAAATGTGAAATATCCCATTGAAAATACAACTGATATGGAAAACAGACTTAGGAAAGATAATTTAAAAATTATTGGAATACCTGAAAGTCATGATCAGGAAAAGAGTCTTCACATCATTTTCAAAGAGTTATGACAGGAAAATTGCCCTGATATTCCAGAAGCAGAGGGCAAAATAGAAATGGAGAGAATCCACCAATCTCACCGAGAAAAGAGATCCCCAAAATCCAACCTCTAGGAATATTATAGCCAAGTTCCAGAACTCCCAAATCAAAGAGAAAATATTACAGGCAGCCAGAATGACACAGTTCAAATATCGTGGAGATGCAGTCAGAGTCACACAGGACTTAGCAGCAACTACATTGGAAGCTCATAGGGCTTGGAATATAATATACCGGAAGGCAAATGAGCTTAGAATGCAGCCAAGAATGAACTACACAGAAAGGCTGAATGTCCTCTTCCAGGGAAAAAGATGGACTTTCAATGGACCAGGGGAATTTCAAATGTTCCTGTTGGAATGGCTGGAGCTGAACAGAAGGTTTGATCTTCAGATACAGGACTCAGGTGAAGTACAGAAATTGGAGGAGAGGGGAGAAATATGAGGGACTTAATGATGATGAACTGCATGTATTCCTGCATAGAAAAATGACACTGATAATACTCATATGAACCTCCTCAGTTAATAGAGCAGGTAGAGGGAGCTTTTATAGTTGAAGCACAGGAGAAAGCTGAATTCAAAGATAAAATATGGTGTAAAAATGGAGTCAATAGAAAAAAAAGGGAAATGTATTGGGAGAAAGAAAAAGGAGAGGGGGAATAGGCCAAGATATTTCATATAATAAGATGTTTTTTATTATTACAATGAGCTATGGCAAAGATATGGAAGGGGGGAGGCAAGAGGGAAGAGGGAATGAGGGAACTTTTGTTCTCATCAGAGGTGGCTAGGAGAGGAAACAGCATACATACTCAATGGGGTATCGGCATGGAGTAAGAAGGGGGGGAGCAGGGGAAGGGGTGGATATGTAAATAAAGGAGGAGAGGATGGACCATGGGGGGAGAGTGGTCAGATATAACACATTTTCTTTTTTTCTTCTTGCAAAGGGCTGTGATTGGAAGGGTGGATTCTGGGCCTAAGGGGTGGTATGGGGGCTCAGGGCTTCTTGGCCCCGGGACCAGGGATCTGTCTGCTGTGCCACTCAGCGAGCCTACAGCAGAGTCAGAGTGAAAGGAGAGGGAAAATATAGTACATGGTAGTGGAGAAATAAGAAAGGAGGGAGTTGTGATCAGCAATGGCAACAGTGGAAAAATATGGAAGTAACTTTTTCGATGGACTTACCATAAAGAATGCGATCCACCCATGAGATAGTTGTTGGTGTTGGAACAAAGAGTGAAGCACATTTTTTATTTTTATTTTTTGGGGAAGGTGCAGGGCAAATGGGGCTGGGTGGCCTGCCTGGGGCCACATAGCGTGGTGATCTTTGGGTGTCTTGGGCCATATTTGGACCCAGGTGCTCCTGACTCAAAGGCCAATGCTCTGTCTGCCACCCAGCCACCCCTACTATTATTACTATTTTATTTATTTTTGGTCTTATTATTTCTTCTTTTAGGTTTTTGCAGGGCAGTGGGGATCGGGTGGCTTGCATGTCACACGGCTGGGTGATTGTTGGGTCTATGGGGCTGGATGTGGGCTCGGATGCTCGTGGCTCCAGGGCTGGTGCTTCATCCATTGTGCCACCTGACCATACCTACAATTATTACTATTATTCTTTTATTTAATTTTAATTTTTTTCTCTCCCCTTTACTTTATCACCCAAGCAAGTCTATATTCATGGGGGGAGGGGTATTTTGTTTACTCTTAAACAAGAATATTTTATTAATGTAAAAAAAACCATTTGTACAAAAAGAGAATTAAAAAATAAAATAAAAACAAAGATCACCTGTATGAAGGCTCTGAGTAAGCTAGACAAAGTACAAAGACTACAGCTTGTAAAAAAAAAAGACTGATTCATTGACTAGTTATTAAAAGCAAAATAAATCTTAAAAAAGAAAAGAAATTGTTTCATTTTCTATGGTACCATTTAGGAGGCCAAAGTTTCTTTCCTTAACTTTTAATGATATCTATGGGCAGCTTCTTTGCTGTTTACTGCTATTTTCACTTCATCTGAAGCAAAATATATCTTGTCTCAACTTAAACCTTTACTCTGTATGTATCTCTCTGCTTCAAATGAGTTTCTTGTAAGCAGCATAATATAGGATTCTGGTTTTTAGTCCTCTCTGGTATTCACTTAAGTTTTATGGGTGAGTTCATCCCATTCACATTCAAAGTTATAATTACTAGTTCCTTATTATCCTCCATGATATCTTTCCTTTGTTTAAACTTCCTTTTTTTTCTGCTTCATCCATATTCCCCAGTATTTTGTTTCTGAATATCTCTACCTTCAGGGTGTTGACATCATTGTATCCAACCCCACTTAGATTTTCTATAGCCTTTCCCTTTGATCCTTCCTCCATCTGTTAGTTCCTCTTTTTGCCCCCCTGCCCCTTTCCCCATTTTATACTTGAAAAGTAAGATAATTTTCTTAACTTAACTAAGTATGTGTCTTTTAAATTTAGGCCTAATCTGATTAGAGTAAGATTAAGGTGGTTCTCACCTCCTCCCTTCTTCCTCTCTATTGCAATAGGTCTTTTATACCTCTTTATGAATGAGCTTTACCCCAGTCAGTCTCCTCCATCCTCCCATCTCTTTACTTTTCCTATTTTTAAGGAGATACTGTTTTTATTTTTTTTTTAATTTTAATTTTTTAAGTTTTTGCAAGGCAAATGGGGTTAAGTGGCTTGCCCAAGGCCACACGGCTAGGTAATTATTAAGTGTCTGAGACTGGATCTGAATCCAGGTACTCCTGACTCCAAAGCTGGTGCTTTATCCACTATGCACCTAGCTGCCCTTAGAGATATTGTTTTTAAATAATTCTATCAGAGTCATGGAAAAGTCATGAGTGTCCATTATTTCTGGCTTGGTATGCTTTCTCCATTTTTACACCATATTTTATCTTTGAATTCAGCTTTCTCCTGTGCTTCAACTATAAAAGCTCCCTCTACCTGCTCTATTAACTCCCTCATTTGATTTTCAAAGTCTTTTTTGAGCTCTTTCATAGCCTGATCCGAATTTCTGTTTTTCTTGGAGTCTTTAGATGCAGGAGCTTGTGCTTCCTCATCTTCAGACTGAGTATTTTGATCCTTCTTGGGCTCATTTGCAAAATATTTCTCAATGGTGTTCCTTTTATTTCTCTGCTTGCTTATTTTTCCAGCCTTAGCCTGTTTTGGGGGTGATTCCTGAGCTTTTAGGACACTCCCACAAGGGTCTCAGTGTGTGAGGCTCTATCTTCCCTCCTGGTCCATGAATGACCATATGCGCCCCCCTCTGCCATGGGGCTGAGGTGGATGGGGCCCTGCTGTTCTATGGGGGGGCCTAGACTGCAATCAGGATCTGATTGTGGTCTGAGCCCCAGAGTCCTGTTCCAGGGGCAGAGGACAGAGCTCTGCAGTCTCTGTCTCTCTTCACTCCCCTCACGAGGTTCAATGGGCTCACACCCTGGGGGCTCCTGCTTACCTTCTCCTTGCTTCTGTTTCCTGAATCTGGGCTGTGTTGGCCACGCTGCTCGCTGTGTGACCTGAGGGCTGGGCTCCATGTGCTCACTCTGGCAGAGGTCGCCCCACCGTTCCACCACTTTGTGCCCATTGCTCCCTGGTGTGTAGCTCAGGAGACTCCCTGGCTTCTGTGAGCCATGCCCTGGGGCTGCCTCTGGGAGGCTGAAGTTCTTTTGCTCAGGTGGGCCATGCCTCTGGCAGGCCACCCCTCCAACCCCGGGGAGCAGAGCCTTTCTGCTCTTTTCCAGGTTAGCCTGAGTAGAAGAACTGCCTCCCTGGGTCCCTCTGTGGGTTCTGTCTCTCAAAAATTTAGTTAGAGACCTTAGCTTATGAGTTCTATGATAGAGTGGCTAAGACATGACAATGTCACCATCTTGACTCCGCCCCCCCTTCAATGTTTTCAGGAAGCCCAATGATTCTTTGTTTTTTAGGTTTTTGCAAGGCAAATGGGGTTAAGTGGCTTGCTCAAGGCCATACAGCTATGTAATTATTAAGTGTCTGAGACCAGATTTGAACCCAGGTACTCCTGACTCCAGGGCCAGTGCTTTATCCACTATGCCACCTAGCCACCTCCCAATGATTCTTAAATTGTCTCTTCTGTATCGATTCTCAAGGTCAGTGTTTTGGCTGATAAGATATTTTACATTTTCTTCTATTTCTTCAATTTCAAATTCTATTTGTTTAGGAAATTCTTACTGTCTCATGAAGTCATTAATTTCCACAGATTCCATTCTTTTTTTTACAGAAGAATTTTCTTTATTTACCTTTTGCCACTCCTTTTCCAATTGGTCAATTCTATTTTTTGAGAGTGTTTTCCATTTGCCCAATTGTAGTTTTGAGAGAATTATTTTCTTCTTGCATTTGTCCCATTGTATTATCCAAGAATTTGTTTGCTTTTTGTGAGATTTAAATTTTCTCTTGCAAGGTGTTAATTTTCTCTTGAGTTTTTTCCCAATTTTTCTAGTTAATTTTTAAACTCCTTCCTTATTTCATCCAGGAAGTCTTTCTGGGCTGAAGACCAATTCATTTTCTCCTTAGAAGTTCTTGATCTCTCTGGGATAGGATCTTTGACTTCAAAGTAGTTTTCAATGGACCCTCCTTCCCCTGTTTTTTTTTTTTTTCCAAAGATCTCTTTGGGGGGGTAGGAGTATGTTCACAGTTGTTTGGTGATGAATATCCTAGGGGCTTTGTGTACTTAGTTTAGTAACACTAGTGGGCCAGTCAGTGGTGGGTGTTTGTTGTTTTCTCTGGAATATCTGTTACCTTGCTTTGAGGCCCTCTCCTTAGGCCTGGAGGGGGTGGAGGACTCAGCTGGATTCTGTTATTTTTGAAGACTGTGGGCTGGGCTCTGGGGCAAGGTATTTAATCTCCCTATTTAGCTGAAGGTGATCTGCTGCTCACACCTGAACCTTGGGGTGAGTTGTGGTGGGGGTGGAGGGTTCTGTTCCTGTATTTGTTCTGGGGAAAGGGCCCTGCTGAATGTATGGAGCTCATGGTCCCAGGCCAAGGGGAGAAGATCAATGTCCAGACGCACTCTGTAACTCTCCGTGCTGGAACTCGTCCCACAGTCCCACTGGGGCTCCCCAGACTACTGCTCCCACAACCAAAGCCTCTTCAATTTAGGTTGGTCCTCTGGCTTCACCCTGTCACTACCTTTGTGCTGGCTCTCTGCTCTCTGGTCCTGGTTCACCCATGGTCCCATGAGACAGACCCTGTTTATTGATATTCTCCTATCTTCTTTTTCTGGCTTTTGTTGATCAACTTTCTGTTAAGAGGTTTCTTTCATATTATTTCTGAGGTTAAACCAGGATACCTTAGTACAGTGGCTGACTTCTCTCTGCCATCTTGCCCACAAAACCTGGATTACAACTTTCAATATCAATCCTTTCTACTTTGACTTAGAGAGACTAAATGCTAGAAAGCAGAACCAAGAGAACAATGTACTCATTAGCAACAACATTATGAGATGATCAACCCTGATGTAGTCAACTTCTCTCAGCAGTTCAGAGAGAAGACAACCTTATTATTGTCCATAGCCAGTCTAGCTATGGACAATGCTATCCCCATCCACAGGAAGAAAAACAAACAAAACAAAACAAAACAAAACAAAACAAAACAAAACAAAATCCTTCAGAATCTGATGAACACTACATTCACTTTTTTCAGGTTTTTACAAGACAATGGGGTTAAGTGGATTGCCTTAGGCCACACAGCTAGGTAATTATTAAGTGTCTGAGGCCAGATTTGCACTCAAGTACTCCTGCCTCCAGGGCTGGTGCTCTATCTACTGCACCACTTAGCCACCCCTATATTCACTTTTTAAAAAATATCTCTTATGTATTTCTTTTCCTTAATCCTAATTCCTCTTACCAAAAATTACTAACCTGCCAACAAGCTTAACATAAATGTATAAGTACAATATTAATCTGACTATTCACCACTGAGCAAAGTGGGTCTGGGAGGGAGGGTGGAAGGAAATTTAGTAACTTAGAAATACATTGACATATGGATTAATGTTTCAAAAAACTTTCATTATATGTATTTGGAGATGTCAAAATCAATAAAAATAAAAATAAAAAAGAGAGACCAAATGCTAAAAAGTTATTCCTTCAGTATTCATTTAATAAGTACTTCCATGCTTGCCTATTTGTCTCCTTTCCTATCTGTTTTCCTCAGGAAAAATAG
Source organism: Macrotis lagotis (assembly GCF_037893015.1). Classification (NCBI taxonomy): domain Eukaryota; kingdom Metazoa; phylum Chordata; class Mammalia; order Peramelemorphia; family Peramelidae; genus Macrotis; species Macrotis lagotis. The sequence goes on from NC_133665.1 coordinate 77,655,344, forward strand.
AAAGTGATTTAGAAATCAAAAGGAGTGCAAGGTCATTTAATCAAATGCCTTCTCATTATAGATGTGCAACATTAGACCCTAGCTACTGCTCAACAGAACTATAATCTGAAATCTAGTCCTGATTCCAACTCTTAAATTTTTGTGCACAAAGTTTATTGTTTCTTTCAATTAGCAAGCATGAGTATTTTCTCCTTCTTATAATCTCCTCCATTGGAATGGGGGGGAGAAATAAAAAGAAACTTAATCCTTGTAACAATAATGATGGGCAAACAAAACAAATTCACAAGTTATACATGTATATAGTTATGCAGAATGTTTATTTCCTTTGAAGTTAAATAAGAATAAGTAAGATTCAACAGGCCCTGTACATTTTAAATGAAAAGGACTTAAAAAAAGTCTATACTATATGAATTGCTCCAATCACATAAAACCAGATATTTTATGTTTGAAAGGTCAGGAGATATTTTATAATACAGCAGCTAGGGGGCATAGTTTATTTTCTTTATTAGTTTTTCTACAAATGTCTAGTATAATCTTCTATGTACTGCCTTGTAAGGACACACCTCTCACTGATTTGAGTTTTACTGTGACTGGAACAATAACAAGTTCTAGGCTCTTTGACTGCTCATATTTCTTGATCAACCTTGAAGGTTAAGAGTACTGATAGTTTTCTGAGAGACCTGCCCTTGGATGAGTCATGCATTGAAATCTGAGAATATAAAGTAGCCAATCACAAAACTGTCTGGGAGAAACTAAAAGCAAATTTATTTTCCTATTTGCATTGCTGTTTTCCAGTGCTAAAGGAATGTAGGGTCTGAGGTGTCATTGCTAATAAAACTGTTACAAACAGAATATTTGAACCATTTTATAGCATGAAATAATTAGGACTCAAATAAATTACTGAGCAGGAATAAATAATATTTAGTCTTTAAAGTAGATCTGGGTCTAATGAAGCAGGTGGCATGTATTTATAATAATCTTGCTCTAGTGAGTATCATTCTAAAGAGACTGTTAGAATGATACTGACCCAAACACTCTAATATTGAATTGGGGTTGAAATTCTGTTACACAATTAGTCAATAGAAAAAGAAACTAGACTCTAAAACACAAGTTTTCTGAGTCTAATTTCTATGTTTTTAGTATTTTTCATTTTATTTGCATTTTTAAAAAATTAAACTAGTTTTCTCTTTCCTTAACCCTCCCTACCAAAAGACCTTTAACAAATATGGATGAGAAAAACAAATTTTCCATGCTTAATATCAGATTTGAAATCCTCTAAGAAAAAACTTTTCAAAAATTTCTATAAGTTTCCAAATATCTAGGGATTAAGGTAATGGTATAGACATCAGGATAGTGATATTGCCACAAAGATTTCATGATTAACTGCAACTTCTCATAGAGGTAATTATAGAGGTGTTAAAGCAATGGATGGTTGGTTTGATACAAGGTTCAGACTTGGAATTTGAATTTGATAGTATCAAGGATCAAAGAATTTAGGAGAAGAGGACAATGGAGAGTTGAATTGAATCAAAAAGGGAATAATATAGAGGTGGGAGAAATAAGTTAAAGAAAAAAGGAATGAATATTCATCATTAGTTATTTCTATATAAGACATTCAAGGTAGTTTTTTAATGTCCTGACAAGAACAACAGAGAGGTGTTCAATCTTCCCAGTATCTGTATCGTGGATATAATAAAGAACCTTTTAAAACTCTGCAGACCAGATGACTTTAACTCAATTGGAGTGATGCATGTAGTAAATGACAAAATGAACCTAGAAAGAATTACTAAGAATTATGAAATACTGAGTAAGAGGTGATGTTTTAAACATTGCTTCTAACTGAAGGAAATAATTTTGGAAGAAGTGAACATCACTTAAGGAGATCATATCTTGCAAAAATAATAACGTCCTGCATTATATATTGTAATTTATGATTTGTGAGTCTGTGACTTGGAATAATGTAAACTAATAGGGGTTATTAATAGGTGTTTTCTTGAAGTTCTGAAAATTTATCAATATAAACTGAAAATGACAAAGGAGAAACAAAATAGTGACTATATCTATAAACTATCAAGAAGAGATATACAATATGGGGGTGAGGTGAGAGTAATAGTTCAAGACACCCAGGAATTTACAGGGGAAAAATCCAAGAATAGAGAATTTTTTTTTAAATGGCCCTGGTAATCTTTTCAAAAATATGTGAAGTAAGTATGTTAACTATATATACTTAAGAATGGAAACGAATTTAAACTCATAGATACCACTGAACCCCAAGAGAACAAAAAAGGCTCTCTGACATAATATATTATTCAAAAGGAATAGAATGGGCAAATAGATATAGAATAGCAAGATATATATATATATATATATATATATATATATATATATATATATATCTCAAGACTTATACTTGTGAAAAAAACACATGAACTGGGGCACATATGTATGATTGAGTACATTTGTGGGAAAGAGGATGACTAAAGAAAAGTCAGAACAGTTGCTTTGGTTGAAATGGTTAATGGTTAATCTAGGAAGATAGAATATGGTTTTCTTTTTCATTTCCCTAACAAGGACTAATTTGAACTTAAAACAAAATGTTAGCGATAATCGAAAGTTGACACACAAGATTAATATAGATATCATGAGATAGCACCTGTGACTTTGTTAATTGAAATTACCAGCCTGAGAAGAAGCATATCTTAAGCTGGGGTGGTGTAGGAGTCAGAAAGAAGAATCAATAATCACAAAAAATCTTCACAGTTTCAAAAAGAAAGTGCAATGCCAGACCAATCTAATTTTCTTTCTTTGCAAGTCTTAATCACTCTAGGAGGTTTTTCACTCAGGAAGATCACTTGTTCCCTTTGATCCCTTCTTCTGATTGGTCAGTTTCTCCCAGAAGCTCTAATGGTTAGTCCAGCAATGTTTACTCATTTATATATTTCTGGTTTCATATTCTAACCGGAGTTTCTCTCTAACACTAGCTTTTAAGTTTCCTTTTATGTATTACCTTCTCCCATTAGAATTTGGCTTTCTGAAAGCAGGAACTGTTTCTTTATGTTTGCATTTGTATTACCAGCATTTAGTACACTGACCAGAAAATGTTAGTTGGTTAATAAATACTATTTCATTTTAATTTGTTATACTGTGGGATCAGTGGAATTCTGAAAACAATATTTTTAAGGTGTTTGACATAATTGTGGAAAAGCAGAAAAGAAATAAGCATGTCTACTAATTTAACATTTAAAATGTTAAAGGTCTACTTTGTGTGAGGCACTTTCCTACACAAAAATGAAAAAAAAGAGGAAACCCTACTATGACAAAACTGACTGTTTGACCAGCTCAACTAGATCAGTTTTCTAATTCAATGTGTTTCAGAGTTCTACTTAGCCCTATGTTCTATTTTGTTTAGTTGTGTTTATATTCTTATTGATAAAAAGTGAAAGCATGGACAGTACATTTATCAAATTTTAAAATGACACAATTTTAGAAAGCCTCATTGATTTATCTAATTAGCAGATTAGATTTTGGATTGATACCATACATGGGCAGTCAACTAAGCTTAGAATTTAATAGGAGAAAATAAGTAGAACGAAATGCATACAGGACACTAAATATACTTAGAGTAATACCCATAATCTTTCCAAATTACAAAAGTTAGGAAGATTCTGAGAAACCAATAATTTTCTTATTATACTGTAAAAAAGTAAAGAAAGATATAAAATATTTCCAATGATGATTTGCATGTGATAAGGAAATGTGGTTTTCAAAAGCAAAGAGAATCAATTATAATCTGTGTACCTCAGTGCTAGATTTTTATCCAATAAAGATTAATAACTGCAACAACAACAAGAAAAAGAATAAAACTAGTAATAGTCCTTTTTTTGTATTCCTTTCCCTCTTATTGTGGATTTAGTTGGAGGGAATGAAGAAGAATTTTACATCCTGTTCTTATTCTTTAGTTCTGTCTTTTCATAACCTCATATGGGGTATTTTTAGTAAAAGATATTGGAGTAGGCAAGCCAAGTTGGCAACAAGAGTGGATCCTGTCTTAGGCGCTCTCTCATAAATCTTCAAAACTAAGGACTTTAAATTTTTGAGAGATAGAACCCACAGAGGGATGCAGTGAGGCAATTCTCCTACTCAAGGTAACCTGGAAAAGAGCAAAAAGGCTCTGCTCCCCGGGGTTGGAGGGACAGCCTGCCAGAGGGGTGGTCAGGCAGGGCAGAACAACTTCATCCTCCTTGAGGCAGCCACAGGGTGCTGCAAGCCGACCACAGAAGAGAGGTAGTTTCCTGAATTATGCCCCGGGGAACACCCGGCACAAATTGGGGGAACAGGAGGGAGACCGCTTCCAGAGGGAGCACATGGAATCCAGACCTCAGGGCACACAGCTAGCAGCTTGAACACTGCATTCCAGATCCAGGAAACATAAGCAGGCAGAGCCCCTAAGCAGCAGCCCCCAGGACATAAGCCTATTGAGCACAAGGAGGGGAGTGAAGAGAGACTGCTGAGCTCTGTCCTCTGCCCCTGGACCAGGACTCTGGGGCTCTGAACACATTCAGATTCTGATCTCAGTCTAGGCCCCCCAATAGAACAGCAGGGGACCCCTCCACCTCAGCCCCACGGCAGGGGGGGGGCACATATGGTCATTCACAGACCAGGAGGGAGGACAGAGCCTCACACACAGAGACCCTTGTGGGAGTGTCCCAAAATCTCCAGAAGCACCCTCAAACCAGGCTTAGGCTGGGAAAATGAGCAAGCAGAGGAAAAAGAGGAAGACCATTGAGAAATGCATTATCAATGATCCCAAGAAGGATCAATATACTCAGTCTAAAGATGAGGAAAAACAAGCTCCTGCATCTAAAGACTCCAATAAAAACAGAAATTGGGATCAGGCTATGACAGAGCTCAAAAAAAGACTTGGAAAATCAAATGAGGGAGTTAGAAGAAAAACAGGGAGAAGAAATGAGAGAGATGCAGGAAAAACATGAAAATGAAGTCAGCAGTCTAGTCAAGGAAATCTAAAAAAAAAATGCTGAAGAAAATAGCATGCTAAAAACCAGCTTAGGTCAAGTCAATAAAACAGTTCAAAAAGTTATTGAGGAGACAAGTGCTTTAAAAAGCAAAATTGGCCAGATGGATAAAAAGATAAGAAAACTCTCTGAGGAAAACAAATTCTTCAGACAAAGAATAGAACTCAGGGAGATTGATGAATTTATGAGAAATCAGGACTCATTACTTCAAAACCAAAAAAAAATGAATAATTAGAAGAAAACAGGAAACATCTCATTTAAAAAACAACTGATATGGAAAACAGATTTAGGAAAGATAATTTAAAAATTATTTGAATACCTGAAAGTCATGATCAGGAAAAGAGCCTTGACATAATTTTCAAAGAATTACTACAGAAAAATTTCCCTGATATTCTAGAAGCAGAGGGAAAAATAGAAATGGAGAGAATTCACTGATCCCCCTGAGAAAGAGATCCCCAAAAGCAAATCCCTAGGAATATTATAGTCAAGTTCCAGAACTCCCAAGTCAAAGAGAAAATATTACAAGCAGCCAGAAGGACATACTTCAAATATCGTGGAGCTGCAGTCAGGATCTCCTAGGACTTAGCAGCAACTACATTAAAAGCTCATAGGGCTTGTAATATAATATTTCAGAAGGCAAAAGAGCTTGGAATGCAACCGAGAATCAACTACCCAGCAAGGCTGAATGTCCTCTTCCACGGAAAAATATGGAATTTCAATGAACCAGGGGAATTTCAAATGTTCCTGTTGGAATGGCCAGAGCTGAACAGAATGTTTGATCTTCAAATACGGGATTCAGGTGAAGCATGGAGATTGGACAAGAAGGGGGAAATATGAGGGACTTAATGATGATGAACTGCATGTATTCCTGCATAGAAAAATGACACTGATAATACTCATATGAATCTTCTCAGTTAATAGAGCAGGTAAGAGTTTTTATAGTTGATGAACAAGAGAAAGCTGAATTTGAAGATAAAATATGGAGGAAAAATGGAGTCAATAGAAAAAAGGTAAATATAATGGGAGAAAGGAAAAGGAGAGGGGGAATAGGCCAAGATGTTTCATATAATAAGATTTTTTCTTTATTACAATGAGCTAATGCAATGATATGGAAGGGGGGAGAAGACAAGGGGGAATGAGGGAAATATTTGCTCTCATCAGAGGTGGCTAGGAGAGGAAACAGCATATATACTCAATGGGGTATAGACATCTGGAGTAAGAAGGAGGGGAGCAGGGGGAATGGGTGGGGATTTAAATAAAGGAGGAGAGGATGGACCATGGGGGGAGAGTGGTCAGATATAACACATTTTCTTTTTTACTTATTGCAAGTTTCTGGGTTCAGATGGCCTGTCCGGGACCATAGGGCCAAATGGATGCTAGGCCTAAGGGGTAGTAGTGGGGTTCGAGGACTCTTGGCACCAGGACCATGGATCTGTCTGCTGTGTCACTCAGCTGCCGTACAGCAGAGTCAGAGTGAAAGGAGAGAGAAAATATAGTACATGTTAGTGGAGAAATATGAAAGCAGGGACTTGTGATCAGCAAGGGCAACAGTGGAAAAATATGGAAATAAATTTTGCAATGGACTTATCATAAAGAATATGATGCACCTGCAAAAGAGTTGTTGGTGTTGGAACAAAGACTGAAGCACATTTTTTACTATTATTATTTTGGGGGGTTTCAGGGCAAATGGGGCTGGCTGGCCTTCCTGGGGCCTCATAGCAGGGTGATCGTTGGGTGTCTGAGGCTGGATTTGTACCCAGGTGCTCCTGGCTCAAGGGTCAAAGCTCTGTCTACCACCCATCCATCCCTACTATTATTACTATTTTATTTTATTTTGGGTCTATTTTTCTTTCTTTCTTTCTTTTTTTTTTTTTTTTTTTGGTTTTTGCAAGGAAATGGGGTTGGGGTGGTTTGCATGTCACACGGCTGGGTGATTGTTGGGCGTATGGGGCTGGTTCTGGGCTCAGGTGCTCCTGGCTCCAGGGCTGGTGCTCTGTCCATTGCACTGCCTAGCCATACCTACAATTATTACTATTATTTTTTCATTTTAATTTTTTTCTCTCCCCTTCATCGCTCAAGTGAGTCTATCCTTTTTTGGGGGGAGTGGTTACTTTGTTTACTCTTCTTTTTAATTTTTATTACTGATGTTATTTGAGTTTTACAGTTTTTCCCCCAATCTTGCTTCCCTCCCCCACCCTTACCCCACAAATAGCACTCCGTCAGTCTTTGCTTTGTTTCCATGTTGTACCTTGATCCAAATTCGGTGAGATGAGAGAGAAATCATATCCTTAAAGAGAACAGAATTCTCAGAGGTAACCAGATCAAACCATAAGACATCTGGGTTATTTTTTTCTGAATTAAAGGGAATAGCCTTTGTACTTTGTTCAAACTCCACAGCTCCTTATCTGGATACAGATGGTACTCTCCTTTGCAGACAGCCAAAAATTGTTCCCAATTGTTGCACTGATGGAATGAGCAAGTCCTTCCAGGTTGAACATCACTCCCATGTTGCTGTTAGGGTGTACAGTCTTTCTCTGGTTCTGCTCATCTCACTCAGCAGCAGTTCATGCAAATCCCTCCAGGTTTCCCTGAAATCCTGTCCCTCCTGGTTTCTAATAGAACAATAGTGTTCCATGACATACATATACCACAGTTTGCTAAACCATTTCCCCAATTGAAGGACATTTACTGGATTTCCAATTCTTTGCCACCACAAACAGGGCTGCTATAAATATTTTTCTACAAGTAATGTTTTTACCCCTTTTCCTCATCTCTTCAGGGTATAGACCCAGTAATGGTATTGCTGGGTCAAAGGGTATGCACATTTTTGTTGCCCTTTGGGCATAGTTCCAAATAGCTCTCCAGAAGGGTCGGATGAGTTCACAGCTCCAGCAACAGTGTAATAGTGTCCCAGATTTCTCACAACCCTTCCAACAATGATCATTATCCTTCCTGGTCATACTGGCCAATCTGAGAGATATGAGGTGGTACCTCAGCGAAGCTTTAATTTGCATTTCTCTAATAATTAATGATTTAGAGAATTTTTTCATATGGGTATGGATTGCTTTGATCTCCACATCTGTAAATTGCCTTTGCATATCCTTTGACCATTTGTCAATTGGGGAATGGCTTTTTGTTTTAAAAATATGACTCAGTTCTCTGTATATTTTAAAAATGAGTCCTTTGTCAGAATCATTAGTTGTAAAGATTGTTTCCCAATTTACTACTTTTCTTTTGATCTTGATTACATTGCTTTTATCTGTGCAAAACCTTTTTAATTTAATGTAATCGAAATGATCTAATTGGTTTTAGTGATGTTTTCCAACTCTTCCTTAGTCATAAACTGTTCCCCTTTCCATAGATCTGACAGGTAAACTAGTCCTTGATCTTCTAATTTGCTTATAGTATTGTTTTTTATGTCTATGTCCTGTAACCATTTGGATCTTATCTTGGTAAAGGGTGTGAGGTGTTAGTCTAATCTAAGTTTCTTCCATACTAACTTCCAATTATCCCATCAGTTTTTATCAAATAGGGAGTTTTTATCCCTGTGGCCTGAATCTTTGGGTTTATCAAACAGCAGATTACTATAATCCTCTTCTGCTTTTACACCTAGTCTATTCCCCTGGTCCACCACTCTATTTCTTAGCCAATACCAAACAGTTTTGATGACTGATACTTTATAATATAATTTTAGATCGGGTAGTGCTAAGCCACCTTCATTTGCATTTTTTTTTCATTAGTCTCCTGGCAGTTCTTGACTTTTTATTTCTCCATATGAAGTTACTTACAATTTTTTCTAGCTCATTAAAGTAATTTTTTGGAATTTTGATTGGTAGGGCACCAAACAGATAGTTTAGTTTTGGTAGAATTGTCATTTTTATTATATTAGCTCTACTATCCATGAGCAGTTGATATTTGCCCAGTTATTTAAATCTGATTTAATTTGTGTGAGAAGTGTTTTATAATTGTTTTCAAAAAGCTTCTGAGTCTGTCTTGGCAAATAGACTCCCAAGTATTTTACACTGTCTGAGGTTACTTTGAATGGAATTTCTCTTTCTAGCTCTTCCTGCTGTTTCTTGCTAGGCATATATAGGAAAGTTGAGGATTTATGGGAGTTTATTTTATAACCTGCAACTTTGCTAAAATTGCTAATTGTTTCCAGTAGTTTTTTAGATGATTTCTTGGAATTATCTAGGTAGACCATCATGTCATCTGCGAATAGTGAGAGTTTTGTCACTTCCTTCCCAATTCTAATTCCTTTAATTTCTTTTTCTTCTCTAATTGCTGATGCTAACATTTCTGATACTATATTGAATAGTAGTGGTGATAATGGGCATCCTTGTTTAACCCCTCATCTTATTGGGAATGCCTCTAGCCTCTCCCCATTGAGTATAATGCTTGTTGATGGTTTCAGATAGATACTGCTAATTATTTTAAGGAACAGTCCATTTATTCCTACACTCTCTAGTGTTTTTAGTAGGAATGGATGCTGTGTCTTGTCAAAAGCTCTTTCAGGATCTATCGGTATGATCATATGATTTCTGATAGGTTTGTTATTGATATAATTGAGTATACTAACAGTTTTCCTAATTTTGAACCAACCCTGCATTCCTGGAATAAATCCTACTTGATCATATTGTATTATCCTAGTGATGACTTGTTGTAGTCGTTTTGCTAAGATTTCATTTAGGATTTTTGTATCTATATTCATCAGGGAAATAGGTGTATAATTTTCTTTCCCTGTTTTAACTCTCCCTGGTTTAGGTAGCAGTACCATATTGGTTTCATAGAAAGAGTTAGGCAGAGTTCCATCTTTCCCTATTTTTCCAAAGAGTTTATATAGGATTGGAACCAATTGTTCCTTAAATCTTTGGTAGAATTCACTTGTGAATCTATCAGGCCCTGGAGATTTTTTTTAGGGAGTTCACTAATGGCTTGTTGAATTTCTTTTTCTGAGATAGAGTTGTTCAGGTATTTAATCTCTTCTTCATTTAACCTGGGCAACTTATATTTTTGTAAATATTCATCCATTTCACTTAGATTATCAAATTTATTGGCATAAAGTTGGGTAAAATAATTTCAAATTATTACTTTAATTTCCTCCTCATTGGTGGTGAGTTCACCTTTTCATTTATAATACTAGCAATTTGGTTTTCTTCTTTCTTTTTTTAACCAAATTGACCAGAGGTTTATCAATTTTATTGATTTTTTCATAATACCAACTTTTGGTTTTATTTATTATTTCAATAGTTTTTTTTGCTTTCAATTTTATTAAATTCTCCTTTGATTTTTAAAATTTCTAATTTGATATTTGATTGGGGATTTGTGCCTTGTTCTTTCTCTAATTTTTTTAGTTGCATGTTTAATTCATTGATTTCCTCTTTCTCCAATTTATTCATATAAGCATTTAGATCTATAATATATCCCCTGAGAGTTTCTTTGAATGAATCCCATAGGTTTTGGTATGTTGTTTCATTATTATCATTATCTAGGATAAAATGGTTAATTATTTCTATAATTTGTTTTTTGGTCCACTCATTTTTTAAGATGAGGTTATTCAATTTCCAATTTGCTCTGGGTCTATATCTCCTTGGCCCAGTATTGCATATGACTTTTATTGCATTGTGATCTGAGAAAGATGTATTCACTATTTCTGCCTTTCTACAGTTGATCATCAGGTTTTTATGTCCTAGTACATGGTCAATTTTTGTATAAGTTCCATGTACTGCAGAGAAAAAGGTATATTCCTTCCGATCCCTATTCAGTTTCCTCCATAAGTCTACCATATCTAATTTTTCTAACAATCTATTTACCTCCCTAATTTCTTTCTTGTTTGTTTTATGATTTGATTTATCTAGATCTGATAGAGGGAGGTTAAGGTCTCCTACTAGTAGAGTTTTGCTGTCTATGTCTTCCTGTAATTCTTTCAGCTTCTCCTTTAAGAATTTGGGTGCTATCCCACTGGGTGCATATCTATTCAATGTTAAAATGACTTTATTGTCTATGGTACCTTTTAGGAGGATAAAGTTTCCTTCCTTATATCTTTTAACGCTATCTATTTTTGCTGCTGCTTTGTCTGAGATAAGGATTGCTACCCCTGCTTTTTTTACTTCAGCTGACGCAAAATATATTTTGCTCCAACCTTTTACCTTTACTCTATATGTATCTCTCTGCTTCAAATCTGTTTCTTGTAAGCAGCATATTGTAGGATTCTGGTTTTTAATCCACTCTGCTATTTGCTTATGTTTTAAGGGAGAAATCATCCCATTCACATTCAAGGTTATGATTACTAATTCTTTATTGCCCTCTGTGCTATCTTCCCTCTGTTTGTATTTTCCCCCTTCCCGCCCTTTTATCCATATTCCCCAGTATTTTGTTTTTAAATACCACCCCCTTCAGTGTGTTTGCCCTCCTATATCACACCCTCCCCTTTCTTTCCCCTTTCCCTGTTCCCTTCCCTTCCTTTTATTTCCCCTTATTTTCTCCACTCCCCTTCCCTTTCTCTGTCCCCCCTCCCCTTTTCCCCTTTTACTTCTTGAAAGGTTAGGTGTTTTATAAGTTAACTTAGTATGTGTAGGTTGACTTTAAGCCAAGTCTGATGAGAAGAAGATTCAGGTGTTTCTCCTCTACTCCCTTCTTCCCCTCTATTACCATAGGTTTTTTTGTACCTCTTAGTGTAATGAGATTTGTCCCATTCAATCCTGTCCCTCCTCCCATCTCTTTCCTGTCCCCCTTTTTAGGGAGGTAGTGTATTTTTTTTAGATCATTCTATCTAAGTCATAGAAAATTCTGAGTGTCTATCCCTTCTAGTTCAGTATATTCTGTTGAATAGAGTCCAAATTCTTGAGAGTTATTAGAGTCTTTCTCCCCAGTGGAGTTAAAGCCAGTTACATCCCATTAGATACCAGTCTCATGGATAGGTCATGGATGTCCATCATTTCTCTCTAGGTATATTCTCTCTGTTAGAGTTACATTTCTCAGGATTTATGAGAGTCTCTACCCCCCCCCCCCCATGCTGGGATATAGCCAGTTCCAACTTGCTAGATTGCATTTTTTTCCTTTTACTGCCCCCCCTTTTTTTACCTTTTCATGTGTCTCTTGAACCTCCTGTTTGATATCCAAATTTTCTGTTTAGCTCAGGTCTTTTCATCAGAAATTTTGGGAATTTTCCCATTTCGTTAAATGTCCATCTTTTTCCCTGGAAGTCAAGGCTCAGCTTTGCAGGAAAGTAGATTCTTGGCTGCATTCCAAGCCCCCATGCTCTTTGAAATATCTCGTTCCAGGCCCTTCAATCCCTTAAAGTAGATGCAGCCAGGTCCTGCGTGATCCTTACTGTGACTCCTTGATATTTATATTGTTTCTTTCTGGCTGCTTGCAGGATTTTCTCTTTTATCTGATAGTTCTTGAGTTTGGCCACAACATTCCTTGGTGTTTTCCTTTTAGGATCTTTTGCTGGTGGGGATCGATGTACTCTTTCAAAAACTACTTTGCCCTCCGATTCCATGATGTCAGGGCAGTTTTCCATCACTAGATCCTGTAATATTAAGTCCAGGCTTTTTTCCTCTTCAATGTTTTCAGGAAGTCCTATAATTTTCAGGTTTCCCCTCCTTGATCTATTCTCGAGGTCAGTGGTTTTGTTGATGAGGTATTTCACATTTGCTTCTATTTTTTTTTAATTTTTCATTTTGTTTAACTGACTCTTGCTGTCTCGTGGAGTCATTAGTTTCTGTAGACTCCATTATTTTTTGGGGGGAGCAGTTTTCTTCATTAACCTTTTCCAATTGGTCAATTCTACTTTTGAAAGAGCTTTCCATTTGACCAATTCAGGTTAGGAGAGAATTAATTTCTTTTTGCATTTGCTCATTTGAGGATCTGAGAGAATTATTCTCATTTTGTAATTGTTCAATTGATGATCTGAGAGATTTATTCTTCTTTTGTGTTTGTCCAATTGTACTTTCTAAGGTTTTGTTTTCTAGTTGCAAGGTATTAATTGTCTCCCCCAAATTTTCCAGTTGATTTTTAAACTCCTTCCTTATTTCTTCAAGGAAGTCATTCTGCACTGGAGACCAGATTGTATTCTCCTCAGATGTTCCAGGTCTCTCTTTGTTGAGGTCTTTCCCTTCCAGTGATTTTTCTATGGCTCCACCTTTCCACTGACCCTTCTTCATTATGCTAAGACCTTGAGCTGTGTGGGGCTGGTTCACCTGGGCTTGGGATCTCTAAAGGCTTTACTGAGTGCAGTTTCTCTGTCTGGCCAATCGGAGGTGCTGGTTGCCCTATCAAGTGAGTCTATCCTTTTTTGTGGGGGAGTGATTATTTTGTTTACTCTTAAACAAGTATATTTTATTAATGTAAAAAACACATTATTTGTAAAAAAAAATGTTCATACCCTTTGATCCAGCAAATCTCTCCTCGATCTATACCCTGAAGAGATGTTGAAAAAGAGTAAAAAAATCACTTGTACAAAAATATTCATAGCAGCCCTGTTTGTCGTGGCAAAGAATTGGAAATAAAGTAAATGTCCTTCAGTTGGGGAATGGCTTAGCAAACTGTCGTATATATATGGAACACTATTGTTCTATTAGAAACCAGGAGGGATGAGAATTCAGGGAAACCTGGAGGGATTTGCATGAACTGATGCTGAGTGAGATGAGCCAAACCAGAAAAACACTGTACACCCTAACAGCAACATGGGGGCAATGATCGACTTTGATGGACTCGCTCATTCCATCAGTGCAACAATCAGGAACAATTTGGAACAAAGACGAAGGCCTATTATTTAAATTTAGGGGAAAAAACCCTGATATCTTATTGTCTGATCTTGCTATCTCTTATACTTTATGTTTCTTCCTTAAGGATATCATTTCTCTCTCATCACACTCAATTTGGATCAATGTTTACCATGGAAACAATGTAAAGACTGACAAACTGCCCTCTTTGGGGGTGAGTAATATTAAGGGAATAATTGTAAAACTCAAAATAAATAAAATCCTTAATACAAAATAGATATTGGAGCAGTTTGCCATTTCCCCAGCTTTTTTTTTAATAGGTGAAGAAACTGATGTAATAGGGTTATTTTACTTGCCTGAGGTCTCACAGTAATGTATATATATGAATGTTTGTATTTATATATGCATATATATGTTTGTATGTGTATGTGAAGATATAGATATTTCTCTATATATCTATATTTTATTAGCACAGACGTTAGAACAGGAAAAAATGTAATAGTCACTTCAAACAATTAAGTTAAAATTTTTAGGAAGATATGATATGAGGATAGATAAGTATCATTCATCTTAGGGGGAGAAAAAGAAGGATTATGTGCTCTAGAAATATTTGAGGAGGGGGTAGTAATAATAATAATTGGGGAGAACAGGAAAGTTATAGAAGGGATTTTTTGGTTATTAATCTTGAAGAAATAGATGATAGATGACAAAAAACATATAAGGATATCTGCTATCTCCCTCCCATTTTCCTAGCTTTTCTCTATGTCTAGAATGTACTCCCATCCTTCCTCTGCTTAAAAATATCTTGTTTTTCTTTAAAATTTGCTTCTTTTTGATATAATCTAAAAAAAATTATTTCATGTACTTGAAAGAGCATTTCTATTCCCTATAAACATTCTAAATACAATTATATTGTATTTACATTATAGTCATTCATTTATACATTTTCGCACAGAATGTTTCATTTTTTTCTTTGTATTTTCAATGTCTAGCATAGTACCTGACCAAGAATAAACTCTTGAAAAGGTTGTTGACTGAGTTCATTGCAGTGATTGGATGTAGAGTAGGGGAAATAAGTGAAATGGGGAAGAGAAATGGTAATCAAGGCAAAACTGCAGCAAAAGTTGCCACAAATAGAGTATGCAAGGGGAATGATATGTAATAATACTGGAAAGGAAAAAGCCAGACTATAGAAGACTTTAAATGACAGGCTAAGAGGTTTATATGTTCATGGGCATTCAAAAAGAGAGATATTAAAAGAAAAATTTGAAAAAATAAGAATGATATATTGAGAACCATGATTAAACAATTATTTTGTGGCTGTGTAATAGAGGGCCTGGAGAGGAACTTATTATTGATGAAAAGATCAAACAAAGGGATATTACAATATTCAGGTGAGAGCTGAGAATAGAACAGTATGAGCAGAGAGGAACAAATAAATGAAGCTGGATTTTATGGAATTTTCAACAGATTGAATTTGAAAAGTAGGAAAGAATAACTTATTGGAAGAGACCTTGGTATTGGGAAAGATTGAAGGCAAAAGGAAACAGGGATAGCTGAGGATGTGTTGGATACATAGTATTATGGAAACCATGAACATTAACTTGGATAAATTGGAAGAGACAGTAGAGGATAAAATGGTATGGTGTGCTATGGTCTAAGGTGTCAGGAAGTATCAAATAGGATTAATGATTGGACAACTACAAGCAGGAAGAAACAAGGACTGAGGTGATGCTCTCAACAGAGATAGGGAAAGTGGGAAGAGAAGAGATGGCTTTTAAGGTAAGAATATTTTTCTGTTTTGTACATAATGAGTGAGAGATGTTGGTGGGTATACTAGTAGATGTGGGAAGGAGTTGGGATATAAAAGTGAAATGTAGGAAAGGGATTAGAGTTGGAAATACCATTTTAAAACTTTATATAGAATTGATATTTAGCCATATGGGAACAGATAATAGATTTTCCTCTTCTTTTCTTACTGCTCCTCCCCTTTTCTTTTGTCTTTTCAGGTTTTATACATAGGATTTATTACAATGTCTTATGATAACAGATATTTAATAGTTGTTTGAAAAAGAAATTGACTTCAAATGAATTGAAGAATAAATGACACATTAAGAAAGTTATAAAATATAAATCTCATTAAGGATTTAAATATGCAGCAAGGCAGGACAAAAGAAAAGCATGGTTGTAGAGAGAGGCTCCAATTAATTTTTTTTTTTAGATTTTTCAAGGCAATGGGGTTAAGTGGCTTGCCCAAGGCCACAGGGCAAGGTAATTATTCAATGTCTGAGTTCGGATTTGAACTCAGGTACTCCTGACTCCAAGGCCAGTGCTCTATCCACTGTGCCACTTAGCCACCCTACAGGCTCCAATTAATTACTGATATTTTTTTAATTTAGAGCAGGGTTAAGAAAGTAGAGGTGGACTGTAAGAGTGGAATGTTTAGAGGGCAGCTAGTTGGTGCAATGGATACAGCACCCACTGCCCTGGAGACAGGAGGACCTGAATTCAAATCAGCCTTAGACACTTAGTAATTACCTATCTGTGTGCCATTGCACAAGTCACTTAACCCCATTGCCTTAAATATATTTTTTTAAAGAGTGGAATGATAACTGAACTTAGGATCTAGAGGCATTGGTTCTAATTGTGCAATTATAGTTAATTAATTTTACTTCTTAGCCTCAGTTTCCTTATCCATAATGGAAAATTAACAACATTTGCAAACCTGGTTTACTAGGTATAGTCAGGAAAAGGTTTTGTTTAAAATAAAACATCAGAGAATCTGTGGGTTATCATTGGTATACAACCATCTCAGTATCTGAAAGTTAACTGTGATTAACATAACAAAAGAACTCTGAAGTGTTAAATTGTTCTCTCTAGTATATAAATGGATGTTTTTGTTTCTAGAATAAACTGTTCTTTTCCATATCCATAACAAAAGAGGTCAGAGAAAGTATTGTTTGGGCAGATTAATAATATTTCAAAATTCACTGTAACTATGTCAAAAAGACCCTAGTTTTCTACTAAAACATAGCAACAAGCTTGATAAAGAGATGGACTCTTTTGGCATTAAAGGTAATAGGATTTTTCTAATATAAAATAAGAAAACAATATGCAATAGGTTTGTTGTCAATACTGTTTCTTTATAATTTTACCTTTGTACCCTGTTGTTTCCAAGGTTATGATCATCATAATCTTCTTCAAAACCCTGTCATCATTTTGAGAAAGTTTTCTGTAAAATGAAGGAAACATTTCTGAAGTGCTTACTGTGTGAAAATCACTGGGGATACAAATACACAAAATAGAAAGTCAATTACTTTTATTTTTTTTAGATTTTTTTACAAGGCAAATGGTATTAGGTGGCTTGCCCAAGGCCACACAGCTAGGTAATTATTAAGTGTCTGAGGTCAGATTTGAACTCAGGTATTCCTTTCTCCAGGGCTGGTGGCTTTATCCATTACACCACCTAGTCACCCCTCAATGACTTTCTTAAGAAACTTTTATTCTAACGGGGCAAATAATGCCATAAAAAGAGCAGGGAGAAGGGAAAAGCCAGATATCTAGGACAAAAACATGGGTTTCAATTTCAAGAATTCAGAAACAGGTCCTGAAGGAGTTTGAAATTAGTCTGACTTAGCACCTTCAACAAAATAGAGAATTCAGGAGGCTCTCTTGAGTAGAAGAATGGGAAAAGGCCTTGCAGACAATACTCTGGGATGAATAGGTCAAGGAGATAGTAGGTCATTCCAGGTCAAAGAGATGCAAAGGTTTTAGGAAAGTTTTTCTAAATACATTAGAGAAGACATGGTTCTGAATACTGCAAATTCAGAGAGAGGAGATAATGATTCTTGTATCTCTTGCCTTGTGGTTGTTGTGAAACTCAACTTGCATAATTTATGTAAGCTTCAAAATGGTGAAAAATAAACAATTACTTCTTACTCGATAGTTTATAAAATACTTTCCTCACATTCACTGTGAGAAATTGGTAGATAAATATTCTTATCTCCATATTAAAAATGAGGAAAGCAGGGTTCAGAGATGTGACTTGCCAAATTCATGTATACAGTATAAACAAGAAGAGGAATTCAAATGCAAGTCTTTTGATCTGATGTATAGCATTTGTTAATACATAAATAATAGCTATAGAAAATTTGAAGATGGATTTCTCATGACCAAATTAAAGAAAATCCAATTTTCATGAGAAACTTATAAATTCATCAGTTAAGAACAGCTTCAAATTCAATTCAACTAAGTAATTATTAAGTGTCTTTCATTTGCAAGGCCTTGGTCATTTAAGAAAGCAGACTCTGACTCTAAGTGAAATGGGATGTGGCAGAAAGCAAGGAGAGAGAAATATTTTGAGAAAACATTTTATAAGTAGAAGCATCAACAGATTTAATATTCAAACATTAGTTTGAATCTCAGTTTTGTTCCTTACTAAGTAACAACTCACTTTATCTCTATAGGTATCTTTAAAATAAGGAAAATAGACACAATGTTCCTTCCAGCTCTAATATGCTGTGATGTGAAAACTGATTCAAGGAAGATTGTGATGAGTACAGAATAAGGAAACTTGTAAAATGCATTATGTACTTTGAGGGTGAAGAGGGAACTTTATGATAAAGTGTGAATTAGAGTTGTCAAGGTAAGTTTTGCTATTGTTATTGTTGCTTGTTTGGTTATTTTGTTTTTTGGTGAAATGGTGAATTTAAAGGAGAAAATATTCCATACATTGGCATTACTGAAAATAAAATCACTGAGATGGAAGGGGAAGAGAATGAAAAAAGATAATAGAAACTTAGAATATATTAAAAAAAAGAAAAGTATGAGGAAAAGATTAAAAATACAAGGAGGATCCAAACCATGGAAGGCCTTGAATGTATCAATATTTTCTTTATCATTTAAGTTAAAATGGTGAGATGTTGAAGTTTTTTGTTTTGAGAATGGATATGGTCAGAGTACTAGACAAATAATATAGAATATAAATAGGGATTCAGTTGTAGACAAGAGTAATATTTATATATGAGTACATATGAGGATAAAAAAGGATTAATAGCATTTAAACAGACATTTTATATGACATTGTCCAGCCTTTTGATTTTACAAGGAAAAGCTAAAGCACAAACATTGTCAAATTGCTAAATTATGATAAAGTCAGATTTTGAATTTAGGTCTCCTGACTTCAACTTAATCTTTCCAGCAGAACAGAGGTGCAATTTAAAAAATGCCAAAATAATGTTTAACAATTGATAAATGTTAGAAAAAATAAAAATGAATATTTACCATATTCCTCTATGTATAAGACATACCTTAATTTTGGAGCCTGAAATTTGAAAAAAAATGTATTATATAAAATTATTTAAGTAGTTTTATTCATCATAAAATTCACACAACTCCTCATCACTGTCAAAACTCCTATCCATTAGTTTGCACTCATCTGTGTTTGATGATGAATCCTTGTCTTAGGAGAGACTCTGACTGTTCTCCTGCCTGTGCTCTGGTCTGTGGTTGACCAGAAGGACTCCTTAGGCATGTCTGGTTGCATGGACCAAAGTTTAATCCATTCTGTTTCATGAACTTGAAGCACCAACTGTGTCCTCCTTTGAAATCAGTCACTTCATTTTCATCAGTAATTCTTCTTGCCTACTGCTGAACCATCTATGTGGACACAGGAATTCCACTTGCCCTTTGTTTTTCAATCCATCTCTTGAATTCCCTCTCTAACTCATGCCATTTGGATGATTTTCCTGTCATGGCCTCCTTCTGCCATGGGGTTTTCGTCTTCCTGTAGCCAGTCTTATATTGTTTTCTCAGTTGGGGAAGGACCAAACTTATGTTCAGCAGCATCATTTCCTTTCACTTTTGCAAACTTGATCATTTGAGTTTGAATTCAGCACTGTATGAAAATTTTTCTGAACCATTTCTGGGCAGATCATGGCAAAACACAATGATCACAAAAAAGTGGGAAATGCAAGTAAAAAAATCTACAACCACTATATAAGATGCTCTTGGTTTTGACACCCCAAATTTTTTTGAAAATTTTTATACATGGGGAAATACTATATGTTTTAATATTTGAGGGTTCAATACACCCACTAGCATTTTATTTATTTCAATAGCCTATCACCTATCAGCATGTTTTCATATGCTATCTGAAACAGAGAAAATGTCACTCAACAAACTCCTTCAGTCATCTTTGATCCTAGCAGAGAAAACATACACTTTACAATGATCAACACCTCTGAGTGATGCAAGATAAATCTTTTAGGAAATTCATCAGTCACACCTTTATGTCTTATGAATTGGACTGATGTAGTGATTCAGATGAGTTTGATTTCCTTTTATAGAAGAGACACTTAGAACTCTACTTTTTTTACTTTAAATCTTTTGAGGACTTTTGAAGTTATTTCCAGGTGAGGAGGCGACATTTTTAAGGACTTTAGAGTAGCTCTTTTAAAATATTCATCTATTTGGATCACTTTGTCAATGTAGTTTATTAGAGCAAACCCAGGTTTGTAGACAGAATGACTGGATTCAGTTCTTGTCACTAGTGGGATCTTTGGCACGAAATTTATCTTCTCAGTTATTGATTTCTATTTTTAATTTTTGCAAGTCAAGGGGGTTAAGCAACTTGCCCAAGGTCACATAGCTAGGTAATTATTAAGTGTCTGAGGAAAGATTTGAACTCAGGTACTCCTGACTCCAGGTCCGATGCTCTAGCCACTGTGGCACCTAACTGCTCCAATCAGTTCTTTATTCCTTAAAATGTATAAATAGGTTGCATAAAATGCTACAATATCTCTTCCACCTCTAAAATGATAATAATAATAATAATTGATATTTTTGAAGTATCATATGGTTTAACCCTTTCCTGAGAAGAGGTCTATGATAAAACTAAATTTCATAGAAGTAAAATGCCTTACTCCAGATCACACATCAAGAATGTGAGAGTTAGGATTTGAATTAAGTTCTTTCCTGACTACATCACTAATAATTGTTATAATGTACAAGAGCCTTTTCATAGTGAATGAATGGCTAGATAACAGTTCTTTTTAACATTACTTCAATGGTTTTCAAGTCTAACATGAGGCATCATAATGGTATTCATAGAAGCTAAAATTCACACCGACCTTGAGTTGAATTATTAGAATGATAATGCTTAGGATGCTATTTCTACTCTGAATGGATAAGTTTTTAAGCACACACAAAGTAAGTCAGGAAAAGCTCAAGTATATATAGACGATGAATAGGAGGTTAGGAGGGTCAAATACCACTCCATAGGATTGTTATTACATAGAAGGTACTTGCAGAACATAAGATTATGTTGTTTTAAGTATTTCAAGGCTTGAAATGAAACTCAAAATTGTTCTGCTTGGCTTCAGATGCCAGATATAGAACTTGTATAGATGATAAAAAGACAGATTTTTGTTTAAGCATAAGGAAATTCCCTACAAAAATTGCTGTCCAGAAATTTAATAAGCAGTGGTTGATAACTTTACATAGATGCTTTTGAAAATATTCATTCTATGGAAGATTTTAGACTACTTGAATCCAGAGGTTCTTTCTAACTCTGAGATTCTCTTCTATTTGACTCTTCCCAATTCCAATGCTTTACTTCCCTTGGACTCCAAAATTAATTGTAGAAGTTGAAAAACTTTCCTAATGTTAATCCTATGAATAAAAAAACTTACAGAAGTATGTGGAAGAGGAATTGAAAGTGAGAAGAAAAAGAAATATATAATATAAAGGAGAAACATCAGGATTGTTTATGCATTTCCTTTCCAACATACTGAATACAAAGGAAATGATTAAAGTAAATGACACTGCCAGAAGCAGGCAGTGGAACAGTAAATAGAGAATAGGAACATGGTGATTAGTCAAATGAAAAATCACACACAGATTGGTAGAATCCCTTAACTAAAATGCAATGTTTCAGAGAAAAGGGAAGTTTAAAGTGTCATTATTCATTCTCGCTTGCTTCATTACATACAAAATGAGACTCCCCAGTGCTGTGGGAATGGGTATAGGGACTAACAGTGAAGGAGTTACTATCTGAGAAAATCAGATCAGAAATTCATTGAGAATTTACAAATAAAGCAGGAGGATCACTGCAATAGTATCAATGGATGCTTATTCAAAGATTCTTTCTCTAATGGTTTAATTTTTCACTGGGCCTCAGTCTCTTCATCTGGAAACAAAAATAAAAGAAACAGCCTAAAAATAATAATATAAATATCATACTTATGGTCAGAAAATATAGGGTAAAATCTAGATTTACTGATAATGTCATACTCTACACTTTAAATCTGTTTCTTCATCTGTAAAATGTGGTGATTGACTAAGATGGTTTCTATACTCAATTTTACATTGAAATTCTATGCTTGCCACTAAAATATATTAAATGTTTCTAATATATCTATATCTATATTTATATCTATCTATATATACATATACATATATGTACACATATATATGTATACATATATATATATATATACAGAGAGAGAGAGAGAGAGAGAGAGAGAGAGAGAGAGAGAGAGAGAGAGAGATCTTTCTGGGTTAGCATTCAAGGTATTACTGATATAATTTGGAATCAAAGTCAATCAAATTCCTGTAAAAACAAAGTATGAAAGGGTTAACTTTTATTCTTTTCTCCCAAGCCCATCAATCTTCCAAATATACCTATTACTATTAAGGACTCAGATCATGGCTACAGTCTATTGCCCCAGTCCCAGGGAAAGAAGCTTTACTGCCATAGTGGAAGAGGGACTCTCCTCACAGTTCAAGGACAGAAAGGAGTGCTTGTGGTCTTCCACAGAACACAGCACAGTCCAGAAGAGCAATCAGATCCTCTCTGAAGACCTTGGAGGAATTGAGATTCCGGGGAGATTTGTAAAATTCCTCAAAAGTTTGGTAAGTTGTGTCCTCCACCTTAGAAGCAGAACCCCACCAGAACAAAGAATTAACATTAAGTTATTGACTAGGAAAATGAGCAAACACAGAAGGGAAAAATCTGACCATAGACAATTACTTTGGAAGATCAAAATGAACTCTAAGAAGTGTAACAAAGTCAAAGCTTCTCCATCCAAGGCCTTAAAGAAAAATATAAAATAGTCTCAGATTTTGGAAAAATTCAAAAAAAGATTTTGAAAATCAAGTAAGGGAAGTAGAGGGAAAACTGGAAAGAGAAATGAGAGTGAAATGGGAAATTATGAAAACTCAAGTCAGCAGATTGGTGAAGGACTTGTTAAAAAAAAAAACTGAAGAAAATAACATCTTAAAAACCAGTTTGGGTAAAATAGAATAAGTAGTCCAAAAGTCCAATGAGAAGGAGAATGCCTTAAAAAACAGAATTGACCAGATGGAAAAGGGGATACAAAGGTTCTCTGAAGAAAATAGTTTCTTAAAATGTACAATTGAGCTAAGGGAACTTGATGACATTGAGAGAAATCAAGAAACAATAAAACAAAACTAGAGGAATGAAAAACTAGAAAAAAATGTGAGATGTCTCATTGTAAAAACAAACGATTTGGAAAACATGTCTAGAAGAGATAATTTTAAAAATATTGGGCTACCTGAAATTTGTGAACAGGAAAAGAGCTTATACTTCATTTTTAAAGTACTTTTGTTCCTGCATAGGAAGTGACTCCTAGAACCTCTCATTTATTAGGGGAGTTAGAAGATGCATATATAGATAAGGCAAGAGTGGGAGTTGAATTTAAAGGTATAGTATATGAAAAAGATGGAATTAATGGGCAAGAAAGGAATGTACTGGGAAAAAAGGGAAAGGAGAGGTAAAACGGGCTAAATTGTATTCAGAAAAGAGGCAAGAAAAAAATTTCACTGTAGTGGAAAAGGGTTAAGGTTAGGGACAGTAAGTAAGCATTTTCTTTCATGGGAAATGGCTTAGAGAGAAAATAAGATATATACTCACTTGGGTATGGAAATCTATCTTACCCTAGAGGAAAATAGGAGATAAAAAAAGGATGGAAAGGGGTCAGGGGGAGGGGAAGGCAGTGTAGCTAATGGAAGAAAGGGATGATCATGGGAGAGAATAGTCAGATACAACACATTTTTAAGGAGGTTCAGAGTAAAAGTGTTTCTCCTGATTCTTAGAGATAGAAGACAGAAGATCTAAGGCCACTGAAAAGCAAAGGAATTTGTGTGTTCCCTGTGGGATTGTAAAACTGCTCAGGAATTTATTATGAAATACAACAAAGTTAAACAGGTTAAAATATGTTTTCCTCCCAAAGGGTCAACAATCACTTTAGGACAGGGTGAATAACAAAAGGGTAGGCAGGGTTGCTTTGGAGAGAGAGAGAGAGAGAGAGAGAGAGAGAGAGAGAGAGAGAGAGAGAAAGACAGCCAGAAAGCTGACTGTGCCAGAGAGGACAGGCCCTGAGTTGAGTACTAGCCCAGGTTTTAACCCAGGTTTTATAGCCTTGCCCTTTATCTGGGCTCTGAGGGCAAAGGGGGAAATGTCCCCCTCCCCTTACTTGTGGGTTGAAGATTGGGGGTGGGGGGGTAAATGAGAAGTCAGGATACAGATTTTAAAATAACAATGAAACAATAGGAATCAATTTACATCACAAAAGCAAAGTTCCTTCTACACCCTAAATAAGATTCCCAAATTTTAACAGCATTAAGAGACTGTAAATTTTTTTCTGATTATATAATTTCTGATTATATAATTATTCTCCATCTAAGGAGAAAGAGAATAGAATAAAAGGGAGTGAGTGAATAGAATGGAAGGAAATATAGCTAACAATAGCAACTGTGAGAAAAAAATTTTGAAACAATTTCTGCAATTGACTTGTGATATCCATCCCAAAAAAAAGAAATGATGGTGCCCAACTACAGTTTGAAGGACACATTTTTTTTCCTCACATTAGTTTTCTTGAGGTTGCTCTTTATTTCTGTGTGTGTGTGTGTGTGTGTGTGTGTGTGTGTGTGTGTGTGTGTGTGTATGTGGAGTATGTTTACTTTTGCAACATGTCTATTATGCATTTCATGGCTACACATCTTGAACATTTTATTTATTTATTTATCTTCATCCATATGTACATGTATATTTTTAAGTTACAAAATTTCCTTCCACCCTCCCTTCCCACCCCCCTCCTCTCAGAGGCAAACAGTCAGGTTAGTATTATACATGTATATTTTGGGTAGACATATTTACATATTAGTCATTTTAGGTAGGAGGTATTAGAACTAAAGGAAAGAGATACAGAAGAGAAAATTTTTATAAAGTGCTCATCAGGTTCTGAATTGTTGTTTTATTTGTTTATTTTATTTTTCTTTGTCTGGCTGGAGATAACATTGTTCCTAGCTGATCTAATAGGGTTATCCCATCTATCTGAACTGCTAAGTGTAGCTGTTTCCATTAAGGCTGATCATCTCACAATGTTTTATGTGTACATTGTTCTCTTTATTCTACTCCCTTTGCTCAGTCATCAGATCCCATAAGTCATTCCATGTTTCTCTAGAATTTAAGCATTTATGGTTTCTTATAGAACAATAATATTTCATAGTATTCAAGTACCATAACTTGCTTAGCTATTCCACAATTGATAGGCATTAACCTGAAATTCCAATTCTTTGCCACTACAAAAAGAGTTTCTATGAATATTTTGGAACATGTAGGACTTTTCCCTTATTTATAATTTCTTCTGGATATAGACCTAGAATGGGAATTGCTTGCTCAAAGTGTATGAATAGTATTATTGCTCTCCAAAGTGATTGGATACTTTCAGAAATCGACCTGAAATGCATCAATATCTCAATCCTCCCACAATCTCTCCAACATTGATCATTTTCCCCTTTTTCTCATCTTGGCCAACCTGTTGGGTGTGAGATGATACCTCATTGTTGTTTTAATTTGCATTTCACTAATCAATAAAGATCTGCAACATTTTTTTTGATATGATTATATATAGCTTGAATTTCTTCATTTGAAAACTGTTAATATCCTTTGACCATTTATCAATGACTTGTAACATTATCATGGCTACACATTTTTAACCTGCACCAAGTAATTTGCTTTCTCCATGGGGACAGTGGAATGGAAGGAAGGGAAAGAATTTGAAATTTAAGGTTTTGTAAGTAAATGTTTAAACTTGGTATTTCATTTACCTGGGGTAAAGATATATATATATATATATATATATATATATATATATATATATATATATATATATATATATATATATATAAATATATATATATATTTATATATATATATATAATTTTTCACTAGTTTTTAATATCACAAGTTTTTAATTTTAATTTATAAAACTTTTACTTCGAAATTCTCTCCCTTCTTTCCATCCTACTACCCCTCATTGAGAAAGCAAGCTATTTGATATAAGTTAAAATATGGAGTCATGCAAAACAATTGCATAATAGTCCTATTGTGAAGGTAAAGATAGACCCCTCAAAAAATCTCAAGAAAAATAATTTTTAAAAAGTATGCTTCAATCTATATTCAGACACCGTTAACTCTTTCTTTGAGGAAGGATAGCATTTATAAGTCTTTCAGAATTGTTTTCTGTCACAGCACTTCTAAGAAAAGCTAAGTCAGTCACAGCTCATCATCCCAGCATATTGCCATTCCTTTGTATATAGTATGTCTCACATTGCAACCCCTGATGTAAGTCTTTCCAGCTTATACTGTGAGCATCCTGACCATCCTTCATCTTAATCACATACCACAATTTTTTCCATCCATTATCCAAAACATGGTGTAATTTTTTTTAATTTTTCATTCTTAATAATCCTTTAGATATGAACAGTTATGAAGTCCTGCCATTTATGCATATATAAAAAAATTACTCATTTTTCTCCATTCCCTCCATTCAGTCAGTATCCCAGGTCCAATTCTCATGAGCTCTCTCTTAGGGTATTGTGAGAGCCTCCTATTTGGTCTCACAATCTGAAGTCTGTTTCCCTCTCCAATTTATCCCCTGCTCAGATACCAAAGAATTTTATTCATCCCTCACAACACCCCCACAAAAAATGAAATTTCAATCACAGCACATGCTCCAACACAGCAACTCAATGTACTTCAATTGTGCACTATTACTTCTAAAATAAACAATTTACTCCTTTGTTTGGCATTTAAAACTCTTCACAGGAGAGACAATTTTTAAATCTCTAATATGCCCACCTTACCCACCTCCTTTTTGTTCAATACACATATTGGTCAGGCCTCTCTACCTTTATAATGGTTGACACTAGCCACAGTAATGTTCTCTCACTCTATCTCTACCTTTTGGAATCCATGATTTCCTCAAAAAATAAACCACCTCCTTACTGAGGGTGTTAAAAATAAAATCAATACTTCCAAATATAGCCTGAACCAAGATAAAATGTAATTAGAAAATATTTAATAGAATCAGTAGTATACATAACATTTTATGTAAATATCTTTTTATAAACTCAATATATACTCTTCAGGGATATTTATGAAAAATATAATGGCTCTCCATTTCTATTTGAGTTTGAGTTTGACACAACCATTAAAGATGGTAGCTTCCTTATAAATGCTTATTAATTGACTATTTCATGAAACTAATATCAAATATAAATACATCGATATTCCCATGAATCTATAACTTTCTAGGTAAGAGTTCTCTCTCTCCTGGAATAGATTGGCATCTCTCCATCCATCCTCCATCCTCTTTAATTTTTAGTCATGTCATTTTTCACATATATAAAAACTGTGTCCCAAATACACTAGTGCTTTCTCTAGATCTATTTAAATAAGACAGATGATTTCTATTAACTATTAATTCCTTCTTCAAATAGGCTCAATAGATTAGCCTTGGAAAATAAAATTCTGGTTTTGAAAGAAAGGAGATATTGCTTACAAAGAGAATCATCTACATAAGTGCATGTGGACCACCTGGCAACACCCTTCGGCCAGAGAGAATCCTGAATATATTAAAATATAGTGGTAATTTATGCTGTCTGGTTTGAATAGAGATCTATACAAAATAAAAGAGTTAGGAAAAGTAGTTTTGACTTGAGAATCTTTCTGATATCTACACTCAATATGACTCTCCATTTCAGGAACAGTGATTAGCTTTCAAGATAATGATATTAGCTATTGAAGAATGACCTACCAACTTTCTGAAGAGATGCTGAATTAATGGAGAAGACTGAAAGGAAGATAATGATGAGAATTAAATGACTAGAATGTAAAACCATTAAACAAAGTTAATTGAAAATCAACAATGACTAGGAAAACAGTTTGGAAAGGTCTAAGCAGATAGATATGAACTTACAAGATTCTGTCACTTATTAGTTTAGTGAGTTTGCAGAAGTAAATTCAAACTTTTTGCATTTTTGTTTTCACATACTTAAAATTGGGACAACAAAATTTGAGCCTCTTAACTCACAGGTAAAGAAGAGAAATAGGCTTCTTCTTCTTTTGATTTCTTTCAGTGACAGATCCTATCCACATCAGATGGCATAACACTGAGAGAGCAAATAACTTTCCCAGGATCATAATATCAATGAATGGTAAAGGGGGATCTGAAACCCATGTGATTTGAATTTCTACTAACTGTTTCATCTTCTCATTTTAGTTCAGAATAAAGAAATACAGTGAATGAAAAAAAATAAAAACCTGAGAGATAGAATTTGAAAGTAATAATTAATTTATCATAGATAATAATAAATTGAAGAAAAGTAGTCTCTCCTAATAGACAAAGATGCCAATAAAGACTTGAATATCTTAAATACCTATGTTGAAATAAATGTCCTTGACACATTAAAATGAGGCCTTTTGGGGGAACAAAAAATGGAAAGTTGGGTTAGATGCCTTCAACTTCTGCTGAGATTATGTTTTGATGAGGAGAATTAGTCATCTCCAACAATTTAAACATGGTTATCCATTTCCATCCAAACCACTCCAGTTGGTTTTCTACTTCAGAAGCTGTCACCCAGCCATAATGGGTACATTGATTGGGACTCATTCTTTGAGGGCAAGAGCTTTCCTTTACTGTTTATACTCTAAATAGAAGTTAAGTCTCCTAGTTGATGGGGTCTGGTCCAAGACCTAAGAGCATGAGCTTTGAGGGTTGTTGATGGCTGCTTGAGTGAAATTGGGATAGGAGGTCAGTTATGATTAAAAAACTTAAATCTGGTCACCCTTGAGCTGAAGGCTTTCCACAGAACTCTGATTTGATAACACAACTGCTTCATTCATGGCCTCATTTGTTGATAGCCCTGTTACCAAATTTCTTAATCTGAGTTATATCCTGCTAGGCTACATCCTGCCTAAATTGGAGTTGCATCATTGTTTTATCCTGTATGCTAATTTTGTGGTTTTCTGCTATAATGAACTGTTTTATACTTTCAATAAACGTTTCTGCTAGTTGTCCAGCTAGCATCCCCACCTAAGTGTACACATGTTTCTTTTCTCTCCCGATCTGAATGAACCCCCTGGTGGACAGGGGAACTCAACAGAGGGTTCTGCACAATCTCTATCAGCCATATCCTTCAGAGTTGCCCTTTTACAGAGACTGAATCTCAATGAAGAAACAAAGGAGGAAAACGTCAGGATTTGATTACGAGTTTAATGTAATAGAAAATAATTTCTCTCAAAATATTTATTGGAATCAGAGGAACTACCTTTAAATCTTTTACCTGAAGCTTAATTCTTACCCTGTCAGAAAACATATATATGTATATATATATATATATATATATATATATATATATATATACATATATATGTATATACATATAAAACTACACAAATGTGATTTTTTTGTGCTGGTTTATTTTTTTGTTGCTCAGTATTGAGCCAGGATTTTATCAGTTTGGGGATCTCTGGAAACTACCTTCACTGAGAACAAATTTTGATCACTGTAGTAGTGGATAGACTCATTACTCAGGACAGATCAGACTAATTACTTCTTATCACACAGCTATAATTTCTGAGCAGAAGACTTGAATTCAGCTCTTCTTGATTACAAAGTCAGCTCCATATGCAGTAGACTAAAGTAAATTTCACATGAGAAAGTTACTATTTTCAATAAATTTTTTCCAATAATATGAAAAATCTAATTTTTAAAACTTAGGTTAAAATGTATTAGCTGCCAAAACCCCATCCTCTGTTCTGTTGTAAATGTTTTTTCATTAATCTTTTATGTGAAAAAAAAATTATCCTTTTTCATCTCTCTCACCTTCTCCCAAAGCATCTTTCTTTTTCAATCCTTCATTTGTTTTTTCATATCATCCCATCATAACTAAGCTGCACCCAATCCCTCTGTCTATGAATATAACTTCTAACTGCCCTAATAATAATAAAATACTCAGGAATATCATCTCTCCATGTAACACTGTAAACAGTTTAACTTATTGAATACTTTTCAATTTTTCTTTCATATTTCTCATGTTTTTCTTGGTTCTTGTGTTTGAATGTCAAATTTTCTGTTCAACACTCATCTTTTCAATCAGTCCTCTATTTCATTAATTATCTATTCCCCACCTGAAAGATCTCATTAAGTTTGACTGGGTTCTTGGTTGTCATTATAGCTCCTTTATCCCTAAGAATATCATATTTCAAACATTTTGATATTTTAATGTGGAAATTAGTAAATATTTCTATCCTATCTCTGTTTCAATATTTTCACCTTTAACTAATTACAACATTCTTGGAATTTTTGTTTAGGGATCTCTTTCAGAAGGTGATTTCAATTATATATATATATATATATATATATATATATATATATATATATATATATATATCATCTTTTTCTAGGATATTAGAGGTATTTCCTATGACATTTTCTCGATATATGATACTCTTTTATATAAATTTCAATTTTTCAGGTAGTTAGATAATTCTTAAATTAGCTCCTCTAAATCTTTTTTTCCATGTGAGTTTATTTTTATTTTTTTTCCAAATGAGATATTACACACATTCTATATTTTAGATTTGTTTTTATTTTCTTTTGTGTCCTGGTGTGTCATGGAATTATCTTCTATTTACCTAATTGCAATTTCAAGACATTTTCCTTGTTGAATGTTTGTACCTCTTTTTCCATTTTAACAATTCTGTTTTTCTTGTAGATTTTAACTTTTTAGATATTATTTTGCTCTGTATTTTTGTATGTGTCTGTGTCTCATTTTCCAAGCCATTGACTCCTTTTTCATGTCTCTCCTATTTGATTTTTACTATCCTTTGTCCTCTTCTGAGAATTATTTTTTGTGCCTGGACCAATTCACTTTTTTGTTGCTTTTGATGCAGCTATTTTGATGTTGTTGCCTTCTTGTAAATTAAGTATCATGTAATAAAAAATGAATTAATAACTTTCCTCATGTGAAGTAGCTATTAAATAATTTCTTTTTTGTTGAATAAGAAAAGCCATTATCCTTCACAGTTATATACAGGGATATAAGTACATGGCTCTACACCAAGAGCTTCATGTTTTATATGGGCTTCTCCCAAAAGGAAAGAATAACAGAATCTCTTAATTAGAAGGAACCTCAGAGGTCAGTTAGCAAAGAGACAGAGGAATAATCTCTCAACAAATTCATATCATCATAATTTTCTAACTTCTAATTTAAGGTATTAAGTCATGATAAGTTTAGTACCTCTCAATTTCACTTTAGGATGGCACTGATTATTAGAAAGTTCATCTTTGGATCAAATGCATTCATTTATAATGGGAAGGGTGAGGAATGCATTGTGAAATGTCACTGATGAAAAATATACCTATATATCTACATCAATATATATATACTTTAAAAATACTGCTAAACCTAACTTCATAATTCTGTCCTTTAGGAATAAGTAGAATGAGTCTTAGCTTCTTCCATAAAGTTAACATATAACCTATAAGAATCATTACATGATTACCCTTCCAATTCCTCAAGGCAACTAATCTATTTCTATTCAACACACTAGATAACACCAAAACTTTACAAAGAACTTTAGAAATAGTCAGCCTAGGAGCAGTCTGCAGTATTATTCTCTTTCCTAATTCTTGTGATTTATTCTAGAAATGATGCTTACCTTGAGATAGCATTGGAGAATTAGTCAACAAAGGATATCTATTCCTTTTCATTCCAAAGAGTTCTATCTCTTTCCCAGCTGAAAATAAAAGTATATATAAACTAAATAAAAGATTTTATCTCAATATAAGAATAATTTCCCTATGTTGTTATTTAGACATTTAAATGAGTAACCGTGCTCCTGAGCTGTGTTTTAAGTATGTGTATCCTTTCCTTGTATTTTGTATTTTTTAAAAAAAAGACAAAAACAAAATAGAACCCTTAATTGTTGAGCATGTTGGCATTGTTGCCCCCCCCTTTTTTCTCTTTTTGGAAGATACGAAGCAAGTTATTCTTTTTCTGTATCTTTTTTTCCTTTTGTAAACTTTTTTTTTGTTTAAAAATGGCTTTATAAGAGGACTTTTATAATCCCCCAAAAAAAGCATGTTGAGAAAATAATTACAGGTTGTAATTTCAGGAAAAGAAGGCGCACTAGCAAGAGATAGAATACCTTATTGAAGTTTCAGGGCAGAAAAGAGTGCTGGGGGGTCTCTCACATAATAAATTACTGATAAGGAGAACAGTGACCAAATTTATATCATACTACTTAGGAAGACAGAGAATCTACAGTTCTTAGACATAGCTCAGTGGAAGTATCTTTCTCAAATTTTCATGCCAAAAAACAATTCAACTTTAACATAAAAGTAAAAGCAAGAAATAAGCTGGAAAAATAGTCAAATAATAAAAGAAAATGACCCTAGAAAATTACTTTGTTGACAGGGAAGATCAAATCCTAAACTTAGAATGATACAATGAAAGCAAAGCAGTAACATGCAAAGTCTCATATGAAAATGGGAATTAGTCCTAGGTTCTGGAATATCTCAAAAATATATTTTAAAATTACATAAAAAGATAGAGAGGTAAAATTAAGAAAAGAAATGATGTTCATGAAAAAACTCAACAACTTGATAAAGGAGGCACGAAAATGTTAAAGAAAATAAGACTGTAAAAACAGAATAGGACAAATGGAAAATAAAGTACAAAGAAATAATAATTCACAGAATACAAAAAATTATTTTTTTAAATTGACATACTTTTATTTAAAAGTTTGATTCTTATAGTTTCCACATTTAGATAAAACAAACTCTTCCTGAATAGTTGTTAATTGCCTAATAATATTTTTCTTTCTAATCTAAAGTAAACTTTGCAATTGAAAAATAAGGAAAACCCAATTAGTATACTAATGGCATTTTTTGGTTTTATGTAGGAAAGTGAACAAGGCCTAGTGGATAGTCTCATCTGGCATACACAACTCCTCTTCCTTAAAATCTGTGACCTCTGTCTTCTTCAGGTATGGTATTCTTTTTTATATTTATTTTTATTAAAGATATGATGTGAATTTTACAATCCCCCCCATCTTACTTCCCCAAGCCCCCCCATGTAAAAAAATCTGTCAGTCTTTACATTGTTTCCATGTAGTACCTTGATCCAAATTGGGTGTAATGAGAGAGAGAAATCATATTAAAGAAGAGAAAAGAAGTCTAAGAGGTAACAAGATCAGCCAATAAGATATCTGTTCTTTTCTAAATTAAAGGGAATAGTCTTTTACCTTTCTTCAAACTCCACAGCTCCTTAGCTGGGTACAGATGGCACTCTCCTTTGCAGACAGCCCAAAATTGTTCCCGATTACTGCACTGATGGAAAGAGCAAGTCCTTCAAGGTTGATCATCACTTCCATGTTGCTGTTAGGGTATACAGTGTTTTTCTGGTTCTGCTCATCTCACTCAGCATCAGTTCATGCAAATCCCTCCAGGCTTCCCTGAAATTGCATCCCTCCTGGGTTCTAATAGAACAATAATGTTCCATGATGCATACACCACAGTTTGCTAAGCCATTCCCCAATTGAAGGACATTTACTTGATTTCCTATTCTTTGCCACTACAAACAGGGCTGCTATAAATATTTTTGTAGAAGTGATGTTTTTACCCTTTTTCGTCATCTCTTCAGGATATAGACCCAGTAGTGGTATTGCTGGGTCAAAGGGTACTCACATTTTTGTTGCCCTTTGGGCATAGTTCCAAATAACTCTCCAGAAGTGTTGGATGAGTTCACAGCTCCACCAACCATGTAATGGTGTCCCAGATTTCCCACAACCCTTCCAACATTGATCAATATCCTTTCTGGTCATATTGGCAAATCTGAGAGGTGTGAGGTGGTACCTCAGGGATGCTTTAATTTGTATTTCTCTAATAATTAATGATTTAGAGCATTTTTCATATGACTATGGATAGCTTTGATCTCCTCATCTGTAATTTTCCTTTGTATATCCTTTGACCATTTGTCAATTGGGGAATGTCTTTTTGTCTTAAAAATATGACTCAGTTCTCTGTATATTTTCGAAATGAATCCATTGTCAGAATTATTAGTTGTAAAGATTGTTGCCCAATTTACTACATTTCTTTTGATCTTGGTTACAGTGGTTTTATCTGTGCAAAAGCTTTTTATTTAATGTAATCAAAATCATCTAATTGGTTTTTGGTGATGTTCTCCAACTCTTCCTTAGTCATCAACTGCTCCCCTTTCCATAGATCTGAAAGGTAAACTAGTCCTTGATCTTCTAATTTGCTTATAGTACAGTTTTTTATGTGTAAGCCTTGTAACCATTTGGATCTTATCTTGGAAAAGGGTGTGTGGTGTTGGTCTAATCTAAGTTTCTTCCATACTAACTTCCAATTATCCCAGCAGTTTTTATCAAAGAGGGAGTTTTTATCCCATTGGCTGGACTCTTTGGGTTTGTCAAACCAGCATATTACTATAATCATTTCCTGCCTTTACACATAGTCTATTCCACTGGTCCACCACTCTATTTCTTAGCCAATACCAAACAGTTTTGATGACTGATGCTTTATAATATAATTTTAGATCAGGTAGTGCTAAGCCACCTTCTTTTGCACTTTTTTTCCATTAAGCTCCTGGCAATTCTTGACTTTTTATTTCTCTATATGAATTTACTTACAATTTTTTCTAACTCATTAATTTTTTTGTAATTTAGATTGGTAGGGCACTAAACAGATAGTATAGTTTTGGTAGAATTGTCATTTTTATTATATTAGCTCTACCTATCCATGAACAGTTGATATTTGCCCAGTTGTTTAAATCTGATTTAATTTGTGTAAGAAGTGTTTAATAATTGTTTTCAAAAAGATTCTGAGTCTGTCTTGGCAAATAGCCTCCCCACTATTTTATATTATCTGAGGTTACTTTGAAT
Source organism: Macrotis lagotis (assembly GCF_037893015.1). Classification (NCBI taxonomy): domain Eukaryota; kingdom Metazoa; phylum Chordata; class Mammalia; order Peramelemorphia; family Peramelidae; genus Macrotis; species Macrotis lagotis. The sequence goes on from NC_133665.1 coordinate 77,690,383, forward strand.
GGGAGTTCTCTTTCTAGATCTTCCTGCTATATCTTCCTAGACATATATAGAAACGTTGAGGATGAGGGTTTATTTTATAACCTGCAACTTCGCTAAAATTGCTAATTGATTCCAGTAGTTTTTTGGATGATTTCTTGGGATTCTCTAGGCAGACCATCATGTCATCTGCAAAGAGTGAGAGTTTTGTCTCTTCCTAACTAATTCTAATTTCTTCAATTTCTTTTACTTCTCTAATTGCTGATGCTAACATTTCTAATGCAATATTGAATAGTAGTGGTGTTAATTGGCACCCTTTTTTCATCCCTGGTCTAATTGGGAATGCCTCTAGCCTCTCCCCATTGAGTATAATGCTTGTTGATGGTTTCAGATAGATACTGCTAATTATTTTAGGAACAGTCCATTTATTCCTACACTCTCTAGTGTTTTTAGTAGGAATGGATGCTGTGTTTTGTCAAAAGCTCTTTCAGGATCTATTGGTATGATCATATGATTTCTGATAGGTTTGTTGTTGATATAATTGAATATACTAACAGTTTTCCTAATATTGAACCAACCTTGCATTCCTGGAATAAATCCTCCTTGATCATAATGTGTTATCCTAGTGCTAACTCGTTGCAATCGTTTTGCTAAGATATTATTTAAGATTTTTCATCTATATTCATCAGGAAAATAGGTCTTTAATTTTCTTTCTGTTTTAACTCTTCCTGTTTTAGGTAACAGCAGCATATTTGGCTTCACAGAAAGAGTTAGGCAGAGTTCCATCTTTCCTTATTTTTCCAAAGAGTTTATATAGGATTGGAACCAATTGTTCCGTAAATCTTTGGTAGAATTCACTTGTGAATCCATCTGGCCCTGGAGATTTTTTTTAGGGAGTTCAATGATGGCTTCTTGACTTTCTTTTTCTGAGATAGGGTTGTTTAGTTATTTAATTTCTTCTTCATTTAACCTGGGCAACTTATTTATTTGTAAATATTCATCCATTTCACTTAGATTATCAAATATATTGGCCTAGAGTTATGCAAAATAATTTCAAATTATTACTTTAATTTACTCCTCATTGGTGTTGAGTTCACCTGTTTCACTTATGATACTAGCAATTTAGTTTTCTTCTTTCATTTTTTTAATCAAATTGACCAGTGGCTTATCAATTTTATTGGTTTTCTTCTTTCTATTTTTTAATCAAATTGACCAGAATTTTATCAATTTCATTGGTTTTTTCATAATATCAACTTTGAATTTATTTATTGATTCAATAGATTTTTGCTTTCAATTTTATTAATTTCTCCTTTAACTTTTAGAATTTATAATTTTGTATTTAATTGGGGATTTTTGATTTTTTCTTTCTCTAATTCTTTTAGTTGCATGTTTTGTTCTTTGATTTCCTCTTTCTCCAATTTATTCATGCTATCATTCAAAGCTATAATATATCCCCTGAGAGTTGTTTTGAACGAATCCTATTGGTTTTGGTTTGTTGTTTCATTATTATCATTATCTAGGATAAAATGGTTAATTCTTACTATAATTTGTTTTTTGGTCCACTCATTTTTTAAAATGAGACTATTCAGTTTCCAATTTGTTCTCCATCTGTATCTCCTTGGCCCAATATTGCATACAACTTCTATTGCATTGTGATGTGAGAAAGTTTTATTCACTATTTCTACCTTTAAGCAGTTGATCATTAGGTTTTTATGTCCTAGTACATGGTCAATTTTTGTATAAGTTCAATGTACGGCAGAGAAAAAGGTATATTCCTTTCTATTTCACTTCAGTTTTCTCCATAAGTCTATCATATCTCATTTTTCTACCAATGTATTTGCCTCCTTAACTTCTTGCTTGCTTATTTTATGATTTAATTTATCTAGATCTGATAGAGGGAGGTTGAGGTCTCCCACTAGTAGAGTTTTGCTGTCTATTTCTTCCTGTAGTTCTTTCAGCTTTTCCTCTAAGAATTTGGATGCTGTCCCACTGGGTGCACATATATTTAGTATTGAAATAACTTTATTGTCTATAGTACCTTTTAGGAGGATAAAGTTTCCTTCCTTATTGCTTTTAACACTATCTATTTTTGCTGCTGCTTTTTCTGAGATAAGGATTGCTACCCCAGCTTTTTTACTTATGCTGAAGCAAAATATATTTTGCTCCAACCTTTTACCTTTTCTCTATATGTATCTCTCTGCTTCAAATGAGATTCTTGTAAGCAGCATTTTGTAGGATTCTGGATTTTAATCCACTCTGCTATTTGCTTATGTTTTAAGGGAGAGTTCTTCCCATTCACATACAAATTATGATTACTAATTCTTTATTGCCCTCTTTGCCTTCTTTGCTCTGTTTGTATTTTCCCCCTTCCCCCCCCATCCATACTCCAGAGTATTTTGGTTCTAAATACCACCCCTTTCAGTGTGTTTGCCCTCCTATATCACCCCTCCCATTTCTTTCCCCCTTCCCCTTTCCCTTTTTCCCTTTTCGCTTCCCTTCCTTTTATTATTTCTCCTTTCCCCCCCACTCTCCTTCCCTTTCTTCATCCCCCTCCCATTTTTCCCTTTTATACTTGAAAGGTTAGATGCTTTATAAGTTAACTGAGTATGTGTAGGTTGACTTTAAGACAAGTCTGATGAGAAGAAGAGTCAGGTGTTTCTCATCTGCTCCCTTCTTTCCATCTATTACCATAAAGTTTTTGTACCTCTTAGTGTAATGAGATTTACCCCATTCAACACCCACCCTCCTCCCATCTGTTTCCTATCCCCCTTTTTTATGAGGAACTGTTCTATCTGAGTCATAGAGAATTCTGAGTGTCTGTCACTTCTAGTTAAGTGTATTCTATCTAATAGAGTTAAAAATTTTGAGAGTTATTAAAGTCTTTAACCCCCCCCCCCAAGTTGGGTTAGAGCCAGTTACATCCCTTTATATAGCAGTCTCATGGATAGATCATGAATGTCCATCATTTCTGGTTAGGTATATTCTCTCTGTTAGAGTTACAATTCTCAAGATTTATGAGAATCTTTTTCTGCATGCTAAGATATAGCCTATTTCAACTTAGTGGTTAGCATTTTTTTTCCTTTTACTGCCCCCTTTTTTTCTCTTTTTTACCTTTTCGTGAGTCTCTGGAACCTCCTGTTTGATGTGTAAATTTTCTATTTAGCTCTGACCTTTCATCAGGAATTTTTGGAATTCTTCCATTTTGTTAAATGTCCATCTTTTTCCCTGGAAGAGAAGGCTCAGCTTTGTTGGATAGTAGATTCTTGGCTGCATTCCAATCTCCTTTGCTCTTCAAAATATCTCATTCCAGGCCCTTCGATCCCTTAATGTTGATGCAGCCAGGTCCTGTGCGATCATCACTGTGGCTCCTTGATATTTAAATTATTTCTTTCTGGCTGCTTGCAGGATTATCTTTTTTATCTGATAGTTTTGGAACATTCCTTGGTGTTTTCATTTTAGGATCTTTTTCTGGAGGGCATCAATATATTCTTTCAATAACTACTTTGCCCTCAGATTCCATATCAGGGCAGTTTTCCATCATTACATCCTATAATATTAAGTCCAGGCTTTTTTTTTCTCTTCAATGTTTTCAGGAAGTCCTACAATTCTCAGGTTGCCCTTCCTTGATCTATTCTCAAGGTCAGTGGTTTAGTTGATGAGGTGTTTTACATTTTCTTCTATTTTTTGATTTTGTTTAACTGGCTCTTGCTGTCTCATGGAGTCATTAGTTTCTGCAGACTCCATTCTTTTTTTGGGGGGAGGAGTTTTTCTTCATTAACCTTTTGCAACTCCTTTTCCAATTGGTCAATTCTACTTTGGAAAGAGCTTTGCATTTGACCAATTGAGGTTTTGAGAGAATTATTTTCTTTTTGCTTTTGCCCAATTGAGGATCTGAGAGAATTATTCTGCTTTTGTATTTGTCCAATTGTACTTTCTAAGGATTTGTTTTCGTGTTGCAACGTATTATTTGTCTTTCCCAAATTTTCCAGTTGATTTTTAAGCTCCTTCCTTATTTCTTCCAGGAAGTCTTTCTGTGCTGAAGACCAGATCATATTCTCCTCAGAGGTTATAGATCTTTCTGAGTTAGGGTCTTTCCCTTCCAAAAATTTCTTCTATAAATCCGCCTTTCCGCTGACCTTTCTTCATTTTGCTAAGACCTTGAGTTGGGGAGCCGCTGGTTAAGAGGGGCTTGGGATAACTAAATGTTTTACTCACTGAGTGCAATTTCTCTGGCTGGCCAATAGTAGGTGCTGATTGCTTTCTCTGGAGTGTCTGCAACCTTGATTGAGGCCTCTTCCCTTTGCTTGAAAGCAGGAGTTGGATATATTGAATTCATTTTCCTTCAATCAGTGGTGCTCTTTACCCTGGCCTGAGGTCATTCACCAGCTGGGCTGGTTCTTCTGCTCAAACACCTGGGCCTGAGGCAGAAGTAGTCTGCATTTGTTTTTTCTGGGAAGAGGTCTCAGCTGTAATGGAGGCATGGACTCTGAGTTTCTCAGACCAGAGGAGCCCAGGGATGTTGTCTGCAGCTCTCCTGCACTGGAATTCTCCCTCCAGCCCTGTCTGCAAGCTCCAGAGGGACAGCAGCAGCACCAGTGCCTCTGCTACCTAGTTGCCTCAAGCCCCTACTATCTAGCCCTACTGCTGATCCAGCTGGTCCCACTCTTGGGCCCTCAGACTCCCAGCTCCAATTCACCTGCTAATCTGGCTGATCCAGGGCTGATCCTTCCTCTGAGCCCAGACTCACCTGCCCGAATTCGGCCATTGCTGCTAGAGGAGACAAATCCTGAGATAGATGTTCTTTCTCCTGGCTTTTCTTTCTGTATTTTGTACATCAGCTTTCTTTTAAGAGTTTTATTTCATTTGATAGATGGCAAACAGTCAGGAGACTTTAGAACTGTACCTGTCTTCTCTCCGCCATCTTGACCTGAAGTCTGAACAAATTCTTAAAAAGTAGAATAGATGAAATGAAAAATGAGAACAATTCCTTTTAAAGTAATGTTTATCAACTAGAAGGGAAAACTAACAAAAAAGTAAATTTAATGAACTAGAAAAGAAATACAAATGGAATCTAAAAAAAAAAAACCATAAAAATTAGAATTGGACAAATGTAAACTAATTAATCAATGAGAAACTATATTTCCAATAAAAAAAAAACAGAAAGTTGAGAAAATGGAAGAAAATGTAAAGAACATCTTAGGAAAAATAACCTAGAATATAGAAAAAGGGCGAGATAAGCTTTAAATAAATCATGTCTTTGAAAGCTATGAAACTGAACAATAGCTTTCAGGGAATTATTTTGGAAAACTAGCCTATTATCCTAGGATAAGAAGATAAAAATAGTTCTTGAAAGAATCCAACAATCACCCCTAGAAAGAGATCCCCAAAGAAACACTCTAAAGAATATTGTGGAAAAATTTCAGAATTCTCAGTTAAAGGAGAAAATACTACAGGGAATCAAAAGGAAGCAATTTAATTATCAGGGAGTCTCAGTTAGGATTGCATAGGGCAGTTTAGCTTCAATATTAAAACATTAGAGGGCCTGCAATATGTTATTACAGAGGGAAAAACAAAAAAGCTTAGATTACAACCAAGAATCAACTACACTACAAAATTCAGGGCATTTTTCCATGGGAAAATACGGATTTTCAGTGAAATAGAGAACATTCAAACTTAGATGATAAAAGACCAAAATTGAACAGAAAATTTGATTTTTAAACACAAGATTCAAAAGATATGTAAAAAGGAAAACAGACAGGAAAAAAAGTCAAACAATAGGACTAAACTGTCAATATTCCTAAATGAGACGACAATATTTATGTGTTGAGATTTGTATTTCTCTTAGTTGAAAGCAACTAGACTTCTGGGCCAAAATGGTGTAGAGAGGCCAGGCCCCATGCTAAGGTCTCCTGATATTCTCTCATATATAGTAAGAAACAAACCTATTAATGGAAATCCCATCAAAAAAACCCAGAAGAGTAGCTTGGAGAAAAACACTTAGCTCAAGGTCTGTCTTCAGGTATTGTTGGTGTACAGAATACAGAGAGACAGCCAGTGGGGATGGGATGGGAGCCAGACTAGCTTAAGGTCATCCCCTGGATTTTGTTGTGAGGAACAAACAAAAAGTCAAGGCCTGGCAGTGGGACTGAAGTCTGGGACCTACCTAAAGAGCTGGAGGCAAACTTCCAATGTCTAGAAACTGGTCAGTTGGAGATGTTATATGCAGTGAGCAAATCATCTAGCACCCCCTACTGGCTGGCCCACGTGGAGTTATTAAACCCAATGAGTACAGACTCTAGGGATCACAATACCAAACCGCTGTGAACCAGCCCCTCCCTCAACACAAGAGCTTATGAAAATGAAGAATGTCCAGCGAAGGGGGGGGAGATCCATAGAAAAATTCATTAAAAGAAAAGAACCTAACTCAAAGACACATAGAACTTCTGAGGAGAATATGATTTGGTCTCCAGCACAGGAAAGACTTCCATGAAGAAATCAAGTAGGAGTTTAAAAATCAATTGGAAAATTTGGAAAAAGAAACTCAAGGGAAGAATAACACCTTGCAACAAGAAAACAAATACTTGGAAAATAAAATTGGATAAATTCATAAAGAAAATAATTCAAAACCTCAATTGGTTGAATATAAAACTCAAAAATATAATTGACCAATTGGAAAAGGAGTTACCAAAGGTAACTTCCTTTTAGGGAAGAAAATTCTTCCCTAAAAAAAGAATGGAGTCTGTGGAAATCAATGACTGCATGAGACAACAAGAATCTATTAAACAAATCAAAAATTGAAAAATAGAAGAAAATGTAAAATAACTCAGCAATAAAACCACTGAATTCAAGAAGAGATTGAGAAGAGATAACCTAAAAATTATTGGTCTTCCTGTAAACATAGAATTGAAAAAAAAACTGGATTCAATATTACAGGATTTAGTGTTGGAAAACTGTTGTGATATCATGGTACCAGAGAGCAAAATAGTTAATGAAAGAATACATCGATCTCCTCCAGTAAGGGATCACAAAATGAAAACACCAAGGAATATTGTGGCCAAATTCAAGAACTGTTAGTTAAAAGAGAAAATCCTGCAAGTAGCCAGAAACAAACAATTTAGATACCAAAGAGCCACAGAAAGGATTACACAGGACCTGCCAACATCAACATTAAAGTATCAAAGTGCCTGAAATGAGATATTCCAGAAAGGTAGGGAGCTTGGAAAGTAGCCAAGCATTCATTATCCAGCAAAGTTGAGCCTTCTTTCCCAAGACAAAAGATGGACATTTAATGAAATAGGAGACTTCCAGCTTTTCCTAATGAAAAGACCAGAGCTTAATAGAAAATTTGGACTTTAAACAGAAAACTCAAGAGATACATGAAAAATTAAAATTAAAAAGGGGGGGTGAGAAAAAAAGCTGTTATAAGGTTAAATTGGCTATATCCCATCCTAGATGAAAGACTAATACCTCTATAGAATTGTAACTCCACTAGAGAGAATTTAATAAGCTAGAAGAGTTGGACACCCATGACTTATTTGTGAACCTGCTATATCCTTACCTAGGAGAAAAACTCTAATAACTCTCAATAAATGTAATTCTTGAAGAAAGAATATACTTAGCCAGAAGTGACAGACACTCAAAATCTTTCTGTGACTCAGATAGAATAATTAAAAAAAAAACAATGCCTCCTTAAAATAGGAGGACAGTGAAGAGATGGGAGGAGGAAGGATACTGAATGGGGTAAATCTTATTACATTAAGAGATACAAAGGACTTAAAGCAATTGAGGGGAAGAAAGGAGGAGGTGAGAAGTGCCTGAAACTTACTCTCATCAGATTAGTTTAAAATAAACTACATACACTCTGTTAATTTAAGAAGTTTATCTTACCATTAAAGTTTTAAAAGAGGGGAAGGGGAGGGGGTTGAAAGGGGGTAGCAACAGAAGGAAAGGAAGGAAGAAGGGGGGAAAATGAAGGGAATGGGGTTGGATAGAGAAGGGCAAACACACTAAAGGTGGTGGTATTCAGAAACAAAATACTGGCTAATATGGATAAAGGGAAAAATGTGGAAATATACAAACAGAGGGAAGAGAACATGGGCTGCAATAAAGAGTTAGTAATTATAATGTTGACTGTGAATGGTATGAACTATCCCTTAAAATGTAAGTGAATAGCAGAGTAGATTAAAAATAAGAATTCTGGGGTGGCTAGGTGGCATGGTGGATAGAGCACCAGTCCTGGAGTCAGTAGTATCTGAGTTCAAATCCAGCCACAGACACTTAATACTTACCTAGCTGTGTGGCCCTATTTATTTACATATAATACACTGCCTTTTCATTAGCTCTTCCTTTAAGTCCAAATACCCTCCTTTTCCTCAGAATGTATCTGATTAACTTTTATTGTTGAGAAAGGATTTCAGCTATGTTGCACACTCTTCCATTCTCTCTACACAGTCCTCTTTTATGATAAAAGGAAGAATGCCTTCTAAACCCAGGATTATTTGACTTCTTTGAGCACAACCATTGGGACTGGGAAAACCAACACACCAAATACTGCCGGCATTTTTCTTTCACATCTACAAGCTAGTAGCTATTCAGATGAGTAGTCAAGCAGAGAGATTAAAAACCACTGGTTTGTGGTTTTTAATATGGTACAAAGCTTTACCCCAAGATGGCCAGATATATTTTTTGGTCAGTTGAAGTCTTATACATTATGATGTAAGTGAGTACAATTAAACTCTATGAAATTTATAATTATGATTATGATTTTTCAATGGTGAAGACTGAGACAGAGAGTGAAATAATACCATATCCTTTACTTTCCATTTGTTTAAGTCTGATGTTGATATAGGATATCCTAATCATTATGATTGCCTTGTCTTACTAAGTCAAATTGAACACAAAAGATTGTAAGCAGGGAAGAGGGAAGCAAAAAAGGAGAGAATCAAGCAGAAGAAGAATAATTTTAAGATTTGTCAAACCTTTGTTATCTCCTTGCATATGAGAACTATGTGCCATTTTTATCCATCTCAGGACGGGACCTTGCTGTCAGTGTAATGCAGTGGAACCTGAAATAATTGCTAGCAATAGAAAAATGTTCCGTCTTTTTGGAAAAGAAACTTAAAGGGAACAAAATCAATAAATTTGCACTTAAGAGTGGCTAGGTGCACAGTGAATAGATCACAGGCCCTGGAGTCAGGAGTTCAAATATGGCCTCAGACAATTAATAATTTCTGAGCTGTGTGGACTTTGGGCAAGCCCCTTAACCCCATTGCCTTGTAAAAAAAAAAATTAAATAAAGAAATAAATGAATGAATGAAAGAATGAATGAACGAATAAATAAATAAATAAATAGATAGATAGATAAATAAATAAATAAATAAGAAGTTTGCATTTGCCAAGTAGCAGAGTATGTGCTCATCAGAGGCTAGGAAATGGATGGAATTTACATTCTATAATGTGTAGTCCCTGCCCTTAAGAAGTTTATGATATAGTTGGTGATATATATGAAACATTAGAAATAAATAGAAGTTGGAAACAAAAGATAGTAGGTCAGTCCTAGGTTTTAAAAAAAATTAAGAAGGATGTTTGACTATAATGCATTGTCTGCTCTAAGTCTCCTACTTAATATAATTCTATATAAAAATGGTATTTTTTATAGTAGAGACAAAATTTATTTATCCAAGTATTAAGAGGAGAATGAAAATATCAAGAACTAGAGCAGATATGAAAGTTTTTGTGGAGGTAGAATGTTGTAAATGATGTTATAACTTCCAGATTTTGAAACTGAATAATGAGGAATATGAGAAATTCTTGTGCAAGAGGGTGGTTGAAAGGGAAGACAAGCATAGAATGCAAAATAAATGGAACAATTTTAAGTTATCACCTGTTGAATTAGTAATGCAAGCAAGACTTCCAAGTAGAATTAGGAGGCAGTTGGGAATTGAAGCTATAGATTTAAAAATTTTCAGAAGGGTTGAAGCCAAACACTTCATTATAAAAATTTGGCCAAGTTTTTCTGACCTGGAGGTGATCAATCTTCAAATAAATTTTGAAATCACTTAAGATTTCACTTTACTCATCTTTTGAATGAGGCTCTCTGTTTTAACTTGCAGCTTAAGGTGGAGGGGGTTCCTAGAAACATCTACAAAGTTGCTGCAAATGAAGTCTTTCTATCTGTAATAGCCTCTGTTAGCAGCAGGGCTATTTCATCAGTGATTTATGTCAACATTGAACCTCAACTTCTGTGGAGTTCAGTGGTTAGTGCAAAACAAACAAACAAACAAAAAAACAAAAACAAAACACCAAAACTACTGGTTTCAGAAAGCAGTGCCAGCTACATTATCTTCTTCTTTTCTTGCATTTTATTCCTGCAACTTACTTTATTAAAGAGAAGATGCCTAATAAATACTCTGGGATCTTGCAAACATTATTATTAGGAACTGAATTTTAGAATGCATAAATACATAACAGGATAGTGAGAGCTGTCAAAAACAGGAAACAAAAGATAGTAGGTTAGAACTAGACTTTTCAAAAAAATAAAGGAAATTTGTCCTAATTAGAACTCTCAGTTCCAATTTTCACACTTGGTTACTTAACAAAGCAGCAAGGCTTATAAATAACATAAATTAGTCATAAGTAACACTCCAAGGATTTTGTATTATAGGCCAATGAAACATTTCCTTCTTTCATGAGTAGGAGTGGAAACTTATCAGACAAATACCTGAATTAGGGGGGTGCTGAAAAATGTTTAATTATTCAGTTCCCAGAGAGGAAAAAACAACAAATTCTTTCATAGCACTTTTAAATTCATTCTCTATTATGAGCATTTTTTATTCATCACCTTCTTTTATTTAGATAATTATCATAACAGTAAGTGAAACTTTGATTTTCAGTAATTATTGATTTCCTTTTTAAAGGAAATTTTAGCAAATTTTAGGAAATTTTATTTGAGTCTCAAATAAGGATATATTTCAAATAAGCATTGTGTGCCATATCCAATGCCAGTTCAAAAGTCTAAGTTTCACTCCCACAAAATTTCCATTTATTTGTTCTGTCTGTAACTGTCTGCATAATTAATAAGAACTGATACAAATGTTCAATATTCCATCATTTAAAACCAAGCAACAAGTATCACAAAATAATTATGACCTTAAAACAAATTTCCCAGAACAAAATGTAATACAAGATTAAAATTCTGCAATATTAACGTTCTTTTAGATAATTAGCAAAATATTTTTCTAAAATGTTAAACAGTGAAATACCAAACTAATTTTGTAGAGGACATACAAATGAGTCAAAATATACAATTCATTGTCTCTTGGATGGCAAAAAGGAAATTTCTGTCACATTTCGCAGTACTAGAAAGCAATTCAGTCAAGACCTCTGACTCATGAAGCACTCAGTGAGAAAATGTTTACAGCCCCACATTTGATTAAGTGGCCAGTTTTGTCTGAAGTCTTCAGAAAGAGATTTTAAATGTATTTCAGTGTGTACAAAATAAAACTCATTTTGTGACATCACAAATAATATTGTCTTTTAATTTACTGCTCCTAGCTCAAAGCTATGTATTTGAGAATAATGCTTTGTTTAGTACATGGTAATTTGTCACGTTGAAAGTGTCCCCCGCTTTAAATTGTCTCTTTATTTCAGTCTGACATTTACTTTACTATGTTAAAAAAAAATTAACCCTACAATTTGTTTCACGGATCAAGTAAAATTGAAAATCTAAATGGAGAACACATATTTAAAATATATTTTGACTTGAAAAACACAAAAAATACATAAATAATCTTTCTATAAGTTTATCACCACAAAATTCTTAAATGCACACTTGGAATACTATCACTTTACCATGGAAAAATCTGAGAATTCAGTGAGAATGCTCAACAAATATCCTACTGTCACTAAAACAATCAAGACTCTTCTGAATTCAAACCATATTCCTAGCAAGTATAGTTTATACTTATCAGTCTCTTCCTTCATGTTAATTATTCCATTCTCCCTTCCCATTGATTAGCAAAAATGACAACATATACAAGTGAAACAATATTTACCATTTAATAAAATAATTTGTTAAAAATTCCTTGCACTAAAGAAAATAACATTTTTTGCTTGTTTGTGTTATTAGCAGTGCACTGTCTAAATTCTTTGATGTTTAGAATAGAGTGATGGCTGTTTGCATTTAAGACCTTTTCATGACTCAGTTGCATTTCATCTTATCTACACCTTCTTTAGACTCAGAACCTGATGAGCTCTTTTCTTTCTCTTTGTCAATTGATTTTTAAGTTCTCTTCAATAAATTTCCTGAAGATTAAAAACTATGTGGAGATCCACTTCTTCCTTTGTTTTTTCTTCTCATCTTCAATTATCACTTTTTCTTTTTTGATCTCTCGAATAGTTTCTTCATGAGAAATATAATTTTTCTGTGATTTACATAATCCAAGAATCTCAGAATCATGTTGACCACTTGACATTCCAACTGAACTGAGTCAGCCTGTTTGGTTCATTACAATAGATTTTTCTGCTGCAGACCATATTCATCAATGCTTCCATATCATACGTGGTATTTAAATGGTCTCAATAAATTTGGAGGTGACTTTCCTATGTTCTGACTGAACTTCTCCCTGATGTGGATCATGTGAAAGCATTAGTCCTCACTGAAGGTCTCATGACCCAGCATATAATGGAAGATGCATACTTCCACTTTGAGGCTCCACATCATGAATTCATTGCATATGCCTGGTATAGATTTGATGGGGCCATTTACATTGATATCATCAGGGCATGGGCCATAATGATAGACTCTGCCAACCTACCTGGTATTTCTTGATTTCTAAAGACTGGATGTTCACACTGAAATTTTAATTCTTAGCTCACTCGAGTTCATGTTTGAACTGGTTATAACACACCCTCGTCTGAAACTCTCTTGTTATAATGAATTAGTAAAAGAGCTATGGGATGATCTAAGTATTTTCCAGAGGTTCTGTATTTCTTTGACATCAATTTATTGAAATGCCAATTAGTTATCAGGCCAGTTGGCAGCAGTTGAACAAATAGTAAAAAATTGTCAATGATTGACCTGATTTTGATTGACAACTCAGACAGACAGTGATAAAGGTATAATGGAGAAAGAGTCAATAGTTATTAATGAGGTTCCATGAATTCAAATTTTCAGGATACACTATTTCTATTTTAAGAATAAATCTCCATAATTAAAATGTCATGCTTTAATTATTTTAACATATTATTTGTCTAGAAATAGATGGTTATCCACCATTTGTATTTCAATACTACAATGGATGATTCATTTCTTTGAGGAATGAATGATATGAGCACTGTTGAAAGTATAATTCTTACACTTTTCCTCATGTCCCCCACCCTCTCCTCTTCTCTACTTTTTTTTTTGTTTCTTCCTTGGCATAGTCTTTGTTAGAGGCAAAGAATAAGAGGAAAGCATAGAGGCAGAGAGAAAATGAGAGATGACATTTGGATTTGTCCCCAAAGTTCTGTCATGGAACATTTTATGCCTTTATACCCTTTATGTGAATTATTCATCTCCCACGGGTTCAGTTATCATCGCAACACAATGAGTTTCCAAATCTATATTCTTAGTTATAATTTTAGTTGTAATTTCTCTAAACTTAGTTGTAATTTCTTTAAACTCCTGCAATTCTTTGCAATTCTGATTACAAATCCCTGCAATATTGACTCCTGAACAGACCAAAAGACTCCCAAACAGCATATTCAATGTTGAATTCATATATTCCCCCAAATCTGCTCATGCTTCAAAATTTTCCATTTCTATTGAGGACAACAATCTTTCCTATATTCTCATTCATAACATGGTACATTCTTGACTCTTCGTTTCATCTAATCACTAAATCCAATGGTTTTTCAAGTCTTTCTAATTTTATCTCCATAATACCTCTTATAACTTCTCTCAATTTTTGCTGTCATCACTATAATTTGATCACCAATGGCTTATTCCCTGAACAATGGAAATACCTTTATAAAATAGTGATGCTTCTTATAGATTATTCCTTCTATAGGAATAGCTCATGCTTGCAATCTATTCTCTACTTACCTCTACCTTATAGAATCCCTACCTTTCTTCAAAGCTCATGTGCCATTTCATATTTCTTCCTTATCAATTGCTACCCCTCTCTCATGCAAAATTACTTTCAATCTGATTTTAATTTGCATTTATATTTTGTGGGCATGTTATCCACTTCCAACAAAACATAAGTTCCTTGAGATCAGAAACTGTTTCATTTTTATATTTATATCCTCCAAACTGAGCAGAATCACTTTTACAAAAGAAGGAAGGAGAGAGAGAGAGCCAGGGAGGGAGGGAGGGAGGGAGAGAGAGAGAGAGAGAGAGAGAGAGAGAGGAAAAGAAAGAACGTTATTAAAATATTCTTCCCTATCAAGAACAATTTTGGGCTGTCTGCAAATGAGAGTACTATCTGTATCCAGATAAAGAGCCATGGAGTTTGAACAAAGTTCAATTACTATTCCCTTTAATTTAGAAAAAAAAAACAGATATCCTATTGTCAGATCTTGTTTTTTTATTGCTTAAGTATATGATTTCTCTCTCATAACACTCAATTTGGATCAATGTGCAACATGGAAACAAAGTAAAGACTGACAGATTGCTTTCAGTGGGGGTGGGGGAGGGGAGTAAGATGGGGAAAATTGTAAAACTCAAATAATATCTTTAATAAAAATAAATTAAAATGGAAAAAAATTAAGAGCTATATCAGCTAAGTGACTAATCTGTGCACCCACTGATCCACTGATCCTACTAGATCTACACTCCAATGAGATCAAATTTGGAGGGTAAGAGTCCATATGGACAAAGAAACTTATATACCTTGTATTACCCCAAACCTATAAACAAAGTGAGGACCCATCAGTTAGGGAAAGATTGAACAAATTTTGACATATAAATGTAATGGAATACATAATTTGACTGGAATGTAAAATGAATGGCAAATGATACCCATATTTCCCTGAAAATTAGACTGGATCTTATATTAATTTTTGTCCAAAAATGCATTATGGCTTATTTTCAATGGATGTTTTATTTTTATTCAAGCACAGAAATCTACATTCTTTTAAATACAGTTGTGTCTTCTTCTTCTGGAACATCATTAAAACCTTCCAAACCCTAAAAAATAAATAACCCCACTAGGCAGAAGAGGAAGGAAGCCAGAGGGAGGCTTTTAGCCATAGTGGAACCCAGGTTCACTTGGTTAGACAGTAGCATAGGTCCCAATCAGGAAGCAAGCCAGCAGGGAGGGTCCCAACCAAATAATGTCTGATCCCTGGGAAAACTGCATAGGTAGAGCCTGGACATAAGGAGGAGCAAACCTCTGCATAGGCAACTGCCTGGGCTGCAAAGACAACATATTGGCCAGCAATAAATCAGGGATCAGACCTTAGTCCCTACACAAAAAACTCATGTCTATACTTACTATCCCACAGGAACAGAGCTCAACAATCAAAATAAGCAAAAATCTAAAAAAAACACTAATCTTTGAAAGTGACCATGCAGATACAGATGATAAAAATATTATGTTAGAAGAAGAAAGCAGTAACAAATTACCTACATGGAAAGTCTCAAAGAAGTCTATGAATTGGACTGAAATCCAAAAATCTTATAAAAGATCTTAAAAAGGAATTTAAAAGCTAAAGATTACAGGAAAAAAAATAAAAAATGAAATGAAACACCTGCAGGACAGTTATGAAAAACTGAGCAAAGAAATCGACTCTTTTAAAAGAAAAAATAACTAACTGGAAAAAGAAGCAACTTTTCAAAAATTAAAATTGACAAACTGGAAAACGAATGCAACTCATTTAAAATTCAAATTGACTGACTGGAAAGGGAATGCAACTGAACAACTGGAAAAGAAAATACAAAAGCTAAAAGAAGAAAATAATATCATAAAAATTAGCATTGGATAAATAGGAATTAATGAATCTATGATACCAAGACTCCCTCAAACAGAATCAAAAGACTGAAAGAATTGAAGAAAATATAAAGTACATTTTAAGAAAAAATAAATGATATGCAAAATAGGTTCAGAAGAGATAAATCATGAATTATTGTTCTGTCAGGAAAACCTAGACCAAACAAAAAGCCTGGGAAATATTTTTCCGGATATTATCAAGGAAGAATGTCCCAATATACTAGATCAAGAAGACAAAATCGTCCTTTAAAAGAATACACAGAGCATTTCCTAAATGAGATCCAGGATAAAAACTCCAAGAATTATCATAGCCAAATTCTAGAATTCTCAAATAAAGGAGAAAACACAGCAAGTAGCCAAAAAGAAGCAATTTAAATAAAAAGGAACCACAATAAGAATTACATAGGACTGAAGGGTCTGGAATATAATGTAGCAGAGGGCAAAGGACCTTGGAGTACAACCAAGAATTTACTACCCTGCAAAATTCAACTTATTCTGTCAGGGGAAAACATACACTGTAATAGAAGACTTCCAAAATTTCCTGATAAATAGTTCAGAACTAAAGAGAAAATTCATTCCCTACAGACTCAAGAGATGCATACAAAGATAAACAGAAAGGGGAAAAGGAAAACAATTTTTAGTCAAGAACATTAAATTGCATACAACTTGGGAAACTAGGTGACACAGTGGATAGTGCACCAACCTGATACGGTTCAAATATGGTCTCAGACATTTAATAACTGTGTGACCTTGTGTGAGTCTCTTAACTCCATTACCTTGCCCAAAAAACGTACAACTCTATAAGGGAAAATAACATTTATTAAGTCTTAAGAATTGTATTTCTATTCACACTGTTAAAGGGTTGAAAATAGTCGACCAGATTATACTTAGAGCATAAGGGTATGTTTTTTTTTTTTGTCCCTCATTATCAAAGAAGAGGAAAAGGAGTGTACTTGAGAGAAACTACAGTGAGTCTAACTATGGTTGATCAGATCAATATGAGCTCAGAATGTTCTACCACAGATTAGGTACAAATCATCAAGGTGAACATCTGGGGCTTTTACTCTAAACTTACGTATCTCACATTTCCTTTGAGGAACTATAATTGTGCCTTGCTAGTAGAGCTTACTTACCACTTTTTCTCAACACCCTATGCTAGGTGTCCTGCACCAGTGTATCACATGTCTTACAATCAATTCTTTTTTTTAATTTATTTTTATTCTCATTTTGTAGAAATTTTTTTTACATTAATAAAATATTCTTGTTTACAAGTAAACAAAATACCCCCCCCCAGGAATATTGATAGACTTGCTTGGGCAAAAAACATAAAGGGGAGAGAAAAAAAATTAAAATTAAAAAAATAATAGTAATAATTGTAGGTATGGCCAGGTGGTGCGATGGACGAAGCACCAGCCCTGCAGCCTCGAGCACCCGAGTCCATATCCAGCCTCCTAAACCCAACAATAACCCCGCCATGTGACATGCAAGCCACCTGATCCCTACTGCCCTGCAAAAACCAAAAAGAAGAAAAAAAAAGACACGAAATAAAATAAAATAGTAATAATAATAGGGGTGGCTGGGTGGCAAAGAGAGCATTGGCCCTTGAGCCAGGAGCACCTGGGTCCAAATCTGGCCCCAGACACCCAGAGATCATGCTACTATGTGGCCCCAGGCAGGCCACCCAGCCCCACTTGCCCGGCACCCTCCCCCAAATAATAATAACAAAAAATGTGCTTCAGTCTTTGTTCCAAGACCAACAACTCTGTGATGGGTGGATCACATTCTTTATGATAAGTCCATCACAAAAGTTACTTCCATATGTTTCCAACATTGCCATTGCTGATCACTACTCCCCCCTTTCTTATTTCTCCACTACCATATACTATATTTTCTCTCTCCTTTCACTCTGACTCTGCTGTAGCATATCTGAGTGGTGCAGCAGACAGATCCCTGGTCCTGGGGCCAAGAAGCCCTGAGCCCCCATACCACCCCTTAGGCCCAGAATCCACCTGGCCTTATGGTCCTGGGCAGGTCTTCCAATCCCAGCCCCTTGCAAGAAGTAAAAAAGAAAATGTGTTATATCTGACCACTCTCCCCCCCATGGTCCAACCTCTCCTCCTTTATTCACATCCCACACCTTCCCCCTGCTACCCCCCTTCTTACTCCAGGTATCTACACCCCATTGAGTATATTTGCTGTTTCCTCTCCTAGCCATCTCTGATGAGAGCAAAGGTTCCCTCATTCCCTCTTGCCTCCCCCTTCCATATCATTGCAATAGCTCATTGTAATAAAAAAAATCTTATTATGTGAAATATCTTGGCCTATTCCCCCTCTCCTTTTTCTTTCTCCCATTACATTTCACTTTTTTCTATTAACTCCATTTTTACATCATATTTCATCTTCCAATTCAGCTTTCTCCTGTGCTTCAACTATAAAAGCTCCCTCTACTTGCTCTATTAACTGAGAAGGTTCATATGAATGTTATCAGTATCATTTTTCTATACATGCAGTTCATCCTCATTAAGTCCCTCATATTTCTCCCCTCTCCTCCAATTTCTGTACTTCACCTGAGTCCTGTATCTGAAGATCAAACCTTCTGTTCAGTTCCGGCCATTCCAACAGGAACATTTGAAATTCCCCTGGTTCATTGAAAGTCTATCTTTTTCCCTCGAAGAGGACATTCAGCCTTGCTGGGTAATTCATTCTTGGCTGAATTCTAAGCTCTTTTGCCTTCCGGTATATTGTATTCCAAGCCCTACGAGCTTCCAATGTAGCTGCTGCTAAGTCCTGTGTGATCCTGACTGCATCTCCACGATATTTGAACTGTGTCCTTCTGGCTGCTTGTAATATTTTCTCTTTGTCTTGGGAGTTCTGGAACTTGGCTATAATATTCCTGGGGGTTGGTTTTTTGGGATCTCTTTCTTGGGGGGATCAGTGAATTCTCTCCATTTCTATTTTGCCCTCTGCTTCTAGAATATCAGGGCAATTTTCCTGTAGTAATTCTTTGAAAATGATGTCAAGGCTCTTTTCCTGATCATGACTTTCAGGTATTCCAATAATTTTTAAATGATCTTTCCTAAGTTCATTTTCCATATCAGTTGTTTTTTCAATGAGATATTTCACATTTTCTTCTAATTTTTCATTTTTTTTTTGGTTTTGAAGTATTGATTCCTGATTTCTGGTAAATTCATCAATCTTGCTGTATTCTATTCTTTGTCTGAAGGATTTGTTCTCTTCAGAGAGTTTTCTTATCTCTTTTTTCCATCTGGCCAATTTTGCTTTTTAATGCATTCTTCTCCTCAATAACTTTTTGAACTGTTTTATCCATTTGACCTAAGCTGGTTTTTAGCATGTTATTTTCTTCAGCATTTTTTTAGATTTCCTTGACTAGACTGCTGACTTCATTTTCATGTTTTTCCTGCATCTCTCTCCTTGCTTTTCCCAGTTTTTCTTCCAACTCCCTCATTTGATTTTCAAAGTCTTTTCTGAGCTCTGTCATAGCCTGAGCCCAATTTATTTCTGTGTTTTCTTGGAATCTTTAGATGCAGGAGCCTGTGCTTCCTCATCTTCAGACTGAGTATTTTGATCCTTCTTGGGCTCATTTGCAAAATATTTCTCAATAGTCTTCCTCTTTTTTCTCTGCTTGCTCATTTTCCCAGCCTGGGCCTGGTTTTAGTATGCTTCCTGAGCTTTTGGGACACTCCCATAAGGGTCTCAGTGTGAGAGGCTCTGTCCTCCCTCCTGGTCTGTAAATGACCATAAGCGTTCCCCTCTGCCACAGGGCCGAGGTGAGGGGGCCCTGTTGTTCTATGGGGGGGCCTAGACTGGGATCAGGTTGTGAATGTGGTCCGAGCCCCAGAGTCCTGTTCCAGGGGCAGAGGACAGACCTCTGCAGTCTCTCTCTCTTCAGTCCCCTCCCTCAGCTCAGTGGGCTCATGCTCTTGGGGCTCCTGCTTACTGGCCCTGCCTGCTTCAGTTCCTGGTTCTGGGCTGTGCTGGCCATTGTTGTGTGCCCTGAGGGCTGGGCTCCACTTGCTTGGCTGGCAGATGTCCCCCGCTGTTCCCCCACTTTGTACCCAGTGCTCCCCGGGGTGCAGTTCAGTAGACTCGCCCGCTGCTGTGATCCATGGCTCCCAGCTCCCTGGGGCTGCCTCCGGGAGGCTGAAGTCCTTTCGCTCTGGTGGGCCACCCCTCTGGCAGGCCACCCCTCTGACCCCGGTGAGCAGAGCCTTTCTGCTCTTTTCCAGGTTACCTTGAGTAGGAGAACTGCCTCACTGGGTCCCTATGTGGGTTCTGTCTCTCGAAAGTTTAGTTAGAGTCCTTAGGGTATGAGTTTTATCAGAGAGCTCCTTAGACTTCATCCCTTCTTATCGCAATCTTGGCTCCCTTTCACAAACAATTCTTAAGAATTTAAAGAGAGGGGTGGCTAGGTGGCATAGTGGATAAAGCACTGGCCTTGGAGTCAGGAGTACCTGGGTTCAAATCTGGTTTCAGACACTTAATAATTACCTAGCTGTGTGGCCTTGGGCAAGCCACTTAACCCCATTTGCCTTGCCAAAAACCTAAAAAAAAAAAAAACAAACTTAGAGACATTCAGAATGTCCCAGTATTTAGAGTACTTAGAGGATCTATGCATAATTAAATCAGAGGTTACTTTACTAGTTACTCAGAGGGGTATAGTACAATGGGGCAGATAATGAAAGTGTACTTCCAATAGCTGGACATAAATGAGATTAGGAAGTGACCTTATATTAATCTATATCTTACTTAACAAGAGTTTTAGTATTATGGTTTGGGTGTTAAAGGGACAATGGGGAAAGAATATACCTGATACTTTAGTTGGGGAGGGTTATAGTACCATGGTTGGAGTACTATAAAGAAAGAGGGAGAGAGTATACTTTGAGGGACTGGACATGAAAGGATCATGAAGAAATATGCTTTGCTTGAAGCTTTGTCAACAATTGGAGGGAATTGTGTGAAGATGGGATATGAATGATGAAATGATGTGGCTTTGCATGATGCTTTGGCTCAAAAGGATTGTGTGTCCATGGAGAGTATTTGAAAAGGGGGGATGAAAAATTATAATTTTTTAAATTTGATTTATTTAAGGCAATGGAGTTAAATGACTTGTCCAAAAGCACACAGCTAGGTAATTATTAAGTGTCTGTGGTCAGATTTGAATTCTGGTCCTTCTGACTCCAGAGCAGCTGCTCTATCCACTATGCCACCTAGCTGCTCCACAAAATTATAATTTGAGGTGATTCATGTCGTCTGAGAAGTGCAATTCTAATAAGACAGAAGAGGGGAGAGTACTTAATGAATCTGAGGTAATGCTGCATATCTATCCATCAATCAATCAATCATTGACAATAGTTTTTCTATCAGGTTAAATAAAAGAAGTATATTTTAACAAAGAGGATGTAAGTACAAGACAGTGTTAAAGTAATCAAAACATAAAAAGGAGGATTATACCAACAGAAGCTTAGGCATTATTGGATAAAAATAATAAAGAGAAGAGGCACAAAGAACTATTATATGAGGGAAAGAAAGGTGAGTAAATCCTATTCAGTAGATCAGGCTCAGGGTGGTAAAACATCCATTCACAATTGGTTTTAAAAAATCTGGGGGGGGAAGCGAAAGAATGGGGGAAATGGACTGAAAAAAAACAAAGTAAAAGTATAAGTGCAGATAAACTGAAAGTTCGAATTTCAAAGAGAAAGGAAACAAAACATTGGTTAGAAAGAATAAGGTGAAAAGAAAGAGAAAAGTAAAAATGGAGAAAAATAGCATAAGGAGAACTGCAGAATTAGTAATCTTAATTGTAAATATGAATGGAATTAACTTTCCCATAAAATAGGAGCAGATAGCAGAATGGATTAAAATCAGAATCTACAATATATAATTTATTAGAAATACATGTGAAACAGAGAAATTTACACAAGTTAAAGGTAAGAGACTAGAGAAAATATATTATGCTTCAGTGAAAGTAAAAATATCAGGGGTAGCACTCCTTATCTCAGACAAAGCAAAGGCAAAAATAGATCTCATTAAAAGAGATAAGGAAGGAAATTACATTTTCTTAAAAGTCAACATAGATAATGAATTTATATCACCATTAAACACCTAGTAGCATTGCATCAACATTCTTAGAAGAGGAGATGAATGAATTACAAAGAGACAAAGACAGTAAAACTATAATAGTGGGGGGAACTTGAACTCCCTCTCTCAAAACTAGATAAATCTAATCACAAAATAAACAATAAGGAAGTTTAAGAAGGTGGATAAAAGGAAATGGTGCCAAGATTGCAGACTAAAAGGCAGGGACTTGCTAGAGCTCTCTCACCCAAAACTCACTCCAAATAAATTTTAATAATGACTCTAAGTAAATTCTAGAATGGCAGAACCCTCAAAAGTACTGAGGGAAACAATTGTCTACCCTGATAATTTAGAAGATCTTCAGAAAGGGTCTTTTGCACTGGACTTAGAAAGGAACCACAGTGCAACCTGGGTTGTGCCAGAATGAACTGGTTTCAGTCATCCAGGAGTAGTCCTTAAGGCAACTGAGTCCCTAGGAGATCCTTGATCAACTAGTGGTAGACATTTCCAACCCTCAAAGTCCAAGTATTGCCAGGGACAAGTGGGAAGTCATCAGGGGAAACTGCCTGCCAGAGTGAAAGTGGAGCCCAGTCCAGAACAATCTTAAGCCCAGAACTGGCTCCTGGGGACCTGTAGCAGACCTTGAGAGACACCAGGCAGGGAGTCATTCAGTTGCTTCTTCTAGAGAGCTCAGTACATGGATGGTAAGGGAGTCATGGGAGATTACAGTAGTCTCTTCATGTTCCTGAGGCAGAATACTTTGCTTCTCTCAGAATCTGATCTGAGTCCTTCTCTGGGGCCCCAGTCTCAGGGAATGGAGAAGAGGCATAACACCTCTTACTGTCTGCAGTGGAGCAGGGACCCTCCTCATGGTTCTAAAAAAAAGCCATGGTTATAGTGATTCACATTCTGAGCACAAGCCAGGAAAGAAATCAAAGCCTCCCAAAAGGTCTTGAAGTAAGTGATTGAGAAGTTGCAGGACCCTAGGAGGTATCATTGAAAATAGGTGCAAAACTCTCAAAAACTTGGGATAGTGTGTTCTCCACCAGAGAAGCAGAGCCCCTCCTAAACTAAGAGCTAAAATTAAGTCATGAGTTGGGAAAATGAATGAACAACAAAAGAAAAAAATTCAACCATAGACCATTACTTCATTCCTGTGGAGGATCAAAATGCACACTCAGAAAGTAACAAAGTCAAACCTTCTCTATCCCAAAGCCTTCCAAGAAACATATGAATTGGTCTGAGGCAATAGAGTTTGAAAGTAAGTAAGGCAGAGTAAAAATTGGGAAGATAAATGAGAATGATGCAGGTAAAAATGTGAAAATAAAGTCAACAACTTGGTGAAGGAAATACAAAAATATACTAATGAAATAATATCTTAAAAACCAGTTTGGGTTAGAAGATAATAACAATTTTCAAAAGGCCAGTGAGGAGAAGGATGACTTACAAAACTGAAATGTCCAGATACAAAAGCTCTCTGAAGGAAATAATTCTTTCTAATGTAGAATGGAACTAAGGAAAGCTGATGACTTTGTGAGAAATAAAGAAGCAATAAAACCGAACTGAAAGAATGAAAAACTAGAAGAAAGTATGAAATATTTTACTGGAAAAAACAATTGACCTGGAAAATAGATCCAGAAGAGATAATTTAAAAGTGGACTACCTGAAACTCAAACTCATGACCAAAAAAAAAAAAAAAACAGCCAAGATGACATATTTCAAGAAATTGTCCAGTAAAACTGTTCTTATATCCTAGAAGCAGAGGGTAAAACAGAAATTGAAAGAATCTACTGGTCACCTCCTGAAAGAGATATCAAAATAAATACTGCCAGGAGTAATATAGCCATATTCCAGAATTCCCAAGTTAAGGAGAAATTATTACAAATAGTGAGAAAGAAATAATTCAAATGTAGTGCAACTACAGTCTGGATAACAAAAGATTTAGCAGCATCTACATTTAGAGTTCCTAAAGCTTGGAATGTTACTCCAGAAGAAAAAAGGGATTGGATTACAACCAAGATACAATTACCCAGAAAACTGAAAAAACTCTTTCAGGAGAAAAGATGGGCATACAATAAAATAGGTTCGACCAACTGGAAAAGGAGTTGCAAAAGGTAAATGAAGAAAATTCTTCTCTTAAAAAAAGAATGAAGTCTGTGGAAAATAATGACTTCATGAAACAACAAGAGTCTATTAAACAAAACCAAAAAATAAAAAAATAGAAGAAAATATAATACACCTCATCAGCAAAACCACTTATCTGGAAAATAGATCAAGAAGGGACAACATGAGAATTACTGCCCTTTCTGAAAACATTGAAGACAAAAAAATTCTGAACTTAATATTATAGGATTTAGTGATGGAAAATCGCCCTTATATCATGGAACCAGAGGGCACAATAGTTATTGAAACAATACATTGATCCCCCACAGAAAGAGATACTAAAATGAATCCACCAAGGAATGTTGTGGCCAAATTCAAGAATTATCAGATGAAAGAGAAAATCCTGAAAGCAGCCAGAAAGAAACAATTTAAATACAAATGAGCCAGCAGAAGGATTACATAGAACCCTGCAGAATCAACATTAAGAGAACAAAGGACCTGGAATGGAATATTCCAAAGAGCAAGGGAACTTGGAATGCAGTCAAGAATCCAATATCTGAAAAAGGTGACCCTTCACTTCCAGGGGAAAAGATGGTCATTTGACAAAATAGGAGACTTCTAAAAATTCCCGATGAAAAGACCAGAGCTAAATAGAAAATTTGGACATCAAACAGTAGGTTCAAGAGACACATGAAAAGGTTAAAAAAGGGGGAGTAAAGAGGAAAAAAAACTGCTATCAATAAGATGAAACTGGTTATATCCCAACATGGGGAAAAGATTCTCATAAGTCTTGAGAATTATAACTCAATCAGAGAGCATATACTTAGCCAGAAGTGATGGATGCTCATGATTTTCTGAAACTCAGAGAGAATTATTTAAAAACACTTCCACCTTAAAAAGTGGGACAAGAAGGAGACAGGAGGGAGGAGGGGACTGAATGCGATAAAACTCATTACATAAATAGGTACAAAATATTTATTGTAATAGAGGGGAAGAACAGAGGAGATTAGAAACACTTGAATCTTCCTCTCATCAGACATGGCTTACAGTTAACTTACACACACACACACACACTCAGATAACTTAAGAAACATTTTATCTTTCAAGTATTAGAAGGGGAAAAGGGGAGGGAGGAAGGAGACAGGGAAGGGGAGAAAAAGGGGAACTAACAGAAGGAAGGGAAGGAAAAAGGGGAAAAGGGGAAGGGGAAAGAAAGGGGAGGGGAGGATATAGGAGGACAAAAACACAGAAGGTATTGGTATTCAGAAACAAAATACTGGGAAATATGGATAATGTGAAAAAAAGAGGAAAATACAATCAGAGGGAAGATAGCATGGAGGGAAATGAAGAGATAATAATAATAAATTGGAATTTGAATGGGAAGAATTCTCCCTTAAAACATAAGCAAATGGCAGAGTAGATTAAAAACCAGAAACCTACAATATGCTGCTTACAAGAAACTCATTTGAAGCAGAGAAATACATATAGAGTAAAGGTACAAGGTTGGAGCAAAATACATTTTGCTTTAGCTGAAGTGAAAAAATCAAAGATAGCAATCCTTATCTCAGACAAAGCAGCTGCAAAAATAGATAGTGTTAGAACAGATTAGCACGGAAACTATATGCTCCTAAAAGGTATCATAAACAATAAAGTGATGTCAATACTGAATATGTATGCATCCAAATGGATAGCATACAAATACTTAGAAGAGAAGCTGAAAGACCTACAGGAAGACATAGACAGCAAAACTCTACTAGTGGGAGACCTCAACCTTCCACTATAATATTTAGATAAATTTAATTATAAAATAATCAAGAAAGAAGTTAAGGAGTTAAATAGATTCTTTAGAAAACATAGACATGATAGACTTATAGAGGCAATTGAATGGGGATAGAAAGGAATATACTTTTTTCCTGCAGTACTCACACTTACACAAAAATTGACCATGTACCAGGGCATAAAAGCCTCATCATCAGTCGCAGAAAGGCAGATATACTGAATATATCTTTCTCAGATCATAATGCAATAAAAATCCTATGCAATATTGGGTCAGGGACATATAAATCCAAACTATTTGGAAACTAAATAGCCTCATTTTAAAAAAAATGAGTGGATCAAATAACAAATTATAAAAAAGAATTAATTATTTCATCCTAGATAATGACAATAATGAAACAACAAACCAAAACCTATGGTATTCACTCAAAGTGGCTGTCAGGGTACATACTATACCTTTAAATGCTTACATGATTAAATTAGAGAAAGAGGAAATCAATGAACTAAATATGCAACTAAAAAATTAGCACAAGGACAAAAAAACCCCAATTAAATACCAAATTAGAAATAAATTCTAAAAGTAAAAGGAAAAATTCATCAAATTGAAAGCAAAAAAAATCCTATTGAATTAATAAATAGGGGCAGCTAGGTTGCATAGTGGATAAAGCACCAGCCTTGGAGTCAGGAGTACCTGGGTTCAAATCTGGTCTCAGACATTTAATAATTACCTAGCTGTGTGGCCTTGGGCAAGCCACTTAACCCCATTTGCCTTGCAAAAACCTTAAAAAAAAAGAAAAAGAATTAATAAATAAAACCAAGAGTTGGTTGCATGAAAAAACCAATAAAATTGATACACCTCTGGTCAATTTGATTAAAAAAAGAAAGAAGAAAACCAAATGATGGGTATCATAAATGAAAAAAGTGAACTCACCACCAATGACGAGGAAATTAAAGTAATAATTAGGAATTATTATGCTCAGCTCTATGCCAATAAATTTGACAATCCAAGTGAAATGGATGAATAGTTACAAAAATATAAGTTGCCCAGGTTAAATGAACAGGAGATTAAATACCTAAGCAACCATATCTCAGAAAAAGAGTTTAACAAGCCATCGTTGAACTCTCTAAGAAAATATCTTCAGGGACGACCTGATGGATTCAGAAGTGAATTCTACCAAACATTTAAGGAAAAATTGATTCCAATTCTATATAAACATTTTGGAAAATAGGTGAAGATGGAACTCTTTCTAACTCTTTCCATGACACCAACAGGGTGCTGATACCTAAACTAGGAAGAGTTAAAACAGAGATAGAAAATGATAGACCTACCTCCGTGATTCAAAAATTTTATATAAAATCTTAGCAGAATGACTACAACAAGTTATCACTAGGATAATACATTATGATCAAGTAGGATTTATCCCAGGAATGCAGGGTTGGATCAATATTAGGAAAACTGTTAGTATAATTAATTATATCAACAACAAACCTATCAGAAATCATATGATCATATCAATAGATGCTGAAAAAGCTTTTGACAACATACACTACACATTCTTACTAAAAACACTAGGGAATGTAGGAATAAAAGGACTGTTCCCTAGAATAATAAGCAGTATCTATCTGAAACAATCAGCAAGCATTATATGAAATGTATATTGGCTAGAGGCATTCCCAATAAGATCAGGGGTGAAACAAGTATGCCCATTATCACCACTACTGTTCAATATTGTATTAGAAATGTTAGCTTCAGCAATAAGAGAAAAGAAGAAATTAAAGGAATTAGAATTGTGAAGGAAGAGACAAAACTCTCATTCTTTACAGATGACATGAGGGTATACCTAGAAAATCCCAAAATATCATCTAAAAACTACTGGAAAAAATTAGCAACTTTAGCAAAGTCCTAGAATATAAAATAAAACCTCATAAATCCTCAGTTTTTCTATAAATGACCAGCAAGGTACAGCAGGAAGAGGTAGAAAAAAGAAATCCCCTTCAAAGTAACTGCATACAATACAAAATACCTGGGAGTCTATTTGCCAAGGCAGACTCAGAAACCTTTTGAAAACAATTACAAAACACTTCTTACACAAATTAAATCAGATTTAAATAACTGTGCTAACATCAGCTGCTCATGGATAGGTTGAGCTAATATAATAAGAATGACAATTCTACCAAAACTAAACTACCTGTTTAGTGCTCTGCCAATCAAAAATCCAAAAAAATTACTTTAATGTGTTAGAAATAGTCATACATAAATTTGTACAGAGAAATAAAAAGTCAAGAATTTCCAGGGATTCAATGGAAAACAGTGCAAAAGAAGGTGGCTTAGCCCTACCAGATCTAAAATTATATTATAAAGCATCAGTTATCAAAACTGTCTGATATTAGCTAAAAAATAGGGTGGGGGACTAGTGGAATAATAGGTGCAATAGCAGGAAATGATGATAGTAATCTGTTCCTTGATGAACCCAAAGATTTCAGCTATTGGATTAAAAACTCTTTCTTCAAGAAAAACTGCTGGGAACATTGTAAGTTATTATGGAAAAAACTTAGAATAGACCAACAACTCATACCCTATACCAATACAAGTTTCAAATGGACACAGGATTTAAACATTAAAAAAATGTATATGCAAACTAGCATATCAAGCAGTAGGTTATCTATCAAATCTATGGAAAGGGAAGTAGTTTATGACCAAGGAAAGATGGAGAACCTCACAAAAAAAAGATGATTTTGATTACATTAAATTCAAAATCTTTTGCACAGACAAAATCACTGTAACCAAAATCAAATGAAATGTAGTAAAGTGGAAAAAAATTTTTACAACTAGTATTTCTGCAAAAGGACTCAATTCTAAAATATACAGAGAATTGATTCAAATTTTTTTAAAAAAGCTATTCTCCAATTGTCAAATGGTCAAATGATATGCAAAGGAAATTTGCAGATGAGGAAATCAAAGCAATCCATAGTCATATCAAAAAATTTCTCTAAACCATTACTTATTAGTGAAATGCAAATTAAAGCTTCTCTGAGTTACCAGCTCACACTTCTCAGACTGGCCAGTATGACCAGAAAGGGCATTGACCAATGTTGGAAGGAACGTGGGAAATCTGGGACACTATTACATTGTTGGTTGAGCTGTGAACTCATCCAACCTTTCTGGAGAGCAATTTGGAATTCTGCCCAAAGAGTAGCAAAAGTGTGCATACCCTTTGATTCAGCAATATCACTTCTGCATCTGTACCCTAAAGAGATGATAAAATAGGGAAAAAATATCAATTATACAAAAATATTCATAGCTGCCCTGTTTGTAGTTGCAAAAAATTGGAAATCAAGTAAATATCCTTCAATTGAGGAATGGTTTAACAAACTGTGATATATGAACGTCATCGAACACTATTTTTCTGTTAGAAACCAAGAGGAGTGGGCGTTCAGGGAAACTGGGATGGATTTGCCTGAACTGATACTTAGCAAGATGAGCAGAACCAGAAAAATATTGTACACCCTAATAGCAACATGGGGGTGATGATCAACCTTCATGGACTTGCTCAGTTCAACAATCAGGGTCAATTTGGGGCTATCTGTGGTGGAGAGTACCATCTGTATCCAGATAAAGAATTGTAGAGTTTGAAGAATAACCAAGGACTTTTACCTTTATTTAGGGGGAAAAAACTGATGTCTTATTATGTAATTTTGCTCCCTCTTATATTTTACTTTTCTTCTTTATGGATATGATTTCTCTCTCATCATATTCAGTTTGGATTAATGTATACCATGGAGGCGGAGCTAAGATGGCCACAGGAGAAAATCCTCTCTCAGGTGCTCTCTCTCTCTCTCTCTCTCTCTCTCTCTGTTATTTTCAAACTTATAAAATCAGGACTCTAACTAAATTTTCAAGATAGAGAACCCACAGGGCATCCATTGAAGCATTTCTCCAGCCCAATGTAACCTGGAAAATAAAGGAAAGGTTCTGCTCCATGGATTTGGAGGGGTGGCAGCCAGAGTGAAGGAACTTCCACCTTCCAGAGACAGCCCTATTACACCGGGGAGACCAGCTCAGGGCAGTGGGGGCAGTTTTCTGAACTATACCCCAGGGAGCACTAGGCACATCTTGGAAGATCAGAGGGGGAATCTCTGTAAGAGTGAGCCATGAAGCTAGCCCTCAGGGCACTCAGCTAGCAGCATGGCCCGGCAGCCCAGATCCAGGAAACAGAAGCAGGCAGAGCTGGTAAGTAGGAGCCCCCAGGCAACTAAGCCCTGAATATAGAGCATACCATGGGTAGGGGAGCAGAGAGAGAGAGATTTCTGAGGTCTGTCCTATTTCCCTGGAACAGGGCTCTTGTGCTCTGACCACATTCACATTCTGATCACCGTCTAGGCCCCCCTAGAACATCAGGACCCCCCCCCACAACTCTGCCCAATGGCAGAGGGGTACACTTGTGGTCATTCACAGACTAGGAGAGATATCTGAACTCCACACACTGAGATCTTTATGGGATGTTCCAATAATGCTCAAAAGCTCTGGAAGCACCCCAAAACCAGGCACAGGCTGGGGAAATGAGCAAACAGAGAAACAAGAGGAACACCATTGAGAAATACCTTGTCCATGATCCCAAGAAGGATCAAACTACTCAATCTGAACATGAGGAAGTTCAAGCTCCTGAATCTAAAGACTCCAAGTAAAACAGAAATTGGGTTCAGGCTATTACAGAGCTCAAAATAAATTTTGAAAATCAAGTGATGGAGATAGAAGAAAAATTAGGAAAAGAAATGAGAGAGATGCAGGACAAACATGAAAATGGAGTCAGCAGCTTAGTCACGGAAATCCAAAAAATATACTGAAGAAAATAGCATGTTAAAAACCAGCATAAGTCAAATGGATAAAACAATTCAAAAAGTTATTGAGGAGAAGAATGCTTTGACAAGCAGAATTGGCCAGATGGAAAGAGATAAGATGCCTCTCTGAGAAAAGCATTCCTTCAGACAAAGAATGGAAATGAGGGAGATTGTTGATTTTATGAGAAATCAGGACACAATACTTCAAAACCAAAAGAATGAAAAATTAGAAGAAAATGTGAAGCATCTCACTGAAAAAACAACTGATATGGAAAACAGATTTAGGAAAGATAATTTAAAAATTATTGGGATACCTGAAAGTCATGATCATAAAAGAGCCTTGACATAATTTTCAAAGAATTACTGCAGGAAAATTGCCTGGATATCCTAGAAGCAGAGGGCAAAAATAGACATTGAGAGAATCCACTGAACTCCCCGAGAAAGAGATCACAGAGTGAAACAACCCACAGGAATAATACAGCCATGTTCCAGAACTCTCAAGTCAAAGAGAAAATATTACAAGCAGCCAGAAAGACACAATACAAATATTGTGGAACTGCAGTCAGGATCAAACAGGACTTAGCAGCAACTATATTAATAGCTTGTAGGGTTTGGAACATAATATTTTGGAAAGCAAAAGAGCTTAGAATGCAACTGAAAATCAACTACCCAGCAAAACTGAATGTCCTCTTCAAGGGAAAAAGATGGACTTTCAATTAACCAGGATAATTTCAAATGTTCTTGTTGGGATGGCCAGAGCTGAACAAAAGGTTTGGTCTTCAAATAATACAGAATTCAGTTGAAGCATAGAGAATGGAGGAGAAGGGGAAAATATGAGGGACTTAATGACGATGAACTACATGTATACCTGTATAGAAAAATGATACAGATAATACTCATATGAACCTTCTCATTTAATAGAGCAGGTAGAAGGAGCTTTTAAGAATGAAGCACAGGAGAAAGGTGAATACGAAGATATAATGTGGTGTAAAAATGGAGTCAATAGATAAAAGGGAAATGTAATGGGAGAAAGAAAAAGGAGAGGTGGAATAGGCTAAGATCTTTCATATAATAAGTTTTTTCTTTATTACAATGAGCTATTGAAATGCTATGGAAGGGGGGAAGGCAAGGGGGAATGGGGGGATCTTTGCTCTCATCAGAGGTGGGTAGGAGAGGAAACAACATATGTACTCAATGGAGTATAGACATCTGGAGTAAGAAGGAGAGAAGGGGGACAGGGGAAAGGTGGGGATGTGATTGATGGAGGAAAGGGTGAAACATGGGGGGAGAGTGGTCAGATATAACACATTTTCTTTTTTACTTCTTGCAAGGGGCTGGGATTCGATGGCCTGTCTGGGACCATAGGGCTGCATGGTTGCTAGGCCTAAGGGGTGGTATGGGGGCTCAGGGCCTCTTGGCCACAGGGCTGGGGATCTGTCTGCTGTGCCACTCAGCTACCCTACAGCAGAGACAGAGTGAAAGGAGAGAGAAAATATAGTATATGGTAGTGGAGAAGTACGAATGGAGGTAGTTGAGATCAGAAATGGCAATAGTGGAAATATAGGGAAGTAACTTTTGTGATGGATTTATCATAAAGAATGTGATCCACCTGCAACAGAGCTGGTGGTGTTGTAACACAGACTGAAACACATTTACTATTATTATTATTATTATTATTATTATTATTATTATTATTATTATTAGGGGGTTGCAGGGCAAATGGGTTTGGCTGGTCTGCCTGGGGCCGCACAGCTGGGTGATTGTTGGGTGTCTGAGGCTGGATTTGGACCCAGGTGCTCCTGGCTCAAGGTCCAGTGCTCTGTCTGCCACCCAGCCACCCCTACTATTATTATTATTACTATTATTATTATTATTATTATTATTATTATTTAATTTTATTTGGGGTCTTTTTTTTTTGTTTTTTGCAGGGCAATGGGGTTGGGGTAGCTTGCACGTGGTCACACACAGCTGGGTGATTGTTGGGTGTCTGGGACCATTTTTGGGCTTGGGTGCTCCTGGCTCCAGGGCCGGTGCTCCATCCACTGCACCCCCTGGCCATACCTATTATTATTATTATTTAATTTTAATTTTAATTTTTTTCTCTCCCCTTTACTTTATCGCTCATGCGAGTCTACATTTTTTCGGGCGGAGGGAGTATTATGTTTACTCTTAACCAAGAATATTTTAGTAATGTTTAAAAAATCACTATCTGCACAAAATAAGAATAAATAAATAAATAAATGAAGTACAAAAAAAAGAATATTTACACATTCTCCCCAGAAACCTTCCTATTCCAATTTCCTCCATCATTTCAAGATTTTACCAAACATTATTGCTTTTATCATTTTATAAGCTTCATGTGAGTAAGGATTATTTTCTTCTTTGCCAGAACCTACTATATAGTCTCTACATAAAAATACCAAATAAATGATTTTCTCATTAAAAAAAGATGCTACTTTTTTCAAATTTTTTTTATTATCTCCTTCAACAAGCTGCTGATTCAGTTTTCATTATTTTCCTGCATCATTTTCATTTCTTTTCCCAATGTTTTCCTATACCTCCCTTATTCTACTTTCAAAATCTTTTTTGATCACTTTCATGACCTGAGATCAATTCACATTTTTTCTTGGAGACTTTCTATGTAGAAGCTGGGACTTTGTTATTTTCTTGAGTGTGTATTTTGATCATCAATATTGCCAAACTAATTGTCTTTTCTCATCATACTTTTCTTCTGTTGTTTGCTTATTTCCTCCATCTGTGACTTGATTTTACCTATTTGTAAAGGTGAGGGCTCTGCCCCAAGCTTTTGAGGATTATTTGCAGGTATTTTCAGATATACCTTTAGGTATATGCAGGTTTCAATTCTTCAAAGACTTAGTAGTGGGTATGACCACTCTTGTGGTCTGTGTTCTGGTTTGTAGCTGACCACAAGTACTCCTTTCTTCCTGGAACTGTGAAGAGAGTTCCCACTCATCTTAGACAATAACTTTTGATGAGCTTCTGATTCTCTTCCTAAGACTGAGGCCCTAGACTGAGACCCAGATCTGAGTATAGGCAAAGCAACAGAGTGCTGCCTCAAGGATAGACCTCTGCTATCTCCCCCATCCCTGTAATATCTATGGGCTGAATGTTCTGGAAACAGCTGCAGAGAGTCTCCTGAGACCTATTCCTAGTTCAATGGGGTTGGGTTTGCTGCTGAGGCCTGAGCTGAACCCGACTCCACTTTCATCCTGGTGCAGCAGAATCTTCTTGCTAATCTTCTAAGTTGGCAGGGGCAATCCCTGGACTGAGAGGTCTGGAAATCACCACCACTGCCACTGACTCAGGTGCTCCCACATTCTATTCCTGGATGACTGGTTCCCTCAAGTGCAGTGCAGTTTGTACTGCTGGTCTTTTCTAACTCTGGTGTAACAGACTATTCTTGAGGATCTTCCCAGTTTTCCTGGACTGGAAAATTGTTTCACTCGGTCTTTTTGTGGGTTCTGCCACTCTAGATATGGTTAGAATCTTTAAAGATATTTAGAGTGGTTTGGGGGATAGTAACAGAGTCCCTGCCTTTACTCCTCTATTTTGAATCTGCCTATCCCCCATGGGATACTCTTATGTTTAATTAATACTTTACTATCAAGTGCTTCTAATGGTCAGCACTTTCTTAATATAAAACTGTTGCTAATCCCTCGGGAAAGTATTCAGTGTACATGAAGGGCTTGCTTAGATTTACAAACCAACAATGGGGCATTTCTGTAACATAAATAACTGCTCGCATTTTTTATTCCAATAATTTTCAAATGACACACATTGATGCATGACCATCGGCAATTTATTTAACCTCTTACTGACATAAACAAATCTCAGATTTAAATTTCTGAGAAAATGTCAATCTATATTAATAGGACATTTTTCTGAAGAATTCCTTAAAACAATGAAGTCACAGGATCAATCCCTCCCTTTATTCTTATATTCATCCCCTAGTGAACCTTATCAGTGTTATTTCCCCTTATGCTCCTTCACATAGTTTACATATTAGCCAACTGAACTTCTAGTTCTGTGATCTTAAACACCCCTTTCCTATCTCCATGCATTTATAAAAATCAAGTCCAACTCTATCTATTCTATTTGTCAAAATTCCCTATCTCCTTTAAGACACAAGGCAGGTGCTGTCTCTCACGTGAAATTTGCTTTTATTCAATGTGTTCTTTCTGTCCTCAGATTGTTGTACTATACTTTGCCCGAATCTCTCTTTTGTCCCTATGCTAACCTACCTGGGAAATGCCATCTTCTTTTCCCTACCTATTAAGAGATGTTGAGGTCCTTATGTGAGAAGATTGAGTTGTTTCCTTTCCTTGTATTCCTAAAGCCAGGTGAAGAATCTTTCACAAAAAAGACACTGAACAGACATATTTGTATAATTGAATTTTACTGAAAATGAAGTCACAATTTTATTTCTGTCATTTTATATATTATATTATAATACCCATCTCATTGATATTTTTGTCTTTGTTAACATTTTAATTCTTCAATATATTTTAGTACTAGAATGACAAAAAAATTCTATTTATAGGGTATTCACTTTTTTATTGTTAACATTCCTTTTTGTCTTGGAACCTGTCCTAAAAGATTATTCTGTCCAAATATGCACTTTCAGGATTTTGAATGTTTGATGTCAGACTTGAGGAAGAATGGAAGAATAGGACCACATGTCTTGTTCTAGAGACAGAAAAGCTGTATGCTAACAAATTCTAGGAAACCCAGAAATGCCATATTGTGTCTCCAAATATCACCTTTTACTAAAATGTGGATGAGTTCTCTTTGGTGCAGGATGTAATGGTATGATGAGAATAGTGCCAAAGTGCTAAAAGATCTAGATTTGCATCCCACTATTAGCTAACTGTGATTTTAAACATAATACAGTATTGCTTTGTTTTTTAAGTTTAGACCCCTTCCAAATTTCTAAGATGTCTTCCAGTTCTAAAGTCCAGTGATTTCTATGTTCCTTTCACCTTTCATATTGTGTCTTGGCTGATCATTGGAAGGATTCTTACTAATATGAAATATGATCCACAAGCAGACATTTTTTTTAACTCAACTCTATGAAAGTAGAAGCATCCTATTTTCATTCACTCTTGGAACCTATCTGTTGATCTTTACAAAGTTACAAGTCATTAATCTTATGTATTTTATGTACTCAGGTCCACTGATGTCATGTTTATCTTTTCCCCCCATACTTTCCATTCCACATGCACTTTATAACAGTGACCTTCTGAAGACAGCACCACATATTACATGTACAAATCAAAAGTGATTCTGGGAAAGGAATGGAGGTGTGTGTGTTTGTGTGTGTGTGTGTGTGTGTGTGTGACCTTATAATTTTGTGAAGGTCAGGAGCTCTAGATTAACTATTCTTGAAATTCTGTAAGATAAATATATACCCACTTCATTTAAGCATTAAAGTCAGCAAAAGCAAAACAAAGAAAAAATTTAAGGATTATTTTTCCCAAAATGTTGTACAACAGCATCCAGAGCATGTGTCAAAGATCATTCTGAAATTCTCATAATTTCACAATCCATCATTTTCCTCAATTCATTCATGCTGCAGGTATACTTTTATGAACTCTAAAATCCATTTAGTGTCAGATTCCTTAATTAACTTTTCCCTAAGAGGCAATTTAAAACTATTCTCTTATTCACACTGCCATATTGAATGTTTTACTAACCATTTGGAGGAAAACTTAGAATGCAGAATTCATGAAGACAATATGAATAGCTTCTACAGTTACAAAATCTCTTTGGCATGTATAAATGCACGTTTCAGTTTGGCCACAGTATGAAGATATCAATTTAGATAGAAATTCAGATAAATGATTTTATGTGCAATTGATAAATTGAGGGAATCTCATTATTTTGACATTTAGTTTGAGATGTTTTCATTTTGTATATGCTCATCTGTGCTCGTAAGTTTAATGACACATGCTTTCCTTATATGACAATTTAATTGGATACTGTCCATAATGCTATGTGTCTGAAAGTATGTCCTTCATTTTGAAAGAAAGATGAATAATGGAATATTTGAAGTGTTGTTTTAATTAATTGCAAGGTGTGGGGGTAATATTTGTTCAAGGAAGCCTGCATAGTATCCATTTCATAATGCCTATAAATTCATACATAGAGTAGAAATATGTAAAGCAAATTTTCTAGGATGGAAATAATTTTGACTTATAATTTCACTATTTAACATATAATTTACTTATAATAATTATAGCAATCATCCTTGCTATAATATTGTATAACATTTAGTCATTAAGTAATTCTGCTCTCCTCATAATAAATCTGTGAGGTAATAACTTTCCCATTTATATAGTCATTTTTTTACAAAGTGTAAGTACATCATTTATTTGACTCATACAAGTCTTGTGATCTGATTATTATTGTAATAATGCCCATTTTACATATGAGAAAACTCTGTCTGAGAAAGGTTAATTGACTTTCCTAAGAGCAAACAGTTGGTTTGGATCTGGGGAGCTTCTGAAACCTATCTTCCTAACTTTATATTTATTCCTCTGTCCATTGTAACTTCCTATGTCATACAGATACCCATAGTGATAGCTAACATTTACATATTTTTTAAGGTTTACAGAGAATTTCAGATCTCATCTGACCCTTGCAGCAAGCAGGTAGGGTAGATCCTATTATTATTCCTATTTTAAATGGAAGAAACCGAAGCCTTTAGAGGCTCAGTGACTTGCCAAGGGTGAGACAGTTAGTCTGTGTCAAGATTCAATTTCAGGAATCTCTGACTCCAAAGCCTGTTTGGTATCCATTATATATCCAAGTTACAGAGGTAGGGAGTTCACATATTTTAGTGAAGATAAAACTGGAAGGAGAGATTAAATGTCCTGCCCATGATGACATATTTAATGTGACAGAGATTAGAAATAAACTCAGCATCCAGTGTTTTCCCAAATCCCATGCTTCTCAGAATTTCTATATACAAAGTGCTGTTATTCAAACATTGCCATAATCTAGAAGAGATGAAAAAATTAAAACATTTGAATGAGTGTATGACCTCATTTATTTGGTAACCTATAGCGGCAGAAGATTGCATTCAATCCATGACTGAGATGTTTTACAGTGTTCTGCCATAAGATTACCACATGGTATTTTATTCATAATTTCTTGATAGTACTTAGGATGCCCATTGATTACTCCTCACTCTAACCACAACTATCCTATATAGTTTTGTCAATATACTTCTTATATGACATCTCTTATGCACTTCTTCATAATTCCTTGTTCATAATGAGTTCTTGCCTCTTACACCACCATAAGTCTTGTGGTTAATGATCAGTTTCAGTTCAGTAATTGCAGTGATCCATGTCTCATAGTCAAATAACAAGGAAAGAAAGTTGACAAAATTGAACCTCATTTTTAACAAGAAGATTATGGTCATGGAAAGTACTTGGCAATTTCTCATATTCATTAGATATTATTTTTAGAAAAATTATAAACTATAATAGGAAAGGAATTTTATTTATATATAAATATGAGAGAGAGCAAGAACGAGAGTGAGAGCGAGAGCGAGAGAGAGAGCGAGAGCGAGAGCGAGAGCGAGAGAGAGAGAGAGAGGGAGCATGCACTATATGCCATATTGGGCAAGTAGGTGGTGCTGTGGATAGAGCAAAGGACTTGGAATCAGGAACACCTGTCTTTATGAATTCAAGTTCAACTTCAGACACTTGTTAGCTGGATGACCCTGGCCAAATCCTGTTTGCCTCTGTTTCTTCCTATGTAAAATGAGCTGGAGAAAGAAATAACCAACCACTTCAGTATCCTTGTGAAAAAAACTCCAAAATAGGTTTACTGAGAGTCAGACATGACTGAAAGAAGACTGAAGAAAAAAACAACAGTTTAAGTTGGTGCAGGCATAGTAACAAATACATTACTAGACAAGATCTACTTATAAATAATAAAAGGTTTTTCAATAATTTCAAGTTGGCAGAGATTAAAACTAAAATGCATACACATATATACACACATACACAAAGTTAGTTTAACATTTCATTCCCAAATTGTTGCTATATAATTGTACATTTAAGATTCAACCACAAAATTGCTTTCCATATTGTAAGAGTCAACAAGTAAGGAATGTGTTTTTAAATAGATCAAGCATGAAATGATATCTTGTTATAGCAATTTTAACATGTAGTGGGAACTTTGCTAGACTTCAAGGTAACCATGAATTTTATTTAAGAAATTTACTTACTTTTATGAGTCAAATTTTCATAATGTAAATTTGCTTCCTGAAACCTGTTTCCCTTCTGTAAAAATAAAGATAAAAACATTTATCAAAAATTTTATTTTTGATTTGTTATTTTTGTTTTGTTTTGGGAATGTGCTTCCTAAGGCTTAAACTGTAATAGAAATATCAGTTACTATGTTTTATAGTAGAAAAAGCATTAAATTTCAAGTAAAGGAAAATTGGTTATAACCACATCTTACTATTTACCTCCTCTAGGACTTTGAGTAAATCAATGGTGTCTTTGGGTACAGGTGACTCAACAGTAAAAAGAGCTGATGAGATAAGACAGTCTCTGAGTTCCTACCTACTCCAGTACTATGAGCCTGTGACCTTATAAAACACTCATTCCATATTAGGATGGTGGTCATGCTTTTGAAATAAAGTATTTTGAAAGTGTGCTCAAATTTACCTTAGTTATTGACTCATGATTAGATTCTACAATAATAAATTGTGGCAATGGCATAGGTCTCATCATTTTTCATGGCAGGCCTCATTGATTTCAAAGTTTCTTGGACATTAATTATCAGTAGTATCTCCTAATCCAAGTAAAATTGATTCATAACCAAAGCTATCTCTGCTTTTTTTAAAGAAACATCTCTTCCCCATCCAGAGTCTGTGACATCATTAATTTTGTTCTGCTACTTTAAGTGCAATTAATAATCAATTTCCCCCCTGCTTCTTATAATGTATGCTAAATTAAGGGGAATATAGCTTTCTCAGTCTGATTCAGAGATACATACACACCCGCACACATATATCAAGCTGATTTTTCAGCAATAACAGAAATCTTTGGTTTTATGACTAATTTTTCAAAACTAATAAATAAAGATCTTTCTCTTCTGTGAGATTACCTTTAGAATCAAATATGCAGAATATGCCAAAAGTCTTTTAGCTCCTCATATTTTAAAAAGAACTTTCTCTCTTTCTCTAAAAAACTTTCCAATGATTGATATCCATATTTCTCAAGATGTGAGTCAGTATTTGCAACAAGACAGAAAAGTATTGTGTCATTTTATGAAACAAACTCACCTTGATATCAGTTAGACTTGAGCTTTAGTTTTGCCTCTGAAATATATTGTCTATTGATAATAGGCAAGATATTTTAAATCTCAGTTCTCTAATCTTCCCTTTCAAGCTCCTTAAGGTTATATTTTTTATAATTTTGTAAGTGGAGAGAGGAAGAAAGAGAGAGGTGGATTAACACACTGGTAGTTCTATATAGCAATTAAGCTATTAATCAGATATATTTTTCCAAAAAGAAATTAAAACTTAAAAATATTTAGGTTACTTGAATTTACCTCCATCCTTATAGATTCACATTTCTCTAACCCATCTTCCACATAGCTGACAGAATAATGTTCCTAAGATATAGATCTGACCATAATACTCCTACTCCAGGAGTTTCCTTGATGTACTATTATATTAAAAATATTGTCATTCAATAAACATTTATTAAGCATCAATTTGCCTCTGGGCACTGTATTCAGAGCAAGGTAAAAGACAGCACTTTCTACCTAGGAGTTAGATCACAGCTTAATACAAACTAAAATACATACTCCTTAATTTGGCTTACAGTTTCTGACTCCATTCTACTTTTTATATCCAATTTACATAATTTTCTGCATTTTTTTTGTGTATACCAAACTTTTGCACAGAGTATTTGGAAGGTCTCCTCAGGTCTCTATCTTAGAATCACTAACTTCCTTCAGAGTTCAAGTCAGGAGCCACATTCCATTTGATGGTCTCCCTTGTTACTACTCTCCCTTAATCAAATCCTTGTATTTATTTATCAAACATTCCATCAGTCAATGAACGAGCATTTCTATGCCCCAAACTCTGCTAAGGAGCAAAAAATAAAACTGCCCCTTGCGCAGAGTTTACATTCTTTTTGGAAGACAATGTGTGTACATGTGAGCAGATACAAATTAAATATGAGAACTTGCCTTAGGATGATGTGATTCAGCCTTCTTACTTTTAACTGCTTAGACCCAGAGAGGAGCAGTGATTAACTGAGATTACACAGCAAGCTAGTAACAGAAAAAAAGACATGAAACCAGCTTATCTTGAATTTGTCTGTTCTCTTTTCACTTAAAACAATGTTGCTTTTCTTTAAGGATATTTGAAGAGACACAAACATATGAAGAACAAAATTACTGTCTTCCAGGTTTTTTTTTTTTACTCTCACATATAATGCTGTTTGAATAATGGACTTTGTATGCAAAGTGTAACATCTGGTAACTGAATCACTGGGAAAAAATGACTAAAAATGACTAAAATTTTCCTAATATTGATTCTATTACAGCAAAGTATCTGCAGAGGTTTGCAAAAATTAGTACATCTCAATTATATCAATATTGTCAATAGCAGTGAAAATAGTAGACCATGCTGCCCCCTGCTGTAACAAAAGATGGTCAGAACATGAGTATCATTTCACTATAGATTAAACAAAAGGGAAAAGCAGCATTTCAATATGTGATAAAATCTATCAATACCTTGATTTTTCAATAAATATATCTTCATCTATTGGTATTCCTATAATTAAATGATTATGCTTAATTTGAAAATAAAATTATAACTATACATAATATATATATATATATATATATATATATATATATATATATATGCATTAAACATAGAAAGTTGTGTTTCACAGAACTTTGATAATTTGCTTTTCTCCCGGACTTATTAGCTACCTCTAACAGATAATAAAACTTGTGCAGACATTGTAAGATGGAAAAGTAACATTGATTTCTTGAGTTCTTAATGTCATTTAGATCCTATTTTAAAAAGCATATTATTTAAAGCACATTTCATATCACTAACATTAAAAATATAATATTTAACATATATTCTACATAATGTGTTACATAGATGAAGCTTTATTATGCTATTAATCTTTTGGAAAATGTTTTTTTTAATGGAATCAATGAATGGAAATGCTGGAATTAAGAATAGCTCACATTACTGAAATGTTTGAGCATTTATAAAACATTTTCCTCACAACTATTCTTTTATACATATATGACAAATTTTATTATTCTCATCTTGATAATATTTTCAT
Organism: Macrotis lagotis; assembly: GCF_037893015.1. NCBI lineage: Eukaryota > Metazoa > Chordata > Mammalia > Peramelemorphia > Peramelidae > Macrotis > Macrotis lagotis. The sequence goes on from NC_133665.1 coordinate 77,732,504, forward strand.
TTCCATGCATTCTATATTACAGGCATACAGGCTACTTTCTGCCTCCTAAGCAAAGTATCCCATTTTTCACCCAGTTCAGTTGAAGAGATTGGTTAAGTAAACTCTGTTCTCACTTTAGAAATCACTTACAATGTCAACTTTATTCAAGGATCATCTTAGGTTTTACAATCCTTAGTTCCTACCACCATTCTTTCTTGATCCCTCTTTCTATTAATGTTATCTTTATTTTGAAATTATCAGACATATTGCAGGCATGTTGTATTCCTGAAGTAGAATACAGACTCCTTGAGGGCAGGAATTATTTTTAATTTTGCTTTTGATTACCAATTCTAGCATAGTAATAGTTATATAAGAAACCCTTAAAATACCAGTTGGATTGAATTACAGTGGATAATGAAACTCAGAGCATTAAACTGACTTTAGCCATATCATAAAATAAATAAATATTTTTCTATACTTATAGTTTTGATTCCAAATTATATCAGAATTATATTATCTAATAAACCTTACACCAACATTTTACAGATAAGACAGTTATTACTTTTAATAAAAATGACTAAATTGCAAGTTTAACTTATCCTATATCAAAAATCTGTTGTTAAGAATACTCTAAAGTATATAGAAACTTCCCAACCTTTTATTGATTTCAAATAACAAAATCAATTTAAATAGTTCTAATTTCATATTTTATTGAGAAAAAATGAAAACAATTTCAAGTTGACTGACCTATTTACACAATATACTGATGCTATAAAATGAAAATGTATGGAGGAAAACATACTGACAACAATTTTAACTATTTCATATATATTTCCTCAGTAAACAAAAGCAGCCATAATCAGAAGAACAAAACAATATAAAAATCTCCTCCATCAGCAATATATTGGATTCTTTAGCAAGGGAAATTTATGCTAACCAAGGTAATATGATTTAGAATTCAAATTAATTTGTAAAATCATCCAGCAAAGGATAATGCAAGTTTATTCCTAATGAGCATACAGTATTGCCTAATAAGCATACTGAACATTAAAGAGAAATATATATATATATGTGTGTGTGTATATATATATATATATATACATATAAACAAATATGCATATATATGTAATTGCTTATGGAACCTTAATTGGAGATAACTCTAGAAAAAATTTGCTCAACAGCTCAAAAAAAGAAGAAATTTAAATTAAAAAAATAAAGAAATAAAGACCTAAGAGTTCTAGAATGTCTTTTACATTAAACTTGAAATTTAACATTATAACTCCGAATATTTTTTTAATTATATGGAAATCACATGGGGAAAATACCTAAATGAGAGCAAGAGCAAGTACTTATAAAAGTAAATTAGTTCTGAGGGTTAGTTGCAGACAATGAGACAAATTTCTCAAGGTATCATTATGAATAAATTATAACAAAATCATAAAAAAATCTTGAAAAAATGTTAGCTGAGAGAACATTAATATTTACCAACTTCTATACCCATTCTCATACATATATATGTAAATTTTAGAAGAATAATCTAGCTATGCTTTGAGGGAATTCTTAATGAGGATATTAGATGGGAGCAGGCATGTTTTTATAAATGATGTTCTACAGTTGATAACAGTACATGGGGACATTACAGGCACTCCTAAATAAGACTGATAATCATTCAAAAGAGTTTGACCTAACTAACCACATGGAAAACGTATTCATATAAGTGAATAGAAAATGCCTATAATCTAATTATGACATACAATTAGATGGAAAACTTTGTAACTCATTTATCTGTATGTATTAGACAGACTGCAAATGATTCCAGAATATAAAAGGAGGAAGGGAGAGGATAGATTGTGCTGGGAAATGGCAATGTTCTTTTAATGACTAAGATTTTCTCTGAAACATGGGGTCATTTTTGTGAAACAATATTCTTTTGTTGAGGTTGTGTATATCAGAGTCATAGAATATTTTCTCTATATAACTGAGGCTGAGAACATATAGAGTAATGGAAAGATAAATAGTGGGCATGGGCAGACCACATTACATTAAAAATAATCACACAAAGGAAATATTCTAAGATATTTGATCAAATATATTTATAAGGAATATGGATTTATCACAGAGTTAGAATAAACAAGCCACTGATTGCTATTCTCATTCCTTCACACTGTCAAGAAAACATGATGAAGAACCCTAGTTTGTTGAGTACAAATTGTGGATGGGCAAAACGTCAATTTCAAAGGTTAGAAAGGCATGAATAAACTGCAATCTTCATGAGATTACCTAAACATTGCAGTATTAACCAGTGAGTGATAAATTGAATAAAAACTCTACTCAAATTCAGACATAATTTATAATTCTTTGAACATATAAAACATAAAATATTTAGCATATAGAGCAACATGGTTTGATGGAAATAGTGATTTTAATTCAAAAGAGTTGTAATAGAATCTGAACTCAATTATGTTTGTGATATACAAAGTAACTTCTGTTTGATTTATATATATATATATATATATATATATATATAATTTATATATAAAATATATATAAAGGTTTTTCAAACAAATCATGTTGGCTTAGGTTCATTTTGATCTTTGGATAGATCTTTGAATCTATGATCCTATAAAATTTTATTCAAATATAATTCTATGGGAAACTATGAAATGCAATAGTTAATTGAATAATGGGGGATAGGCACAGATATTGAGATAAAAAGTTTAATTTATTTTTTTATTGATATTTTATTTTTGCAGATGCATCTTATGAAAATTTTTCAACAGTCATCTATATGCATATGCATATTTTTAAATTACATAATTTCCTTCCACCCTCCCTTCCCACCCCCGCCTCCAGTCAGCAGAGAGCAATCAGGTGAATAATGAACATACACATTTGTGTTAAACATGTTTACAGATTACTCATTTTTCAGTTTGAAGAATTGGGATTAAGGGAAAGAAATACAAAGGAGAAACTTTTTTAAAAAGTGAATGTATTGGGGCAGCTAGGTGGCACAGTTGATAGAGTACCAGCCTTGGAGTTAGGAGTACCTGAGTTCAAATCTAGACTCAGACACTTAATAATTACCTAGCTGTGTGGCCTTGGGAAAACCACTTAACCCCATTGCTTTGAAAAAGCTAAACAAAACAAAGTGAATGTATTGTTCATTAGATTGTGAAGGGTTTTTCTTTCCTAATAGGATTGTCTTGCCTCTCTGAACTGCTGAGAGGAGCTACATCCATCAAGGTTGAGCAACTCATAATGTTGTTGTTAATATGTGGAATGTTCTCTTCATTCTTTTCTCTTCACTTAGCATAAGGTAAATATCAAGAAAAAACAAATTAAGCTTTTTTATCTCAATGTCTGTGCCTATCCCCCATTATTAAATAAACTATTGAATTTCATGATTTCACATACATTTATATTCAATAAAATTTTATAGGATCATAGATTCAAAGATCTATTCAAAGATCAACATGAACTTGAAAAACCTCTTTATATATAATATACATATATCATATATATATAATAAATATATGATCAAACTGAAGTTATTTTGCATATCACATGCATAATTGAGGTCAATTCTAGTATAACTGTTTTAAATTAAAATTATTATTTCCATTAAACCATGTTGCTCTCCATGCTATATATTTTATATTTTATATGTTCACTTGCTTCTGATGCTCTTCACTTAGCATCAGATCTTGTAATTCATTCCATGTTTCTCTAAAGTCTGCCCATTTATGGTTTCTTATAGAACAATAGTATTCCATAACTTTCTTATACCATAACTTGTTCAGCCATTCCCCAATTGAAGGGCATCCCTTAATTTCCAATTCTTTGCAGCTACAGAAGAATTACCATGAATATTTTGGAAAATGTGGGACTTTTCTCATTTTTTTATGATTTCTTCTTGGTATAGGTCTAGTATTGGAATTGTTGGGTCTAACAGTATCTTCAGTTTTATTATTCATTTGACATGATTTCATATTGCTCTCCAGAATGGTTCCATCAGTTCACAACTCCACCAACAATGCATTAATATTCCAATCTTCCCACAGCCTCTCCAACATTGATCATTGTCCCTTTTTGTCTTCTAAATTTGCAACTGACCAAATTAAAAGTTACAATAAAGTAGACTTATGAGATACAGTCAAAATGGTAATGTGAAGTTAAGAAGCTTTGGAGTTTTTCCCAAGAGAACTTTAAAAGCAACCTCTAAATAGATTCTAAAATTATAGAAATCACAAAAAATGGGGCTGAAACAACTTTTCTGCAAGATATCTTGGAGGTTAGTCATAATTTCTCTTGCACAAAATAACTAATATGTAAATATGTTAAACAGAATTGAACATGTACACCTTTTAACAGGTTGTTCACTGCATAGGGGAGGACAGAGGGAAGAGTGGGTGGTAGTAAAATGTGTAACTAACAAATTTATGATTGTTGAAAAACTATCAAAACAAGTATTTGGGAAAATAAAATTAAATATCAATAAAACATTAAAACAAAAAAGATGAAAAATATTAGAGGAATTATGTGAAAATGGAAACAATGCTTGAAAAACATTGCAAAATGGTAGAGCCATTCTTTAAAACAAAAATAACAAAACCTATTTCTTGGAGGAACCTCAGGAAAAGGTCTGTCTCATGGGCAATTCTCCAGTGTAGACAGGAGAGTTGGGAAGGCAGTGAGAGGCATTTAACCACATTGCAGCTTTGCAGTGAAGCTCAGGAACCAGCATGACTGAACTCTTGACTCATCAAACTAGAATTGAGGGTCCTAACCCTAGCTGGTTATGAATTATGAGCCCAGAAATACTGTTGTGACTTTGGGATGCAATAACACAGGAAAGAAAACACTAAAATGAGAAACCAGAGCAGAAAGACAGGAACGAGATCTCTTAGAGGCCAGCAAAAAAAAAAAAAAAAAAAAAAAAAAAGAAAGAAAGAAAGAAAAGAAAAACTTGGTGACTATACACCCAGTACTACAGGAGCAGAGCTCAACTATCAAAGTGAACCAAAAAATTTTTTTGTCTAACTATTGACAGCTACTATTTCAATAGGGAAGAAAAAAATTGATATCTCAGAAGAGGAAGGCAGTGACAACATATCTACATTTGAAGCCTTAAAAGAGTTGATGAATTGGTCTAATCCTAAAAGACTTCTTGTAAGAGCTCAAAGGGGATTTTAAAAACCAAAAAAGTGTGGAAGAAGAAAAATGAAGAAAAGAAACAAGTGACATGCAGAAGAATTCTGAAAAATTGTTTGAAGTAAACAATTTTAAAAATAAAATTGAACCAGCTGAAAAAGAAAATTTAATAACTTACAAAGGGGAGCAACTTACCTTAAAATTAATTTAACTAAATGGAAAAGGAAATGTAAAATGTAACTGAAGAAAAGAAAATGCTAAAAACTAGACCTGGTCAAAGAGGAATGAATGACTCCATGTGATTCCAAGATTCTATTAAATAAAACCAAAAAACCTGAAAATATGGAAGAAAATGCAAAGTATCACTTAGGAAAAACCAATAACTTGTAAAAATAGGCCCAAGGGATAATCTTTATGAATCATTGGTCTAGCTGTAAGCCACAATCAGAAAAGAACCTGGGAAATACCATGCAGGAATGTATATGGAAAACCATCCCCATAATATAGACCAAGAAGATAAATTATTCCTTGAAAGAATCCATCAGGTACTTGGAAACTGATAGCAAAATAGAAACTCTAAGAAATATTGCAAAATTTCAGAATTCTCAGCTAAAGGAGAAAGTACTTCAAGCAGCCAAAAAGGAAGCAATTTAAAATTCTAGGGAGACTCTCGTAAAATTACAAAGGACTGGCTCATTAATGCATTCCTGGTGGATGAAATGATTCAACCATTCTGGAGCACATTATGGAAATGCCCAAAAGAGAAAAAAAAACTTCGTTCCCTTTGACCTGGCAGTTCCATTTCTAGGCCAATATCCAGAAGAAATCATAAAAATTGGGAAAGTCCCACATGTTTCAAAATATTCATAGCAGCCTTTTTATAGTGACAAATAATTGGAAATGGAGGGGATGCCCATCAATTGGGGAATGGCTAAAAAAGTTATGGTACATGTATATTATGGAATATTATTGTTCTATAAAAAATCATAAATGGTTGAACTCTAGAGAAGCATGGAATGAATTAAAGGATCTGATGCTGATTGAAGGGAACAGAAACAAGAGAATGATGTACACATTAACAACAACATTGTGAGATCATCAACCTTGACGGAATTAGCTCCTCTCAGTAGTTCAGAGAACTAGGACAGTCGTAATTAGACTGGTTATGGACAATGCTATCTCCATTCAGAGGAAGAAAAATAAAGCAAAACAAGACATAAAAAAACCCTTCAGAATCTGATGAGCACTTTATAAAAATTAACTTTTATGTATCTCTTTCCTTTAATTCTAATTCCTCATACCAAAAATGACCAATCTGTAAACATGTTTACCAAAAATATGTATGAACAATGTTAACAGTTGCTCAGTGAAGTGGGGAGGGAAGGGAATTTTGTAACTTAAAATTATACATATGCATATAGATGAATGTTGAAAAAAATTTCATAACATGTATTTGTAAAAATAAAATAGAATAAAAAAGTTTATGCAAGACTTATCAGCTTCAACATTGAGGGATTATAAGGCCTGGATTATGATATTCCAGAGAGCAAAGAAACTTGTATCATAACCAAGAATTAACTTCCCTGCAAAATTCAGAATATTCTTTCAGGATAAAAGATGGATTTTTAGCAAAATGGAATACTTTACAATTTCCTGATAAAAAGAGCACTCGGGTAAGAAGGCAGAAGTATTAGAGGATAAATAATACCCTATGGAGAGGCAAAAAGCATGTAATGTAGTAGATGGAAAGAAGGAAGGGTGTGAGCATCAAGTAAGTCTTACTCTCGACAAATTTGCTCAGAGAGAATAATGGAGGTCCCCAAGAGGATTTAGAAAGCTTTCCTATCCTACAGGATAGTAGGGGACTGGGAGAGGGGGGGAGAGGGCAAAGAAAAGAGAATAGGGTGATAAAAGGGAGAGGAAATGTAAAAATAAAAAGGAATAAAAGAGGAAACGGAAATGAAAAGGGAATTAGATTGAAAAAAGGAAGGGTAAATTTGAGGGAGGCAATGGTCAAAAGCAAAACACTTGTGAGCAGAAATGAGAAGAAAAAAATAGGAAAAGTACAAACAGAGGGAAATAAAGCGTTAGTAATGATAATTGTGAATGTAAAAGGAATAAACTCTCCCGTAAAATGGACACAAATCCCAGAGGGGATTAAAACCAGAATTCTGTAACATGTTGTTAATAAGAAAGTTATTTGAAGCAGAAAAATTCACACAGTGTAAAGGTGAAAGACTGGAGCAAAATATATTATGCTTCTGCTGAAGTAAACATAAAAAAGGTTATCAATCTTTATCTCAGAAAAAGCAAAAACAAAAACAAATATTATTAAAAAAAATAATGAAGTAAACTGTATATTACTGAAAGGTACTAAGAGTAATAAAATAATATCAATATATACAGACCAAGTAATTCTATATTAAAATTCTTAGAGGAGAAAGTAATGGAGTTAGAGGAAGATGCAAAAAGTAAAATTATATTAGTGAGAGATCTCATCCTCCATCTCTAAGAATTAAATAAATATAACTTTAAAATAAATAAGAAGGGGACAACTAAATGGCATGGTGGATACAGTACCAGCCCTAGACCCAGGAGGGTCTGAGTTCAAATGCAGTCTCAGATACTTAATAATTATCTAGCTGTGCAACCTAGCAGTTTGCTTAACCAACAAAATAAATAAATGAATAAATAAATAAGATGTAAACCAAAGAAATGAATAGAATTGTAGAGAAAAATATATAGAATTAAGCCTTTGGAGAAAACTGAATGGGGTATAGAAAAGAATCTAACTTCTCTCATGCAAAAAAAATGTTCATGATTTAGAGCATTAAAAAATTCACAATCAAATGCAGAAAGACAGAAATATTAAATGCATCTTTTTCATATCATAATGCTATAAAAATTACAAGTAATAACAGTTCATGGAAAGATAAGATAAAATTTAATTGGAATTAAAGAATGAGTGGCTCTAACAACAAAGCATAGAAATAGTCAATAATTTCATCCAAGGCAATAACAATGAGATACCATACCAAAATTTAGCAGTTGCAGTAAAAAGTAGTAATTAGGGAAACTATTTTAATTTATTTATTTATTTTCATCCATATGCACATGTATATTTTTAAGTTAAAAAAAATTTCCTTCCACCTTTCCTTTCCCTCCACCTTGCCTCAGTGTCAAACAGTCAGGTTAGCAATGAACATACATATTTTCTGATAAATATGTTTACAGATTAGTCATTTTTGGTATGAGGAATTAAGATTAAGGGAAAGATACATAAGAGAAAATTTTTATAAAGTGTTCATCAGATTCTGAGGGGTTGGTTTTGTGTGTGTTTGTGTGTGTGTTTTGTTTTTCTTCCTCTGGATGGGGTTAACATTATCCATTGCCAGACTACTTCAATTGTATGTACTACTGGGAGGAGATAGTTCCGTCAACATTATTCATCTCACAATGTTGTTGTTAAGGTTTACTTGTTCCCTTGATTCTATTCCCTTTTCTCAGCATCAGATCCAATAAGATATTCAATGCTTTTCTAGAGTCCAACCATTAACAATTTCTTATAGAACAATAATTTTCCATAGTACTCATGTACATGCTTAGCCACTCCCCAATTAATGGGCATCCCCTCAATTTCCAAATCTTTGCCACTACAAAAAGAGCTGTTATAAAAATTTTGGAACATGAAGGACTTTTACCATTTTTCATAATTTCTTCTGATTGTAGGGCTAGAATTGGAATTGCTGAATCAAAGGGTATGAACAGTTTCATTGCTCTTTGAGCATAGTTTGTTATTGCTCTCCAGCATGGTTGGATCTGTTCAGAACTCCACCAGCAATGCATCAATGTCCCAGTCCTCACACATCCTCTTCTACATTGATTATTTTCCCTGTTTTCTCAGCTTAGTCAATGTGATAGGTATGAGGTGATATCTCATTGTTTTAATGCACATTTCTCTAATCAATAATCATTTGGATCATTTTTCATATGATCATATGTAGCATTAATTTCTTCATTTGAAAATTGTTCATATCCCTTGACCATTTATCAATTGGGGAAATGACTTGTGACCTTTTAAATTTGGTGAAATTCTCCATATATTTTAGAAACAAGACCCTTATCAGATCTCCTAGTTGTGAAGATCATTACCCAATTCTCTGCTTTCCTTTTACTTTTGGCATCATAGACTTTATTAGAGCAAAAAATAAAATTAATGCTGTCAAAACATGCTCCTATCCATGGTTTTGCTCTTTGTGTCTAAATCCTGTACTTATTTTGACCTTATTTTGGAATAGGGTGTGAAATGTGGATCGATGCCTAGTTTTTGGAGTACTATTTTTCATTTCCCCAGCAATTTTTTGTCAGATGGGGGGGGGGGGGTTCTTATCCAAGAAGCTGATGTCTTTGGTGTGTCAAATAGCAGATTGCTATAGTCATTTACTTTAGTTTGCTTTGAAACTATCATAATTCATTGATCCATTACTCTATTTCTTAACCAGTAAAAGGCATTTTTGATGACTGCAGCTTTATAGTATAGTTTTAGATCTGATAGGGCTAGGCCACCTTCTTTTATATTCCTTTTCATCATTTTGCTTGCTATTCTTGCCCTTTTGTTGCTCCAGATGAATTTTGTTACTTTTTTTCCTAGCTTGGAAAAGCAGTTGTTTTGTAGTTTTATTGGTATGGAACTGAATAAGTAATTTATTTTGGGTAGAATTGTCATTTTTATTATACTGGATTGACCAAACCATGAGCATTTTATATTTTTCCAATTATTTAGATCTAGATCTAACTTTATTTGGGTGAGAAGTGCTTTATAATTGTGTTGATACAGTTTCTGGGTTGGTTTTGAAAGTTAGATTCCCAAAGAATTTAATGTTGTCTATAGTTATTTTAAATGAAATTTCTCTTTATATGTCTTGCTCTTGGGCCTTCTTATTCATATATAAAAATGCTGATGATTTATTTGGGTTTATTTTATATCTTGCTACTTTGCTGAATTTGTTAATTGTTTCAAGGTGTTTTCTAGATTATTTTCTCGGGTTCAAAGTATACCATAATAAGATCTGCAAAGAATAAAAGTTGTGCTTCCTCATTGCCAATTCTGATTCCTTCAATACCTTTTTCTCTTATTGCTACATTTAACATTTCTAATACTAAATTGAATAGTAATGGTGATAATGGGCATCCTTGTTTTACCCTGGATGTTTTTGGAAATGTTCCAAGTTTATTCCTATTACATATGATATTTGCTGATAGTTTTAGATAGATATTATTTATTATTTTAAGGAAAACTCCATTTATTCCTAAACTTTCTAGTGTTATTACTAGGTCTGGATGTCTTATTTTATCAAAAGATTTTTCAGCATCTATTGAGAAAATCATAAAATTTCTGTTGATTTTGCTATTGATATGTTTAATTATGTTGAGTATTTTCCCATTGTTGAATCATCCTGCCTACCTAGTGTAAATCCTACCTCGTCATAATGTGTTATCCTGGTAATAACTTGCTGTATTATCATTGCTAAAATTTTATTCAAGATTTTTGCATCCATAATCATTGAAAATTGGTTTATAGTTTTCTTTGTTTTGGTTCTTCCTGGTTTAGGTATCAGCACCATGTTGGTATTATAAAAGGAATTTGGCAAAACTCCTATTTTTTAAAAAATAATTTATGTAGAATAAGAATTACTTGTTCTTTAAATATTTGTTGGAATTTGTTTATAAATTCATCTTGACCTGGAGACTTTTTTCTGAGGGTTTCTTCAATTTCTTTTTCTGGAATGGGGTTATTTAAGTCACTTTTCCTCTTCTGTTAATCTGAGTAGTTCATACTTTTGTAATTTATCCATTTCACTCAGGTTATCCAATTTATTGACACAGTTTGGGAAAGTAACTCTGAATTATCTCTTATGTTGCCTCCTCATAGGTTGTTAGTTCCCCCTTCTGACTTTTTATACTGGTAATTTGGTTATCTTCTTTCTTTTTTAAATCAGATTAACAAAAGGTTTGTCTATTTTATTGACTCTTTCATAAAACCAACTCTTAGTTTTATTTATGGGATCTTTTTTTTTGCTTTCAATTTTAATTAAGGGAATTTCTATATCTCTAAATGTTAAAATGAATAAATTAGAAAAAGAGATTACTGAATTGAAAATGCAATTTAAAAAAGCTAGATTAATTAATAATCTTCAATTAAATACCAAATTGGAAATCCTGAAAACCAAGGGAGATTTAAATAAAATTGAAAGTCAAAAAAATATTGATTCAATAAATGCAACTGAGTTGGCTTTATTGAAGTCAATTAAATAGATAAATCATTGGTTGATATGATTTTTAAAAAATAATGAATTAAACTAATGTACCAGTATTTAAAATAAAAACAAAGAATTCAAGACCAATGAGAAAGACATGAAAATAATAATTCATAAATATTTGCCAAACTCTATGTCAATAAATTTGACCATCTAAGTAAAAAAGAAGGAAAATTACAAAAACCTAAATTACACTAAATGATAAAAGAGGAAATATAATACTTAAATAATCCCATTTCAGAAAAAGAAATTAAACAAATCATCTCTGAAATCCATAAGAAAAAATCTCTAGGTCAGCTGAATTTACAAATGAATTCTTAAAAAATTTAAAAGAACAATGAATTCATTTTTTTCTGTTAGTGATATTTTTTCAATTACATATAATGAAAGTTTTTCAACATTCATATGCATATTTATGTTGTATAATTTCCTTCCCCCCTTTCCCCTCAGCTGCAAACACTATTGAACATATTATATATACATTTATGTTTAGCATGTTTACATATTAATCATTTACTGCATGAGGAATTAGGAATAATGGAAAATAGAGAAAACCATGGAATAGCAAGGAAAAATGTAAGTTAACATCATGTTCATTCAGTTTCCATGAGTTTTTGTTTGTTTTGTTTTATTTTGTCCATAACATGTCTCCCAGGGTTGTCCTAGCTCTCTGAAATGCTGAGAGGAACTGCATCCATCAAAATTGTTCAATTCAATATTGTTTTTATTGCATACAATGTTCTGTTGGTTCTGTTCCCTTTATTCTGCATAATTCCTACAATACTTTCCAAACTTTTCTAGATTCTAAAATTTATGATTTTTTATAGAAAAGTACTATTTTATACTTTTAACCTTTGTATATCTCTCTCTGCTTCAAATGTGTTTCTTGTAAACAACATATTGTAGTAGGATGTTTTTATAATTCCTTCTGCTATCCACTTTCCTTTTATGAGAGAATTCATCTCATTCATATTTACAGTTAAACGTACTAAATCTTTATTTCCCTCCATGTTATCATTCTGTTTATATTTTTCTCTCTTTCCTTTCTTCTTATTCTTCTCACAAGTGTTTTGCTTCCTTTCCTCTTTAACTTTTCTCTGAAATTTAACTTTAAGTTTACTTCACTTATCCCTTCACTTTCCATTCTATCAGTCTTTTCTTCCCTTTCCTTTTCCTTGCCCTCCCCTACTTCCCTGTAGGTAGAATAGATTTTTAAACCTAATTGAGAATGTATGTTATTCCCTCTCTGGACCAAATCTGTTGAGTGGGTTTTGCTCAGTCTTCATATCCTACCTTCTTTACTTCTACTATAATAGGTTTTTGTGCCTCTTCCACCAATGCCTTTCTCCTAATATAGCCCTTTTTATTATTTTGTTTTTATCCTGTCCCTTTGTCAAAATGTACTCCTTTTAAGTGACCTGTTAGAAGTATTATCAATAAAAGTACTATCAATCAAAGTGCATTCAATCAAAAGATGATTGATTGATTAGCAGCCTTGCTTCATAGTCACTAAGTACTCTCCCCCTTCTGTCTCATTAGAAATATACTTGACAAGAATCATGAATCACATCAAATTATAACCACTTTACACCTTTTCCCCTTTTCAAATACCCATCATGACACAAAATCCTAATGAATAAAAACATCATGCAAGGCAAATCATTTCATGAAACATTTGTATTAATCATCCACCAGTCAAGTGTTCTTCCTCCAACTGTAGCCAAAGTTTCAAGCAAACCATATCACTTCATGATTTTTTTCATGTACAGTTCCTCTAAAAATATTCTCTCCCTCAATCTCTATAGTATTCTAACCAAAGTCCTACAGCTCTCCTCAACTAAAATATCAGGTATATTCTCTCCCACTATCCCTTTAGCACGCCTACCATGGTACTATTCTAAGTATAATGCTATCCTCTGCCCCTATTGTACTGTAAACCTCTAAGTATCTAGTAAAGGTTATTCTAATTTAATCACGTAAAGAGCTTCTAAATACTCTAACTACATGAACACCCTGACGGTCTTTCTTAGGAACTTTAGCAATGGTTGTAAGGCATGGGAGAAACTGGCACAGGACCACTCAGAGTAAGGTTCCCTTATCTTAGAATGTGCTCAGCTCTATGAGCAAAGCAGAATTAAAGAAGTTAAAGAAAATGTGAGATATATAAGTTTTATAGTAAACACCCCAGGTGCTCACCTGAAATATTTGTGCCTGATTTGTGGTAGAGTGTTCTGAGCTCATACTGGTCTGATCAGTCACAGTTGGATGTACGATAATTTTTCTCAAACATAATGATGTCATTTTGTTCTTCTTGATAAGAAAGGACAAGCACCAACCATGTCCATTTGCTGTAAGTATGGATTCTTCACCATCCTAATAAAAATATTCAAGACTTAAAAGTGTTATTTTTCCCTTTAGAGTTTTATAAAATTTAATGTTCTTGACTAACATTTTCCCTTATTGTTTACTTTTACATGCATTATTTGAGTCTTGTATTTGAGGATCTAATAGTCTATTCAGTTTGGGTCTTTTTATCAGAAATTTTGAATGTCCTCTATTTCATTGAACATCCATCTTTTCCCCAGATAGAATATGCTGAAGTTTTCAGGGTAGCAAATTTTTGGTTGTAATCCAAGGTTCTTTGCCCTCCAAAATATCTTACTGGGGCCCTCCAATCTGTTAATGTTGAAACTAAGTCCAGTGTAATTCTGATTGTCCTTTCTTTCTATTTAAATTACTTCTTTTTGGCAACTTGCAGTATTTTTTCCTTTCTTTAAGGATTCTGGAATCTGACTATGATAGTCCTTGGAGTTTTTATCCTGGGGTCTCTTTCTGGAGGTGAAGAGCAATTAATTCTGATTCTATATAAACCATTAAAAATAAAGACTAATTGTGTAATTTCACTATCTCTTATGCTTTATTTTTCTTCCTTAAGGATGTTATTTCTCTCTCATCATATTCAATTTAGATCAATATATACTATGGAAACAATGTAAAGATTTCTGTGGGGGTGGGAGGAGGGAAACAAGAATAGGAGAAAAATGTGAAACTGAAAATAAATAAAAGTTTTCTTTAAAAAAAGAAATAAATAGATAAAGAGCAAGTCCTACCAAATTCCTTTTGTGACAAAATATTGGGACTGATAACAAAATCAGGAAGAGTCAAAACAAATTATAGACCAATCTCTCTAATGAATATTATGCCAAGACTGTAGATAAAATATTAGTAAATGATTACAGCAATTTATCACTAGGAGTATATACTATTATTCGGTAAATATTATACCAGGGATGCAAGAATGGCTCATTATTAGGAAAACAATCATCGTAACTGCCTATAACATTAACAAAACCAATCAAAACCATAGATTTCAAAAGATGCAGAAAAAATCTTTTACAAAATACAGATCCATTCCTAGTAAAAACACCAAGGAATTTAGGAATGAATGTAGTTTTCCTTAAAATTATAAAGAAGGGGGTGGTGCAGTGTATAGAGTACTGACCTTGCAGTCAAGAGTACCTGACTTCAATCTGGCCTCAGGCACTTAATAATTACCTAACTGTGTGGCCTTGGGCAAGCCACTTAACTACATTTGCTTGCAAAATCCTAAAAAAAAAATGATAAGAAGTATCTACCTAAAACCATCAGTGACCTGACTTCAGAAGAGCATGCAAAGACTTGCATATATTGATGCTTATTGAAGTGTGCAGAACCAAGACATTATACAGACTAAGAGCAATACTGTGAGATGATCAATTATGATAGATATAACTCCTCTCAGCAGTTCAGTAATCAACAATAATCCTGATAAAGAAAATGCCATCCACATCCAGAGTGGGAAAAAACTGTATTCTAAATGCTGAGCAAAGCTTACTGTGCTCATTTTTAAAAACATATATATTTTTTCTTTCTTTCTTATGTGTTCCCCTTAGTTCCAGTTCTTTCACTGCTTGAATAATGAGGAAATATGTCAAATTATATTTTACATGTACAACTTATATCAAATTGTTTGCTTCCATTGGGAGGGGATTGGGAAGAGAGATAGAAAATTGTGGAACTCAATCTTGCAAAAAGTTGAAAACCTTTTTAGCATGTAATTGAAAAATAAATAAATAATGAAGAATGTTAAAAAAATTAAAGCTACAGTAAGGTGGGAATATTTATATTGATTTCTCATTATAAAATCAGTGTTATAATACTTGTTTTGCTTATTGACCTGTATTAGTATATATATATATATATATATATATATATATGTATTTAGCATTACAAATTTTGAACTATTATTAAACTGATATTAAATGAATATTTAATATTTTTAGCTCATGTAGTTTCCAAACAAAACTTGTTCTGCTAGGGAGAGAGAAAGGTCATCTTAAGTTAAATAACATGTGTTTCTAAAAATCTTATTGCTAAAGTGGTTGAAAACAAATTTTAAATTAGAATTTTAGATTTCACTGTAATAGACTTCCAACTGGACAGAACCTTCAATTAGTTTTCCCTCTCATAGTGCTTTACAGCTATTAAATTATATGCAAATTATTAATCAAGTTGCTTAAAATTTTGAAAAACTATCTTATCTTCCTCTCCACATCCTTTTCTAATATTATTTATTTGATTGGCTAATCACTTATAAATTCTATAGCATATAACATAAACCAAATTTAATGTGATTTGAACAGAATCAGACCTGGAGTTAGGAAAAGTTGTATCAAATTGCTATTGCTATGATTAGTAGAGGGACATGATTTGTGGTTTTTCTTTCTTTCTCGAATTATATCATGATATCAGGGAGTTAAAGCCATGCCAAACACGTGAACTGGATTTGAGTGACGGGGGTAGGTAAGCTGTTCTAAGTCATCAATCTCATTTACTCCTCCAGAATCATCTGGGTCCAATGGCCAGATCTGAATCAGGATTATTGGAGATAGTCCTGGATGTGAGACAATCAGCATTAAATGATACTGGATTTGAACTCCTATCCTCTTGATTCCAAGGTGAGTGCTCCATCCTATGCACCACTTAACTGGATAATAATAATTATTTAATTGTTTTTGTCTTTATTTCTCCAGGGTTAATATAACACTGACACACAGAATATGTAGTTACTTAAACTTTGATTGACTAATAGATTGAAAATTTACTTAATAGGGCTCCCATCTGTTAGGTTCCATACTCCAATCTTCATGGTTTATCAGCTTTCTTTGAGAGCAGTACTACAAGCTGAATTCAACTCAAACTTTCATTTTTTAAAATGTTAATTACCACTGTGATAGGCCCAGAAGATAGAAATAAAAATAAATTAATAAATGATCCTAGCCTTCAAAGAAGAATTTGATACAAATTATGAATAATTAATCCTAATAAATGGAACACAAAATAGAATATAATAAGAAAGACAAGAAGAGTCAGGAATGCACAGAGGACTGAGCTTGGAATCAGAAAATCTCATCTTCATCAGTTCAAGTCTGACCTCAGATACTTGTTGTTTGCTTTTATTCTCGAAAAAGATAATGACACCAGGAAGGTGATGCCAGGAGAAGCAATTGAATTGCATTTGCTTGAGAGGATGATGTGCTAAATCACTAGTCTCACTTTCTCCTTTTGGAGCCATCTTGGTCCAGTGGTCAGATAGAAATCAGGAAGACTGGAGATGGCCCTGGATATGGCCCTGCCAATCATGGTTGAGTGACTTCCCCAAGGTCTCACAGTTAGTGTAAGCTGAATGAGATTGGATATGAACTGTTCCTCCTGATTCCAGGGCTTCTATTCTATTCATCTATTTGACCTCAGACACTTATTAGCTATGTGATCTTAAACAAGTCATTTAACCCATTTCCCTTAGTTGCTCAGCTATAAGATGAACTGGAATGGGAAACCATTCCAGTATAGTTACCAAGAAAACCTTGAATTAGGTAGCAACATGTTGGATCCAACTGAATAGTAGAAGTATTTACTAGCTTTGGAACTGAAATTAAATCATTTATCCTCTCTATCCCTTAGATTTTATCTGCAGATTGGTCAAGTATCACTTATATAAGCTAATTTGTAGTGTTGCCTCAGAATCTATGTGTAGGAAAGGATCTCTGAATTATAGGTGCATTGGACTTCACTATCAAAAAGATATTATGGGGGTGGCTAGGTGGAGCAGTGGCTAGAGCACCAGTCTGGGAGTCAGGAGTTCCTGAGTTCAAATCTGGCCTCAGACACTTAATAATTACCTAGCTGTGTGGCCTTGGGCAAGCCACTTAACCCTATGTGCCTTGCAAAATCCTAAAAACAAAAGGATATTAACCTTTTTACCACATCTCTGGTCAGGGTGAATCTCTATATCCACTTTTGTCCTTTATTAGGAATCTTTTCTTTAACATTGAAATTAAACCTTTTTTTGTTTTGTTTTGTTTTGTTTTGTTTCTACAATTTGTATATGGTTATGAACTCAATGATTAAGAAAATCCTAATCACTTATTCAAAATCTTTAAAAGACTTAGAATAATAGACTCATAAGCCATAAGCGACTTCAGCAGTCCTTTACTTCAAACTCCTCATTATATAGATGATGTAACTGAGGAAGAGAGAAGTTAAATGATGTGTCCAATTTAACTTGGTAGTTAATAGAAGTAGCCTTTAAACCTAAATCCAATTGTATCTTCCCTTGCTAAAACGTTTTAGTTCCTTGAACTGATCCTTATATGTAATTCTATTACATTCCATTCAAGTGTTTCACATATCTTAAATCATTTACATACCTATGTATTATTACTATGACTAATTTTTCATAAATTCTGAGAGTAGAATTATATGGAGTTATATGATATACTTTTAAAATGTATGTTATTTGTTCAATAAGTAAGGTGATATTATTAGCATAAATCTTTATTTCTAATCTCAAATTCCTGAACTATGTAAAGTACTTTACAAACTCTACATAAATATATTCACTTTTTAAGGTAGCACTCAATATTCTCAATTAACATGCAAATAGATTTTAGTAGATTGACACAAGGTTCTAGAGAAAGAAAAGCTTTTAATATTCTTTTGGGGGGACAGAAGAGGCAAGGAACAATATTCTTGGAAGTGGAATAATCTGGTTAATAGAAAACTGCCATTCATATTCTAATGGACAACAGCTAAGACACTCTCACAGGTAGACTTCATTTAAAAAATGAGAACCCTTTGAAAAGAGGAAAGCAAAAAGGTATTTATATACATAAGCAAAAACTGAGCAATAGTATCAATTGTGGGACCTAATTAGATAGCAAACAGTGAGACCAATTTTTGTGATAAGATGGTATCAAGCATTTATTAAAACTTTTTAAAATGTGAGGAGGCAATACAATATACCTAATACAAAAATTGTATTAAACACAATTGAACTATTTTAATGTTTATGAAATCATTTTAGTCATTGCTGTGGTTGATGTTTAACATGAGCATTCACTTTCACAAAAGCTACATGGAATTTACTAGAAATGCCCATTTGAGAAAATACAGATAATAGAGGATTTATTTTAGTTTGCATGCAAATTTTTTGTATTTTTATCACTCATGAGAGTATATGTCAGAGCTTTCTATCAATTAATGTTTAGTTTCCATTGAATTTCTCCTGGACTTTAAAGATTTAAAAAGCATGTTAATTAAATGTATTAAATGATGACACTTCTGTAAAAATTAATAAGAACCTTTAACTAAGTTTCTTGTGTTAATTGTATAAATTTACTGCTATATCTGAAATAATCTATTTGCCAAATAATCACATGGGATGTCACAAGTTTTGCCTGGCTCATATCTGAGTATTTAAAAATTTGTTTGCCTTTATTATGACCTTTAAATATTTTATAGTAATTCTGAGCAGGAATAAAAGGACTTTTAAAATAACTTTTCATTTAGTTATTAATTATTCTGCATATTATCAATGACAGTTTACTAATTATCTGAACTCATGCAATCTTAGACAATTAATTCTAGGATTAGGTACATTTTAATTCCAAGAATAGTGTCAGAATAAATGATACATTTGAAAAATGTAATATACAAATTTTATTTCATGGCAGGAGATAGCTGAAAATATTTCTTTAGCTGAATTGAAAATGTCAAGTTTTGAATTATTTCTATAACTTTGCAGTATTAAATACATATAATTAAAGTTTGAATTAATTAAAAAATAAATTGTCTCACTTCTCAGTCCCAATCTGCAACCCCCCCCACACACACACACACATACACACATCCATACGTGTTTTCTTAAGGAAGCAGCATATTTTGTTCCCTTCTGAGTATACCATTTTAGGAAAGATTTCAATATCCTGGAAAAACCTCCAAAAGAGCACCACTAGGATGATAAAGGATGATGCTCCTATGACTATCATTGGAAGGAAATTAGTGTGCTGAGCTGAAGAAGAGAAACCTGATATAGAGAAATCCTAGTTCTCTTTAATTGTTTTAAGGTATTTTATATATGGCTTCAGAAGTCAAAGAAGGGGTCAATAAATATAAATTTAAAAGAGGAAAACAATGAAAACTATTCAAAAGAGGAAAAGGGTAAGTTAGAGAATAATGAGAAATCCTCATTTATAACATGAAATCCTTTATGGAAAAAATAAGGCTTTTTGCATTAATTTATATTTCCAAAACTTAAACCAGTACTTGTGAAATTAAGTGTTTTATAATTATTGTTAATTAACTGATGAGTGGGACCCTATAAATGAGATCTTAAAACAAAATTTTGACAATTAGTTCTTTGCATTCCTATAGAAAAGATTCTTTATTAGGGTCAGGGTGAACTAGATACCACTGTGCTTTAATTCTGCTACTCCTGAAATTCTGTAATTATAGGAATATCCAGGTTCACTTATTCCTCCCACCCCACTCCTGTGAATTCATTTTCCCATATTGGAACTTCTGTGACCTCAGAACCATGTCAATGAGAAGTCTAAATCTATAAGAAATTGAACATCACAACTCTCCATCTCTCCATTTTTCAGAAATGTTTTCCTGTAGTTTGGTATTTAAGAACCACTGTGCATTGAATTTTAGTCCTAAAAGCACAAGTGAAGCAAAACATCATCCAACCTAGTCTCAATATGGATTTACTTTTTCACATTATTATCCTCTGAAGAGTATGCACCAAAAGATATGAAGTGTACTTTCAAATATATCAGAGATCCAAACAGAAGAAGCTTCCTTACTCAAATGAATGTCATTCATCTGATTTACCCACTTATGTCACAAAACTTTTTTGTTAACTTATATTACCAGTGACTACTATTCTGATACTAGAATTTATACATAATGAATTTCCCAAATATTGCAAACTGTGCTCTCCATATACCTAAGGGCTATCACAGAATAAGTCCCATTCAAATCATTGCTAGCATCAATGAATTGCCCTAATAGTCTTTCATAGACCAGCGTGTAATTCATTGCTAAAGGCAGCCCCCTTCTACTCTGCCCACAGTTGTCAATTTTTTGAGGTCTATCACTAATTGAAATTTTTTTCTTTTCACAAATAACTATGAGCTTAGCTATGAGCTAACTTTAAGAAAATAAAAAAATTAACAAAATAAAGCTGTCAATTTCTCTATAATTTGAGGCAGAATCTATATTTTTTATTAAATGTCAGAAATTATAGGTTTCCATTAACACTGAATAGAAAAGGGTGGGACATTTGGATAAAATAATACTTTGCACATAGCAGTCATATATGGTTATAAAGTCGATTGTGTGATCATCAGCATAAAACCCATTTCATGCAATTAGCTAAATCCCTGTGAATGGGGCCTTCTGCCTCTACAAATCTGTGGTTCAGAGTCAACACATACCCTATCTCAAAGACTATATCATTTACCAAAGTGTACTGTAGGCAAAAGTGACCTAAAAACAATAATGAATGAATTGTTATAACAAGGAAAAAAGCAGTGAAACTGAGGCAACTAATACAGTAACTATATTTATTGATGATATTTCTTGTTCTTTTTTAAAATTATATTTAAAAATTAAGAAATAAAGCAGGCATTTCCATAACATAGTCCATTGCTCATGAAAAGAAAAATCATTATAAACAAATTGCTATTATTTTTAAGTAGATAAAAAGTTATGCAAATATTTTTATTCCCCCCTCACACTTTGATATAGAGATGGCTGCCATTAGACTAAACTCTTTTTGTGTCTGTATGTGTCTGTGTGTGTGTGTGTGTGTGTGTGTGTGTGTGTGTGCGCGCGCATGTGTAAAACCATTCTGTACATCTATTTATCAGATGCTTTTTCTCTGAATTCAGATCTACCAATTTAATAGTATTATGTGTCAGTATCTGTTTTCCAGGACAATTATTTTGTTCTTTAATTTCTCAGAATTTCTCTGATTCAGGGTTTCCAACACCCTCACCACCCCAACTTTTTGCATTTTTTAATGATTTGTACAAAACTTTCTTTTTTTTTGACATTGGAAGATACTAAATTTTATTTTATTTCTTTTAATAATATATAACAGGGATATTAGTTTCTGAGAAGTCATTCTATTTCTTTTTTCTTGTAAATTCATGGTCATTTTTTAAATGGGTAATGTGATTTTTCTTTATTGATGAAATTGACCAATGTTTTATCAAATTTAATCTTTTCTTCTTCTAAGTTTTTTTGTCATTATTGTTGTCCTTTTGTCCACTTTCTATACTTTCCTAATTTTCAACATTTTTGCTTTTTTGTTCAATGATAATTTATTTCACAAACATTTAATTGCATGGTAGGTGAGTTTTCAATTTTGTTAGCATATATATTTTTCAAGATTTCTTGTTTGTTTCTTGTGAGACCTGTTTCATCTATATACTAGAAAATTGAAAGATTTCTATTCTTGTCTTTGTCATGATTATTTCTTTTCTATTATTTTTCTATGACAAACTTTAATGAGGATGCTATTATTTAGTTTATATTTCGATCTATATAGTTTGCTCACATTTCCTTTATTAATTATTGTCATTTTATTTTTTATTAAATTAGATATAGAGGGCAATGGTAACCTGGACGTCAGAAGATTAAAGATCTAAAGTCTATTTTTTAAAAAACAATATCTGCTATGCACATTTCATGAATTATAAATTAGGATGACCTAGCCCTACAGAAGCATAAAAAAAATCATGGGATGATTGAGTGCAACACATATCTTATTTTAAAAATAAAAATTAGTGTATTACTTAGCTAGTAATTTTGCTGAACTCAGAGATAGGATTTTTGATTGATATAGGGATGTTTTGAGTAAATGCCTGATTAAAATACTGATGTTTGATCAATATGAGAGTATTGAATGTTTGAGTACATGATAAAAAACATAAAATGTTTCACCAAGGCAAGTTTTAAGTTTTAAGGATACAAAGATGTATTTGGGATTTATTTTCCTTATCTAATATATATGGTCTGTTCTTAAATAATGTTCATGAATCAAGTGAACTGAAAAATTTAACTATATGGATCCTGGCTAAATTTTAAAAATGGCCTAGAGAACAAATCGTCAAAACCTGAATTGAATAATAGGTCAACAATATAATAGAAAAGAGACATCCTAAATTCACCCTTAATAGTCTTAATAAAGATCAATGTATCTTTAGACTCAAGTTCATTATGTAGTCTTTTTTCCTACTTTCTTCCCTTTCTTCTCTGGGAAAAGAAGAGAAGGAAAAAAGGAAAGTAATATCATTGTATGAGCATAGTTGCAAGTCTGCTTTCTCAGATTCTTTTTCTTCTCCACTGTTGTTTTTGTGGTATACACAAGTAGTAGTTATAGAATCTTTCTTAGGAATAAGAAATATATATATTTGGGGATTAGGGAGAGAAATCCCATAGGTTATAGAATCAGAGATCATGGTTTCAAGTCTTGCCCATAGTTTTTGTGACCTTAGGAAAGTCACTTGTCCTGTCTTGTATCAGTTCACACATCTGTGAAATGAAATTGAAAGAGATAGTCCCTGAGGTTCTTTTCAGCTCTAGATTTATAATCTCTATGATATGACATTTGAATTCTTCATCATGTAGGGTATAATTGAAAACATAATAAAAGAGATAAAGAGAATATTCTGTTTGAGAATGCACTAGAATATTTATGTTTTTCCACATCTTTTCCAGAATTAGTCATTTTCCTTTGCTGTCATGTAAGCACATCTGATACATGTGAGACAGTACCTTAGAGTGGTTTTTAATTTCTCCAATTATTAATGAGGATTTTTTAAAATTTGGGTATTGATATTTTTATTTCTTCTGAAAACTATTTGTTCTTATCCTTTAACTATTTATCTTTTGGTGAGTGGCTTTTATTTTTAATAATTTAGCTCAATTCCTTATATATTTGAGAAAAATTGCTGCAAATATTTTGCTCAGTTTACTATTTTCACTGTAATTATGGATTGTATTGCTTTAGTGTGCGAAAGAGTTTTTTAATTTCATGCAATCAAAATATCCCATTTTACTTCTGATGATCAACTCTGTCATTTAGTTGGTCATAAATTCTTGTCTTATCCATAGACCTGACCAGCAAATTTTTCCATCCTCCACTAATTTCCTTATGACATCAACCCTGTATGTATAAATCATGAGCTTGATTGAATGTTTCTATTGAATTTATCTTAGTATACATTGTATAAGGTAACACGGGTCCAAGATTAAAACGAAACTGACCTCAATTGACTCGGTTTGACCTAGAGGTTCTGACCAAAAACAATTGAGTTTGTGCAATTAGGTTTATGCATAGTTAACTGCAAGCTGCCTGTGATGATTGGGGTTCATCAACATAGCATGGGTTGTACAATCAAGGGGGAAAACATTAGAGATATGTCATGGGAAGAGTAGGTCACTTGACAAGAATCTATGAAAACTCAGAAGGGAGGGGAAAGAATTTTTCAAAACTATGTAAAACTGGACATTGCTGTCTCTTGGTGTGACTTATACTAAGCACCCACATGTTGCAAGATCCATTAATAAAAAGCTTAATTCTTCTCTCACTCCAGAAAATTTATTTGTCATATTGATAACACATTTGGGGCTCATCAGGATCCATATAACCCTTGAGAAAACCCCAGAAGAGACAAAGGAAGGAACATTTCTGACTTGATTTTAAGCAGATCTCCATTTCTTTCCTGGGGTTCCCTCTGGTGGATCTCTGAATGGACCTGGAGTATTGCCTGGAAAGGAGTGGCAGAACAATTGGAGTATCACTTGTGGAATTGATTGATTCAGAAAGGTAGGAAGGGAGTTGCCATAGTGCCACTTTTTGAGGTTTAGAAGTTCCTATTCTAGATAACCCCGGGGAGGGGGAAGGAATTCTAGGTAGAAGTTTAGGGATAAAAAGAAGCATCTTGGGGGGGGGAAGAGAAGATTCCCCTTCAGATACCCTGAAAAAATCCACTAATAAAGAAAGTTAACTAGCTGGGGTAAAGAAAAGAATAAATTAATGAAGTACTGCTTTATTGAGTGGCCTAAACCCCTATTCAGGGAAAATCTGTGTGGCAGCCAAAGTTCAGATCCAATGATTATTGGGTATGTTTTGAAAGTGTTTGTGAATAACAAGATACCCCTAAACAAAAAGGAGGATAATTATGCAGCAATCTGCATAATTGGGGATACTAAATTATTTTTAATAAGCCAGAAAGGAACAAGAAGCATAAGTGGGATTCCCTGGAAGTATTGCCCCCAACATATATTCCATCCCCTGTCCACCCAGTCTTCTGTAAGTCCTCCTAGAAAGAAGAAAACTGATGATAAAACCCCCAAGAAAGGGGAAAGGGTGGAGAAGGAAGATAAAGAATCTTTTTTACAGGTTAAGACAGAAACTGGAACAATGTAAAAGGTACATAGAGAATCTTCCCTTCTCTTTCTCCTAATCAAGCTATGGGAGGATGGTGGAGAGAGGGGGGAATAGGCTCTCCTTAAGTACATCAGAAATCAGAACATTAAAAAGTAGATAAAATCACTAATAGAAGATTCATTAGGTTTATCTGACTAACTGGAGCAACTTTTAGGTCCCAACTTCTTCACTTTGGGGGGGGAAATTAATATCAATCTTGAATATTCTCTTCATGGGAAAAGAGAGAAGAATGATTCAAAAGGCAGTCATGGAACAATGGGAGACATCCTCCAGCCTCAGGGGTTTAAATATCCTAAAGTAGATCTGGGCTTGGATAATAATGACCCAGGTTATAGATGACACACAGATCATTTGAGGGACCTCATCATCCCAGGGAACTAAGTTTGAAAATTTGAACAGAGCTTTTGAAGAATTCCAGGAGAAGAATGAAACACCTTCTAAATTTGTTTAGAGAATGAGTGAGAATGTGAGAAAATATTCAATACTGGATCACAGGATCCTGTGACAGAAGGCATTTTGAGGTTCAATTTTTTTCACCAATGCCTGGTATGATATTAATAAGAAATTGTAGAAATTAGAGAGATGGAACACATGACCACTTGAGGAACTTTGAAGGGAGGTACAGAAAGATTACGTTAGGAGAGAGGATGAGAAGCAGTAAAAGAGAGCTAGGATTATGGACCAGGCTATTAGGGAAATAGCTAAGGAGAATCTGCCCATATTGGGTCACAAGAAAGAGGATCAGAGAAAAAGAAAGCTAGGGGAATGAAGAAAAGGAAAAGAAAGTGAAATGGAGTGGAAGGAATGAATCCTTTAGCTGAAGAAGAGTAGAACATTTTAAGAGAAAATGCCCTGAGTTGGAAAAGGAGGCCCAATAGTGCCCTCTAATGACCTTTGAGGAAGAAGACTAGGGAAATTATGGCCTCTTGTTCCTTAACCCAAACCAAGAGCCCCTGGTAAACCTTAGTGTTGTGGACTCCATAGAAGAGATTGAGTTTCTTGTGGACCCAGGAGTTGTAAGATAATCATTGAACTCTTTATGAAAGGGATGAGCTAGGAGAAGGTTTCTCTGATGGTTTCGAGAGTTAAGGGAGGAAAAACTTACCAATTTTTGAAGAAGTAGATATGAAATTTGAAGAAAGAAGAGATAAAATAATCAAACTAAATCTGGGGATAAGGGTCCTGAAACATTAAAAGTCCTGATTTTACCCCAATGGAAGAGGGAGAAAAATAGGTAGACTCTGATATTTGGGTTAGATTGGGAACAGGGTTTCAAAAGTAGAACCTCTAAAATTCACGTTAAGGGATCTCCAGTTAGTAGGAGGTGTTGAGCAATATCCTCTGATACTGAAGCAACTGATTATTGAGGAGTTCTTTCAGGACAGGTTCCTTAGAGTCATACATGTCATGATTCAATATCTTGATTTTGCCTATTAAAAAGGTTTAAAGCAGTTATAGATTAATACATGACAAGGAAAGTTAATCAATTCATGTTAGTATGCCACCTAGTGGTGCCTAATCCCTAAACCTTGATGAGTCAAATTCCTTCAGAGAAGAGGTGGTTCAGTGTGATTGATTTAAAGGATGCCTTTTGGACTTTAGCCCTTGATCCAGAGAGCAGGGACCTCGTTGAATTTACTTGGGAGGATCTAACAATGAGGAGAAAAGCACTAGACAGTCTTACCCTAGGGGTTTGCTGAGTCCCCCAATTTATTTGGGCAAGTGTTGGAGTGAATTCTCCAAATGTTTCCTGCTCATCCTGGAGTAAAGTTCCTTCAATATGTTGATGACTTTTGTTACGGGCACAAAAAGAGTTGAGGTATCAGATGCTGAAATTAAGTTGTGGATCTACTTATGAAAATAATAATTGATTCTTCCCTAGGAAATTACAATTCACTGAGAAAGAGTCAGATATTTTGATCATTTTCTCAGTGAAGGCAGTAGGAAGATTAATCCGAAATGCATCTGGGGTATTTTAGACCTACCCATCCCTCTTACTGAGAGAGAATTTAGGAGATTTTTGAGATTGACCAGATACTGTGGATTGTGGATTGAGTTTTAGGTATTAAAATTGGAAAGGTTGTATAAGAAGCTGTTTGTTGAGGAACCTAAGAGTTTACTGCAGGAAGATGAAGAAAAAAAATGTTTAGAGACTAAAGCAAGCTTGAGTGTGGGCTACAGTCTTTGTTTTGCCCATCCTGGAAAAACCACTCCATCTGTTTGTCTCAGTACTTCAGGGAACAGCAATGGGTGTGCTAACCCAGGCCCAGACAGTCAGTGACAAACAGTGGCCTTTTTATCTATACTACTAGATCTAGTATCTTAGTGGTGAACTGCATGCATCCAACTGGTGGCAGCCACCACAGCATTAGTGGAAGAGAACAGAATGTTGACCTTTAGAAGTGTGCTAATGGTTAGTGCTCCACACTCATTTTGGTATATCTTAAACCAAAAAGATGGCTGCTAGGCTCTAGAATTCTAAAGTTTGAAGTTAGAACTAATGGAAATGTATGATCTTATCCTAACTACAGATTGTCATTTGAACTTGGCATCGTTCTTGCAGAAAGGAGAGGGTTATAGCCTTGGGGGCTTGGAACAAGACTGCCTTGATTTAGTAAACTATCAGACCAACGTGAGACTGGATTTAAGGCAGGACCCTTTTGAAACATGGAGAAGGATGTTTATTGATAAGTCCACCAGGATGGTGGAGAGCAAATACTGAAGTGGATATGCTATTATAGATTGGGCAGACTGGTACATAGTAGAATCTGAACTCCTCCCTAGACAGTGATCTACACAAACCTGTAAGCTGTATACCTTTAATCGGGCTCTGAGGATTTTAGAAGGGAAATCTGGGCACATCTACACTGATCCAAGTATGTCTTTAGAGAAGTACACACTTTGGGGAAAAATGGGAAGAGAGAGGGCTTAATAATAACAGGGGGAAAGAGTTGGTTCATGGCAAAATTGATCAAATAAATATTAGAAAATCAACTCCTCCCTTCAGAGATAACTGGTACATGTAAGAGACCATCAAAAGGGAAGTTCCCCTGAAGCGATAGGGAACAGATTAACTCATGAGCAAGTAAAAGGGGACTTCCCTGGATGAAATTGGGATAAATATGTTGGTCTTTATCCCAGAAATTCTACACCTAGAATCAATCACAATATTCAAAGAGAATAAGGAGGAAAAACTAACAAAAATTGGGACAACTAAGACACAAACTGGGTGATGGATATGATCTTCCTGATGGAAGGAAGGTGTTGAATGCAGAGATAGCTAGAGAAATACTAGCAGTCCTACATCAGGGAAGTCAGTGTGGTACCCAAGCTATCTATGATGGATTATTTTTAAAAAAAATTATTTATTTTTCATCCAAATACACATATTTTGATAAACATGTTTAGAAATTAGTAATTTTTGGCATGAGGGAATTAGGTTTAAGGGAAAGAGATACATCAGAGTTAATTTTTACAAATTGTTCTTCAGATTGAGAAGGGTTGTTTTGTGTGTGTTTTTGTGTGCGTATGTGTCTTTTATTTTGTTTTTTTTCCCACTGGATGGGAATAATATGGTCCATAGTCAGTCAAATAAAGTAGTCCTAGTTTTCTGAACTCTCAAGAGTTACTGCTTCTATCAAGGTTGTTCATCTCATAGTATTGTTGTTGCTGTATACATTGTACATTTGGTGTTACTCCCTTCACTCAACATCAGATCCCATAGGTCATTCTATGCTTCTCTAGCTGACGATTTATGGTTTCTTATAGAACAATAGTATTTCCTAGTATTCATGTAACATAACTTGTTTAGCCATTCCCCAATTGATGGGCATCCCTTCAATTTCCAATTATTTGACAATTCTATAGCTGCTATGGATATTTTTGAACAAGTAGGACTTTTCCCATTTTTTATCATTTTTCTGCATATAGATCTAGAATTGGAACTACTGGGTCAAAGGGAGTGAACAGTTTTATTGCTCTTTAGGCATAGTTCCATATTGCTCTCCAGAAGAGTTGGATCTATTCACAACTCCACCAGCAATGAACGCATCAATGTCCCAATCCTCCCACAACCTCTCCAACATTGATTGTCTTCCCTTTTTTTATCTTGACTATTCTAATAGGTGTTAGATGATATCTCAATGTTGTTTTAATTTGCATTTCTCTAAACAATAGTTATTTGGGACATTTTTTCATATGATTGTATATAGCTTTACTTTCTTCATTTGAAAACTGTCTATTTATATCTTTTGACCATTTATCAGTTGGAGATATATGATACATTTTTTGCAAGGCAAATGGAGTTAAGTGACTTGCCCAAGGCCACAGGGCTAGGTAATTATTAAGTGTCTGAGTCTAGATTTGAACTCAGGTACTCCTGACCCCAGGGTGGGTGCTCTATCTATTTCACCACCTAAACACCCCTTATATGATACATTCCTAAGGTTGTCTGGCTGTATAGGAATTTGCAAAATTGCTAAACAAGTTGCTGGAATGTGCTTAAAATGTCAAAAGGTCAACAATAAGGTCCTGAGAAAATTGGTGTCCAGTGGGAAGGAGATCAGTTTAAGGCCCTTACAGAACATTCAGGTAGATTATATTGAGATGTTGCTAGTTGCAAGATTAAAATATTTATTGGTCATAGTATATTACCTTACTGACTGGGTGGAGTCTTACAACTCAAACACAACCATTGTCTCCGGAGTCAGTAAGGTCATCTTAGAGCAAATTGTTTCTCTTTTTGGATCGGTGGAAAGGATTGACTCTAACAGTGGGATGCATTGGTTCAATGGCACAAAATCAGGGATTTATTTTGATCAGTTTTGGAGCCAAAAAGACCTATTTGATGACATTGGTATAAAACTTGCCATTGGGAGAAGGAACAACATTTTCAAAAATGTATCTATTATCATAATAATAATAATATGTCTTATCAAAGAAGGCCTCTCAGAAGCTAAACTGAGCAGTATTAACCAAGAAACTATATTCCATCATTAAAGGGATATTATTGGGTTTGTGAGACCACTGCATACACACCTTTGCCCAAGAGTTGGTCAGGGAGCTACCATATAGATTTGGTAAGGCCAATTTTTTTCTTTCTGCCTGGGCAGAGAGGAAACCAGCTAGGGATAAGTTTGTGATGACTTAAGTCAAGAGAAAAGGAATATAAGTACCTCACTAATTGAGACTGGGGATGCTAATGGTTGGAGAGATACATAGCACCCAGAAAGAATAGCAGAATATGAGTTCTGGCTATAGCATCCCAATTTATATCCTGAATAGACTTATAACTCTCCAAGCCCTAGTGGAAATAAATATCATTCAGATGGCTAGGGCCTTAGACTTGCTGACTGATCAAGCCACACAAATATGAGAGGCAGTTATTCAACATAGAATTAGTATTAGCCTAGCTGTTGGCTGAAGATGGAGTAGTCTGTGGTAAATTTAAGCTATCAAGTTGCTGCCTAAAGATAGATGACAATGGGCAGGTGTTAAAGGAAATAACTAGGGACAAGAGAAAGGTGATATATGTTTCATTTAGTAACTCTTAAATGAGTTGGTTTACTGGTTAATGGTGGAAATAGCTGTTAGGTGTCATACTCTTGACCCTGAGTGAAATAATCTTGTATGTCTTCCCATGTATGAAAAAAATTATTTAAATAAAATGGACAGATACATGTCTTTGATAATGAGGATGCAAAAATTTTGATAGAAACAGTCAGCAGTGCTGTCAATATTGAGGATTATGAACTTATGTTAAAAAGATTTGAAGAAGACACTGCTGGTGAAGTATAGAAACCATGTTCTTTTTGAAATGAAACAGTGGGGGACTGTGAAGAATGTGGAGTGTTGTTGGTCTTCATAACATGGAGGCTGTCTTAGAAATACATTACAAAGGAGGAATAAACCCAATCAATCATTGAACTAGGAGAGATCTTCCATCATCCAAAGATGACAGACACAAGATTAGAATGAATTCAATCACAAAAGGTTGACCTAGAATTTCTGACCTAACACATCTGAGTTTGTGCAATTAGGTTCATGAATAGTAAACTGTATGCCTCCATGACTGACGATTGGGATTCATCAACAGAACATGTGTCATATGAATGGGTGGGGTGGGGGGAACAAATTGGAGACATATCATGGGATGGGTGGATTTCTTAGATTGTAACTCAGGATGGATAGGAGTTTTCTAAAAATATACCAGACATTACTGTATCTAGGTAGGATTTACACTAGGGGGGCTCTTGTGTCTTGCAAGATTTCTTATTAAAAAGCTTAATTCTCTCTCTCAAACATTAATTTTTCATATTGATAACAAAGGGGAAAGTCTCAGAAGAGATATTTGAAATTATACGAAGAAGTGATGGTAAAGGTGATACATTTAATATGATATACTAAGAATAAGAGGAACAAGTACTAGGTATTAGTCCTTTATGGCTTACCTCATCTCCAATAGCATCAAAAGACAGCTTTGAATTGCAAAATTCTGTTCTTTATTACCTCTCTGTCACAGTGGTTCTAAGAAATCTCTCAAGATAACTGGAATTTTACAGACAAGATTTCTTTGTTAAGTACCATGTCATGAACCCAAAATACTGTCTCTAATTTAATGACCAAAATGGGTCTTAGGTCAAGGCCCACTTGGCCATTGTTTGGGCCCTGATTGACTTAGAACACAAGTAGCAATTGTTCCTGTTTTGGTCAGAAATTATTAGGTTCTTCCCTCCCAGATGAATTTTTTTAAAGACCATCCTCGACCTCATTTCCTTTCCTAGCCTTAGTCATTGAATAGGCATGCCTCTGTCAGATTGAGAACTGTTAAAAACCCTAGTCTAAAAATAGCCAAGTCAAGTGACTAGGTGGCTCAGTGTCTAGAGCACCAGGACTGGATTCAAGAGGATCTGAGTTCAAATCTGACCTCATACATTTAATAATTACCTAGCTGTGTTGGTCTTCATAAAGTGGAGGCTGTCTTAGAAATAAATTAAAAAGGAGGAATAACCCCAATCAGTCATAGAACTATAAGAGATCCTCCAAACCCATCCAAAGATGACAGACCCCAAATTAGAATGAATTCAACCCCCAAAAGTTGACCTAGATGTCCAAGTCACTGAACCCCATTTGCCTTGCAATTAAACAAACAAAAAAACCAGCCAAGTTCTGAATATTATTTGTCCCTCATCCTGGATGGTTCCAGAAGAGAAATTGAAGCTGGTGATTTTGAACAGCCCTTCTTCACATAAATCCAATTCACTTGCATGGTCATCCTCAAGAGAGAAAGACAAAACAAGAACCTGCCTTCCTTAAAAGTGGATTACACTGTAATATCCTTCTTCAAAGTCCACTGCGCTTTTCCCATTGATGATTTCCTCCTGGGAATTCCATTTTATGATGGCCCAACTTTCTTTTTCCATACCTGTTGCTGAGTTTTTGGGTTACAAATCTATGATTTTTCTATTAGGTGCCTTTAGTTATTCGTAACATTTCCTCCAGTTTTCAGCTTCCTTTTCTTTTGTCTTTTATCATTTCCACTATTCATTGTAAGTTCCTTGAGGGCAAGTACTAGCCATTTTTTTTGAATTCATGTCACCAGTAGTTAGCACAATATTTGCCACATTGCAAGCACTTAATAAATCCTTGTGTCATTTCTTTCCTTCAAAATAAAATATCATAATAATAACATATGCATTTGTATATGACAAAAATATATATGATAAATTGAAATATATGAATATATGTGAAATAAATACTAAAAAAAGAGAAACGATTATTTGAAAAGGAAAAATAATCTTGGTCCTAATGAATTCACAGAAGAATTCTTTAAAGCTTGGAAAAAATATAAAAAATAGTATTGTCATATAAACTATTCTTAAAATAAGAACTAAAATATTTCATTAGATTAATACTGGAGGAAAAAACTTACTACTAAAAATCAGAGTAGTGAAGAACAAAGCAAAGGAAAAGAATAAACCACTATAATTCATTAATATTTATTGAAACATTTTAGAGAAATTAATCTCAAATGAATTGGATAATTTACAGTGGCAAGAATGATTCAGCATTAAGAAAATAACCAACATAATCAAATATATTAAGAACAAAAATATTAAAAACCATATTATAATTTTAATAGATGCAGAAAACCCTTTTTCAAATTTCAACATTTATTCATGCAAAACCCTGAAAATAATACTTATAGAAGGCTTTTAAAAAATAGCAATAAATTCTGAATTCAATATCTAATTCCAAAGTCAAAACTTTTTAAAATTAATTTTTATTTAAGATATCATTTGAGTTATACAATTTTCCCCCCCAATCATACTTCCCTCCCCCAGCACCCCCGCACGGAAAGCAATCTGTCAGTCTTTACTTTGTTTCCATGTGGTACTTTGATCCAAATTGGATGTGATGAGAGAGAAATCAAAGCCTTAGAGAAGAGACAAGAAGTCTAAAGATAACAAGATCATACAATAAGATATCTATGTTTTTCTAAATTAAAGGGAATAGTCCTTGAACTTTGGTCAAACTCCACAGCTGCCTATCTGGATACAGATGGCACTCTCCCCTGCAGACAGCCCAAAACTGCTCCTGATTGTTGTACTGATGGAATGAGCGAGTCCCCCAAGGCTGATCTTCACCCCCATGTTGCTATTAGGGTGTACAGTGTTTTTCTGATTCTGCTCATTTCACTTAGCATCAGTTCATGCAAATCCCTCCAGGCTTCCCTGAAATCCCATCCCTCCTGGTTTCTAATAGAACAATAGTGTTCCATTACATACATATACCACAGTTTGCTAAGCCATTCCCCAAATGAAGGATATTTACTTGATTTCCTATAATACTTTGCAACCACAAACAGGGCTGCCATAAATATTTTTCTACAAGTAATGTTTTTACCCTTTTTCATCATCTCTTCAGGATATAGACTTAGGAGTGGTATTGCTGGGTCAAAGGGCATGCATATTTTTGTTGCCCTTTAGGCATAGTTCCAAATAGCTCTCCAGAAGGGTTGGATGAGTTCACAGCTCCACCAACAAGGTAATAGTGTCCCAGACTTCCCACAACCCTTCCAAAAATAATCATTATCCTTTCTGGTCATATTGACCAATTTGAGTGGTGTGAGGTGGTATCTCAGAGAAGCTTTAGTTTGTATTTCTCTAATAATTAATGATTTAGAGCATTTTTTCATATGGCTATGAATCCCTTTGATCTCCTCATCTGTAAATTGCCTTTGCATATCCTTTGACCATTTGTCAATTGGGGAATGACTTTTTGTTTTAAAAATATGACTCAGTTTTCTGTATATTTTAGAAATGAGTCCATTGTTAGAATTATTAATTGTAAATATTGTTTCCCAATATACTACATTTTTTTTTTATCTTGGTTACAATGGTTTTATCTGTGTAAAAGCTGTTTAATTTAATATAATCTAAATCATCTAATTGGTTTTTGGTGGTGTTCTCCAACAATTCCTTACTCATAAACTGGTCTCCTTCCCATAGATCTGAAAGGTAAACCAGTCCTTGATCTCCGAAATCGCTTATAGTATTGTTTTTTATGTCTATGTCCTGTAAACATTTGGATCTTATCTTGGTAAAGGGTGTCAGGTGTTGGTCTAATTTAAGTTTCTTCCATACTAACTTCTAATTATCACAGCAGTTTTTATCAAATAGGGAGTTTTTATCCCAATGGCTGGACTATTTGGGGTTATCAAACAACAGATTACTATAATCATCTCCTTTTTTTACACCTAGTCTATTCCACTGGTCCACTACTCTATTTATTAGACAATATCAAACAGTTTTGATGACCGATGCTTTATAATATAATTTTAATTCAGGTAAGGCTAAGCCACCTTCTTTTGCACTTTTTTTTCCATTAAGCTCCTGGCAATTCTTGACTTTTTATTTATCCATATGAATTTACTTACAATTTAAATTAAAATAATTGTTTGAATTTTGATTGGTAGGGCACTAAACAGATAGTTTAGTTTTGGTAGAATTTTCATTCTTATTACATTAGCTCTACCTATCCATGAGCAGCTGATATTTGCCCAATTATTTAAATCTGATTTATTTTGTGTTAGAAGTGTTTTGTAATTGTTTTCAAAAAGATTCTGAGTCTGTCTTGGCAAATAGACTCCCAAGTATTTTATATTATCTGAGGTTACTTTGAATGGGATTTGTCTTTCTAGCTCTTCCTGCTGTTTCTTGCTAGACATATGTAGAAAAGTTGAGGATTTATGAGGGTTTATTTTATAACCTGCAACTTTGCTAAAATTGCTAATTGTTTCCAGTAATTTTCTGAATGATTATTTGGGATTCCCTAGGAAGCCCATCATGTCATCTGCAAAGAGTGAGAGCTTTGTCTCTTCCTTGCCAATTCTAATTCCTTCAATTTGTTTTTCTTCTCTAATCGCTGAAGCTAACATTTCTAATACAATATTGAATAGTAGCGGTGATAATGGGCACCCTTATTTCACCCCTGATCTAATTGGGAATGCCTCTAGCCTCTCCCCATTGAATATAATGCTTGTTGATGGTTTCAGATAGATAAAGCTGTTTATTTTAAGGAACAGTCCATTTATTCCTACATTCTCTAGTGTTTTTAATAGGAATAGATGCTGTATTTTGTCAAAAGCTTTTTCAGCATCAGCATCTATTGATATGATCATATGATTTCTAATAGTTTTGTTGTTGATATAGTTGAGTATACTAACAGTTTTCCTAATATTGAATGAATCCTGCATTCCTGGAATAAATCCTACTTGATCATAATGTATTATTCCAGTCATAAATTGTTGTAATCCTTTTGCTAAGATTTTATTTAAGATTTTTGCATCTATATTCTTCAGGTAAATCGGTCTATAATTTTCTTTCTCTGTTTTAACACTTCCTGGTTTAGGTAACAGCATCAAATTGGTTTCATAGAAAGAGTTAGGCAGAGTCCCAACTTTTCCCATTTTTCCGAAGAGTTTATATAGAATTGGAAACAATTGTTTCTTAAATGTTTGGTAGAATTCACTTGTGAATCCACCAGGCCTTGGAGATTTTTTTTTTTAGGGAGTTCAATGATTGCTTGTTGAATTTCTTCTTCTGGGATAGGGTTGTTTAGGTATTTAAGCTCTTATTCATTTAACCTGGGCTACATATATTTTTGTAAATATTCATCAATTTCACTTAGATTATTAAATTTATTGGCATAGAGTTGGGCAAAATAATTTCAAATTATTACTTTAATTTCCTCCTCATTGGAGGTGAGTTCACCTTTTGCCTTTATGATACTAGCAATTTGGAATTCTTCCTTCTTTTTTTTAAGCAAATTGACCAGAGGTTTATCAATTTTATTGGTTTTTTCATAATACCAACTTTTACCTTTATTTATTAATTCAATAGTTTTTTTGCTTTCGATTTTATTAATTTCTCCTTTAATTTTTAGAATTTCTAAGTTGGTCTTTAATTGGGAATTTTTTATTTGATGTTTCTCTAATTTTTTTTAGTTGCATGTTTAGTTCATTGATTTCTTCTTTCTCCAATTTATTCATGTAAGCATTTAGAGATATATAATATACCCCCTGAGAGTCGCTTTGAATGAATCCTATATGTTTTGGTATGCTGTTTCATTATTATCATCATCTAGGATAAAATGGTTAATTCTTTCTTTAATTTGATTTTTGGTACACTCATTTTTTAAAAAGAGATTATTCAGTTTCCAGTGGGTTCTGGGTCTAAATCTCCTTGGCCCAATATTGCATATGCCTTTTATTACATTGTGATTTGAGAAAGATATATTCACTATTTCTGCCTTTCTGCAGTTGATCATTAGGTTTTTATGTCCTAGTACATGGTCAATTTTTGTAAAAGTTCCATGTACTGCAGAGAAAAAAGGTATA
Organism: Macrotis lagotis; assembly: GCF_037893015.1. Taxonomy (NCBI): domain Eukaryota; kingdom Metazoa; phylum Chordata; class Mammalia; order Peramelemorphia; family Peramelidae; genus Macrotis; species Macrotis lagotis. Next base: position 77,769,696 of record NC_133665.1, read on the forward strand.
TTCCTTTCTATCCCTGTTCAGTTTGCACCATAAGTCTACTATATCTAATTTTTCCTAACAATCTATTTACCTCCTTAACTTCTTTCTTGTTTATTTTATGATTCAATTTATCTAAATCTGATAGCTGGATGTTGAAGTCTACCACTAGTAGAGATTTGCTGTCTATGTCTTCCTGTAGTTTTTTCAGATTCTCTTCTAAGTATTTGGGTGCTGTCCCACTGTGTACAAATATATTCAATATTGAAATAACTTTATTGTCTATGGTACCTTTTAGGAGGATAAAGTTTCCTTCCTTAACTCTCTTAACACTATCTATTTTTGCTGCTGCTTTGTCTGAGATAAGGATTGCTACCCCTGCTTTTTTTGCTTCAGTTGAAGCAAAATATATTTTGCTCCAACCTTTTACCCTCCTTTATATGAATCTCTCCTCTTCAAATGAGTTTTTTGTAAGCAGCATATTGGAGGATTCTGGTTGTTAATGCACTCTGCTATTTGCTTATGTTTTAAGGGAGAGTTCATCCCATTCACATTCAAAGTCATGATTACTAATTCTTTATTGCCATCTGTGCTACCTTCCTTCTGCTTGTATTTTCCCCCTTTCCCCCCCCTTATCCATACTCCAGAGTATTTTGGTGCTGAATACCTCCCCCTTCACTGTGTTTTCCTTCCTGTATCACCCCTCCCCTTTCTTTCCCCTTTCCCTTTTTCCCTTTTCCCTTCCCTTCCTTTTGTTATTTCCCCTTCCCTTTCTCCATCACCCCTCCCCTTCTCCCCTTTTAATACTTGAAAGGTTAGATGTTTTATAAGTTAACTGAGTATGTATAGGTTGACATTAAGCCAAGTCTGATGAGAAGAAGTTTCAGGTATTTCTCATCTGCTCCCTTCTTCCCCTCTATTACCATAGGTTTTTTGTACCTCTTAGTGTAATGAGATTTACCCCATTCAATCCCCTCCCTCTTCCCATCTCTTTTCTGTCCCCCTTTTTAAGGATGTAGTGTTTTTTGGATCATTCTATTTAAGCCATAAAACATTCTGAGTGTCTGTCCCTTCTAGTTCAGTATATATTCTTTTGAATAAAGTTAAAATTCCTGAGAGTTATTAGAGTCTTTCTCCCAAGTGGAGTTAAAGCCAGTTATATCTGTTTAGATAGTAGTCTCATGGATAGGTCCACCATTTCTGGCTAAGTATATTCTCTCTGTTAGAGTTACAATTCTCAAGATTTATGAGAATCTTTTTCCCCATATTGGGATATAGCCAGTTTCAACTTACTGGATAACAGGGTTTTTTTTTCCATTTACAGCCCCCAGCCCATTTTTTTTACATTTTCACGTGTCTCTTGTTCCCCCATTTGATGTCCAAATTTTCTGTTTACTCTGGTCTTTTCATCAGAAATTTTTGGAATTCTTAAATTTTGTTTAATGTTCATCTTTTTCCCTGGAAGTGAAGGCCCAGCTTTGCAGGAAAGTAGATTCTTGGCTGCATTCCAAGCTCCCTTGCTGTTCAAAATATCTCATTCCAGGTCCTTATATCCCTTAAAGTTGATGCAGCCAGGTCCTGACTGATACTTATTGTGGCTCACTGATATTTAAATTGTTTCTTTGGGCTGCTGGCAGGATTTTCTCTTTTATCTGATAATTATGGAATAACATTCCTTGGTGTTTTCATTTTAGGATTTTTTCTTTTAGGGATCGATGTAGTCTTTCAATAACTATTTTGCCCTCTGATTCCATGATATCAGGGCAATTTTCCTTTACTAGATCCTGTAATATTAAGTCCAGGATTTTTTTCTCTTCAGTGTTTTCAGGAAGGCCTATAATTTTCAGGTTGCCTTTTCTTGATCTGTTCTCGAGGTCAGTGGTTTTGTTGATGAGCTATTTTACATTTGCTTCTATTTTTTCTATTTTTTTTATTTTGTTTAACTGACTTTTGTTGTCTCATGGAGTCAATAGTTTCTGTAGACTCCATTCATTTTGGGGGGGGGGAGTTTTCTTCATTAACCTTTTGCAACTCTTTTTCCAATTGGTCAATTCTATTTTTGATAGAGCTTTCCATTTCACCATTTGAGGTTTTGAGAGAATTATTTTCTTTTTGCATTTGCCCAATTGAGGATCTGAGAGAATTATTCTCATTTTGTATTTGTCCAATTGTACTTTCAAAGGTTTTGTTTTCCTTTTGCAAAGTATTAATTGTCTCTCCCAAATTTTTAAGCCCCTTCCTTATTTCTTCAAGGATGTCTTTCTGTGAAGACAAGATTGTATTCTCCTCAGAGGTTCTAGGTCTTTCTGAGTTAGGGTCTTTCCCTTTCAAGAATTTTTCCTATGGATCCACCTTTCCGCTGACCCTTCTTCATTTTGCTAACACCTTGAGTCAGGAGGGGCTGGTTCACAGGGGCTTGGAATCTCTAGAGGCTTTACTCACTGTGTGCAATTTCTCTGGCTGGCCAGTAGGAGGTGCTGATTGCTTTCTCTGGAGTGTTTGTGACCTTGATTGAGGCTTTCTCCCTTTGCTTGAAGGGAGGAATTGGAGCTATTGCATTCTTTTGCCTTCACTCAGTGGTGGGCTTTACCCTGGCTGAGGTCATTCACTCTCAGTTGTGACTGGTTCTTCTGCTCACACACCTTGGCCTGAGGCAGAATTAGTTTGCAATTGTTTGTTCAGGGAAGAGGTCTGAGCTGTAATGCCACTGTGGGTTCCTCAGACCAGAGGAGCCCAGGGATGGTGTCTGCAGCTCTCCTGCACCAGAACTCTCCCCCCAGCCCCATCCCCAAGCTCCAGGGTTACAGCACCAGCGCCTCGGCTCCCCCACTGACCCAAGCCCCTGTCCTCCAGCCCCACCACTGATCCAGCAGGTCTGGCTCTCAGATCCTCAGAATCCTGGCTCCAATTCATCTGTTAATCTGGCTGATAGGGGCTGATCCTCCCTCTGAGCCCAGACTCAACCACCTGAATTCGGCCAAAGCTGCTGCTGGAGAGAAATCCTGAGGTAGCTGTTCTTTCTTCTGGCTTTTCTTTCTGGGTTTTGTGGGTCAGATTTCTTTTAAGAGGTTTGTTTCATGTGATAGATGGGGAAGAGATCAGGCGACCTTAGCACTGTGCCTGTTTTCTCTCTGCCATCTTGTCTGGAAGTTAGGGGATGCATTCTTAATTGCAAATATAAAAAGATTTACTTTACTTGAAATTGAAAAACGTTTTTATTTTACTATTATTTTTATATTTAATATTCATTGTATAGGTATATAAATGTTTTTGTTGAATAAAAGTATTTTTTCACTCAAAAAAAGTATTTTTTCACTCAAAAAAGTATTTTTTCACTCAAAAAATAGTTAAAATAGTGCTTTACATAATGATCTGGCAATTGAATACATAGAGATAATAACTGAGTCCACAATTGTTGGTGAGCTTTCACCAAATGAAATATTATAGAAGGGGAAAAATGATGATTCAGATATGAGTATTTGGACAAATCCATCATTAATTGACATTACTTGAATCTAGCTGAGGAGAGGGAAAATAAATGAGAGAGGTAAAAAAAGAATAAGAGAGGGACATGATTAAAAAAACTACTATTAAGGACAAAATATATAAGAAAGGGGATAATTGATGATGTACACAATTTTAGAGCTAACATGAAACATAAGTTTTGGAGAAAAGTAATTAGACTTGGAAATTTAGAAATCACAGGTAATTTTGAAGATAAAATGTTTAACTGAATGATAAGGTGGGGAAGATTGCAAAGGGTCTAGAATTGAGTGATTAGAAAGGATCGTGGAGATATACATTGTTAGGTAGTATTTAAGAGTTTTAGTCATGAATGAGAGAGGGCAGAAAGGGTAACTATTGAAGATGGGTAAGAGAGCATTGAATAGGTGGAAAAATGGTAATATTGTAAGAATGGAGTTGACAGTGAGGATATATTGCTAGAGAAAATGTGGTGGAATAGCATGAATGGTGAATATAAATGTGATTGCCTTGATGAAGAAAAGCTTTAACTTCTTTTGAGAGAGGGATAAAGTTAGAGATATATTAATGTGATGTGATCTGAGTGATGTGAAATGAGTCCTTCTAAGTGATAACTTTTGTGGTAAGAGGGAAAGAGAATCAATCAGGGAAACATAAAATTATTATCTTGCTATAGTGATCCCCCAGTTGCAACTGGGGTAACAGAAATTTGTAGTAAATTCAGGATGATTTTTTTGATTTTTCTCAAACTCCTGTCATTAGTATGTGAATTTATGAGTAAAGGTGATGGATGGTGGAAAAAATCCAAGATGCATTTGACAAAGAATAATAAGCAATAGACAAAGGAGCAAAGTATCCCATAGTCAAAGAAAGGATAGAGGCCAATGATTTACCAAAAGGTTGAGTCAGGAAAGTTAACAGAATGTAGGTAGTAAATCTAGTGATGACCTGAGAACGAATTGTAAGGTAGAAGGATTGAGGGTCAAGGTAAAGACTTTCAGGGATTTTAAGTTAAATGAATGCATTCTCTGTGTAGATAGATAACTGTGAAAGAGTAAATGAAGTTGTTTTTAGAATTGAGTAGATTGAAGATCTGGGAATTTAGAGTACTTGAGGAAGTGATAATAAAATTAAATCCTCTAATATCAGAAAAGGAATTGAGATTGAAATACTGGGAGTCAGGAACTGAAGTACTGGAGGAAAAAATGATAATGTCCTGGGGGATAAAATATAGCTTCTTTAATCCTTTTCCCTGTGACTATGGACAAGGTGATTTCAATCCTAGTTTCTCTATATTTACATTGAAAATATCAATAACTGTAGTAATTATGAGATTTACAAGAGATAATTTAATAAATATATGAGAGGGAATAAAATGTATTAAATTTTAAGAAACAGCTCTAGAATTAAAGAAAAATGATGAATATAAAAGCATATTATTCGATAAGTGGTAAAAGGTTATTTTCTCTCTGCAGATGAAGCAAATTGAAAGCTAAAATATAGATATGGGTGTCTCTATTATATCAATTTCCAAGAAAGATCATTATACCTTTATATTAAACATTTTAGGCAGAAAATAGCAATAACATTGCTTGGGGATAGTTGAACCCTAAATTCATTGAAGATCAGTGGATATATATTAGATAAGCTGCCAAGGTTAATTACTTAACAGTTTATATCTATCATATAATGAAATGTTGCAACAATTGAATTCCTTAGATCTTATATAAATTAAAGTTCTGAATTATTAGGAGAAAAGAACATAATCTCATTTTTTAAAAAAAAAGTAAAGAAAGAATGCAAAAAAATATAACAATGTCAAAAAATGAAGAAGATTCATTGATAATATACTTATCCCTGGGACAAGGAATAGAAATTGTCGATGAAATTCCATTAGTATCAAACCTAAATTACTCACTTTCAAATTGAAAGAAGCATGTACTGGAACATGGTATGAAAATCATTTAGATTTATCTGTGAAATGAATTTTGCTTACTTTTGAGTATGTTCTTTTTTGTTTGTTTTGTTTTTTAACATTTTATTTTTCCAAATAAATGTTATGAAATTTTTTCATCGTTCATTATTATGCAAACATATATGTTTCAGTTACAATACTTCATTCCACCCTCCCTTCTCATCCTCCTACCCTCAGAGACAAACAGGTTAATATTATATACACACATTTGTGTTAAACATCTTTACAGATTAGTCATTTCCAGCATGAGGAATTAGGATTAAGGGAAAACAATACACAAGAGATTTTCTTTTAAAAATAGTGGATATAGTGTTCATCAGACTCTGAAAGTTCTGATTTTATTTTCTTTTGTTTTTCTTCCTCTGGAAGGGGATATCCTTTCCATAGCTAGTCTAATTGGGTAGTCCTAGTTCTCTGAACTACTGAGAGTAGCTGCATTCATTAGGGCTGATCATGGCACAATGTTCTTGCTAATAGTGCATTGTTCCCTTGGCTCTGCTTCCTTTGCTCAACATCAGATCCCGTAGTTCATTCCATGTTTCTCTAGAATCCAATCATTTAAGAATTTTTATAGAACAATACTATTCCATAATATTCATATACCATAAATTATTTAAGCTTTCCCCAGTTGATGAGAATCACCTCAATTTCTAATATTCAATATCCAATTCTTTGCCCCTACAAAAAGAGTTATTATGAATATTTTGAACTTTTCCCATTTTTATGTTTTCTTCTGAAAATAGGCCTAGAATTGGAATTGTGGGTCAAAGAGTATGAACAGTTTTACTGCTCTTTGGGAATATTTCCATACTGTTCTCCAGAATGGTTGGATCACTTCACAACTCCACCAGCAATGGATTGATGTGCCTATCCTCCCAAAATCTTTCCAATATTAATCTTTTTCCCTTTTTCTCATCTTATCTAATCTTATAGGTGTTGTTTAACTTGCACATCTCTAATCAATACAGATTTGGAGCCTTTTTTCATAAGATTATATATAGCTTTAATTTCTTCATTTGAAAACTATCAATTCATATCCTTTGATCATTATCAATTAGGAATGACTTGCAACATTTTAAATTTGATGCAGTTATTTGCATATTTTAGAAACAAGACCTTTATCAAAACTCCTAGTTGTGAAGATTGTTTCCCACTTTTCAGTTTCCCTTCTAATTTTGGCGGCATTGATTTTATTAGTGGAAAATATTTTAATTTAATATAGTCAAAATCATTCATTTTGCAGTTTATAATTTACTCTAATTCTTGTTTGGTCATAACCCTTTCCACAGATCAATAGAGTATTTCTTGGTTTCTCAATTTACCTTTGGCGTCACTCTTTATGTCTATATCTTGTGATCATGGTTGACTTCATTTTGGTATAGGGTGTGATATAGGTCAATGCCTAGTTTTTGCCACATTATTTTCCAGTTTTCCCAAAAATGTTTGTCATATAGAGATTTCTTATCTCAGAAGCTAATATCTTTGGGTTTGTCATACAGTAGATTATTGTAGGCATTTATTATTTTTGATAGGATAGGTTCCTTTTCAACCTATCCTAATCCACAGATTCATTACTGCAATGCTTAACCAGTAGTAGGCAGTTTTGAGGATTGCTATTTTACAGTGTAGTTTTAGATCTGGTGGAACTAGGCCACTTTACTTTTTTTTCCATCAGTTCCCTTGCTTTTCTTGTCTTTTTTGTTGTTCCACATTAATTTTGTTCCCATTTTTTCTAGCTCAGTAAAACAATTATTTGGTAGTTTGATTGCCATTGTAAACTAATTAGGGTAGAGTTGTCATTTTTTTGATATTGGTTTGACCTCACCATGAGCATTTGAAATGTTTTCAATAATTTAGATCTAATTATATTCTTCTACTTTGATGAACTTATTGTTTCAAGGAGTTTTTTAGATCATTTTCTCAGGTTTTCTAAGTCTAACATCATGTCATCTGCAACAAGTGAAAGCTTTGCTTCCTCATTGCCAATTCCAATTCCTTCAATTTATTTTTTTTTGTTATTGCTAAAGTTAAGATTTCAATGACCATATTGAATAGTAATGGTGATAATGGGCATCATTGTTTTACCCCCGATCTTAGATCGTATTGGAAAGGTTCCAAGTTTATCCCCATTACATATAATATTTGTTGATGGTTTTAAATAGAGACTAATTATTTTAATTATTTAGATAGACACTACTTATTATTATTCTTATACTTTCTAGTGTTTTGATATAAATGGATATTGCAGTTTATCAAAGACTTGCTCAGCATCTTTTGAAATAATCATATGATAGGGGGCAGCTAGGTGGCACAGTGGATAAAGCACCTGCCCTGGAGTCAGGAATACCTAGGTTCAAATCCGGTCTCAGACAATTAATAGTTACCTAGCTGTGTGGCCTTGGGCAAGCCACTTAACCCCATTTGCCTTGCAAAAAGAACAAAAAACAAAAAAACAAACAAAAAAGAAATAATCATGATTTCTACTGATTTTGCTATTGAGCGTTTTCCTAATATTGAATTGGTGTAATATGGTGTAATACCATAGTAATAGCTTGCTGTCATCTGATTGCAAAAAAAAAATGTATTTAAGATTTTTGCATCAACCTTTATTATGGAGATTAGACTATAATTTTCTTAGTTGTAGTTCTTCCTTGTTTAGGTATCAGCACCATGTTGGTGTCATAAAAGGAATTTGGCAGAACTCTTCCTATTTTTTAAATAGTTTATGATGAATAGAATTTGATTTGATTCTGAAATGTTTGGAAGAATTCACTTGTAAACTCATCTGGAAATGGAGACTTTTCTTAGGGCATTTATAGATGGTTTCTTCAATTTCTTTTTTTTCTGAAATGGAATTATTTAAGTATGTTCTTTCCTCTTCTGTTAATCTGAGCAGTTTGTATTTTTGTGAATACATATCCATTTCATTCGGGCTTTCAAAATTATTGGCATACAGTTCAACCAATTATTTCCAAATTATCTCTTTCATTTCCTTCTCATTGGTGGGTTATTTCACCCATTTCATTTTTGATACTAGTAATTTGGTCATCTTCTTTCTGTTTTATATCAGAATAACTAACCATAGGTTTATCCATTTTATTGGTTTTTTTGTAAAACCAATACTTAGGGTTTTTTTTTTTTATTAAATCAATGGTTTTCTTACAGTCAATTTTATTCACTTCTCCCTTGATTTTCAGATTTTCTAACAGTATTTAGTTGGAGATTATTAATTTGTTCTTTTTCTGTTAGTTACATACCCAATTCATTGGTCTCCTCTTTCTCTATTTTATTCATATAAGCATTTAGAGAAATAGTATCCCCTCAAAACTGCCTTGACTGCATTCCATAAATTTTGGTATGATGTTCATTATTATCATTTTCTTGGACATATTATTGATAATTTCTATGATTTGCTTTTTTGGATCTACTCACTATTTAAAATTAAGTTATTTTATTTCAAATGTGTTTTGGGTTTATCTTCCTGTGATCCTTTATAACATGTAATTTTTCTTGCATCATGGTCTGAGAAGTATGTATTCATTATTTCTGCCTTTCTGCATTTGATTATAAGTTTTTACGCCTTAGCACATGGTGAATTTTAGTATATATGCCATGTACTGCCAAGAAAAATGTATATTTTTTCTATCCCCATTAAGTTTTCTCCAAAGCTGTATCTTATCTAAGAATTCTAAGATTTCATTCATCTTCTTAACTTCCTGCTTGCTTATTTTGTGGTTAGATTTATATAGTTCTGAGAGAGGGAGGTTGAAGCCCCCCATTATTAAATTTTACTGTCTATGTCTCCATGTAATTCACTCAGCTTTACCTCTAGGATTTGGATGCTATACCCCTAGGTACATACATGTTTAATAATGATATAGCTTCATTTCCTATGGTGCCTTTTAAGAAGAGGCAGTTTCCGTCTTTATCCCTTTTAATGATATCTATTATTGCTTTTGCTTTATTGGAGATCAGGATCACCACTCCTGAGTTTTTTTTTTTCCTTCAAGTGGAGCATGATATATTTTGCTCAAAGATGGTGGCCAGAGAAGAGCTTCTCCTATGTGCTATCTACAAAATATTTCAAAAGTCTTAAAATTATGACTCTAATTAAATTTTCAAGAGGCAGAACCCACAGAAAGATCCAATGAGGCAATTCTCCAGCCCAAGGTAATCTGGAAAATAGTGGGAAAACTGTTCCATGGGAATAGAGGAGTGGCTCCTTCAGAGTGAAGAAACATCAGCCTCCCAGGGAACAGCCCCAGGGCTCCAGGGAACCATGGTTCCCAGTATCAGAAGCAGTTGCCTGACCTTCACCCCAGGGAGCATGCAGAACAACTTGGTAGATCAGCAGCAAGACCTCTGCCAGAGCCAGCACAAAACCCAGGCCCTCAGTTGATCATGAAACTTAACAAGGCAGTGGCACTCAGCAGTCCCAGATCGAGTAAATGTAAGCTGGCTCATGGAACCAGCAAGCAGGAGCCTCTAGGCACCTGTGCCCTGACTGCTCAGTTCACCGAAGATAAGGGAGTGGAGGAAAACTTCCGAGGTCTTTCCTCTGCCTCTGGAAAAGGCCTCTGGGGCTTTGACCACATTAAAGTCCTGATCACAGTCTAGGTCCCCCACAGAACAGGGACCCATCCCTTCATCCCCATGGCAGAGAGGTGTGCTTGTGGTCATTCACAGACCCGGAGAGCAGTCAGAGCTTCACACATTGAGGTCCTTGTGGGGTGTCCCAATAAAACCCAAAAGTTCAGGAAGCACCCCCAAGCCAGGTACAGGCTGTGGAAATGAGTAAACAGGAAAAAAAGGAACATGATCATTGACAAAAGTTTCATCAATTACATGAAGGAGGATCAAAATACTAAATCTGAAGAAGAAGAAATACAGGCTTCTGCATCTAAAGGCTCCAAGAAAAATAGAAGATGGGCTCAGGCTATGACAGAACTCAGAAAAGATTTTGAATGTCAAGTAAGAGAGATAGAACAAAAATTGGGAAAAGAAAGGAGAGAGAGAGATGCAGGAAAAAAACATTTAAACAAAGTCAGCAGCTTAGTCAAGGAGATCCAAAAAATGCTGCAGAAAATGACATGTTAAAAACCAGCTCAGGTCAAATGGATAAAACAGTTGAAAAAGTCATTGATGGGAAGAATGCTTTAAAAAGCAGAATTGACCAGATGGAAAAGGAGATAAGAAAGCTCTCAGATGAAAACAAATCCTTCAAATGTAGAATGCAGTTAAAGGAAGCTGATGACTTTATGAGAAATGAAGACACAATACTTCAACACCAAAAATGAAAAATGAGAAGAAAATATGAAACAGTTCATTGAAAAAACAACTGATGTGGAAAACAGAATCAGGAAAGATAATTTTAAAATTATTGGGATACCTGAAAGTCTTGATCAGGAAAAGGAACCTTGATCTCATTTTAAAAGAATTCCTTCCTGAGCACTTTGTATTTTTGTAAATATATATCCATTTCATTCAGGCATTCAAAATTTTTGGCATTCAGTTCAACAAATTCTTTCCAAATTATCTCTTTCATTTCCTTCTCATTGGTGGGTTAGTTCAGAAGCAGAGGGCAAAATAGAAATTGAAAGAATCCACCAATCGCCCCCAGAAAGAGATTCAAAAAGAAAACAATCCCCAGGAATATTATAGCCAAGTTCCAGAATTCCCAAGTCAAAGAGAAAATATTACAAGCAGTTAGACAGACATAATTCAGATAAAATGGAGATGCAGTCAGGATCACATAGGACTTAGCTGTAACTACATTAAGGGCTTGTAGGGCTTGGAATATAATATTCTGGGAGGCAAAAAAGATCTTGAAATACAACCAACAATCAACTACCCAGAAAAACTGAACATCCTTGTCTGGGGAAAAGATGGACTTTCATTGAAACAGGGGACTTTCAAATGTTCCTGTTAAAATGACCAGAATTGAACAGAAAGTTTGACCTTCAAATACAGGACTCAGGTGAAGTATAGAGAGCAGAAGAGAAGGGTAAATTATGAGAGACTTAATGATGATGAACTACATGTATTCCTGCATAAAAAATAATACTGATAATACTTATATGAACCTTCACATTTAATAGAGAAGATAAAAGTAGTTTTTTTATAGATGAACCATAGGAGAGAGCTTAATTTGAAGGTATACTATATTGTAAAAATGGAGTCAATAGCTAAAAGGGGAAATGTACTGGGAGTAAGAGAAAGGAGAGGTGGAATAGGCTAAGATATTTCATATAAAAGACTATTTTTTTGCAATGATATGGAAAAGGGAAGGCAAGGGGAAATGAGGGAACCTTCACTCTCCTCAGAAATGACTTAGAGAGGAAACACCATACACACTCCAAAGGGTAAACACATCTAGAGTAAAAAGGAATGAAGGGGGAAAGGGGGAAAGGGGGGGTGATGTGGGTGATAGAGGAGAGGGTAAATCATAGAAGAGGATATTCAGATATATCATATTTTCTTTTTGACTTTTTGCAAGGTTCTGGTGGCCTGTCTGGGACCATGGGGCCAGGTGGCTGCTGGGTCTCTCAGGTGCTATGTGGGCTTGGAGCCTCTTGGTACCAGGGTCAGTGTTCTGTCTACTGTACCACTCAGTTACCCTACAGCACACTTTAGAAGAGGGCCAAAGTGAAAGGAGAGAGAAAATATAATATAGTAGTAGTAGAGAGGAATGGATAGACGGAATTACAATCAGCAGGAGAGCAACTTTGGAAAAATATAGAAGTAACTTCCGTGATGGACTTATGATAAAGAAGCTGATCCATTGGAGACAGAGCTGATGGTATCAGAACACAGACTGAAACACATTTTTTCTCTTTCTTTTACTTTATTTCTCATGAGATTCTATATTTTTGTGGGGGAGGGGCTATTATGTTTAATCAAACAAGAATATTTCAGTAATGTATAAACAAAGTCATAATTACCCAAAAATAGAGAAAACAAGAGGAATGGGAATTCAGGGAAGCATAGAGGGATTTACATGAATTGGTGCTGAGCAGGATGAGCAGAACCAGGAGAACGTTGTGCACCCTAACAGCAACATAGGGGTGACCATCATCCTTGATAGACTTCCTCATGCCATCAGTGTAAAAATCAGGCACAGTTTTGGGCTATCTGCAATGGAGAATACCATCTGTTTGAACAAAGTTTGAACAAAGTTTGAACAAAGACCAAAGACTATTAACTTCAATTTAGAAAAAAAAACACATTGTTTTATTATGCAATACTTTATTTTTCTTACTTAAGGATATGATTTTTCTCTCTCATCACATTCAATGTAGATCAATGCATACTATGGACACAATATAAAGCCTAATAGACTGCCTTCAGTGGAAGGGGTGTGGGAGACGAGAAGCAAGAATAGGGGTAAATAAACAAAATCTCTCTCTCTCTCTCTCTCTGTCTGTCTCTCTCTCTCTCTCTCTCTCTCTCTGTCTCTGTCTCTCTCTCTCTCTCTCTCTCTCTCTCTCTCTCTCTATATATATATATATATATATATATATATATATATTTATCCATTTTTTGAGTATGTTCTTACCTGATATTCTCCACACTCACTATTTTTAAAATTTATTTTCACAATACTACATTAATCTTGTAAAAGTAAACATAATCTTCCCCCTTCCCACAAAGATAGAGAAACCTCAAGAAAAATAAGGTGAGAGGAAAAAAGCATATTTCATTCAATGTTCAAATGCCATTGACTCTTGTCTCTGGGATGAGTGACATTCCATTTCATAAGTTCATCAGAGAAATTGTTTCAATATTTTTCTCACAGTTGCTATTGCTAATATTTTTCTCCATTCTATTCCACCCCACTCCTGTTTTATTCTATTCTCTTTTTCTTTCATCCTGTCCCTCCTCAAAAGTGTGCTGTATCTGACTATCCGCACTTATGATCTTCCCCTTCTTCTGTCACCTGTATATACCCTTCCCTCCCCTGTCCATTTTCTCTGATCCCTTTCCTCTTCTTTTTCCTTTAGGTAAGATAGATTTCTATACTATATTGAGTGTGTATGTTATTTCCTCCCTCAGCCACTTCTGATGAAATTGAAGTCTCACTCATTTCCCCTGTCTTATTTCCCCCCTTCCACTCCATTTAAAAAACCTTTTTCTTAACTCTTTTGTGAGAAATATCTTAGCCCACTCCTCCTTTGCCTTTCTACCAGAACATTTCTTGATTTACCATTGACTCCATCTTTATAATTTTTGATACCTGTGCCTTGTCTATATACCTCCTTCTAACTTCTCTAATTAATAAGAAAGTTCATGTGACCTATCAGGATTTTCTTCCCATGTAGGAATACATGCAGTTCAACATTATTAAATACCTCATAACTTGTTCTTCCCATTCACCCTCTCTATGCTTCACCCCAGTCCTATCCTTTAAAATCAAACTTTCTGTTCAATTCTGGTCATTTCAACAGCAAAGTTTAAAGGTCTCCTATCTCACTGCATGTACATCTTTTTCTCTGAAAGAGGATGCTCAGTTTTGCTGGGCAGTTGATTTTTGGTTGCAATCCAAGCTCTTTTGCCTTCTGGAATATCATATTCTAAGCCCTATGATCCCTTAATGCTGATACTGTAATTCCTGTGTAATCATCCAGACAGTAGTGCCATGATAATTGAATTGTTTCCTTCTGGTTGCTTGTACTTTCTCTTTGACTTGGGAATTCTGGAATTCAGCTAAAATATTCCAAGGAACTTTTATTTTTGATATTTCCTTCAGGAGATAATTGGTGGATACCATCAATTTATACTTTTACTCTCCATTGCTAGGATAGCAGGGCAATTTCCATGGAGAAATTCTTTTAAAATTAAGTCTAGGCTTCTTTCCTGTTCATGACTTTCAGGTAATCCAGTAATTTTTTTATCTCTCCTGCATCTGTTTTCAAGGTCAGTTGCTTTTTCAGTGAGAGATTTCGCATTTTCTTTTGGTTTTGTTTCTTGATTTCTCAGAAGTCATCAGCTTCCCTTGGCTGCATTCTTCTACGTTTGAAGGAGTTATTTTCTTTGGAAGGCTTTTTATCCCCTTTTCCATCTGGTCAATTCTGCTTTTAAGGTCATTGACCTTTTGGACTGCTTTTTCTATTTGACCTAAACTGGTTTTTAACATATTATTTTCTTCAGTATTTTTAAAATTTTTATTTCCTTCATCAAACTGCTGACTTGAATTTTATGATCTTCTCCTTTTCATGATATTTCTGTTTCCAGTTTTTCCTCTTCCTTCCTTATTTGCTTTTCAGTCTTTTGTGAGTTTTTCCATAGCTTGAGACTAATTCCTATTTTTCTTGGAAGCTGTAGATACAGAAGCTTTGACTTTGTCATTTTCTGGGTGTATATTTCGATCCTCCATGGAACCAAAATAATTTTCTATGTTTGGCTTCCTTTTCTTTGGTTGTTTGCCCATTTCCCCAGCTTATGACCTGATTTTTAGGGGGTTTTTTTAGGTTTTTTTTTTTCAAGGCAAACAGGGTTAAGTGGCTTGCCCAAGGCCACACAACTAGGTGACACTTGTCTGAGACCAGATTTGAACCCAGGTACTCCTCACTCCAGGGCTGGTTCTTTATCCACTATGCCACCTAGCTGCCCCTATGACCTGATTTTAATGCACTTCTGGAGGTTTTATTTTGGGGGGTAGTTAGGATATTATCTCAGGAAATCAGAATTCCTTCAAGGTCTTAAAAGAGGTTCTGACTGCTCTCCTGGCCTGTGCTATGATGTGTGGATGACCATCCTGGAACTGTGAGGAGGATCCCTGCCCCTCTATGACAGTTTGGGGCCCCAGATTCTGACCTGAATCTGAGTATGGGCAAAGCAATAGAGTTCTGCCCTAGGGATAGCAGAGAGAGACCTCTGCAGTATCTCCCTACCCCCTTACCATCTCTGGGCTGAGTGCTCTGGAAGCAGCTGCTGAGTGGCTTCACAGGTCCTTAGAGAGGTGGTACACTGAGGTCTGTAATGACCTGGTTCTGAGCTCCCTCTGATGCAGAAGAGTATTCCTGCTATACTTCCAATTTGTCCTTGCTGATCCCTGGGCTCAGAGGTCTGGAAATTGCTTCCAATGCCACAGACACAGTTGCCTCCAGGGACCCAAGTGCCTGTGGGTTCTTCTTGGAAGGCTGGAGCTGGTTTGCTCCAATGCTACATGATTGTGGCCAGGCTGTGGCCCAGATTCTGCTGCAGTCCCTACCAACCCGGGTTCAATAGACATTTTCCATGATCTCCCAATTTGTCTTGAACTAGAAAACTGTTTCACTCAGCCTTTCTATTGGTTCTGCCACCCTAGAGTTTGGTTAGAATCAAAACTTTATGGACTTTGGAATTTTCTGGGGAAGAGCTTCTGGTAATTCTTTCCTCCATTTGACCATCATGCCTCTGTCCCCTGTCCACACTTACTCTTAATAAAAAAATGAAGTCACATTCTGGTCACAAAATGAAGTCTCATTTAAGAGTCACTGTGAAATAGTCCACTTCCCCTTTAAGCAAAGAATTCTTAGACAGATAAACATGTATCATTTCTGATTTCAGAAAATTGGCAAAAAATATTATTTTTCAAAGGATTTTGCTACATTAAAAATTCATAAGAAATATAAACCAGGGGCGGCTAGGTGGTGCAGTGGATAAAGCACCAGCTCTGGAGTCAGGAGTACCTTGCTTCATATCCGGTCTCAGGCACTTAATAATTACCTAGCTGTGTGGCCTTGGGCAAAGCCACTTAACCCCATTTGCCTTGCAATAACCTAAAAAAAAAGAAACATAAACCACCAGAGAAGGAATGGAACTTAGACCAGGTAGTAATAAATATTACAGCATATTCCAAGTTATATAAATATGAATTTAGATAATACAGAATCAGTTAATTATTAACATTAAATGGATTTCTATTAAGGTCATAGGTAATACATTCTTATTAGATTTGAGCTGAGGAAGTAAGTTTTGATTAGTTAGTAGGCAGAATCACGACCTTGGTGTCATTCTTCATTCCTCACTTTTTACCATTTATCAATTGCCAAATTATGACATTTATATCTTCACATCTCTCTTAAATATTCCTTCTCTCTTTTGACACTGTCATCACCCTGGTCCAGGTCCTTTACCATCACAAACATGGGTAAATGGGAAGATGATGGTAAGGAGTGTATGGGGGAAAAGGTGTTGGGTTCAATATGAAACTTTTTAGTTGTCCATGAGGGATCCAATTCAAGATGTTTTATAGGAAATTTGAGACAGTGGATAGGAAAATCTTTATTCTGAACTCATCAGACCAACAAAAATCAGAACTATCTGAAACTCGAATTGATTTTCTTGGAAAATTATATTTCCCTTTACTGAATGTCTTGAAATGAAGACTGATAACTTGTCAACTGTTTTGTATAAAGGATTTTTGTTTAGCTACAAATTGGAATACTTGACCTCTGACTTTTCTTCCAACTCATATATCTTGATGCTCTTTTCTTAAAATAGTATTCATGAAACACAAGAACAGAATTTGTAAGAGAATTTCCCCACTTTCAATTCTTAATCTGGATCAATGTACTGATAGATAGTGAGAAAATAGATAGCAACAGAATACAGATAGGGAGATATTTCTGCATATATGTGTATATATTTCTGAAAGGAATGCTTTAATCAAGACCAAGCCATCCCTATCAATTCAATGAAACAAAGAGTTAAATTAACTAATGGGAGCATGGTTATCCAAGTGGGAATGTAGTGGCACAGTGAACAAAGGATTAGAATTAGAGTCAAGAAGACAAGTTCAAATCAAGACTAGACACAACAACTTTATTGCTTTGGACAAGTCACATAGCTTCTGTTTGTCAAAAAGTTTTCTGTTCAACCATAAAGTGGATTTAATAACAGCAATTGTGTCTCAATATCATCAATATTTATCACAATATCTTAAAAATAATAACAGTCAATGCAGGTTGGATATAATTGAATTGAGTCAAATTGATTTTATCTGTAGATAAAGATCTCTCATATTTGAATACCAATATTTACATCATTGTTAATAAATAATCTAAATATGTGTAATATTTATAAATATTCATAAATAATTTGCAAATAATCTAAAATTTATAAATAATTTATAAATAATCTAAAATCACCATCAGGACTGTAGTGCAAATATACTACAAAATAGTAAAGATTATTTCCTATTGTTTCATATTTTAACCCACAAAAAATTTAGCACTTTGTAGCCAACCTCTTTCTGTGCTTCTAGCAACCCTATCCTTTGTTCCTTACATGATCAGAAGACAGCAGTTGTAGTGAGATACCCTTGAATCCTTGGCATAAGTTCCTAGAATTTAAGTTGTGCTATTTAATCAATATGTTAGAGAGACTCTAAAAACTTTCTTTCATTGATTGTATGGTTGGAGTAGATGACTTCCAAATTAACTACCTACAGATTCCAGAAGTTATTAAAAAGTTTCATTTACCTGCTTAGTAAAAAGTTTCCCTTCTTATTAAGAGTAGGTCCCTGTTTTAAATCCCATCTAAAAATCTTCAAAAATTTCATACTTAATATAATTTGATACAGGAAATATGAATTTTTCTCTGCTTTTCTAGAAAGCAATAGTTTATTAGATTGAAAATCTATAAGAAAACAAAAATCCCTGATGAGATAAATTAGGAAAAGTTGAATGAGATTCAGGGTGATCTATTCTGAACTTCATTGGTGAAATCTTATCTTAAAGTCCACCTTACTTATTGAAGTGAATGGATTGAGAACTGTTGAAGGAAATAATAAAGGATAAAGGAAAAAGATAAGAAGAGTGGAAATAGATCATAACGGAGATGTCCAGGCAAAACTCCTGTATTCTGATTTCACTTTTATGATTTGTGAAAAAGATGTGGTGGAGTGAGGTCATTTAAAAAAATAACATAATTTACAAATTATAACAAATAATCAAAATGCAAATCATTGTAATTAGAAAATTTTATTATGCAGTTTACCAAATACTTGTAAATAGATTAGTTAACTTCATCTCATCAATCCTCTGAAAGTGTGAAGCAGGCAATACAAGTATTATTTTCCTCATTGTACATTGGAATAAATTAGAGTTGAAATGAAGAGAGATTTTCTAACTAACCTGAGGCCACTCAAAAAGAAAATGATAGAGACAGAATATGAATGTATGTGTTTTTAACCTAAATTCTTCTACCATACCCTGGAACTATTTGATTAATAGAAAAGAAATAGACTATATCTGTAATTCTATAACCCTGGGAATTCTTTTTTTATATCATAAATGAATCATAGATATAAGACTAGAAGAAGCAACAAAGGCCCACTAGTCTACCCCCCCCATTTTAAAAATGAGAAAATTGTGGCCCAGGAATTCTGTGTCTTTACCAATGTCACAAAGGCAGCAAGCATAAGAGGAAGAATTTGAATGCAAATTATTTGAATCTATAGTCTTTAATTTAAATTTAAATATAATTTAAAATTATATTCTAGTAATTGTTAGCATATGAAGCTTTAAAATGATTCACCTCAAACCAATTCCCTTCTCTCATTCATTAAATGAGTATACTCACAGAGTGGTATAAAATTACTTTATTCTCATAAATTTAAGTACTAAGGTCTGTGTTTTCTTTAACATAATTTTCTTACCCTAAAAAATGAAATAAAAAAGTTAGTTTTATAAGTGAACGTTTATTCTCTAGGATCTTACCAAAAGCCAATGGGTGGATGGCATCTTTATGAAATTCAACTCTGTTACAAAATCCTGGGTGCATTTTCTACAAAAAAAAAGAATTATTAATCTGAATTAAGTAACGAATTAGTTTTCACATAGATGACATGCTTATACATTATTTTCCTCTCAAATCTTATAATATTTGCTTCAAATTCCTATTGACAAGAATCCTGCTTAGACTGGAGAGTAAATGTTTACAAATAACAATAGTATTTCCTGTCCTCAGACAAAGTATCTCTTATCTTGTAATTTTTTGATCCAGGTGAAGGAATTTATTGCTATTATAACTGAGCTCACCAGGTAGTACTGACACAGCTCAATAAACATTTTAGATGTAGAAGACAGACTTTACATAGCAGACTGGAATTTTTGCATGCTTAAATTTATAATTATTAGTTAAAGATTAAGAGACTATTTTTATCAGAAAAGTATAAATCAGAAATATTAATTTCAAATTAAATTACAATAAGATGAGTCTATTTCACTTGGATTTGTATCAAGTTCAATAGAAAATAACATTTTATATGAATGTTTTTCACCACCTAGGAAAACAAAGGCCTTAAATTTGCTTTGTAAATTCCAACACTTTTCCAAAGTTTTGTTCTCTGGAACCAAAAATACTCAGTCTTATGTACTTCCAGATGACAATTCTTTAAATATTTGAAGAGGATTATTAGTTTCCCTCTTCATCTTCCTTCCCCAGGTTTATTACACTTATTTGCTTTATGTGGCACACATTTAAGGCTTTTAACAGTTAATATTTTCCAAATAACTCCGTTATCAATGTCTTGTTATCAATGTTACCAATGTTATCAAAAACTTTTAAATAGCTATACTATAGTTTATATTATTCTACTAAATAATGATATATCAAAGATAATATTGTAAAATTATTTTTAATTTAGTGGAAATTTTTTCACAGAATGGCAGAATCTTAGAATTGAAAAGCTCTCAATCAAGCTATAACAACACACAGATTATATGTTTGCTTATTTATAGACACAAATGTATGTCTACATGTATACATATATACATGCTTACACACACACATACATACATATTTATGTAAATGGGCATTGTTTGAAGATATCCAATGGAGTGAAATCCACTACTACCTCTTGTATCACAGTTCAATTTTAATGGCTCTGATGATTTTGTATTTTCTATTATTTATTTATTTATTTATGGTTTGTTTCATCAAATATTTTACTTATTTTGAATTTTACAATTTTCCCCCAGTCTTACTTCCCTCGCCTACCCCCCCCAGAGAAAGCAATTTGTCAGTATTTACTTTGTTTCCATGTTGTACATCGATCCAAATTGAGTGTGATGAAAGAGAAATCATATTCTTAAAGAAGAAACAAAAAGTACAAGAGATAATAAGATCAGACAATAAGATATCTGTTTGTTTCTAAATTAAAGGGAACAAATAGCCATTGAACTTTGTTAAAACTCCATGGTTCTTTAAAACTCCATGATTCTTTATCTGGTTTTGTCTTTTCAGGAAAAATGCAGCCAGAAAGAGGATGACAAACAAGCAACAAATTTTCTGAGGGCAGATATCCTTAGAAAATCATTAAAGTCTGTTTGCATAATTTTCTTCATCTATAAAATGAGCTGGAGAAAGAAATGGAAAACAATTCTAGTATCCATGCAAAAGCAAACCCCAGGGTGGCTAGGTGGCACAGTGGATAGAGCACTGGTCTTGGAGTCAGGAGTACCTGGGTTCAAATCCAGCCTCAGACACTTAATAATTACCTAGCCGTGTGACCTTGGGCAAGCCACTTAACCCCATTGCCTTGCAAAATCTAAAAAAAAAAGAAAACCCCAAATTGGGTCCCAAAGTCCAACACATGAATGAACTGAGGAAATATTTATCCGGCACCCATTTTGTGATTTATGCTATTCTAAATATTTTACCAATATTTCATTTTATCTTTGCAACTACTTGAAGTGGTATATGCTATTATCCTCCCATTTTGCAGTTAAAGAAACCAAGGCAAACTTACTCAAAGTGACTTCCTTAGAGCAATAAAGCTAATAAGTATTTGAGACTAGATATGAATTAAAGTCTTCCTGACTCCAGGACCAGTGTTCTTCTTACTCTACCACCTACATGCCCTGTCATAACATTTCCACTAAATAGATATAAGGAATTTATATTTTTACAAAAGTAGTATATGTAAATTCTACTAAAACCTCAAATTCTTGAAAAATAACTAAGCATAAAGTTTCATCTTGATTATGTATATGCAATGAATCCAAAACTGTCATCACCTCCCTCACAGAAGTGCCTTAGATCCTAGAGTTCACACCTGTAGCTTGTTAGCACTAAAAAGCATGAAAGGTACCTGGTCTCAAAACCACAGGAACCTTGTCACCCCAATCATGTCAGGGTTCTTTCCAAATTCATAATTAAATAGATTTTTCATGGTCCTATAATTATCTCTCCATTTCATATAAGGATTACTTTGCACTTATATTTATGTTCTGCATGCATAACAAAAATAGGACAGCATAAATCTCTTTAAAATGCAGCTAAGTGACAGAATGAAGTATTTTTTTACTCTAGGTTACAGAATAAGTAAGGTTTTAAAACTGTAAGAAGCCTTAAAATGTTAGCCTGTAAAATTCTGCTTCAGAGGTATGTACCTGGACTGGATTGAAATTCAAAATTAGTTATGATTTATTTCTACTTTCTAAAAAATTCTTTGCTGACATAAAATCCCCCTCTCTGTCTCCATCTGTCTCTTTCTCTATCTCCACTTCTGTCCTTTTTCTCTCTGTTTCTTTATCCTTTTGCCTTTTTTCTGTCTTTTTTTTCTTTTGGCTTTATATTTTTTTTCCTTCCTCATATAAGATGTAAAATGCTGTCATCCAAAAATATTTTTTAAAGAGAAAAAAAACCTGAAGTTTAGTATCAGAAAGAGTAACATCTTTTTTAGTTCATTTGTGACAGATAAAATTCATTAACATTCATTAACTTACTCCTCACCTCTCTGCACATATAGTTAGACTGTGGCTAAAACCTGAAGCTTACTTGAAATGTTATTGTACATTCATTATATATCTTTGGTCACAAAAGCAAGCATCATAATACAATCTGCCATATATAAATATAAATATATATATATGTATATATATATATATATTTGAAAGCATCATTAGAAAATGACAACAATAAAATCAACAGCAACAATTAATGACACTATATGTACAATGAAAATATATTCTTAAAATTCATGAACTCATTTTAATTTAAGGAGGGAATGCATGACACTTTTGATGAAGGATCAATGTGGAATTGAAATCCTTGCCAACAAAATAGGATGCATTCTAAGAAAATCTGATATTTGGCTCAGGTTCATCAACTTGTCAAACACCTTCATCTCTATATTAATTGTTTAATAACTTCCTCTCATTGCAATCAGCAGGATAAGAAAATTCGAAGGATTTCAAATCTTAAACTTCTCTAGAATTAATATTTAGATTGTTCATTACATGAGAACAATACAATTTCCTGGGGGGTACGCAGTGCGGCTAGGTGGCATAGTGGATAGAGCACCGGCCCTGGCGTCAGGAGTATTTGAGTTCAAATCCAGCCTCAGACACCTAATAATTACCTAGCTGTGTGGCCTTGGGCAAGCCACTTAAGCCCATTGCCTTGCAAAAAAAAAAAAAACCCTAAAAATACTCAGGGGGTAAAATAGAAGAAAGCAGAGATTGTGGTCCTTTTCTTCAAACAATTTGTCATTTTAAACAAAGTTTCTTCACCAAAGGATCCATAGGGAAATCCCAAAACATAAATGAATGGAGAAAAGCAATTGTGAGGGGTGGAGGGAGAGATAACACACTATTTCCTTAATATTAAAAGAAATTTATAATTTCCATTGATTATTAATTTTTTGATAAAATTCTAAGATGGGTTCTTATGCTTTACCACGTAAAAGAGAGATCCATAGATCATGCACATAAATGCTCAAGAAATATTCATTTCCTGGGAAGAAAGATTTAGTATTTATACATACATTCATAGAGGGACTCAGGCAGCTCTGGGTTTTGTCCTTCATTTGACACATTTTAAATGACTATGGGCAAATCACTTAACCTCACAGACTCAGAAGTAACTTCCTTAAGCTAAAAATAAGCTGTTGATTTGCATAGTTGGAAGGAGTTTCACACATGGATAAAATTAGACAGTATCAACTCCCCCTACTTCCAATAAACACACAGATACAATGTTAAAGGAACAAGAGATATTAAAACAAAACTTAAGCAGTTCCTATTTTCATGATGAGTTTTTTTCTGAATTCATAGTCTACTTTAATTGACATAGAGAACATATGAAAGAAAATTATAAAATATGAGAGTTTTAAAAGAGCTCAGTACCTACCTAGGCCAAGTAAAACTGACAAGAAATCTCTTCTACAACATAATGACTAGAAAAGTATTCATTAGAAGAAACGCAATATTAAAAGAATCTGCAAGTTTTCAGGAAAGCAGGAATTAATGCCCAAGTCCTGATCACTTATGTCTGAAAATAAAAGTGAAAATACTAAAGATGACTTTAAAAAATGTAGTCCGAAATTGTGCGTATTTGCATAATAGAGCATCTATAAAAATATCAAGGTCATATCTGAAAGTCGAGAAGTCCAAAGAGAAAGTAAAGAGGCAGAAATTCTGCTTAAGCATTCTTATTGAACTTCTCTGTTGGAGAACCAGCATTTAGAGGTATTTGACTTGGCTACTACTTCTGTTCCAGCTGTTCCAACCTAACATTGCACTGAAATGGGCAGGATGCTCTGATGCTTTGTGTTGATGCAGGTACTGCATTATGGAGGAAGAAATTATATTGGATTAGAGTAAGAAGACTTTGGTTCATATCTGTGTCTTTTAGATTTGTAGATGTAATACAGTTATAATAAAAATGAAACTAAGAGATCGGCAAGATATAGAAGTAGAAAGGTAGGTAAGTAGGTAGATAGATTAGATAGACAGATAGATAGATAATAGATAGATAGATAATAGGTAGATTGATACCTAGAAATATCAAAAGAAAAGGAAAATAAAAAAGTATATATATATATATATATATATATATATATATATACTTCTATTTATTATATATTGAGTATTATATATATATATTGAGTCAGCACAAGTAAAATTATATGATTAGAAAATCTTTTCTAAAATGAATTTCTTGTATTTTTGCAATTTTTCTAATCTCTCTATCTCCTCTATCTGAATACACATGCACACATGCAAATACACACACTCATACATGTGTACATATATATGTATACATAAATTATGGATTGTATATACTACTAATTAGCATGTGTATTTATCAATTTAGATAGACACACAGATATATGTATAATACAAACATATATATACATGAATGGTATCAATTTAAAACTATGCACAGACATATACATCTACCCACACATGAATATATGCATGCATTCATATATATATATATATATATATATATATATATACGTGTATGCATATATAGACATACATGAACACAGATAGAGAGAAAAATATATATGTATAAATATATACATTTATATCATATACATGCATATATTAGCTTGCCTGTTTAACATCCTTAAAATCATGATTTGATACATCCATTTCACTTCTTCCAATGTAAATTGTTAGACAAGGGATTGTGATTAACTATTAACCACATAACACACATATTGCATTTTTTGTTAAGGATTATTATGGTTAATACTTTTATTTTTTCTAATTTCAGAAAATTAAAGCATGACATATCTTATTCTAAAAAAACATCTAAATTTCACAAAAGTTTCTAATATGTGGAAGTAGGTCATAAATTAAAAGAAATTATGTTTAATTTTGAAAAATAAACATCTGCTGTATCTTATGCCATGATGTAAATTTATTTATGGTAATCAATTATTATTCTTTCATTTTCTAGTTTTACCTTATTATTGATCTTCAACTAAATTGCCAAGAAAATACTTTGCCCTGCTATCACTAATATCTTCAAAATCTTCTACTTGCACTAATAAAGCTCAATCCTCATCTTTCAATAAAAATCAATTGCTTACTTAATTATATCTACGAGTTACTTCTCACTGTGCATGAGTCCATTTATTCTGTTTAACCCATACTAATCTCTTGACCTACCCTTTGGCTGTAATTGTACTGGAAGTATTTCAGATACCTCATGAGTAATAGCCAGATAAGTAATTCTCTTCCACATCAAGCAGTTGAAACACTCTTCAAACATAACCTGAAATTTCTTCTCTTTCCAGCAATGTAAATGAAAATCATTTATTATACACCTCTCATTTCTAAATATTACTTGGACTATATACTAACATTCAGTACCTATACATATAGAAATATTTATTTTTCTATTTTAATTGATGTTAACATCTTTTCTGCGATATAACATTTGCTTTTTCTTGGTAAGGAGAATCTAAAAACCAATTCTCTCTCTGATTAACTTGCTTTGTACAGAATTGGGCACTAAAATGCAAATTCCACTTAATAAATATTGTTTGATAATAATGATATATTCAGAGTGTGTCGAACTTACCAGACATAGCTTCCAGGAGAAAGATACTGTGGTGTTTTTTTTTTTTAAAGAGCAAAATATGTGATTTAAGAAAAAGAAAAAGAAGATAGACCTCTGTAAAGTTCAGAGAGATAGCCAGATATGTTACATTCACATAGATTAATATGTTTTGATCATTATTCAAGATCTATTTAAAAAAACTTGTTATGCCCCTCAAAAAGAATCCAGGTATCTTTTAGCCCAAAGCAATTTATGTTGAATTCTAACATTTTAGCATTGGAGGATTTCTCATTTTTTTCCCCAACTGAGATTTTTTAGATAGAAAAATATTTTCAGGAGGGCATGTAAGTGACATGAAATCATCTTAGTAGGATTCTAGACTATTTATTCTCTATAATGAAGATTACTCTGGTAACAGATTCATTCCTAAATGCAAAATTATACAAAATTCTTGTAATAAATTACTTTTTTGATACTTTGGAAACTCAACTTCGAAGGTTAAAGAATTCTAATTACCTGATAGAAATTACCTGTTAGAAAATTACTTAAAGCATTTCTTTGACTGACACTATGCACCTCATTTCATGGCTGGTACATTATGTAAGAAAGTAATTACAAAATTAATACTTCATTTGTCATTCCTATTAATAGAATATTATATAATTTTATTATATTTTTCTTCTAAGAGAATAAAGTAATTGATAAATATAGATTAATCTTCGTGATAGAAAAACAAAAGAAATATCTTTTTAAGTGAAAAATATTTGAAATAGCAATTAATTCACTATTTGTCAAAGGAAAAGTTTCCAATGTGCAGAGGCAGACAGAATCACTATTTTTCCAAATGTAACTAATTCATTAGGTGAATTATAATTTATAAACTATTAGATTTATCATCCTATTTACACTTCATTCCCAATTATTAATTGAATAATCTTGTGTTTTGGTTACTTTTTTACATATTTTAGGCACTTTGCAATTTTTGGAACCACAATTTGTGATTTTACTTCTTTGTCAGGTGAGTCAATCTGATATGTAGGAGATGATATCTCAGAGTATTTTTAAATCAGGTTTATTATTGGAACTATTGTAATTATTCCATACATTTGATTTTCAAAACAAATAGAGCATGCATGTACTTGAGTGTGGATACAGCTTGACATAGAAAATAATACCGGTAATACCACTATACAATCACAATGATGTTAATGTGCTCAAAAGATGTCTTCAATCAGTTCAAAGGATTACATTTTAGAAACTTTAATAAAATACATTTTGTCTCTAATTAGATGATTGACTAAAGACAGACTATAGTTACTGCATGAGATTGGTATGTGCATTTTATCCATCATGACCAAAAGAGTTATTTATTAGCTTATAGTTCAGTGATAGATTTAGTTCAGGTAGGTTTAGAAGAAAATTGAATCCTGTCCCCATCATGATCACAACGAAGGAAAAAAAGATGGAAGACTGACAAGGCTCCCTATCACTTTAGTTGTATTTTCTTAAATATTAAAGATTGAATTTCTGACCTTCACATTTGTGGTTATCTTCTTTATCTTTTACCCAGACTGGCTGAGACTCATTGTGGAGTTAATGAAGAGGATCAACTAGCTCACTGAGGGAATAATCAAAGTGACAAAATGATCATATAGAGTACAAACTACTCACCAAGTTATAGTGATATCCAAACTCACCAGTTAATGTGAAAATATTAGCTGGAACCTTACATAATTCTCTAGTGAGACGATCTCCCCATGATAAACTGAGCTATTCTCACATCCTAAAGCATGATTTGTCTAGAAAATTCTGGCACACATGGTCTAAAGCCTTCACTTCATGATGCTTTTTTATCCAACATCCACATTCACATAATTTCCTTCATTTCAGTAATGAGATATATTTTATGACATCTTGTATTTCAGCTTTACTTTCCCTTCAAAATATTAGAAATGTATATCATATAAAGTAATAGAAATTACAAGAGGGAAGCAAAAAAGGAACTCTTCCCTCCTCACAAACTAATTCCTACTGAAAAGTATAAAGGGTCTGTGTTCAAAATTCAGTATCACGGGGCAACTAGGTGGCACAGTGAATAGAGCACCAGCCCTGGAGTCAGTAGTAACTGAGTTCAAATCTGGCCTTAGACACTAAATAATTACCTAGCTATGTGGCCTTGGGCAAGCCACTTAACCTCATTGACTGCAAAAAAACTAAATAAAATGTAAAAAAAAAAAAAAACAAGGTGAAAGCAGATCAACAAAAACAAACAGAGGAAAACCTATCAGGAAGTAAAGAAAACACAATTTTGAACAAAATGTGCAACATTTAGGTTTTATTCAAATCAAAATAGATTTTATATTTTGGATCCTCTCTTATGCTTTGTTGTTCTCATGACTTGTTTTTAATTCTGTTGTTCTCGTGACTTTTTTTTAGTTTTGTAAAATAAAAACTTATTTTTAAAAATCAATTAGTTAGACATAAAAGACAGAAGATAATTGAAAATGTGTTGAAGCCCCCATATTTTCCTAATATTTTCCCCCATTAGGTTTGGGCTGTCTGGACAGCATGGCTCAAAAGAAGCCTGAATAGACATCTGTGGCCTTATTCCCTTACTCTCCTCCTTCTGTATCTATAGAACTCAGAGAAAATGGAGGAGAAGAACATATACCACAAGGTGTGTCTCAGGAGAGCATGGCTAAGCCAGGGACAGAGACCAGAGAGCCACTGCTGGGGTGGCCCAGTGAGGTCCAAGAACTCACCTGAGAACAGAGATGGAAGCTTTAACTGTGAGAGTGTCAGGCAGGCAGGGGAGTTCCAGTAAGGCTGGAGGAAGAGTTCCAGCACAGCAGGTGGCTGAGTTCTAGAGTGTGTCTATACATTGACCCAGTCAGCTCTGCTGGTCTGGAAGAACAGGGCCATGAACCCTGTATTTTCAGCAGAATCCAGTTGAGTCCCCTCCCCTCCATTCCTTTAGGAAACACTGGCTCTTCCCAGGACAAACACAATTATAGCCACTACCACCCTCCCCCCCCCCCCCCCCCCCCCCCCCCCCCCCCGCCTCCAGGTACAGGTGTGGGCAGAAGATCTCTATCAGTGCTAAGAGAGGACTAAGGAGATTAACTATATAGCCTAACAACACAACCTAAATTGTTTGAGGATAACCAGGAACCTGCTGCCTTCCCTTCTCCCCCTCCCCAGGTCTATGGAGTGAGCTACTAATAAAGGTCACAGACACTCCAGAGGAATTGGCTAGCATTCCCTATTGGTCAGCTCACTTGAATTTACTAAGCCCAGTGAGCAAAGCCTCTAGGGATTTCAACACCAAAGGTGAACCAACTGCTCCACCAACACAAGATCCTAGAAAAATGAAGAAAATTAAGCATAAAGGGGATCCATTGAAAGCTACTATGAAGTCAAAGACACTAATTCAGAGAGATCTAGAATATCTGAGGAGAACACAAATTGGTCTCCAATCCAGAAAGACTTCTT